>NC_141992.1:86438494-87638494 GCF_049901715.1 Pseudonaja textilis
GGACTGGGGATCTCTTGATTTATGCCATCCTTTTTACCTTCATATATGGGATCAGTTAAGATGTTGGAGTAGGTGGAAGACCCAAGTTCAAATCCACCCACTGCTATGGAGTTTCTATGGGTGACTTTGGACTTCTCACTCTCTCTCAGCCCACTCATCTCACAAGGTTACTAGGGTGGGTGGAGGGAATGTTATTTATATAGTGCCTTGAGCTCCTATAGCAAGCTCTAACGGTAATAAATAAAATTATTATTATCTACACTATGGGAAATCACAGCTGGCAGTTCTTTAGCTGGTGTTGGCCTTCATACACATTGAGTTCTCCCCAAGGATGTCATAAGATATCAGCATAGTATATGGCCTTTTGTAACTGAGAGACATTTTTTTTTCAATACGCAAATCCAAGATTTTTTAGTATGGCACAGTGTGTGCCGATTGCTACTGGGACAGTCAAGACTAGTTTATGTCATAAATTATTATTTTATTCTAAAAATCTAACAAATAAATTAACCTCTTGAAACTTTTCTTCAAGATGGGCCGGGGTGCAATCTTCATTTAAAAAGAAAACTCAAACAAACAGTAATCTTCCAGGACTGTGTACTTGTGATATGTGAAAGAACGGAAGACTGCCAGTCTGGATTGATTTTGAGCTGGTTTTGCTCTTTTCAATCTTGCCTGATCCAAAAAGAAAACAATTGATTTTGCTGAGGAAACATCATCATTCTTGTACAATGTTTCCTGGTGAGAAAAATTCCCTGTTTGATCAGCAGAGCCAATTTCGACATATGGCTTTATAATTTCAGTGCAATTTTCTCAAAATATAATGACTGCCTATACACATAAGATCACACAAACCTCTTTTGCTTTTGCTTTCAGAAATCAAGTTATTTATGGTCGTTGCTTTTTACAATGACTTCCTATGTTGTTAGCCAGTTAAAATATTAACCCAGCATGGTTGCCCAAGCTGACAGTAAAAGTTCAGTCTCAGAAGAAGTCCAAAGAATACAGCAGTGTAGCCCTGCCCCATTTTGAGGTAAGTGAAATAATACACAGTACTGTCCAAAAAGCCTCTTTCTTCTCCCTCCCTCCCTAAAACCATTAAATTCAGAGTCTAAAATTACATACTGACTTACTGACATCAACAACCACAAACCTAAGCCAAAGGTTTTCTCCAACATAAAACTTTTTTTTTAACTGAACAAACTTCTTCATCTTGATGTGCATCTTTCATGGCAGAGACCCTTCTTTGGAAAACTCTGTTCTCTTCCATCTGCCAGGTCTGGGCTGGAAAAATCCAGATGGCTACTAGATGGCAGCAAAGAATTAGGATTTCCTGCTTCACTTGGCTGCCATCTGGATTTTGGCAGCGTCAGCCAAGTAACCTTGACTATACTACAGGAGGTCCAGAAGCCACTACTAATTTGCATCACTTAGCAGGAACAGGAGTGTGGAACTCACAGATCTCCTGAATTAAAAGTAGAGGGCAATATATTTCAGTGGCTCACGTGGATGTATGGTCTTTCCTTTTACCAGATTCTTGTTCTATCTAATGCAAGGGTCTTCAAACTTGGCAAATTTAAGACTTGTGGACTTTAACTCCCATTATTCCTGAGCTAACATGACTGGAGGAGGAATTCTGGGAGTCCACAAGTCTTAAAGCTATCAAGTTTGAAGACCCCTCATCTAATGCATTATCTGTCAGAGAGAATTGGTTTTCAGCTCCCCTAGGCTCCCAGTTAAATATGGTATCTGACAACAATACTCCAGAGTTTAAGGTTGGGAGTTTTCTCTCAGATTTATATAGCGATGCTAAAAGCTTGAGTTTTTATATACATGTATGCATGCATTTTAACAACTGGGGTCTTCCACTCATAGGATGTCAGCCCTATAAGGTAGATCAGACTAAGAAACCAATGCCACAGTTCAGGAACACTTTTATTATAAGAGCTGATATGATAGAACTCTTGCAAATCTGAATGTGTTTCCTGTCCCTCCCTTTATCTTCATGAGAAAAAGGAAGAGGTCTGTCCAAGACATTTACTCAGACTAGTTTCGTAGAATGGGCTTCACTTGTGTCAGCCCTTTGAGGTGGTCCAGACAGGAAGCACAAACCATAAGTACTTATATTCCTTTATTGTAAATTTACAGTAACAGAATCTGAAATCTGGAAGCACCTCTCCTCTTCTTTACTTTTCTTTTCTAGAGAATTAGGGAGGGTGCGTCTCTTTTCCTTCTTTTTATCAGATGCTTCTCTTTTCCTTCTGTTGGTTGTGATATCTTTTGCATGACAGTTATTTAGTTTATGGCTTTTCCTCCTGCCTCCCAAAGTCAATTCCACATGCCATTACGACCAGAGGTGGTATTCAGCAGGTTCTGATCAGTTCTGGAGAACCAGTAGTGGACATTTTGAGTAAGTTTTGAGAACTAATAGTGGAAATTTTGAGTAGTTCGGAGAACCGGCAAATACCACCTCTGATGGCTTGCCCCCATTTAGTCTCTGCCTCCCGAGTCCCAACTGATTGGCTGGGTCTTCTTTTATTGCCCTGCACAGGAGAATGGAGCTGGAAAGCAGGTTAGTGCGGAGGGAATGGGGATTTTGCTGTAACCTTCCCCCCAGGAGTGGGGAGGGAATGGAGATTTCACAATATGCTTCCCCTGCCACACCCACCAAGCCATGCCCACCTAGCCACACCATGCCCATCAAGCCACGCCCACAGAACCAGTAGTAAAAAATATTTGAATCCCACCACTGATTACGACTTGTATGGGGTTTTTTTGCCTGGAATTGGTCTTCCCCCTGACGTTCAAGGCCATTCACTATTCCCACAATATGTAATAGTTGAGATTATATACCTAGCGGGTGGGTGGGTGGACTGAAAGATTAGTTAGACAGGCACTGGTACACTTATACAGATACATTTCTTTCCAATCTTTAATATAGGAGTGCCCAAAATCTGAGACAATGGACATAAGTTGCATTTGGAGAACTTGTTACAAATGTTGTCACAAAATGTCTGTTACAATGAGGGCTTGTTCATTTAGCTGCAATGGTAGGCATCACCAGATATTTTTTTAAAAAATAGAAGAAGTTAAGCTTTCCCCTATCCAGTCATGTCCGACTTTTAAGAGTCAATGCTCATCTCCATTTCCTAGCTAAAGGAGCCAGCATGGACTGATGATGCTTGTGTAGTCATGTGACCAACATCTCTACACATTGAGGTTCACAGAATGCTGTTACCTACTCACCAAAGTGGATGTTTATCTACTATTTATCTATTTGCATTTCCATCAGTGGTGGGCCTCAAATTCTGTGGGCATGGCTTGGTGAGCGTGGCATGGGAAGGATACTGTAAAATCTTCAGTCAGAGGTTGTATTTGCCGGTTCTCCAAACTACTCAAAATTTCTGCTACCGGTTCTCCAGAACTGATCAGAACCTGCTCAATACCCCTTCTGGTTTCCCTGCTTTCAAACTGGTAGGTTAACAAGAATGGGGCAAGAATGGGACCTCACCCTGTCATGTGGTGATTGGGTCTCAAAATGCCAATCTTCGGGTCAACAAGCCCAGTGTCTTAACCACTAAGCGCTTTTTAAATTCAAGGCAAAATAATATGAATGCTCTCCAGACACCCTCCACCACACCATCAGCTTACTTTTCTCTTTCTTCTGGACCAAAGGCTCCTCAAAATAAATTTCTAGTTTTCACCCAGCCATTATTTTTATACTTACTGCTCTAGGGAGCATAATCATAAAATCACCATTACCACTGTTATCTAGAAATGTCAATGAGACACATATATGGAAATTAAAAGAAATCTTTGTAATGTGCCACTTGTATATTTAATTTCTTTCAGTAACAACACACACGCACAAATGCATGTATAAAACCACAGGTCTATTTAACATTTTTAAAGATTTTCTCTCTTTCTGGATTTAACCCCATACACACGCATTCTTGTACCCCTCATGAAAACTCACAGATATTTATCAATCAGTTTAGGAATTTCTTTTTAAAAAGAGGTTTTTATTCTGTTTTCAAATATGTATACTGTTGATCACATAGGGAATCCCTGACATTGTGGAAATTATTCAAAAGAATTTTTGGATGACCCTAATCCATTTCCTGTTTGTTGAAGACTTAACATATGACTCATGACCTGGTCATCTCCCATCTTGACTCCTGAAACATGTTCTACATGGGGATATCCTTGAAAAGTTTCTGGAACCTTCCAGTGGTATAGAATGCAGCTGCACAGGAAATCTTGGGTATCCAAAGAGCAGCCCATGTAACACCATTACTATATGAGCTGCATTGGGTGACAGTTTGCTTCTGGTTCCAGTTCAAAATGTAAGTTATGAACATTAAATCCTTCATGACATGGGGTCAGGTTACTAGAGAACTGTCTTCAACCCATTACATTACCATCTGTCCCATTTGGTCAGTCAAGGAAAGTATGTTACAGATCCAGTCAGCTAATGAATTCCAATTGGCAGGGTCCAGGAAGAGAGCCCTCTCAGCCATTGCCCCTGCCCTGTGGAACATTCCCCCCAAGGTAAAGTGGGGCCCCACTCTATACCCTGGCCTTTTGGAAAGGTGTCATAGCATCACTCTGTTCACTTGTTTGGGGAGGGCAGAGGAGCTCACAGCCTCAATGCTGGTTAGTACCCTAAAAGCCTTCCCTTCTTTAACACTGATGTTTAATTCTTTAACACTGATATTGAGAGGGAGAGAGAGAGAGAGAGAGAGAGAGAGAGAGAGATGTTTCAATAGTCAAAGCTGTTTTCCAGAATATTCTATTGCATTTCCTGTCCTGACTCGTTTGTTTGTTTGTTTGTTTGTTTTTAATCTTTCTTCTGAGTGATCCTGTATTAAATTCAGTCTTCATATCAAGAAGTAGTGTGATTTTAACTATTATCTGTTAAGAATAAACAGGAAGCAAACATCTCCGGATGCCTATTCTTCTTCTTTAGTTTCAAAATCAATCAATTACTGGTGGGGATGCTACTTCTTTCAAGAATGCACACTCTCAAGAGGCCTATTGAAGGTGACAATGCCATTCTGCAAAGGTCAGGCATGAATTACAGATCAGACTGATATTTCCTTTTGTAGAGCTCTTGACTGTCTGAAAGTATCTGTAGCAGTATGAGAATTTTCTCTCAGGAAAGCAACAGAAGATTCTCACCCCGGTGAGTCAGTCTTGAATCACTAAAGGTCAATCCTTTGTATGCCCTAGTCGACAGCAGCTGATTAATACACACTATGTTTACTATGGGGCTTCAAAGGGGCTCCATTTTGAAACCTGATTACCAGAAGCTCAATTAAAATTAGGAATCTAGGAAAGACCAAGTGCTGTGGAAGCCCATTCCTCTGCACCCCCAAAGAACAAACTCATATACATATACACATGCATGCACACACACACGTATGTACATATGTATGTATGTATTAACTGTTAATCCATTTTTGAAATTGTTGCAAAACTGTAGTAGGGGGTAGAGGATGGGAAGGATCATTCACAAACTATGTGACATTCCTCATGTTATGGCTTAAATTCTGACCTCTCTGCACACATTTACTGTCAATCTTTTAAAAGTAAAAAAGGAAGAGGTTTGGGCTTATTGCCTTGTTTTGTCTCTGTTTCCATGACTTACAGAAGTTTAGAGTTCTGAGGAACCTATGCAACAATTCAAAATGAAGCTGTTTGGCTTTTCAGAGTTGGCTTCCAATATGCAGTCCTGGTTTTTCATTTTTCATCTCTGCACAAAAGGAACCGTTGCCTAAATAAAAATGTAACATTTCCCGTAAGATGAACACGAACAGTTCATCTTACTGGAAGTGTTATATTTTAATCTGGGCATCAGGATACACAGACACCAAAAAAATGAAGAGCTAATCCTGTATATTTTATCGGACTGCTTACAAGCAATAACATAAATAAAAATGGAATTCTATCCTTGCTTTTGGACCAAAAGTGTGTGAGAGGAGAAGGGAAATTACTAAATAATTCAAATCCTGAAAATGCAGTGTTCCATTAATACTCTAAGTGGAAAACTCAAAACATTTTCAAAAGACAATCAAATTCATTTTTAATAGCCAATATTTCAGTCAATTTATTGCCACCAAGAGATGTTTAGGCTAATGGCCAGGTGTGCTTTCTGCCCCGAAGGATTTATAAATCAAGCTGTCTCTTCTCAGTGCTTCTCATCTTTGGTCATTTGTTCTCCCTTCTTCTTTCTTTTATTTTTTAAAAAAGTTTATATTACATGCGTCAGACACAAATTACTTCCTTTCAGGATAAGGAACAATTCTTGGGCAATAGAGCAATTTTTGTATTCTAATAATCAAAGTGTGAGGTTATTTCTTTCTTTTAGGTTTTTTAAAAATTCCATTAATACCTAATATTTTTTTTTTCAGACAGATATTGATGGTCAGAAGATTATTGCTTAAATTAATATTGAAAAGTTCTGATGAGTAGTATTTACTATCTATAGACAGCTGACCTGCTTAGATGTGTGAGATTGCAAAAGAAAAATTTAGAAGTCTTAAATTTAGTCAGCAAAGAAAGAAAACTAGCAAACTTCAGCTGGATGCATTAAGATGCTGTTTAACTTGGACAGAACAGATGCTGATTTAACATTAATGATTCACACCATTGATTATTCATGCTAATCTTCAGGCACTCCGAAAAGGAACATATGTAGAAGAAACGGGGACACATTTTCTGGTATTTCTGCCTCATTGCCATCCCACATTGATGGAAGTTTTACAGTGAGACAATAGTTAATTCAGTTTATTACATAGACCAGAGACCAGAACAAATAAAAACACTCAGGAAACATACAATTAAAAAAAATATTATAAAATAATAAATAACAACTGTGCTGTCCAGACAGTTTAGAGTTAATGGGATTTGGGATAATTAGTTAGGACTTGTGACCTGTCCCCTTAAGGGAATGCACCATGGTAAATGTAGTTAAGGTATCCTGGGAAATGTAGTCCATGTCATGTGGCCACATCTGTAACCCTGATTGGTCACTGAATTGACCCTTGGTGAGTTGGGGGAAGGTTTCTTCACTCTTTTCTGAAGTCACCATACCACGTAGTCGCTTCAATCATCATGGGGTTGAGACTTTATTATCTTCCTACACCACAATTCAGATATGCAAAGGATTGGACATTAAGAAGAACCTCATCATAAATGTGAGTTGACAGGATGCCTGATAAACCAATAAAAAAGACTTTGTGTGGATGCTTTGTGGAGTTGATCTATCCTCCTTTGTACGGTATTTGTACAGGACAGACAGAATAACAACTAAAATCTATGATAAAATCCAGTCTATCAATTATACATGGTCTAACTATACTAAAATTATAATCTATAAAATGTGTGGCCCGGAGACTGTAGTTACATTTTGGTGTAAGGTGGTCTGGTGGCACAATGGTTAAAGTGCAGTATTGCAGGCAAACTCTATCCACAGTCTGGCGTTTGATCCTGACCAGTTCAAGACTGACTCAGCCTTCCATCCTTCTAAGGTCTGTAAAATGAGGACCCAGATTGTTTAGGCAATATGCGAATAATGCATCTACTTTGTAACTCACACAGAGAGTGCTGTAGAGTGCTATGGGGTGACATATAAGCCTAATTGCTATTGCTACATTTTGTTGAACATGGCATGACTACAGGTTTTCATAGGATTAGGAATCCCAAAGGTGCCCTTCAAAAAGGCAATTGGACTTTCTTGGTGTTTTTCAGTTTCTTCTTCAGTTCTGACTGAATGGTGGGGAATGGAAGCATTTATATTCTTAGCAATCAGCTGGTCATTAGCACTCTGCAGGTTGTTTCCATCCTTCTATTTCCCACCATTCAATCAGAATTGAAGAAGCGTCTTGGATGAGAAGTGAAACATTTTCAAGGAAAAAAACCAAGAAAGTCCAGTTGCCTTTAGGAAAAGCACCTTTGGGACAAACATGACCTAGATGAATGAGAATCTCCATAGACACATATGTTTAGGAACCATTCACAATTATACTTCCAAATCCCCAAAGCTCTTCAAAGACATTTGGTAAAATGTGCCTACACCCTCATGTCCTGTCAAGTACATCTGATCAGATGAAAAGTTGTATGAGATGTATCAAGTAGAACAAACCAAATGTTCTTTTAAAAAAAACATGCATTTTTATTTCAGTCAAGAAAGTCATTTGGCAGTTGGGAACCCCAACTGAGGTGTTTGATTACACAATCACTTATGCTTTCCCAAAAAATTCAATTTGCAATTATATCTTCTATTTCCAATTGCAATGTTCCTATGTTTCCCAATCACTTTTCCAAAACATTTTCCTGATCAAAGGAAGATGGGGATTGTTACATGGTGTCTTTTAATTTACAGACCTTGAAGTCATCTATTGCTAGTGCAACTTAAATCAAAGAGGTGGCCCCTGCACCTTGTTAGGAATGCAACTGCCATCCCTTTTATCCACTCACTGAAATATGGCATAGCAATAACTTTCAGGATGCAAAAACACTGAAAGAGAAATTAAAATGATTGATCACTTCTAATTCACATCTAAATTTATTCCAGCTCCTCAAGCCAATTGTTCTTCTTTTAAGAGGATGTTTGAAGCAAATGGATCTGTCAAAATCTCCAAGGTATTATTCTAATCTGTTAAATTTATTGGAAAAATGTAGAGAAACGGATTTCTCATTAAGATTGCCATACTGTATCCCCTTTGACTTCATTTATTTTACAGTTTATTATACCTATAAACTGTTTTCTGGGTTTGAGGCAAACTGAAAATGAATATTTTCTTAATTTAATATAAGCTCGTGTTCTCACTGACTAAAGGAAATAAAAAAGACATATCCAGTTAATCTTACATCTGGAATATTTAGCAAAATGTTGAGTCGCCTGTATAATATTTATTAATGAATTAGCAAGGTCATCTAAAATTGCTGAAATATCCATTTAAGCATATAAAAATAGTTTATAATCAAAGCCCAACAGTGTAATACCAGCAACATCATTAGATTGACCAATTAAAATAACTAAGCATTCCAAGATTAATTCAAACACAGCAGAGAAAATAGATACCCCTGACAGGCACTGCAGTATAACTCAGATTGGCTTGTTGTAACTTGCACAGAGATTTGTTGGTAATAAATTTCCATCCATTTAATAAAGTAGAATGGAAACTTATACTGCCTCATTGCTTCCTTAAGAAAATTAATTAAAGCTTTCTCAGCACTTAAAGATAACAGCAACATGAGGTTGATAATATGTCAAGCTGTATCCAAAATATCATCAATAAATCTAAATTATCTGACTCTTTTCTATCTACTACCAAAACTCTCATTCTTGTAACCTTTAACTGTGCAAAACAGTGCACCATAGGGCAAAACATTTTGAATCAATGTACCGCAAATGGGTTAACTTACAGAATGCATCCAAAGTCCGGGACCCATGACTTCTGTGGAATTGAACGGGGAAAACTTTCTAAAACATTTTATAATGTGAACATTATCATAAAACAGTTTATGACATATTAAAAAATGTCAAAACACATTTCCTTAGCTGATGTTTGACTGTACTATGTGGTTCAATATAGACTATTTTCAAGGCAGATACAGCTCTGAATGCATCCCATCTTTTCTATTTCTGAAGGAATTGAGGACTCTGATAAGGAAATATCTCAGAAATGATAATCCAAGGGGACATAGGTTGTCTAGTTTTTAATAAATTCAGACTGAGAGCCTAATGAATTATATCTGAGAAATATGAATTATATCTTGTAGACGCTTTTGCAAATACCTAGCCAATAAAAAGATAATAAATTTGTATCAACATAAAGGAATAAAATAAGTCTCTAACTTACGCAAAATTTGAGAATTTTACCAGGTTTTAAAATCACTGTTATTACATGTAAATCTCATAAAATTATTGGGGAAGTTTACTTGCTTTAAACATTTTTATTATAATACATTTACTGAGAGCATGTGTGTCAGGGTTCTAATCAATGCCCTAATAAAATTAATAGTCTCAAGCCATTTAGCAAGAATAATCCAGTTGTTTATTAGGAGCACCAAGTTGGCACTACCTAGGTGAAGCCAGCTCTGCCATGCCTCTGACCATGTTTCCCCCTTCCCCCCGAGTGTGCCGCTAGTCACATTCCCCAATGAAGCAATTTCATGGCTCATAGAAATCACTCCCTCCAGCCGTTGTGGGTTTCTATGGAGATGGCCTTGGCTTTGGGTCGGCTAAGCTGTGTCTTGTTTTGACTGAGGTGTGAATTCTTTGGTGCAGCTGCAAGGCGTGATTCCCATCCCCCTGCCTGTGGCAGGTCAGCAAAGCTTTGCGAGTTGACAATGTGTTATCTCACCCTTCCCCCATCAACTCAAGTTGGCAAAACATTTAATACTCCTACCTCCTATTTTCCTCACAACAACTCTGTGAGATGGGTTTTACTGAAAGAGGGTGACTGGCCCAAAATCGCCCAGCTGACTTTCATGCCTGAACTAGGACTAGAACTCCCAATCTCCTCATTTTTAGGCCAGCACCTTCACCATTTAACCAACTGAGTTCCTAAAAGTATGGATAAGAATCATGCATTTCTAAAAATATAGGAGCCAGTGTGCCAGAAAGGATTTATACCGCTTAATTGGCAAGCCCTACAGAGGTGGGGCTTTCCCATTTTTTTAATCAACAAAGTGGACCTTAATATTTCTTAGAGTGACAAAGGGGTTTTCAAACCATTAATATTATTCCGTGGTAATGATTGAATATTAACTTTACTTAAATTGATTGTTGTTCAGTCAGCCTCCAATTTTTATAACGACATAAAATTTGTGGTGGGGGAATCTGTTTAACAGATTCAGCACACAATGCGAAAATGTAGCTTCGTAATTGCTACAGATTATATTAAGTACCTAGGACTTTACAGTACTAAAACTAATACTAAGAGAATTATTTGAAGAAATTGGGAAAGTATGATATTCCTGATGTAGAAAGTTAGCACCCACCCCTCTTCTAGAAGAATGAAATATTCTAGGAAATATTAAAAAGGCAGAATATTATATTTCCCTGGATGAGAAAAGGAGAAACATGTTTTAAAGACAAAGCAGCTTCCTGCAGCTCCCTGCCCTCCCTCCTTCAGCTCCAGGATGATGGGATTTAGACATGACCTTCAGGAAATGATAGGATTACCCATCTCACCACATGGTCTGGGAAGATTGCACTAGTCAGCACTCAGGTGAAGCCACGTGGTCCAGACAAAGTCTACAAAGTTAGCTAAGACCCCCACCTCTGGGAGTCTGACAGCCAATGGGATAATTTCTTACACAGGAACAGGAAACACTAAGGTGGGGCCCAACAGAGGGTATGAAACCAGGGGATTCTCAGAATCTCTCCCCTTTTCACCCAGGAGCTACAAGGCATGTGGTCCTGTCCACCATTAAACCTTCTTTCCAAGCAACTTCCATGAATCCAGTGTCTTTTTCCCTACTTGGAACTGAACCCAGAAGGATATGTCTTCCAACACTGATAACAGGTAGTCCTTGCTTAACAACCGTTCATTGGATGACCATTACAGCGCTGAACAAGAAGAGTTAGGCCTGGTCAGACTGCATCTCTGAAGTCATGCAATCATGATTCAGGACTCAGAACTACAAAGGCCGCACTGTCTGCAGCCATATCATTTGCTACCTTTACTTCACTGCCAGCTCCTGACAAGCAATGTCAAATAGGAAACCCACAGGAGGTTGCAAATAGTGCAAATGGTGGTCATATGACATTGACCTAGCAATCAAGCAGGATTCACTTAATCACAGCTGAAACTGCTAGAACCACAATGGTAAGTCAGTATGCCTACGCGATGTTGCACTTTATGTTGCTTAATGATGGATTCCAGGTTCCAGTTACCATCATTAACCAAGGGGTACCAATATTGATTTGATTTGAGAGATGCATAACTTACCTGTTTTTGAAAATGGCAATTCTATCTGCCACTCAAAAAATAACTCGACGTGTCACTCTGTGGCATAGATTTAATAATATTTTGCAGTGTTAAGAGAATCATTAATTACTTTCCCATCCAAGGCACATCGAAGAATCTGTTTGACATTTGTTAATATGTAACATAGAGTATATAAATTGCCTCTTTTCTATTTCCCTTTGGTATTTCCTTGTATTCATTAGAGAGAGAGAGGGAGGGAGGGAGAGAGAGAGAGAAAGACAGAAAGAGATAACTTTATTATCATTTTTTACTGTGGGGACACTCGCACACATTAAAAATAAAATTGTTTTTATTTATTTATTTAAATAATTAGTGAGAAATCGATAATCCTTCCTCTGTTCCCGGACTCTTCTTGGTATTTGTTTCAGTACTATTATTTCTTTATCTCTATATTTTATTGTCTCTTCTCCAGAAATCTTGTGAATAATATCTCTGACTTTCCTTCTGGCAAATCTAATATGGACCTCTCGAGGGAGTCTGTGCCATCTCTCATAACTGGTATAGACTCTGTAGATATCATCAAATTCATTTATCATCTCATCTTTGAAGGAAATCTGCTAGAAATTTAGCCATCACTGATTGTAAGTCCTCCTCTCCAGTTTCCTCTATGTTCTGAAAAAAAAAAAAATCTTTTAGATGGATTACCTCAGAAGGTATTCTGACATCCTGGAATGAAAAAAGAGTGAAAATTGATAATCTAAGTAAAGCACAAGAGTTCTTTGAACAGCTGGGCAGATCAGAGGAGGAAACAAGCAGCAGACAAATTGGAAATGCCAAGTCAAGAAGAAATACAACAAAGAACTAAAGAATGAGAGGAAAATGAAAACAAAGAAGGTAGAGGTGAAAGATCCACCCGAGAAGAAACCGGAATCAAAACCAGAAGTCAAACAATAGCCAAAACCAACAAGAGGTAACATCTAAAATAAGAAAGAATGGGGAAAGGATTAATACTGACTTCTATAAATATTAATGGTTTAAACAATCCATCAAAAAGGAAAAAAGTACTTTTGAAACTTGAAAAGCTGAAATTAGATATAATATGACTTCCAGAGATTCATATGAAACCACAAGAACAGAAATATTTAAAAACAAAACATTAGGGAAAATATACACATCGCTAGCAGAGGAAAAAAAGAGAGGAGTAGCATTATATATCAAAGAAGAATTAGAATCGAAACTGATTTATAATGATAAGAATGGAAGAATATTAATGGTAGAGGTGGTTATACAAAACAAAAAGATTTTACTGGTAGTAGGGATGTACGCCCCCAATACGAATCACAATGAGTTCTATAAAACTCTATATGCAAAATTAATAGAATTAGGCAACCCTATGATCTGCATAATTGGAGACTTTAATGCAATTTCTAACAATAAACAGGATTATGCCAGTGATCAAAAATATATATATAAAAAAACAAAATACATTGCCTAAATGTTTTTTCGATATGGCCGAGGAACTAGATTTAGTAAGTGCATGAAGGAAATTGAATCCAGAAGTTTGGGTTAGGGTTAGGGTTCTATTCCAATCCACATAAATCCTGGTCAAGTTTAGATATGGCATGGATAAATAATGATCTACTCAAGGATATAAACAGTATAGAAATATTAACCAACCCTTGGGCAGATCATAACCCATTGCAAATAACTTGGAAAATCCAAACTTACAAGAAAGCTAGGTGGACACTTAACCCACAACTATTGAAAGAAAAAGGATACACTCAAAAAATTAAGGAAGAATTAGAGATATTTTCTAAATTTAATAAAAAAACAAGATACCTTGTTGCAAATTCTTTGGGATACAATGAAAGCATACCTAAGGGATATATCGATAGCCTATACAGCCAACAGAAATAAAGAAAAGTGGAAGAAACAAAACCTGTTAATAAAAAGACTAAAAGATTTAGAAGATAGATTTTTTAAAAAGCCCCAGGGGACGAACAAATTAAAAATGACTTGATATTACTTAAACATGAATTGAATATATTAGACCAGGAAGATTTAATTAAGACAATGCTATACACAAAACAAAATTACTTTGAATACAGAAACAAACCCGGAAGATGATTAGTGTAGAAACTGAAAAAAGAAAACCAAAAAAGAATTATATACCAATTGCAAGATAATAATGGGATATTAGAGATGGAATTGGAGAAAACAATTACAAGAGACTATTTCAAGAATTTATATAACCAAGAAGAAATAGATGCAAATAAATTAGAGGAATATTTGAAAGAAAGCACATTACAGCCATTAACGGAAGATAAAAGGGAGATATTAAATAAGGAAATAACTTTAGATGAGTTAAAAGAAGCGATTAAAAGACAAAAAAGTAATAAAACACCAGGCCCAGATGGGTTGCCAAGTGAATTATACAAAGAGATTGGAGAACCACTAGAAAATTTGTTCCTAGAGATTTGCAACAAGGTACTATTAGAGGCAAGAGTCCCGGAATCATGGAAAGAGGCACATATTATATTGATCCCGAAAGAGGGTTCAGATGACACCCAGGTAAAAAATTTCAGACCAATATCTCTTTAAACACAGATTACAAAATTTTTATGAGTGTGATGGCGGAAAGACTGAAGCTAATTCTTAATGAAAGAATTCACCCTGACCAGAATGGATTTCTTCCCATGAGACAGATTAGACAAATTAGAAATAATAAAGAATGATAATTGATATATTAGAATACTATGAAACACACCAAGTTGCTCTTGTCTTCCTGGATGCACAAAAGGCATTTGACAACCTAAACTGGGAATTTATGAAACGTCAGATAAACTTGATGAAATTCGGGGATAACTTCGCAAAGATGTTAGATTCTATTTATTTAACTCAGAAAGCAAGGGTAATTGTAAATGGAGAATTTACCAATCCTTTTGGATTAAAAAGGGATGTCAGGCAGGGATGCCCATTGTTGTCTCTGCTTTTTATTACAATATCAGAAACATTACTGGACAGAATTAGAATGAATGAGGAAATTAAAGGTACTAAGATTAAAAGTCAAGAACATAAATTACAGGCATTTGCTGATGATGTGATCATTATTATAGAGGATCCAATAGAGTCAGGATCAACCTTATTAAAAGAAATTGATAAATTCGGTAAACTAGCTGGGTTGAAAATCAATAAGGAAAAAACCAAAATGTTAGTTAAAAACATAACAAATAATAAACAAAAAGAACTAGAAGAAATAATGGGACTATAAATTGTCAACAAGATTAAATATTTAGGTATATGGTTAAGACCCAAAACAATAACTTTGAAAGAAGACAATTATGTTAAACTATTACAACAAATATCAAGAGATTTGGAAATATGGAGCAAAATGCAGATTTCTTTATTGGGCAGAATTGCCACAATTAAAATGAATGTTCTACCCAAATTGCTTTATTTATTCCAGATGATCCCTATATTATTGGATAAATCATTTTTCAATTTATTCCAAATGATCCCTATATTATTGGATAAATCGTTTTTCAAAGAATTGGATAAAATTACTATGAAATTCATAGTCAAGAATTAAGAAATTTATTTACAAGACAATAAAAGCAGATGCAACTTTGGTCTCCCTGCCTGGGAGACCTATTATAAAGCAGTTAGTGTGGATAAAGGATTGGATTAAATTGGGGAAAAAAAGAATTCTAATATTAGAAGGATACGACTTACAAATAGAGTGGCATGCCTAAGTATAATCCAACAATAAACATTAATAACAGAACACTATGTTTGACAGAACATAAATAACAGAGAACCTATAGGAAGCAAGAAATAACTGCCACATAATATAATTTAGGAAATATTTAACTCACTGTCAAATGTATTAAAGGAAAGTTTAATTCGTTTTAGCACAGAGATTATTGTGACGTTTGTCTGCATGGATCTTTGTCTTTTGAGTTTGTATATTTGTATATTTTAATTTTTTTGTATTCAATGAAGTTTGTTTTAAAAAATTTAAAAAATGAAATTGTTGTTGCCTGCTCTCAAAAGTGTACACATGTATAATACACACACACACATATATATATACATACATACATACATACATACATACATACATATGAATCTTTGGTTATTTGGGTTTTCTCCCGCATAAAATTGGAAGTATTTTGGCGATGTTTCAACGAAATCTCATTCATCATCTTCAGGCTTGTGTCTTTGGCTTTGTGCTTCTCGGAGTAAGTAAGTAAGAAGCACAAACCCGAAGACACAAGCCTGAAGATGACGAATGAGATTTCATCGAAACATCGCCAAAATACTTCCAATTTTACGCGGGAGAAAACCCAAATAACCAAAGATCCACATAGAAATACCCACGAAAACCTCAGAAAATATATATATATTTTCTTAGATTTTCATGGGTACAGGTGTGTAGGTTTAGGTATGTTCAGGTCTTTTCCCATGTAAGATTAAGACTATCTTGGTGACATTTCAGTGAGGTCCCACTCGCCATCCTCAGGCTGGTGCTTTCGGCTTTGTGCCAGTGCAAGCAGTGTGTGATTGGAGCTGCCGTCTCTCTATAAATACTGGGGGGGACTGGTGTGCTGGGCTGGTTGGCTGTGCTGCTACCTCTTGATTGGTTGATGGAGTTGATGTTGGTATAATGGGCTGTGTGATGGCCTTGTGAGTTTTGCTGTGGAGATATCCTGGATCTTGTGCTTTAATCTCCTGGGTCGTTTGTGTTTTGATCTCTTTTCCATTAGCCTCCTGTGTTGTAACGGCTTGAGTAATGGGTTGTGTGGTGACCTTCTGAGTTTTATTGCTGTGGTATCCTTGGTCTTGTGCTATAATTTCCTGGGTTGTTTGCTGTGTTGCAACTTCTTGAGTTCTTGTGGTGTAATTTCCTGAGTTTTCTGATGTGATATCCTGAGGAGGTGGCTGTGATGTAGCATTCTGGGTTTTGGTCTGGCTTCGAGTTTGGGGTCTGGGTCTATGTTCTTGGCATATATCAGCTTGTTTGGTTTTGGGGCCGGGGGATGCGATAGCTGGCAAAGCAGCTGTGGTCTGGTTTCTGGATGGTGGTTGTCCTTCATTTTTAGGATGGGTTTGGGCCTGAGTCTGATGAGGGGGATTGGCGGTGGTATCCTGTGTTGTTTTACGTCTGGTGTTGGTTTTCGTGGCTGGGACTCCTTTGTTGGTGAGGACTAGTTTCAAGTTGTCTGGTAGGCGGGAGGTATCATCCTGTTTATTCATGTTATGGGGGATGTTTCTCTATCTCGATGGCTTCACTGATTATTCTCTTGCTGGAGTGTTCAGTGTTGGATATTAATTTGGTTCCTTTGAAATTAATTTCATGTCCTGTGGCTTTAAGGTGCTGGAAGAGGGAGGAAGAAAATACTGATAAGAATGGAAGGAAATTCTTGTTGTGGACACTTTCTTTCCTAGACTTTGGTTCTCAGTCTACATATACTAAATGTAGCAAGAATATAATGTTACTCTTATGCTTTGTATAAATAACCCTCCTACAAGTCACATCTTGAACACATCAATGCACAAGAAATACTAAAAACATAACCAATAATCACAACAGACTTTGTCCTTTGTCATTCCCTCCTCTTTTTTTTCTCTTTGCAAGCTGCTGAACTTCAGAAGCCTACAGAAGTACTTAGAATATGAGCATTGGTATAATCAAGAATGCTTGCTGTTCCCCGTGTGGAAGCAATGTGGCACAAGCAACTCGTGGATGTTTTAAATTTACTGTGTGGAGATCAAGTAAGTTCATCAGTTGGCTAGGCAATTAAGGAAACATAATCATCACTTTTTTCACAGCTAAAACTTAAGCAAGCCTAAGAGAACAGTTGCAATTCCATTTGATTTACAAGGGCAAATGATGGTTTATAGGGTCAAAGTTAATGCTTTCCTATTTTCTACTGTAGGATTCAGTACAATGACTACTAGCATAAAGCTGAGAAAACAGGGTTAAATAACTTACATTAATGCGGTGTCTTCTCTCAATAACACAAAATGCATTTCAGATCCTCTGTGTATCATGCTTTCCAGACAAGAAATTAATGATATAATCTAATGGCTAATGTTGTACAAACTATATTCAGATTCATATTGGATGTCTGAATTTTTAGTGGTATTTTCACATCCATTCACTTCAGTTGGCTAGGAATGCTAGGATGACCAAACTGATCATTAGGAATGATTTTTTGATGTCTTTGATTATTACTCATCCACAGGTGCATCTCAATTGGCTCTGATCATAGGAAGATCCTGGACCAGTTGAAACCCCTTCTTTGCAAAGAGGAGGGCAGGAAATCTAGAACTTTGAATCCTCACTATTTCTTGATAAATCCATTTGTTTACCGTAAGCACAATACAGGCCCTCAGGAAGCTAACTGGGAGATTAAACAAAGAAAAAAATGGATAGATGAAATATAATCAAGGGAACATCTGAATGAAAGCACTTCTGGAATATGAATCTCATTTCTCCAGGAAGAATCCTAACATCTAAATAATGCTGTGATGCCAGAAATACATTTCTGAAGAGGAAAATATTACCAGCAAAATATCCGCCCTGGGCAATGATGGGATTCAGCCAGTAAATGAGTGAATGTGATATTCTGTTATTGAAATGAAATGTGGAAGTCATCTAGAATATTGTAGATACGTGCAGTCTGGTCAGATGGCAATTTGCCATGGAGGTCTGACTTGTAGCACCAGACACAGGATAATGACAGGCTTTAATATCCTTGCTTAAACATCCATTGACGGTTAGGTTTTTCTCTCTTATGGTATTTTTGCAGCATGTTTCAAATATTAGAAGGCTTCAGTAGCTACCAAAACCTTATTGCAAGATTTAATATTCCCTCCAATATTTCTGCTTGCAGAATCACAGAAATAGAATGTCAGGTTTATTAAAACTGATAGGATCCAGAATAATTCTGAAGAGTTAGATTTTTCTCCCTCCCACACAGGTTATGGAGAATCACCTAAAATAGGGGTGTCAAACTTGCATCATCACGGTGTCATCACGTGACATATCACAACTTTTCCCCCTTCGCTAAACCAGGCATGGGTGTGGCCAGCACATGACATATCCAGCCTGCAAGTGTGACAGCCCTGACCTAGAAAATGTCCAGTCATGTTAGCTTACATAGATTACTCAATGTGGATTTTCAAATAATCTTTGGTTCTTTTGATCATCCGCAGAAATATACTTAAACACTTCTGTTGTCTTTCTGATAATTATTAACTATTTTTCTGTGTATCGATCTCATCCTAAGTCTTGTCTTCCATTTGTATGACCCTTGGTTTTCATTTTCTTTTGATAAATTATAAGTTACCTTGTTAAATGTATATTCTTTTATTTGCTTTTTAAGAGCAACTTGCCATTTTTAGATTCTCTCATCTTAAATGAAAATACTCAATTACTGCAGTATCTTTCATTTAAGAGCTATGCACATGGAATGTTGAAAAGTCAAGATCCCACAACCCATGGGATAAAATCCCCTCCTTTTTTTTTACATAAAGGGGATGAGACTTTAGTTATATAGTTATGTTTCCATTTTGGTTTTTTTGACACACACACACACACCGCACACATACTGTTCTTTTGTTTTGTTGTGTGTCTCGGATTAGTTTTATCCAGGCCACCTAGGTTGATATGTAGAATAAAGGAAGCTCATTCAAGAGGACTTTGTTATTTGTGAAAAACAATTTTTCACGTATTTCCAATGCCTCAAGAGTGGACAGCATTTAGCCAACTATGGCTGGTCTTAGAAATTAAACAGAGACAGTATATATTAATTTAGTAATTTAGTAGGTGGGAACAATCTGGGGATTGCAGATTAGTCTAAGAAACAAAAACAATCACACATTGGAATATGATAATGTCAAGCTACTTTCATAATTTCCCCCACAAAATGGTACTGATGCAGGTAACAGGATAGGAACTCAAGAATGTCACTACTTTTTATTCAGGTTTACAATTTTAAAAACTGATTTATAATTAGACAAAATTACCAAATATATTTCATTTCCACATTTATAATATAATTGAAGGCCAAGTATTGGAAGTGGACAAGATCTTACTTCTTGCCCCAATTAACTTATTGTTGAGTTTTTCAGTAAAAATTCCCAGCAATCTTTCTAACTTCAGATATTTTAGTTTGTCATTAGGAATTTACTATAAACTGTTGAGGCAAATCCTGTTTTATCCTGTTCCATTTGTTGACTATTGTATTGAATGACATTGTCAAGGGAACTTTTAAGACAGGAAAAATAAGGCTTCCTTTGATTAAAAAACCCCAAATTTAATCTCAGATCAGTCAATCTAATGTAAGGTACTAGCTTAATTGAGGACAGACAAAAAAGAACACATTCCCGGCAAATCAAAATGTAATTGGTTCCTCTGAATTTTTTTCTCCTGCTCATTTAATGAGTTAAAATAGGATAAAAACAAGTACAAGAAGAAATTAACTTCCGCCAGTCCTTCTGACCTAATCTAAATGAGGAAATAAAGAAATTGTAGCAATGTGTGGGTTTTACTGTCTGTATTCCAAGAATCACATGCTTCTCAGCTTTGATTTGTTGGCATGGGAACGAAAGTGCAGCCTGCACAATAATAATATGCTGGCTAGTCTGAATATTATTTTAATTTTGTAGAAATTCTGATCAGAATAATTACATCCCTAGCATTTCAAATACACTTTTGTAAATCCCATATATTGGATTTGGATTTAATGAAGATTAAAAGTGCTTTTTTTTCAATATATACCCTAGTTGAGTTGTAACTACATTATGATATGAACTTATATCACATTGTTGGTGAATAAGCCCTGACTTATAGAATTTTATTTGGATCAGATTTTTTTTCTTTCCATTCATTTGTGAACGAGTCTTGGAAACTGCCTGGTTAAGTCCCTACAGTTTTCTTGACCAGGTTTTTCAGAAGTGCTTTGTAATTGCTTCTTTCCTAGGGCTGAGAAAGAGTGACTGGTTCAGAGGTGGTCTTCAGCAGGTTCTGACCAGTTCTGGAGAACCAGTAGCAGAAATTCTGAGTAGTTTGGAGAACTGGCAAATACCATCTCTGACTGGAGATTTTACAGTATCCTTCCCCTGCCATGCCCACCAAGCCATGCCCACAGAACCGGTAGTAAAAAAAAATTGAATCCCACCACTGGACTGGTTGTACTTAAGATGGGACTTGAAAACAGAAATTCCCCATTTCTTAGCCTGGTACCTTAATCACTACACCAAACTGGCTCTCAAAGTCAACATTAGGAACAGTGTAATAAAGAAGAGTTTTAATACAATATATTATGTGAAGCTTATTTTCTCTGATAAAAGCAAAGGAAAAACCATACAGTATATGGATGAGATCATATGTGGATCTCATCCACAGTATAATATGCAACACAAAAGAGAATTGAGGGGATTTCTCTCTAGACTGTATGTGATGACAACACCTTTCATAGTTTGCATGTGTAGATAGCCCTTAACTTACAACAGTTCATTTATTGACCATTCAAAGTTAAAACAGCACTGAAAAAAGATTATTTATGACCATTTCACACTTATGAGCATTGCAGCATCCCCATAGTCACACAAAAACAATTTGGAGGGTTGCCAACTGGTTCATATTTATGACAACTGTAGTGTTCCAGGGTCATGTGATCTGCTTTTGCAAACTTCTGATAAGCAAAGTTAATTCACAACTTACTAACTTAACAACTTCAATGATTCACTTAACAACTATAGCAAGAAAGGTTGTAAAATGGGGCAAAACTCAACAAATGTCTCGCTTAACAACATAAATTTTGGGCTCAATTATGGTTGTAAGTCAAGGACTATCTATATTAGCCACCTACTGATTTGTATGCTCACACAGAAATTTATCCACAATATAGGGAATCCATAATTGCACCTGAGAATCTGATTTTCAGGAAATGGTTTAATGTTCTTTCTCAAACTAGAGCTGTGCTTGAATTAGCAGAAATTCAAAAGCACTTCTGGCCATGCACAAATACTACAACTACTGTAAGTAGCCCAACTTTCTTCAAGCTTTCTTCCGCTTGAGCTTGAAAATAATTGCTGATGCTGTTATCTTAATGTTTGGAGGTGTTTGTTTAAGCAGCAGTAACATTTGTTCGAATACCCACAGAAACCTGAAAACAGCTTCTTTACTGAATAGCAGAAAAGTGCTGTGCCTCTACAAGGCCTGGAACACATTTTCCATAGCATTTTTAAAGAACACACAACCCCCATCCCAAACAGAAGTCAATAATACAAGGACTGAATGTATTCAGGAGAAATTTTCACTAGCATGCTTAACACTCTTTTCCTCTAAAGACAACTAAAGCTTTCTAAGGAAATAGTCAAATAGCCAAAAGTAGCTGGCTCCAACCATATTTGATTTGGTAGGAGGAGATTTGGGGGAGATTTAAAAATGATTCATTCCAAGTGAATGAATCAGTTTCTCGTACCTCTTTATTTGCTGTAAAAAAAAAAAAAAACACCAGCCATTCTTCTCTACTAGGATTCAGACATGGCAAATTGATCAATGCCATAAGTGTAAGTAGCCTTTCAAATGTTATGCCTTTCGTATCAAGGAGAGAACCAACCTAGAACTAAAGTGAAATTTCCTGGCAGAATAATTAATCAGTGCAACGACTTGTCTCCAGAAGTTGTGGGCGCTCTAACAATGGAGGATTTTAAGAAGAGATTGGTCAACATTTGCTTGAAATGGTATAGGATTTCCTGCTTGAGTAAGGGGTTGGATTAGAAGACCTCCAGGTTTCCTTCCAACTTTGTTATTCTGTTGTTATTATTCTGTTATATGTGCTATGGTTCCATAGCACATAATCCCCATCCAAGAAACTGCAATGATAGAAGTTATAATCTATTATACATACAGGGGAGAGCTCTTTACAGCTTTACATTTCTCCATGTCAAACATATCAGTTGCTTTTGGGTTGTGTAATCTGTCTCCATTTGTTTACTTTTTTTTTTCAAATCTCCACATTGTTAACTTCTAAATTAGTTTTTAGCCATCTGTCTGCCTACTCACTAGTTCAAAATGGGGCCACCGTGGGTGTTTTGGCAAATTCAACAGTCTGTTTTGTTATTATAATTCATAAGGATGATGATGTACCTATGGGAAATGTCCATTTGGACACAAAACATAGTTTCTATCAAGATGGCTTATGCAACAATTGATGCTAATAAACAGAAAGCTGTCAAACCTTATCATGGGGTAGGAGAGGAATGCTTAATGAAGTCTTACTCAGTGTTTAAATAAAATAAATAACAGATTTGAATTTTTTTAAGACTTCCATCTTATCATGGTTTTTAATTATCAGTTTGTTCCTTGTGTGAATGGGATAATAATCTGGTCCAAACTGCTGGCATATTGCCAGTCAACTTCACAGATGAGTTTCACAGACAATAAAATCCTACATGTAAGACAAACTGTCTGAACAATGTGTGTTGATGGAATCATATAACTTACTAGTAATAAATTGGATAAAGGGATAATTTTTTTAAAAGGTATATTTGAGCAGAAGCTAACCAAGATTAAACCTCAATCAGATGCTCTCTTTGTAGGATAAGCAATCACATAAGACAGAGACTAGGCCCAATCAAGGCCCCAGTATAGACTGGTATATTTCTAGATAAAGCTTGTAGTCAGGGATGGGTTTCAAAAAATTTAGCAAAGGCTTGTCTGCCTGTTTGCTGGGTGTGTGTGGCCATGGTGGGAGTGGCCTAGTTGGCCTCCTGCACCACAGCAAGTGGGGTGTTTTCTCTCCCCAGGTTCCAGAGGCTTTCTTCGAGCCTCCAGGTGGGCGAAAATGGTGTCCCTTGGCTCTGAAGACTCTCTGGAAGCCAGAAACGGGCCCATTTCCAGCCTTCTTGAACTTCTGAGAGGCCTGTTTTTCACCCTCCCCGAGCCTCCTCACGTGCCCTCCACTTACCTGCATCCAAAACGGGCTAGGGGGGGACTTCCTAGGAGGGGAGGGGAGGGTGGACAGGGCCAGCCAGGATTAGGATTTGAGGGTTCTCTGAACTGCACAGAATCTTAGCTAGGAGCTCTCCTGAACCCTGCGAACCCCCAACACCCCACCCCTGCTTATACTACAGTCTCCTGTTCATAATGGTAGTAGCTGTCTCATAGAAATCATCACAGTTTTGTAGGTTAAAATTTCATAACAGACAATGAACGAACTCAGTCCAAAACAAAATACAATGAATGGTTAGGGTTAGGCTTGTTGAAAGTCCAGGAATATATATGAAGACAAGCATTGGACAAGCTATTCTTAAATAAGGCCCAATGACTCAAATATTCCTGCCATTTTATTTTCAACAATGTACCATCAAGTAGTTTGGGATTAGGGGTAGGGTTCTTCTTCTTCTTGTGCCATATCTGTCATCGGACGTTGGCAATCATGTTGGTGATCCTATTTTTATCAACTGCCATACAAAAAAAGTGCTGTTCAGTTTTGTCCAAACCAGTTCCTTAGATTTTGAAGCCATGATGGTCTTCTTCTGCCTGGACCTGGTTTGCCTTCAATCTTTCCTTGGAGGATTAAGTGAAGTATGCCATATTTTTTCTGGGTGTCACATCACTTGTCTAATACTAATTTAATTCAATACTAATTTAAAAAAATTAAGCTCACAAGGATTCAGAAGAAATAATTCTCTTGGAGGAAATAGAAGAGAAAGAGCTCTCTTTTACACCTTCACAGTTGCATGGTCAACTTTGCATGCAGTTTTCATTACTTTGCTTTATATCCCAGAGAAAACTGGGGTATAAAATGATAAAAAATGAAAATGGATTATAAATAGGTACAAAAATGTCTCCGTTAAAAAATGTGGCAAAAGAATCATCTGGAGAGTGCAACCCACAGACTGTCTGTGTTATCCATTCTCGTTATTCTGATTAATAGACTTCTGAAGTTTCAGAAAGAGTTCTCTTTCAATGCTCTTCCCAGATCCTTTGGCCTGAATGTGAGACCTTCGAGCTAAAAAAACAAGCACCCTATCAAAGATCTTTCTCCTTTGTTGATCTAAGATTGAAGGCTTTGTTGACCATAATGCTAACTACAATCCCGGTTTTTTATTTGTTTATTAAAAGTCTAGTTTCTCAGAGAATTGTCTGAAGCTTAACCACACAGATTCGTATCCATCTTCAGTTCAAAGGAGAGAAAACAATAGGTTTTCTAGTATTCAACAGACATTTAACAGCTATGATGGCATACAATGCAGCTCCATGGTGTGATCTTCCTAAAATGTCAGATAATTGATGTAGCCAGGGATGTGCAATTTAATAGTCTGCTTGGTCTTTCTTTGTATTTCAAGTGTATAATACATTCGCTACCACCACTCTCTCTATTGAACAATTAATCCTTGCAAATCACTCTCTAAAGATAAAACTCTGCACAGAAGCAAAACATTTATTAACCAAGACAAGGCTAATACCACAGATAGAAAATGTCAGTTTTCATCAACTGTTTCCAAGATAATTCTAGGATTTACGGTGTGCAGTCTACTAAAAAATTAACAAGATGTGAGAAAGAGAGGGGAAATAAGAGAAGTTCCTTTCTACTGGTTTATTGGAAAATGAGAAAGGATGAGTGAAGTTGTTGTAATTTATTTCACTTATCGAAACTACCGGCCTTCCTTACAGCTATGAGATGCATGCCCTCTAGATGTAACAAAGGGACAGATTAATGACCGTTCTCTTGCTCTTAACTCCAGTGAAGGAGGAAATTGGTACTATCAAACGTGGGATAGTGGAGCACAAAAAAGTAAAAAAGACAAATTAGTCTGAAGAGCTGTCAGTGCATTATATCCAAATGCATGAAATAGCCTACCACAGGTATTTTTAAAAGAGTAACTGTGCAGAGTTTGAGGGTAGGCAGTGATAGACTCCATAGGAAGCAAGACACTGAGACTAACTCTCCAAAAGAGAGAAGAGTTGTAGACAGATTGTGTTCATGGAATTGGAAAGTTCATGGAATTGGAACTGTTCTGACTATGGGTATATTTTCTATCAGGAATCTAACTGGGAGAAGCTCCTTGATTCCAGTTGGTCACAAGAGGCCTTCTCGTGGAATGGAGATCTGGAACCAGCTTTTGGAGACGTGTCTATCACAAATCTCCTTAGAGTTGAATTGGCTAATCTTTGTGTTATGTATGGTCGGTGGGTCCCATTGAGACATGAGGCTCTAGTAGTGAACAACAGTTCTTTATTAAGGAGGCAGATTCTGAGACAACAAGCCTAGCCACGGCAGCCCTTTTTATAGAGCTGGCTGCGGCTAGGCAGCCTATGACAGTCTTTTGAGCTTGCCGCGCTTGGTTTTATCTAATCGCGGCAAGCCTCATACAAACCAATCAGGAGTGCTTTATATCGTCCAATCACGGCCCGGCTCTTCCAGACCAATAGGAACGCAGGTCTACAAGCCTGCTAGTATGGAACACTTTGTGACCCACATTATAATAATGCTGAGATTGGATTGTACTGCAGTCCGTTCTATACGAGGCTATACTAGAAGAAGATGGTTGGAAAACTGTAATAGAGAAGGCAACTGCCTGATTGCCAAGCAGAGCAGCTATTATTAAATGGGATCACTGGTCCTTAAAGTGACATATTGTCTGCCATTGAGTTTTAGGGAAATTTAAGGCACCTGCATTGGTCTGTAAACTCCAAATAAGCTGCCTGTAGCCCAATCTTAATGGATAGATAGAAGTTAATGCCATTCTATCTACCCACTAAAATATCCACTGGAAAGGCCCTCCCTGTACTTGTCATTCAGTCAGTTTAGCTTACTGAGAAATGCAACTATTTGGAACTGAAGCAAAAAAAAAGGGGTGCCTTCAGAGGATGTGGGATATGCTTACTATATGTAAACAAGCATCGCTTTCTCCTGGGTTTATAGGACGATCAGTAGCATAAACAAAAAAAAACATTTATGTGCTTTAAAACCTATGCTGCCTTCCCTTACATAGAAAATTTCTTTCTGTCAATCATTAGTTGGGAAGCTTGGGACCAGTTGAAAGGTTGCTAAGACATATTTGAGCTACAGAGGCTACTGCAATCTCCAGTCTCACAGGTTCCTCTCCCTACAATCCACTGCCTCCTCCACCCCTCTGCTAGCCAATATCCTGGTCAGTCTCAGCTTCACCAACACTTAGAAGTCTCTCTGTGCCACCAGATCTCTTGGATGGATCACTGCTAGTTGAGCTCCTTTGGTAGCCTAAACTCCATATTAACCTATATCATCTCATATTGTATTATTTGCTTGCTTATGCATCCTGTATTTCTCTTGAGTACCCTCTAATAGCCTTATCTTGTACTGACTTTGATGCACAGGCACTTGCTGTCCTAGATGTATGCTATATATCTCAATCATATCATTATAATGAACAGATGTATAACTCTTCAAAAGGGAGCATGAGTTGACAGGTGCCAAATAAAGACATCTTCTCAGAAATGTTCTTGGTGGACATTTCCAGGTGTTGGAGTGGATCACCCTGCCTCACTCATGAAAAACTATTTAAGCTAAGTGAATTCAGGATAAGATTGGAAAGTTCAGCATAATTTAACTAGGAAGATGTCTGTATCCAGCTGGCACAAAAAGAGATCCATCTGCAGTCTTTTCTGGAGTTCTTGTCTGCAGAAAGCATGCATAAGAATATATTGTCCTGTGATTTATATTACTTATGATACACATTTGGGATGTTTGTTCTATGAATGATTTTATTGTCTCAAATCCTAAAACAGCCTACTTCTAACCAACTGGCCACAGGATACCAAAATATCTTCTTCATTGAAATGAGCCCACACTCATAGCCAGGGTTTAAAACACAGATTAACAACCACACATTAAACTACACATGTGAACAAGCCACTGGGAGGGTGTGAGTGGAACAAGAGACTAAAAGATTCATTCTTGAGTAGGATGGCCTTATATAGTACATATGTAATTGAATAAAGAAAAAAGTTAAGCACATGTTAAATCAGAAGTCCAGGCAATTCAATTGAGTATAGGTTTATTGTATGCTAGTGCTCTCTACAAGAATCTGAACCACTAACAGTCAAAGCACATTAGTGGGTAGATAAGAATCACCAGAATTCAGTGTGGGCTAGACTTAGATTTCTTGTGGGTGCAAAGGGACTTGAGACTGATGATGTGTTTGACTCCTCACTCAAGCTCAGCCTGATAATCTCCTACAAATAAACAACTAAGAAAAGATTCAAGTGCTTTCTTCTACTGTTTCCACCCAAATCACACTTCCTGCATCCATCTGCAAGAACAGGAAGTATCAAAAGCTGCCAGAGGGCAAGCATAAGACTACATCTAAGCCCAACACCTTTTGTATATGGAGGATTGCGAGGGAGCATTCAGTGATGATCCTATCTATATAAATGTCCCCTTTTATGTCTTCAGTCAATGCATTGATTTCACTTTTCCTCTCACACTGGCACATTTTTTTTTTGTGAAAATTCCTTCGTATCTTTGGAAGTGTCTAGAAATCCAGAATCTCATCCAAGAAAATCCAACAAAGAGTGCAATAGAGGGGAAGATGCTTGCATCTGTGACTAGTTCTCAGTAAGCCTGTCCCCTATGCCTGAATTTTGACAAAATTCACAAAATCCTTATTTTTCTATATATATTTTTTGTATAATTTTACATATCATTCTAGAATTATTTAGATTATTTAGAGTATATAAAATGAATAAAATAAATAGCCTATTATAAAAGCAATGAGACCAACAAAAAATAGGTTCACCTCATGTTCAAGTCCAAAAAAACCACAAATGAACCTTCACACACTTGCATATATGCCTGTGCAAATCTGAACACACCGTTGATGGATATGCATGAATATTAGTCTCAGTATCAAGGAAAACCTTCTCAAAAAGAAAACTCCAGAATTATAGTGCCATAATTAATGAGATTAATTAATGTGTAATTAAGAAGATTCTGCTTTAAAAGATTCAGATGCTATTCAGGGGCTATTGATGATTGGGAATTCTAGTCTGAAGCCTCAACAGTTTAGAAAACACCTAATTCAGCAAAACTAATTTAGAGAGAAAGGCCTAACCTGGGCACAGTCATATGTAGTAATTGAAAATATTAGGTACTTTTGTCGTCCAATTTTCACTGTCATCTGATAAATGGTGAACATTATTAAATATGTGGGAAGTCTTCATATTAACAGTATTTAATTGACTGAACTGGATTTTAATTTACTTTGAAATGAAAATCAGTTCAAATCAAATATGATACATTTTTCAAAAAATAGATTTCTATCCTTCCTTTATTTTGGCAGGATACATAATCCATTGATATTCTATACAAAACTTCATGGAAATGTTTTCATTTAATTTGAAAGCTGATGTGGAAACTGAACTGAAACTACTTATAAATAAAAAATAAAAAAAATTGCAAAAGCTATTTGCTTCCTCCTAGATAAGTTAGTAACAGATGTTATGGCCTATAGCCAGAAGGCTGAAACTCTATAAAACCATTTATTGTCTGTAACAGCTTGTCTCAGAACAGAAAAAAATGGCATTTTCTGAAGAGGTAGCAAAACTGCCTCCATTACTCTAAAAACTCTAAATCTGTATTCCCTCACAAGCAACTTTGAGTCATGCCAGACCAGCACAGGGGCAACACAACTGATAAGTGGGAAGCCAATCCATTACATCGCCTGCTTTTTTCTAATAAAAGTAATCCAAGCTTGTCACAGAATATTAAATGTATTTTTTTTTCAGACAATCCAAATTCCATTTCCTATTTGCAAGGATAATGACAAGAATGATCTCCCATAAGGCTATGATGCACATTTTTCATTAGTTGCTTGGTAACAAAGTTATTTTTCATTTCTGGAGCTTATGATGTGTGTAAGACTAGCTGGTTCCAGGACTTTGGGAATGTGGGGCAGTGTCTTTATATCACTTTTTATTTCTACTGTTACCTCTCATGATCCAGGCCTTCAACAGGAATCAACTCCAAGACTCCAAAGAAAGAGGACATAGGACAAAGCCCAACCTCATCCAGCAAAAAATGAAATTAGTGTAATGTGTACTGCTAATCACGAAAGGCTTTGATTCCGGAAATGAAAAGTAGTGACTAGTGAAAGTGTCTATAAAGGTGAAATTGCCAGAACTTATCATTTATGGATACCTGATAATGGACTATCAATGGATGCAAGTTGTTGTTGTTTTAAATTAGGTTTATGTTTCTTTCTTGCAGGTGAAACTAATTCAACAAAATATTTTTATCTGAATTTATTGGACATCTTAAATATTGAACACACTTTAAATTTTCTTTGTTGGCAAGGTAACACAATATGATTTGGTGTTGTCTATTATTTGTTGTTGTTTTGGAAAATTATTTATTTATTTATTTGATTTGTCAATCGCTTACAAGATAATTGCATACATTACTATACAGGCGTATACAAGTATACAGGTAAAGGCATTCATGTTAAAAATGTGAACACTATCTTGAATTACATTCCCAAATTGTAGAATTTGATTACCGTTTTGAAACTTCAGGCATGATGAGTACAGTTAAAAGAAATTATACTGAGGGATCCCAAAAATACTAAAGATAGCCCTTGACTTATGACTGCAGCATTTCTAAGCGAAATGCTAAGTAACACATTTGTTCAGTAAAATTTGTCCCATTTTATGATCTTCCTTCCTACAGTTAAGTGAATCATTGCAGTTGTTAAATTAAGGGAATTTGGCTCCCTCATTGACTTTGCTTGTCAGAAGGTCGCAAAAGGTGATCACATGACCCCAGGGACACTGCAACCGTCATAACTATGGGACAACTGCCAAGCATCTGAATTTTGATCACATGACTATGGGGATTCTGCAAAGGTCGTAAGTGTAAAACATGGTCAACTGTCACTTTTTTGAGTGCTGTTGTAACTTTGAACAGTCACAAAATAAATTGTTCAGAGCCAAGGATTACCTGTACTACTTTCACAATACCTTTCAAAAATTTGATGTTTAATTTCTTTGCATACTTTTAAAAACATAGTATATAAATGAATTAGATTTTCTGTTGGATGGGTGCATATTATCTTCTATTAAATTGCTTTTTAGTACTTTTTGCTGTACATTGTTTTGCAATCTGTGAAATGTGGCAATAAAATATTTCAAAAAGCAGGCAGATGACTATCCCAAACTCAGGTCTGTTTTGTAGCTGTGGATTCCCAATCTAAACTCTTTCAGGTTCAGTCTCAAAAACAGAAAGAAGGGCAACACCATGCACAATCTCAGTTCAGAATTAGCCACAGATGCTACATTTCTGTTTTCTCATGCAAAATAGCATTCGTATTGTGATAGAGCTTGTTTTACAGCTATAAGCTCTGATTGCTTGAGAATCAAGATGTCAGTTTTACTCTGCATCAGTGATGACAGGAAGTGATATTTTCAAAGCCTAATGAGCAAAGATTCTCAACCCAAAGAGTAGAATTTGTCAATAACTTTCTTAAGTCATGCTGATTTAAAGTGTTCCCTAAGGAGCAAGGGATCAAAATAATAGGGGAAAATATTAATGTTAACCGAAAATGGATGTGCAAGAAGCAAAGCTGTATAAATGGACCTGATGTAACCTTTCTAACAATTTATGGCACACATTTCTACTTTTTAAATTTGTACTTTGGACACTGCATATTTCACAATGTAAACATTGATACAAGAAATGAAATGAAAATAATAAAAGTTCTGCAACAGAAACTGTGTACACAAAGTTGCTGTACAGGGAAATTACTAGCCATGTTCTCTCAGCAGCGAAACAATACAGTATGCTTCAATTAGATTGACTTTTGTGTGGCTGGTCACTCCTTTTAGCACTCCTTGTTTGGCTGGTCACTCCTTTTAGCACTCCTCGTTTTACTACTTTCATGTCATGAATTAGCACTGTTTCCCACTCATTAATAGTTTTAGACTGTGGAAGGCTAGTTCATTGAAACTCTACTTGTCCTTTGTGTGGAATAGAGAAGGAAGCTAAGGAACCAATCTAGAATCTTTCATCTCAACAATGTTTAATTAGCATATCATATTTGGAGCTGCAGATATTTGGATGAGCACTAGATGATAGCAGAGAGACATGTAAGTTGAAGGCTTTGCTGTCACCTATCGAAGATCCAGAGTTTTGCCCCACAGGTACAGTATGCCTATATTCTAACACAAGTCAGCCTTTGCAGTAGCAATATGGAATTTTCCCAAAATAGTGATACACTACTTTTATTCTAAACCAGAGGTGTCAAACTCAAGGCCTATGGGCAGATACGGCCCATGGTATGCATGGTATGCCTCTGCTAGCAAAAATGGAGCTCAGGGGTCTATGTGTGGTCCCCTGTGCCCTGTTTTCAGCCATGACAGCCTCCTGCAGCCCACTGCCAGTGAAAATGGAGCTGGGGGGGGCACATGCACCTGCCTGGGCTCCATTTTCACAGGTGGAAGGTTGTAGGAGGCCATCCAAGCATGTGCCCCCCTGGGCTCCATTTTCTCTGGCAGAGCAAGAGGGCTATCAAAACAAACTAAAAACAAAACAAAAGGACAAATGTTTCCCTTGTTGCATTTGATCATGCAAGAAGGGACAGGAAAGGAGAACGGGAAAGAAGAAAGACAAAGAAAAAGAAGGAAAGATGGGAAGAGAGCAGGGAAGGAAAAATAAGGAAAGAGGGGAAGGAAGAAGAAAGGAAAATGAAGAGGGAAAGAAGGAAGGAAGGAAGGAAGGAAGGAAGGAAGGAAGGAAGGAAGGAAGGAAGGAAGGAAGGAAGGAAGGAAGGAAGGAAGGAAGGAAGGAAGGAAGGAAGGAAGGAAGGAAGGAAGATTATAATGAGTGTGAGGGAGGGTCTCAGGGAAGTCCTGTCTTAGCACTTGGCCACTACAGATGCCCCCAAAATGAGTCCCATGTCACTCGCATCATGGCCACACCCACCCACCCCAGCCCTCTAAGGTCATACTCAACCCTGATGCAACCCTCAATGAAATCGAGCTTGACATTCCTGTTCTAAACTGTTCAATTCTGGACTATCCTGATTCTGAACACAATGTACTTATTGTTAGAGATTGGGATTATTGGAATATAGATGGTGTGATGATCTTTGAAACCAGGAGTTTGTGAGTCAGTCCTGCCTTAGACAAGAAAGCCAACTAGGTAATCTTGGGCCAGTCACTCTGACTTAGCCCAACCCACTACACAAGGAAAAAAATGGGAAAAAAAATAGGAGGAAGAAGGAGCATTATATATATTTATATTTATATATGTTATAAATAAAATTAAATATCTTAGGAGGTTGCTTGCTTGATTAATCCCCAGTATGTGTTTCTACCTTTCTCCTAAAATATGGATTCTTCTTCCTCAAGACTCCACCAATGAGCGATCAAAGCTACACTTATCACATAAAACTATCTTCCCAAAAGATGGGAAGGAGATTGCCTGATAAACTTTACATATGATACCCTGGCTTTTTAACAGTTTAAGCATGAAAAAAAAATCATTTTCATGAATGAGAAAGGTCAGATTAAATATTATTTAAACTATATACTGGGATGAAATAAGCATATGGAAATCCCAAAGGTGTTTTTTTTTTTCAAGACTAACTGGTCCAGAAAATCCAGTTGCCTCTTGAAAAGGCACTTTTAGGACAACCATGACCTGGATGATTAAGAATTTCCATAGACATTAAAGATAAGTAAGGAAAATTAACATTGGGGTTGCCAGGTGTCCTGATGCTAAAGTAAATTGCCAGACAAAAAAGGATTCCAATGCCTTCTAGGTATGATGGAATTTGAAACATCTGATGGTTCAAATACAATTACATGATGCTGACGATGGAAATCTACATTACAGGGAGTCTTCCACTTACAACCACAATTGGGACCAGAATTTTCCATTGCAAGATGATTGTTAAATGAGTCATGCTCAATTTTACCACCTTTTTTTGTCATGGTTGTTAAGTGAACCACTGCTGTAATTAAGACATAGTGGCATAGTTGTGAAGTGAATTTGGTTTCCGCCATTGAATGGGCTTGTTGGAAGTCCACTGGAAAGGTCACAAATGATGGTCACATGACCCCAGGATGCTGCAACCACCATACATGCCTGCCAGTTGCCAAGTGCCTGAATTTTAATCAGGTGATGTGAGGATGCAGCAATCATTATAAGTATGAAGTTGCTTTTTATTATAAGGTATAAGTTGCTTTTTTCCAGTGTTGTTGTAACATTGAACACTCACTAAATGAATGGTTCTAAATCAAGGACTATCTGTACACTAGATTGGACTGTATATCTAATTCAGAATGTTCCAAATATATAGAATAGAATAGAATTTTTTATTGGCCAAGTGTGATTGGACACACAAGGAATTTGTCTTGGTGCAAATACTCTCAGTGTACATAAAAGAAAATATACATTCATCAAGAGTCAAGAATCATAAGGTACAACAAATATATACAAAGATATATAGAACAGGAGCTCTTTTCCATTGAATGCTTCTTGAATGTCTCCCCATTTTGAACTCAGAAGTAAGGATTGAACCCCAAATCGTCTGCATACAAAGTAGAAATAGCAATAGCACTTATATACCGCTTCACAGTGCTTTACAGCCCTACATGGTTTACAGAATCAGTATATTGCCCCCAACAATCTGAGTCCTCATTTTACTGACCTTGGAAGGATGGAAGGCTGAGTCAACCTTGAACTGCTGAGACTTGAACTGCTGGCAGTCAGCAGAATTAGCCTGCAATACTGCATTCTAACCACTGTGCCACCACAGCTCAGCTATGTTATGCTTCTCTTATGAAGTTTCTCCTAACCCAAGGGTCTTCAAACTTAGCAAGTTTATGACTTGTGGACTTCAATTCCCAGAATTCCTGAGCTAACATGACTGGAGGAGGAATTCTGGGAGTTGAAATCCACAAGTCTTAAAGCTGTCAAGTTTGAAGACCCCTGTTCTAACATGTAAGGCCACAGCCTTATGTGGCAGACATGCTACAGCAGGGGTCCTCAAACTTGGCAATTTTAAGTCTTGTGGACTTCAACTCCCATAATTCTCCAGCCAGCATATTCTGGGAGCTGAAGTCCACAAGTTTTAAAGTTGCCACGTTTGGAGACCTCCATGCTATAGGATCACCAACTTTCAGAACATCTAATTCCATTGCTTATTTCAAAGGGCCATATTGGCCAGGGGTCAGTTTCAGTAAAGCAGCAATAATGGCCAGAAGGTGAGTGCCATCAGGATGGTTAAACTTATTTCAAAAGATCATGTCTTTTATGCATGGCTCCCTGGCTGTGGGGATAGGAAAGCAGAGAGAGTAATTTTTGCAGACTCCTACAGTTGACTGCAGACACTTAAAGCGTGCTTTAAAGGGGTTTTTAGTAGCGTATGGGTGAATAGCTAATGAAGCTATAGCAAAATAACCGCTTATCATTTGCATCAAAGCACTGGCTCCAGTCTACTGCATTTTATATTCAAGGATTAACTAACCGTGTGCTTTGAAATAGATTATGTTTTTATTGCTAAAGTGGGCTTCCTTGCATTTTTCCTATTAATCACCTTGCAATGACCATACCTCTGGAATCAGTGACCTGGAATAGTAAAATACCCATGTAATTTTTCCCAGTTCTGGAAGAGAGGTTCTTGGGAAGCGTAGCTGTACGGGAGTTAGTAGATAGTGAATGGTCCTTGGTGCTTTCTGAGCTTGGTTGCAGATGTTTCACTACCCACACTAGGTAACATCAGGTTGCTCTACATAATCTTAAGGGTTACAATTCCTGCTGTTCTTTATTTCATTACTATTCAGAAATAATAAATTTCTGTATCAGATTAAAAGACACAAACAGGAGTTAAAGCATCGTTCTATTGACAGAGGAAAATATTTGAAGCTCCTTGGTGCTCATTATGATGTCATCTAGTTTGGATAATGAAACATCTGCAAGAAAACAACCAAACTCAGAAAGCATCAAGGACCCCCCTCATTTCAACTACAAATATTGAACTACAAATATTCTGCTTTATAAGTGTATACTAATTAAAGGAAACAGTGTCCTAGTAGCCAAGACCCTAATATTTTATTTTGGGTTGGGAAACTAAGCAACTATTCATGTTAACCAAAGAAAATGAGTCTCCGTGATGGTGAACCTTTTGGTCTTAGATGTGTCAAAAATTCAAAAAAATGCCTAATTTGACTCTGCTAATTCTCTTGCGCTCTCTCTCGCTCTCACACACACACACACAAATACATACACACCACAAAAGAATAACAACTCACAACAAAGAGTCACTTTGGATAGTGAGATTGGCAGAATATAAATGTAATAAACAAACAAACAAACAAACAAAAGCTTACATAATTCTAAATATTTTTCTATTTGTCTTTGTCTCTCAGAAGAAAAAAAATGCCTATCTGAGGCAGCTCCAGCTTGCACGAGGCCTGGAAATTTTGGAGAATATTCTTGTGTGGCCTTGCAGCCTCTGAAAAAAGCGGGAAAGCACACCCCCCTTCTCACATGGATTTTAGAAACTTCAAAGTCCAGCCTGTCTTACACGACTTCCAGAGGGTTCAGAGGCCATGAGAGAGTACAACACATTCTTGTGTAGCCTCTAGGCATGTCCCCAAAAATGACATGGCATGTTGCTTGTGACACGTGTGTCATAGATTCACCATAATCAAAATAAGTGAACAGAATAGCATGTGTTATTTAGGAAAAAGTTAGGAAAAAGTAGCATAGGCAAAAGAATGTCTGGAATGATAAGTAAACCTGCTCAAGCCTGCTCAATTGGTTCTTCTCACTTGTGGACTTGTCAAGTTTTCCAATCTCTTCATTCAGTGGCTCTTCACAGGAAAATATTTGTACACCCTGTTGTCCAATTTGGTAGGCCACTCTGACTATTAACCGAGCTTTTTTTGCTATTATTTGTGCAGGTAATACTATCCCAGGAAAACATCATTGGTCATCAACAGTTGCTTAGATAATGTTAAATTTAATGTTACTGTTAAATTTCAGCACATTGGAGCATTCTAAACCATCTGTTAAAGTGTCCAATCGCTCAATCTCAGGGTGTTTTGCCAAATTCAATCTTATTGATTTGCATCATTGTTCCATTTGTGGGCATGTTGATTGTTTTGCCATGGTGCTCATCCCTCTGGAAAGTGCTTTGAATTCATATGCTAATCATTTAGATTCTAATCAACTTTGATCAGCCTAAACTACCAGGTCAATACAAAACTTTAAAAGCCCTTTAGGTAGTCTGCAAATGTATTTATGCTCATCTTGGCTAAAACTAACATGAAGGAAAGCAAGGATCTGAAACCAATGCTTAGTAGATATGCTTTGTGTAAAATGTGGGACTAGTAATAAATATTTCTGATGATAAGATACCACTGTATTAAGTTGGTCAAATGGCTTTTAGGAAGAAATTGAAAATATAAACTGGATTAATGCAAATATTAGAATGAATCTAATATTTGGGGGGGCTGGCTTGAATGTAAATAAGCAGAGAAAACATCCATTAATGACTGATGCACATCAGACTATTTCAGTGGTTAAATCTGCAACCCACAGACTTTCTAAAGGCATTTCCACTTGAGTTTTTTTTCTCCCAGACAAAACAGGAAAAACTGCTGATGTACAATTCCCTTTGTGAAGTTTCTGTTGGAAGTTAAAACCCACCCCTCTCCTAGAAAAATGAAATATTTTAGGATATATTAAAAAGACAGAATATTTCTCCTAAAAAAGAAGTAGAAACTCAGCAAGGCAGAAACTCAGCCCCCCTCACCTTTGTTAATGGGCCATTAAGACCTGGGCCTGGGTCTATTCTACATAACAAAGATCTACCTCCTTTAGACAGAGCCTTAATAGGAACTGCCCAAAGTTCCCATTACATCATCACCCAGCAAGAGTCAACCAAGCCTGGGACTCAAAATACAGCCTATAAAATTACCCTGCATGGCCCCATGGGAGTCTGACAACCAATCAGAACACATGCTCAAATTCAAAGCCCAATAGAGGGCATAAAACCCAAGCATTCTCAGCATCTCTTCCCTTTTCTGCCCAGGAACCCATCCTATTAAGCAATAAACCATCTTTCCAAGCAGTCACCATGTTTCCAGTGTCTTTCTTCCCCACTTGGAACTGAATCCAGAAGGATATTTCTTCCAACAGTTCCATACCTATAGACTGAATCTCATTCATCTTACTAGAAATAGCTTTGACTGATTACTGGACCTGAGATCTCCCAGGCTGTCCGCAAACAGAAGTGAATATAGGGCAATGCATTTAATATTACTACCCTTAAAATAGCCTCTATATATTCAGAGATCCAAACAGCCAGTATTGTTACTTGTATATTCAAAACTATTGCAGATTGAAAAGACCAAAACACAGCAATCCACACCCAGATAAGTAGAGATTAAAGATTAATACTAGACTAACAATCAGGAACTACCCACTCAGACAAACAATCAAACAATAGCCTAATCAATAAACCACCAAGAATACTCCCATCAACACTGACAGGGCAAGCTACTTATATAAACAGGGAGAAAACCCCATTCCCTTGTAGTACTGCTGATGATGTTATCTAGTTGGATAACGAAACATCTGCAAGACAACAGACAATTTCAGAGAGTGCCAAGGACACCCGCCACAATTGAAAAGTATGGTAAAATGCGATTCCATTTTCTTTTCAAAAATCAAAAATGAATTAAAGCTCCTGTCAGCACTGACACAAGGGCTTTCAGGCTAAAACAGTGGATATATGACTAATAAAAATCCTTTTTTATACATTTCCTCAGACAGTGGAAGTCATTGCTATGTAGAGTGTCGGTTTGGATGGCTTTAAAAGAGAATGAACAGAACAGTGGAGGATAATATTATCAGTGGCTACTCTCTTGATATCTATATATTACCTTCAATATCAGGATGCTTCCTCCATACCACCTTTGGGAAATGCTGAGCAAGAGCCATGTGCTCAGTTACTGTGGAAGACAGGACTAGATAGATGTTTGCTTTGACCCAGCCAGGTTCTTTTCGTCTGGATAATTTCCCATGCATTTTATTATCTGTGGTCCAAAGTACTAATACAAAGATTTAAATTATAATTTATCTGTAGTAAAAAAAAATGCTGGCGTTGATCAGAGCCCATGAAATTAAGGCTGTTCAGAGGAGAATATGCCCCTTAAGCAATGGAGAAAGAGCGGGAACGTGCCTGCTACGAGTTTACCTTAGACATAGAATAACAGAGTTGGAAGGGACCTTACAGGTCATCTAGTCCAACCTCCTGCTCAAGCAGGAGAGTGTATTCCAAATACCTCTGATATGTACTCTGCTCATATTTTATTTGCTTATGCATTTAGCAATGAGATGGGGTTCTAATAGAATATGCATCAAAGACCTTTTCTTCGCAAGAACAAGTGCTTAGTTGGTCATGTTAGAAAGATGGGTAGATCCCTCAGTTGTTTTTCAAACCTGTCAAACACACATCTTAGGGATATGGGTAAATTGAAAGGCTGTGAAAGTTTGCCTTCTAGGCCTGCCCCTCTTTAAATAGTATTCCACCCAAAATATAGAACAGAGACTATAGATAAAGTCCTTTGCTTACAACCATTCATTTAGTGAACATTTGAAATTACAATGGCACTGAAATAAGTGATTTATGACCATTATTCACACTTACCTCCATTGTAGCATCCCGGTGGTTAAATGATCAATAGTGAGATGCTTGGCAAGTGGTTCATATTTATGACAGCTGCAGCATCCTGGAATAACGTGATCAACTTTTATGACTTTCTGACAAACAAAGTCAATGGGGAAGCCAGATTCGCCTAACAACCATGTTACTAACTTAACAACTGCAATGATTTACTTAACAATTGTGGGAAGGAAGGTGGTACAATGGGGCAAAACTCACTTAGCAACTGTCTTGCTTAGTAATAGACATTTTGGGCTCAACTGTTGTCATACGTCAAGGACTACCTGTATAAAACAATATGGTTGGAAGAGACCTTGGAAGTTAGCCCTTTCCTTCCTTGCATTTAGTGTTTATGCCTTCAAGGCTAGTCCATGCACTTTTCCTAGCAAAGATTTTTCTGAAGTGATTTGCCATTTCTCCCTTCTTAGGGCTGAGAGAGAGCAATTTGGCCAAGATCACCCAGCCAGCTTCATGCCTAAGGCAGCACTAGAACTCAACAGCCATGGTAAAAAGGATATTAAATTGGAAATGACTCACTTAACTGCCTTGCCAAGCAACAGAAATTCTGGTCCCAATTGTAGTCATAAATCAATGACTACCTGTATTTAACTAAGGAGATTCCTAATTCTCCCAGCAAGGTTTGGTGCTACTTAAAGGAAATATTTCTGCTCATACAGAGACATGACAGATTTCACTTGTGGGTCAAAAGATCTGGATGCAATGGGAAACAATAATTCTATCCTGGCCATTTTTCTGAGTGAACTGTCCCAGCTAATAACTACTGTATGTTGTTATAATTATGCCCTTTTAATTAACTAAATTAGTATACAATTCAATCAATTCCAGATACAACCCAGATTCCCGACAACAGTGATCAGCATGAAGGAAATGAGAAAATATAGAAGGAACACAAACAGCTGACATTTCACTTATTTCCTCCATTACTTCACCGATGAAAATAGTATTATGTTTAAGTATGTTTGTAACATGCCAATTCACAAATCAAGGATTTCTGCAGGAGACTTCCTCAGTCTTATACCTTACTTGAAGCAATACCCTCCACAGAAGATTGTGATTTGGCAAATGAACCCACACCAGAAAAGCACCTATTGAAAGCTATGGTTTGTATTTATTACATATAAATATTAAAACAAATCTTAAGCCACAAGCTTTAAAAACAGTGTGAACTCTTTTACTGGTCATTGAGAAGCAAGGAATAAATGAGCCAATCTTACAGCTGGCATTCGGCTACAGAAAAGGTTCTGTCCTATTTAATAGGCTACTTCAAATTTCTTTGGAAGTAGCATATTAAAGATCTCAAAAAGAAAATGCAAATTATAGGCTGCATGCAGAGAAATAGACTATTTCCACCCAATATTCTTGCAATTGCAGTCTTAAAATGATGAGTTTTGGCAGGCTTTGTTATAGAAGTGGATTTTAAGGACAAAATGCTGTATAAGCATTGCCTATTGAAGCAGTGAATGAAGATGTAGGCTAACACTGAACTATTAAAGTATCCAACCACATTTAAACCTAGCATGTTATGTGAACCAGCCCATGCAGATAGTTTATTGTTCTACATGTTGTTTGAATGCATTGACTAAGCTGTGATTACTCTTCCTGATGGCCAGTCCTCTTGATCTTCCCTGAGACTTCTTACTGGCCCTCTCCCAACTTCCTTGCATTTCCTCCACTGCCCACTCCCAATCTTCTCAGCTTCTTTTCACCACCCACCCTATACCAGATCATCCAACAATTTCCTATCAACCTACACACAGGACCTTGTTCCCACAGCTTCTGCCAATATTCCTGCTGGTCTTTTCCTAAACTTCTTTGGCCTTTCCTGCCTACCAGCATCTTTGGGCTATTGACACTGAACTTCCTGCCTCTCTGCCTTTCCCTCCCCTCATTTCCCTTCCTCTCCCCCCTCCCCCACCCCATTATGTTTAACAACAACTGTTTAAAAATTGCATGCTGTTTTTCAGTTTAGTGCAGGATGGCAAAAGGTGAAGTGTAACTTTTAAAAAAATATCTCACCACTGATTGGTACGAATTGGCCCAAACTAATTATGGTAGTTAACAACTTTGGTGAGATCTGTTCCCTGCAGACCCAGGAATAAAGCTACATCTATCCTCCATCCTTTCAAACCAGTGTGGGATTTTAGCCATTTTAGCCACTAATGAGTTTTTTTTAATCAATTGATTGGTGGAAGGGCTTGCCTCAAGAAGCTGTGGGTGCTCCACCACTGGTGGCTTTTAAGGAGACATTGGACACCCATTTGTCCTCAATGATACATGGTCTCTTGCTTGAGCAGGAGGTTGGACTTCCAGAGTCGCTTTCAACTCTATTATTCTGTTATTCTTTTCTTCAATCTTGAGGATCAGAGACATCTATCCACATTTATATTGCTAATCTGTCTGGCCAGAATATTGCTGATTCCTGTCTTGCTATATAGTACTTGTTGACACTTAAGCTAATTTTGCCATTGCCCAATTCTGGGGAACTCCTCAGAATAGGAGTAAGAAGAGGGCTGGCTGGCTGGCTAATTACATTGATATTACACCAGAAATGCTAGCTAGAAAAAGAAGAGTCGGCTACACAACTGACCTACCAAAACTGCCAACAAACTCCAAATATTTTGCTGCAGAACTCAAATTGCATGCTATGATTCTTTTCTTTTCTCTGATCTATTTTATAGATCTGATTTATTTTATATAGGAGCTGCGGTTTACACAAAAATCAAGTTCTTCGTAAGCTACACAGATTCTTTTGGGGATTCTGGGCTAGTCACCCTGACTCCTCCTAACCCAGCCTTGCAAAATCATCCTTCAGGGGAAAAAAATAGGAAAGACTACTAAATTAGAAGCAAAGAGTTAAGATTTGAGAATACAATAGTGTATTTTTAAAACCAGAAGGCTACTATTCAATGAGACTTTTACTGATATGGTGGATGCTGGACAATAAAAATTTTTTAAAAAATCTGAAGTATATATATGTAGCTCTTTAAAAATAAAAGTTGAATTATGTCTTTAAAAAAATAATTCCAGAAACATAATTTCCTTGTTTGAAATTATCATCTGAGAAGAAGGAAGGAGGGAGCGGGAGAGAGTTGGAGGAGTTTAAGGATAACGATACAACCATCACATTCTTCTTTTTAAAAACAACTAGTAGTTTATGGTAAAGTCAAAGGAGCCGTGGCGACACAGTGATTAGAATGCAGTATTGCAGGCTGCTGGGGTCAAGGTTGACTCAGCCTTCGATCCAGGGGTGGGATTCAAAAATCCCAGCAACCAGTTTGCTGCCCGGTTGCTGGGTGGGTGGGGCCATGGTGGGTGGAACCTACCAGAACTTCCTGTTTCTGGCTTCCGGTGGGCCTCCAGAGGCTGGGGGAAGCCATTTTCACCCTCCCAAGGGTTCAGAAGCCTTCCCCAGGCCACTGGGAGGATGAAAACAGCCTCCCCCAGCCTCTGGAGGTCCATTGGAAGCTGGAAATAGGCCCGTTTTGCCACTTCCAGTTTTTCCAGGAAAGCCGCCCTCCCAAGGGTCCAGAGGCCTCTGCTGGGCCTCTGGGAAGACAAAAACAGCCTTCCCCAGCCTTCTGGAAGGTCCATTTTCCTCCTCCCAGAACCTTTGAGTGGACCCTGCACTTACCTCAATCGAAAATGGGCCGCGTGGAGACTCCTGGGAGGGGACGGGCAGGAGGGGTGGGGCCAGCCGGTTGTTTGAAATACCAGTTTGGGTGAACCAGCTGTAACTTTAACATCCAGTTTGCCTGAACTGATCTGATCCGAACCGGTATAATCCCATCCCTGCTTTCATCCTTCCAAGGTTGGGAAACTGAGGAGCCAGTTTGGTGGGGGCAATATGCTGACATTTGTAAACAACACAGAGAGCGCTGTAAAGCATTATGGGGTGGCATATAAGTCTAAAGTGTGGAAAGGAATGGAGTAGAACACTAGAGTCCAATCGCGACTGGACCTGAAAGTTGAAAATAGAGGTGTGGTTTGACAATCCCTTTGAAAGCCAACCAGTTCATGCAAGCAGTATGAATCCATCCACTTTCATTTTTTTAAAAAACCCTCTCACCATGGAAAACACTGTGAGATATGAGATGCATCCATTCCAAAATGATATAGTAACAAAACCCAATCTGGAGGTAGAAGATTTTAGATCTCAAGTTACTCTCCACCCTCATTTTAGGGCTTATGGACAATGGATAAGTAGCTGTTAAACATTTGGCAGATGTAATAGGAACCCCTCTCCGCCAACAGAGAAAGATATCAGGATTATGGAACAGGAGAAAGAACTCAAAAATCCAAACACAGATTCTTGTTGGATGCTTATTCTTAAAAAGTTAAAGCTTTCACCTGGCATGTATTTGAAACCTGCACTGGCACTAGCAAAGACTAATAGAAGCTCATGACAATGCTAGTTAATTTTCAATTTACATAGTAAGACACCTGATTCCTTACTGCCTGGGAGGACTTTACAAAGCAGCTCTTTTAGCTTGCAAAATATAGGGGGTGCGTGCTCTCTTTTCCTCACCAGCTTGAGTTAAAAAAAGTTTCCGCAACAAAGGAAGGATTACTAGTTAGTCTAGGTCTGGAAGTTAGAAAAAACAAAATGCAACACATAGACTTGAAGCCAGAGATATTTTTATTGGGAATTTTACTTGAAATATACAGTAGAGAATTGAAATATTTGATTGTAAATGTATTAACAGCAGCTAGGATTGTATTTGCTAAAAATTGAAAAAATGAGAAAATACCAATGCAGGAGGAAGTTATTAAGAAAATAATGGAATGTCCTGAAATGAGCAAATTGACATTTGAAATTAGAAAACAAGAAGATAAACAAGAAGATTTTATAAGATTTGGGATCTATTTTATCAATGGTTAGAAAATAAAATAACGTAATGAAATATGTAGAATTTTACAATATAAGGAGAATAGAATTATGTAGAATATAATATAAGATGTATTATTATTGGATGGATTTAGGATAATAATATGAATTGTTATAATATAAATCAATTTAAAAATATAGAATATCTCGCATAACATGAAGGAACAAAAGTACAGTCAAATGAATGATTAACAATGATAATAATGTATTTAGAAATATTTTATTGATAATATGAGAATATATACGAATAATTGTAAGTTAGGACTATGGAGAGGAAGCACAAAAGAATTTGTAACCAACCGACGCACTGTATGTACATAATTGGAAGATGGCTTTATGTTTTTCTGTTTTGTTTGTGTATGTTTGTCTAAAAAGAAAAAACAAAAGAAAAAACAAAAGGCAAATTATTAATTGATTGTCAGCACTGGTAAAGAGATAGTTGGATTCAAAATCTGCTGGACATGTTAATTGTTCTTGTCTAAGACAGTCTGACATAGCTGTAAGTTTTAATAAAGAATTCACAGCGATAGATCAAAAGAAAAACAAAGTCAAAATACAAAACATACAGGCCCATTCATAGCTGAAACTAAGCACACCCAGGTTATGTTCAGATCCAATGACATCTGATCACAGCAGAATTCTGTGTTTTTATGGAAACTTTGTGATCCCAATCAATGAGAAACATGCTATTATTTGTTGGGACTGGTTCAAATTATTTGTGATCAGAGGAGTAATTGGCTCTGCCTTTTAAGGGTAACAAATAGAAATAAATGTGCAAACATCTGAATTTCGGTGACAAAATAAATATTTTTGAAAGCCAGTATGAGACATAGTTGTGAAGCTGGATGTGAACATTACTGAGAAGTATGAATTCATTCTTCTCATCAAACTAATACTTTTTAAACAAACAGTATAAATAGCCTTCAGCTTCTGGAAGGAAGGCAGAAATATAAATATACAAAAAACTGTATATGCTTTAAAAAAATATTTGGAAAAACGGCTTGAGACTCACATACACACAGAATTTCTTTGCTCTTATGGCTCCCGAAAGTAGACATAATTTTTAAAGCTTCCAACTGTAGCTGAAAGATATACCACACCTTTAAGGAATCCACTTATTAAAATTATTCTGACTCTTAAAGCAACAGCATCTTTTGTTTTCCCAGGAAAAATAGAAACTTGAAAAATACCGGGCTCCTTTAATAAAAGACACAGAGCACTGCTACCTCAACAGCATCTGAAGCACTTTTTCTTAAGTATTTTCATTACACCGCCTTTAACGAATAACATTGGTTGAGTATCCCGTATACCACTGTCTCTTAACCTTGGCCATTTTAACCTGGGGCGACTTCAACATATGACTAATATAGTGGCCGTCTTCATATCTAAATAGTAATTATTAATAAATAGTAAAAATATCTATAAACTCCAGTAGCTGTGTTTTCATAAAACACTAAGCCAAAACAAGCCTTGTTATCTCTTAAGGTGATGTATAAACCCATCACACAGTACTTGACATCAGGAGTAATAATATAAGCTACCAGTGAAAAAGTGGTTCCCACTCTAGTATTTTCTCGATAACAATTGAAATGGATTGTTTCTGATCAAGGTTCCAGACAGCCTACAGCATTTCCATTTTCCTCCGCTTCTTTCTTTATTGCTTGGGAGAAAAGAAACTGCAAATCTATTATGTATTTCTTCCCCACACTCCCAAATTATTTTAGGCTTTAAAAAATCTTGGGGTTGTTTCAAACTTACTATGACTTTTATGTTTGGGTGTGTTACAGTGGTGCGTTTCAAAACAGTTTACCACCAGTTCGGTGGGCATGGCTTGGTGGGCGCGCTTTGCACTCACACACTTTGCACATGTGCACATGCAAAACATGTACTTTGCACAGGTGCAGAGGCTTTCCAACTCACCTCCTGCAATCCTGCACTCTCCCTGTCGCTTCAGCAGCCGACGTGCAGCAATCTGCTGTGCCACACAAAGCGGCTGCGCTTCAAAAGTAGGACAGTATGGGAGCCCAGGTAGGCCCAACAGCAGTTCCTCAGAGAGAATCAGTTCGGTCTCCACTGATCTTCGATGCTACCGGTATGTCAGGACTGGGCCGAACCGGTAGAATAGCACCACTGCTGTATTATTTTGGCTACCCAAAATTCCACCTGAATTTCAAAATAGAAGAAATGATGCCAAAAGATTTTGAACAGATTAAATAATTGAGGTTCAATTTTTGGGATCAGTTAGAGAAATCAGTATGGTAATAAATTTGTCACTTGCTAAGTGACATGTTGTTTGCAGCTGCTGTGTTCATGAACTTGGGTTGCCTCATGAGTCTTGTAATGTCTAAATGTCTCGCTGTACTTAATTCAAATGCATTTTAAAAGCCCCAGTGAGTTAAAAAGACAGTGAGTCACTAGTAGTAAGAATTATGACTTGCACAGATTAGCTAGAATTCCTCAAATGCACTATGGTGAGAACAAACAGTATATGCTTTTCACATTGCCACAAAATTAGGGAACACAAATACATACATTGGTCATACTTCTGCTTCATCTCTTCTGTCCTTCTCAGAGAGAAAATCCTTACCAAAATCTTCTGGTGGCTTAGTTAATTTTCAATCTGCAGAGGGCTTTGGTGTTGCACAGCGAACTCAAACATATGATACTCCACTTGAACTCAGATTGTTTCATCACTTCCAGGCTTCTGCCCCCATTTCTGGTGTCCCTGTAGATAAGATGAGGAAAACAGATGAGAAACAAATGCTAATTAGGAGAAGCTCAGGGAAACTAGAAGCAGCCCTTCTCAACCTCAACAAACTTTAAGATGTGTGGACTTCAACTCCCAGAATGCATGCTGACTGGAGAATTCTGGGAGTTGAAGTCTACACATCTTAATATTGCTGAAGTTGAGAAATACTCTATTAGAGAAAGGGCCCAGCTAAAGTCCAGGTTTGTGTCATACTGGGAACAGGGGGATGCTCCTCACCTGGGTCAAACCGTGGTTCCTGGTAGAAACTCATCTTTCGACTTCTCCTTTCTATTGTAACTTTATTGGAAAATCAGTTAATCAAACTCCACTTATTGCTTTTCTTTTCCCCCAGGGTGACAGCACAAAGTCAGTGCAGTGGGACAGGCAGGCAAATGGCGGCAGAGATATGCATTGAAGGAGGAGGGCTCACTAAGTTACTCTCTCCAAGCCTTCCAGAGAAAAAATTGACGCCACAGCTGATATGTTTTATTGCACGGGTGTCAAACTTGCCATGTCACGTGATTTTTGCAATGTTTTTTCCCCTTTGCGGAGCTGGGGTAGGCGTGGCCTGAGCGTGACACATCTGGCCCACGGACCACCAGTTTGACACCCCTGTATTAAAACATGAATTGGAATTAAGGAAAAAGCAACTTAAAGTACAGGTAGTCCTTGACTCATGACCACAATGGAGCCCAAAATTTATGTTGCAAAGTAAGACATTTGTTAAGTGATTTTTGCCCCATTTTATGACCTTCCATGCTACAGTTGTTAAGTAAATCACTGCAGTTGGATTAGTAATATGGTTGTTAAGTGAATCTGGCTTCCCCATTGACTTTGCTTGTCAGAAAATCGCAAAAGGTGTTCACATGACCCCAGGACACTGCAATCGTCATAAATATGAATCAGTTGCCAAGCGTCTGAATTTTGATCCCATGACCCTTGGAATGCTGCAAGGGTGGGGAAAATGGTCATAAGTCACTTTTTCCAGTACTATTGTAACTTTTAAAGATCACTAAATAAATTGTAAATCGTGGACTACCTATATGTAGAGGAGAAAAACACAAGATGCCTTTAAATTCAGAAGGATGTCATCTCATTGTTCCTTTCCTATCAGTGGCAGAGAAAGAGATAAGAAGGTCTCTTAATAAATAAGATTATTTTGCTCCGATTCCTCATTTGATTATACTCAGGAACAGGTCTGTTTACCCCGCAGCTGATAGCCAGAGATCAAGAAAATCCTTGGTGTGTTCCAAGATCCTTTTCTTTTTCTTTTTTGCATCCTCAATCTTCTTCTGTAAGTGTGCCACGCCACCTACTGGACAGGTTTAATTTGACCAGGAAAAAAAAAATAGAAAATAGCAAAGATAGGTCACAAAAACATGTCCAGGTTTTTGAGTTTCCAAAATTCTTCCTCAGGCAAAGTAGTCAAGAGTAAAAGAGGAGTGTGGCCCTAACCACTATTGCAAGAATACAGATGAAGAGTATTTCTCCGCCATTTTCTAAAATTGTTTTAAATGAGATCTGTTTCTTTCCTGGCATGCAAATATACAATATTCCTTGAAGCAAGGAAGAGCAGAAATACAAATAAATTAGTGAGTTTTATACTAATAATCTGAATAAAAATCAATTTTAAAAGCCTGGGATTTCTACCTAGTAGCAGAGTTCATATGAGCTTCAGATAGTAGCAGTGATGGGATTCAAATAATTTAACAACCGGTTCTCTGCCCTAATGATTTATTCCAACAACCAGTTCACCAAGCTGCTCAGAAAGTTAACAACCAGTTCTCCTGAACTGGTGTGAACTGGCTGAATCCCACCACTGGGTAATAGACAATCCTCAGTTCTAGCTGAGGTGAGTATTCTTCAAATCATATAAAAGCAAACATAAGCATGTTTTTCCTGGGAGGAAAATAAAACCTCAAGTTCCTTAATTTAAAAAAAGGTAACAAACCAAAAAGGCCTATGATAACAAAAGAGCATGCAATTGTAAGTGCAAAAATATTCCTCAGATAAATTATCCAGAAGTCTTCATTAAAAAAAAGTTATATTTAAAGCCCTCAATTTATTTTAGGCCTAAATGGTTGTTTGTAGGAGTAGTTATTCATCCCTCACAGATTTACAGTCTCCTGCTGCTCTTGGTGCCTTCCTCCTCACACAGTATTTTTCACCCTGACTAGTGGGGAAAGGGAATTTCACGAAGGCTGTAGTGTCACAAAAAAACAGGAAAAGCCCAAGGGGAACATCAAGTCAGCCAGAAAACAAACTTACATAGGAAAAGGAATCAAATAAAAAGTATTAAAGAATCCCTATAGACAAAAGCCTAAGTAATTAAGAAAACTAGACAAATAGGAAAAGGAAACAAAAGATAATTTAGAAAACCCTTAAAAACACAGGACATACCAAATAAGCAAAACAAACAGACAAAAGGCACAAAATATAAATTACAAAAGGGACAGACAGGAGATCGCACAGAACAAATATGAAAAACTTTCTTAAAGCTAAAAGAGATTACAGAAAACCAATAATACAATCTGGCCACCCCGCGGAGTTTGCCTTCCGCACCCCACGGAGTTTGCCCTTCGGCAGGAATAAAGACAAACTCAAACAGGATTTGAAACATTAGGCACAAATACAAACACTCACACAAAATCAACTTACAAAGGGAGAAAAGGGTATAAAAAACCAGGGGCTTACCATAAGAAGCTAGCTAGCCCAGGAATGCAGACTTCTCGCTGTTCTCCGCCTTCCTAAAAAATAAAAAAGATCCAGCTTTCAAGCAGTTGTCCGTATCCTTGTGCCAGAGCTCTCCCAGCGGGAAAATCGAATCCTCGAAAGAAAGGCATTCTGACACCTTTCAACACTAGTACTGTCTTCCTCTTTTATTTTCAATAATAGTCTATCCAGCTCTGCACAATCCAATATTTTCCGAATTATATTTACCTCTGGTGGAGTGTTCTCATTTTTCCAATATTGTGCAAATACAATTCTCACTGCTGTCAATACATGTACCATTAAATATATAGTCCCTTTATCATAGCTTTCTGGTATTATACCTAACAAAAATATTTCTGGCTTTAAGTCTATATGCTGCTTTATAATCTTTTCCACCATATGTATATTTTCGTCCAATATTTTCTTGCTTTTATACATGCCCACCACATATGATAGTAGGTATTCAGAGTCTGATTATATTTCCAACATTTGGCAGACATGTTGTTAAATATTTTTGCTAATCTTGCCAGTGGCAAATGTCACCTGTAAAACATTTTATAAAGATTTTCCTTATATGCAGTAGCCATTGTCAGTTTATAATTTTTATCCCAAAGTTTTTGCCATTTATCTAGTTCTATTGTATAACCAAAGTTTTTGCCCATACTATCATTGTTTTGATTTGGTTATCTTCCATTTTAAAGCTTAGTAGGTAACTATATAGTTTTCTTATGTTTTTATCTGTTCCTAATAATATCTTATCAAGTGTTGCTAATTCTTTATAGAAACCCCATGTTTTCGCATCTCTCATACCTCGAATGTATTTGCAAGTGTGGCCACCATGTTAAATCTATCCCTTGGTTTTGTAATTCCTGTCTCGTTTTAAGTTTCCCTTTCTCATTTAAGATATCTTGTAGGATACAATTTTTTCCAAGTTGACAACATTTCAGTGCTTCCATTATGGAAAGCCAGACTAGTATTTTCCTATAATTTTGTTATTTCATTTTTTTCCCATACTAAAAGTAGAGCGTTCCTCACATAGTGTCTTTGAAAATATCTATGTATTGTACTTCAATCATCAAGCAATGATGTTCAAGCAGGGTAACTTATGGGTCAACTATAACTTGCACTTGTTTCTTAAGATACTATACTCCTTTTTTCAAAGTCTGTTTCTCCGTGACCTTTTTCTGCTGAGCCAAAGAATTGTCCTTGTGTAGATGCCGATTGTCTCCATTCCTGTTGTTTACAACCACTTGCCTTGCATGTTGATGTCTGTATAATTCTACCCTTGTAGCTGAAACCTGAAAGATGTATCACTTTCTCTTTCATGACTTATTCCATTTACTTCCATGAATTATTGCCTGCTGTCCCGAACACAGCAGGAAAACATAATAATGACAGCTCTGTTGCTGGGTAGCTGCCTGACCTTATCACGTCTTGTTTTTAAAATTAGGAAGGAACTTTTCCATCCTGCTGTTTCTGCATTTGGCTACCCTGCTGCTTTTTGCTTCTAAGAATGACCCTCAAAGTCTGCTGTCTTTGGATTCAGCAGCTGTTACCACAGCCATGCCAGATTTTGGACAGAAGGCATTCAAGAGTTGGAACTCAAAGGCTACTTTTGTTGAGCTGCTGTTATAATGGACCAGCAGGTGGCAGTACTGATATTGCAACCCAAATAACACTTACTAGAAGAGTTGACATTTTCCATGCTGGGCACATAAAATAAAAACATTTACACAAGTCCGGATTTCTTTGGAGATAATGCCAAGTTGGACAATGGTACTAGGCTTCCGAATATGAAAAATGTGCATTAGAACAAGTAAAGGATACAATACAAATAGCTTTTGCCATCAGCTATTGAAACAAATACAGGTAATACTTGACTTACAACTGTTTGTTCTGCTATGATGTTGTTTAAAACAGTAATTTACAATTTGCACTTACAACAGTTAAAACAACTCTGTCAAAATTTCAGGTCCTTAGCAACCAGTATGGATATATGATGGCTGTCACATGTGATCATCATTTGCAAACTTCCCAGCAGTTTCCAACAAACAGTCAGTTTGAAATCTGGATTCGCTTAATGGCCTGACTGTGCCGATTTCACTTAACAATCATAGTAAAAAAAAAAAAAAAAAGTTCATAAAATTGGGTACAATTCACTTAATCCTGCTTAACAATGGACGTTCTGAGTCCCAGTTGTGGTTGTTAGTGAAGGACTAGTTATAATTGGCTTGCGAACAATTCATGCACTTCCCAGGGCCAACTGTTTTCTTTCTAAGTTCTTATTTACAACTTAACTGGCTATGAAGTGACACTATGTTGATAACCAACACGTGATCCACAATGCAACTGCATTAACTGCTATTGCAGAATTTTTGTTTTGTTCATGTCTGTCCCTATTCCAGATGCGATGGACTTCCATCCTCATAATTCCTTAGTTTCATACACACTCATGCTTATCCTGCATTCACTCACTGATTGCAGACAGCTGAATATATGAGTAGGCCAAACTGAAAATGAATGCTTTTGAAGAAAAAAAATGAGCATTTTGTCCACGATAGCCCATTTAGGCCCATGAGGACCCAGATTATTGGGGGCAATATGCTGACTTTGTAAACCACTTAGAGAGGGCTGTAAAGCACTGTAAAATGGTACATAAGTCTAAGTGCTATTGCTATTTACATATGAGTTGCTTTGAATACTTCAGTTTGAGTAGAATTAGAAGAACTTTATTGTCATTGTACAAGTACAGTGAAACTGTGGATGCACCCCAGCAACTGTTCGCAATACAATAAAACCAAAGCACTTAAAAATGAAGATAAGAAAAATAGAGTACCCATGTCTCCATTTGCAATTTGAGAGTTCAGTATCTATGAATATACACAAAATATACATCCAACACTGACTGTAACACTTAGCCAAGTATAATACACAAGAGATGGATTGTACTGTAATATGTTATTATACATCTGAATGGGGTATTGAGATTTCACATCTTTTCACATCTTAATAAGGTGGTGACTTCATGTTTATTTGCGGTTCGGATGGCCCAGGGAAAGAAACTATTTGTTTGTCTAGTGGTGTGGGATTTTATTGACCTAAAACGCTGTCCAGATGGCAGCAGGTTAAAAAGATAATTGCCAGGGTGTGAGGGGTCTTCTATAATGGCCTTGATTCTGCTTTGGCAGCAGGACCTGGCTAAGTCTTCCAGGGAGGACAGAGGGCAACCAATTATCTTTTGAGCTGTATTTATCACCCTCTGTACAGTTTTCCTGTCCTCAACTGTGGAGCCTGCATACCACACACCCAGACAATATGTCAGAGTGCTCTCCACAGAGGCTTTATAGAAAGCCAGCAACAGCTTCTTATCCAGATTGTTCTTCCTGAGAACCCGCAGGAAGTGCAGCCGCTGCTGAGCCTTCTTCACTATGGCCTTGTTATTAGGGGACCAGGAGATATCAGCTGAAATATGGATGCCAAGGAATCTGATAGTAGGGACAGTTTCCACTCGTTCTCCATTGATGATGAGTGGGGCGTGGTCCTGTCCATGTCTCCTAAAGTGCATAATCAGTTATTTGGTTTTATGGAGATTCAGTGACAGATTGTTCTATGAACACCAGATAGACAGGTTCTCTACTTCTGCCCTATATGCCGTCTCATCCACTCCGGAGATGAGACCAATCATGGTTGTGTTGTCTGCAAACTTTATGATGGTGTTTGTTGCGTGGCTTGGTGAGCAGTCAAAGGTGTACAAGGCATATAGCAGGGGGCTCAAGACACAACCCTGGGGGGAACCAGAACTGAGTGTAATAGTGGAAGAAAGGTGTGGACCAAGTCTAACAGACTGTGGTCTGTTTGTCAAAAAGTTATTAATCCAGGAGCACGTGGGGGTGGGGACCTGCAGATTATACAGTTTGGTTACTAGTATATCTGGGAGAGACTACACAGAGCTGTAGTCCACAAAGAGCATCCTCACATAGCTCTGTTTGTTCTCCAGATGACTCAGCGCTCTATGAAGTGTGATGGCCGCAGCATCCTCTGTAGATCGGTTTGCTCTATAAGCAAACTGATGTTGATCAAAGGAGGGTGGGAGGTAGTCTCTGATGTGCTGTGAAACTAGTCGCTCAAAAACCTTCATAATTGAGCTTGTTATGGGCCTATAGTCATTGAGAGTGTTTATATTTGTTTTTTGGGGAACAGGGATGATGGTTGCAGCCTTCAGGCATTGTGGGATGATGGCATGTGTTAAAGATAGATTGAACAGCTTTATAAGTATTTCTGCCAACTGGTCAGCACATGCTTTAACTACTGCACCAGGAATGCCAGCAGCTTTCCTGGGATTTACTGCTCTCAGTGTTTTTCTCACCTCATGCACCTGAAGAGAAAGAGGTGCAACGTCGTGGTCCTCGTGAGGCAGTATGTCCAGGTTCTTGGTGATCTCAAAGTGTGCAAAAAAGCTGCTTAGCTCCTCTGCCAGAGTGCTATTGCTCTCACTTTTTGTTGAGCCCTGGCCTGTATCCCCCTCTACACCTGCCGTGGGTCACTGTCAGTAAAGTGGCCCTCGACCTTCCTCCTATACATCTCCTTATCCTGTTTGATGCCCCTTCTCAGCTCAGCTCTGGTAGTGCTGTACTGTGAGGTGTCACCTGCTCTGAAAGCCAGGTCATGAGCCCTGATCAGAGTCTGGACTTCGCTGGTCATCCAGGGTTTCCTCTTTGGGAAGGTCTGTATGCGTTTGTCCACAAGTGACATTTTCTACACAGGTCTTCATGTAGAAAAGCAGTCTCTGTGTATAACTCGAAGTCCTGTTGTTTGAAGATACTCCAATCTGTGCGGGCAAAACAGTCCTAAAGCTGGGAGAGGGCATTTTCAGGCAAGCATCTAATAGTTTGACTGCTAGGTTTAGTTCTCTTCCTAAGGGGAGTGCAGGCTGGTAGTAAAAGCAGGGTGAGTTGGTCTGATTGTCCTAAGTGGGGAAGAGGTTTTGCTCTATAAGCATGCTTAATATTTGAATACACATGATCAAGTGTGCTTTTCCCCTGGTTGGGCACTTAACATGTTGGTAAAGTTTGGGGAGCACAGTTTTTAGGCATGCTCTGTTAAATCCCCAGCAATGATGTGAATGCCCTCAGGATGAGCTCTCTGTTGCATGGTAATTATGTCTTGAGTAATGTGTTCGTATAAAGCATGTATGTTCCTGTATTATTTAATGACCTTATCATGACCTTTTTACCTGCATGTGTAAATAAGTTTTCACTTTTAGCATCAAGTGAGTTCTAAAAATTTTCATGGCTAGCAACAGAAATAGGATTTAGATTTACATATCACTTCACAGTGCTTTACAGCCCTTTCTAAGCAGTTTAGAGTTAGCATATTGCCCCCAAAATCTGGGTCTTCATTTTACTGATCTTGTAAGGATGGAAGGCTAAGTCAACCTTGAATCCGCCAGAATTGAACTCTTGGCAGTCGGCAGAATATCTTTTGACATTCACGAAATATGGTAAAATTGTAATACACAAGAACTTGCTTCCTAAGTGATAAAATTATGTCATGTAAAGCTCTCCCTATACTAATGTTCCCTGTCACCAGCGCAATAAATGATGGTTACTATTGCACAAGTGGAAGGTAGGCTAACCTCTCACAACTTCTCCCAGGAAAGAGAGATTGCTACCAAATGTTGTTGAAAGAAATTGAAACTGCCAAATGCAACTGAAAGTTCAGTAGATGTGGGTTTGTTCAGTACCTGAATAAGAAACTAATACACTACCCAAAATATGTAGCTATTGTGTTCCACCAGAATCAATGTTAATAAAATAGTGAATGATCCAACAATTTACAAAAGGAACATACAACTGTGCTATAAAACCCATTTATTATAAACAGTTTTCAAAGTATCAGCATCACTTTCACCAAGGAACAGAGGAAACATAATCATTACAATAATTACAACCTAACCATGTTCAGGGACAAGATAAAAGGAATCTTACTGAAGCTTAAATCATCCCCCAAGAATTAACAACAAAATCACCCAAATCAATACTCAATAAGAGCACTTATACAAGAAAACAGAATTAATCTAGTTCATGTACTATTTATGTCATTTTTCAACTTTATTTTTCAAAGATACATTTTTCTAAACCATGTAAAAAAGCTACATTAAAAAAATGCATATATATATATATATATATATATATATATATATATATATATATATATATATATATATATATATATATGTAGATCTTTGGTTGTTCGGGTTTTCTCCCGCGTAAGATTTGAAGTATCTAGGCAACGTTTCGATGAAGTCTCATTCATCATCTTCAGGCTTCTGTCTCCAGCTCTGTGCTTCTCAGAGTAATGGAGATTGCAGCTGCTTCCTCCTTTTAACTGCCAGTGGGGTGGAACTTGATTGGGTGGGGGCTTGGCTGTGTTCTGATTGGGTGGGGGTGTGTTCTCATTGGTAGGGGTTTGGCTGTGTTCTGATTGGTTGGGGGTTAGCCGTGTTCTGATTGGTTGGAGGCGTGTTCTGTTCAGGAGGGGGCTTGGTTGTGCTCAGGTTAGTTTTAGTTGCTGGGGATTTGAGCTAGAGAGTTGTGATCTTGCTGTTTGGCTTCTAGTTCGTGGTCCTGCTGCATCTTCATAGTGGGTGTTGGTTTGCTTCATGTATGGCTCAGAGGGGTTTGAAGTGGGTAGTGATGCAGCTGCAGTGCAGCTTCTGGTCCATGGTCGCTTCTCATTTTCTGAATGGGTGGGAGTCTGTTTTCTACATGGAAGTGTGGTGGTGGCATCTTGTGTGGCTCTCATGGGTGTGGGTCCAGTGTCCTTCTTCATGTTAGGTACTCGTCTGTTCATGAGGGCGGGTTTCCAAATGGCTGGAAGGCGGGAGGTGTCATCTCGTTTGTTCATGCTGTGTGGGCGTTTTTCTATCTCTATGGCTTCTCTGATTATTCTGCTGTTGAAGTGTTCGGTTTTGGCGATAGTTCTGGTATTTTTAAAATCAATTTCATGTCCTGTGGCTTTGAGGTGTTGGACCAGGGAAGAGGTCGTTTCTTCTTTTTGATTGAGTTCTTATGTTCTTCAATGCGTGCGCTTATTCTTCTGTTAGTTTGTCCAATGTATGTGTTAGGGCAGGCTGTGCAGGGGATTTCGTATACTCCTTGGTTTTCTATGAGACTTCATCGAATGAAGAATGAAGAGAATGAGACTTCATCGAAACGTTGCCTAGATACTTCAAATCTTACGCGGGAGAAAACCGAACAACCAAAGATCTACATATAAATACCCGAGAACCTCAGAAAACAAATATATATATATATATATATATATATATATATATATATATATATATATATATATATATATATATATATATATATATATATATATATATATATATATATATATATATGATGCTTTTATATACTGCATGTTTTGGAACAACTCTTTGGCTTTGATCAAGTGTGGTTTTCTATATGACAAGAGGCAGTGTGAAAAAGCTGTCATTCAAGCGTGTTGAACATGATGCAATAGGCACCAGTGCCATATATCTTAGCATCACAACATTAATAGAGGATTATGAGGTGGCCATGCCTTATTTTAAAACCATGATGGTTTTAAAAGGATTATTAAGGGAGTATTTGCTGAAGGCACTGGAAACAAATATTATGATTTTACTCTTTTGTAAAGTGAATTGTTTGGACATTTTACATTACATTCTCCCAAAAAAGTTATGGCCATGTATAGCAAATCATCATCCATCTGTACCCAATAGCTACTACAGATCTGTTGACATGATCACATATCTCTTTTTATAATAGCAATATCCATGGTTCACAGCATAAAAGTTCTATCGCCCAATACTCTCCCAAATGATTGTTCTGCATATTTAAGAGTTCTATTCAAGACAGCTAGGTAATAAGATTTCCAGATAGTAGCATAAGAAACTCCAAAGAACAACCATCATTTACACAAGCACTTCTCTGAGCCATTCTTGAAGAAAATTTTAATCAGTTGAAAGGAACAGCCAGGTTTTAAAGAAACAAGCAATGCCAAGAAAACAATCTGCTTTTATGATGCGGTTACATCTATAATTAAAGTGAGCCTACTTTATTGCAATAAGCAAACAATGATTTAACACACAAGCAATTCCTTCCTTTCATTTCAAAGATAATTAAAATATACTCAAGAAGTGGATTAATATAGGCTGGCCATGATTTTTCAATACAATTTTTGGTTGCCTATCATTACCTTGTGGTTTGATTTCCAGTTACTTACAATCATTTTGCTAAATGTAATAACTTGAAGGCAATATTCTTTACTATTTAGTTCATAAAATTTCAGTTTATTATATTTTATTATGTTATTATGATATAATTTGACATGGTTGCTTGATAAAATAAACTGAACATTTCAGTATATTGATATCTATCTTGATTTGAGGAGCTAAGATTTGTGGATCTTTCCAACTATCAATAATCTCTCTAATGCTATTAAAAAAATATAGCTCTCCCTCAAGGAAATCAGCTCTGGTCTGCCAAACTCACACACACACACACACACACACACACACACACACACACACAGCATATAAAACAAATGATCAGTTTAAACTTAAAGCAGGACTTTGAATATGTCCTCAGCTGTTATGTGAAAGATGCAATAAGGTTTTCCTAACAGTCTCTTATCTTTACTAAGCAATCACAAGAACAGCTTTAATTTGTTATATCAACATATTACCTGGAAAGCAACCCATGGAGGCATTTAAGATTTGATGTGATTGTAATTGACATTTATGAATGACTGGTGCAATCTGCCCAGAACATTTCCTGCCAAAGTCAGTCAAATTAGTTAAGTCCCTAAACAGCAAGTGAAACTTCCAGCTGCTTCAAGCAGGACTTAGCCAAGTGTGCAAGAATGAGCTTGCCATGATACAAAAACACCTGCCATTCTTCTCAATGTTGCAAATGTTAAGGTTAAAAGGGTATTTTTTATTTTGTGGCCTGACAATCAGATGTATGGCTTAAAGCACACTGGCAATGACAAAAATCCACAACTTGTTGAAGCACCTGCAATCTCACACATCTATTGTTTGCAGACAAGGCAAACCTAGAGAAAATAAGTAATGGGATAGCTAGTTCTTTCAGGGTCTGGATATGCTGACAGTGAAAAAGGAGAGTGAACCAGCAGAGGGCCAAAAAGGAACAGTGGGTACCTAGGGGATCCAAAGCTCCAAAGTAGAGGAGAACTATGGAGGGAACATCTTCCATGAACTAGTTGCGAGAGAAGCATCTGGGAGGAGAGGCTGTCTAAAAAGGAATCAAATCAGAGTTAGAAAAGAAAACCATGCAACAGACCTGGGTTAAGATTGAGATCTGGATTAAGTATCACTGCAGAGAGGAAAAGATGGTTCAGGTGTCAGTGAGAGAAAGGAATTTAAGTAAGAAGGAAAATGTAAGAATGTTTTTTTTCCCCTTCCTTTGGGTAGTAAAAGATAACACAAGAATTTTTTCTCTTGGAAGAGAAAGCAAGCCCAGCTAAGGAACTCATTAGCATTGAAAAACATGCAATTTGATAAGCAACTGTGGAAGATGGAAGGATGCAAAAAAGAAAAGAAATTTAAGAAACTTTAACAAATTCGATAGCAAGGATATGACCACTTTGTTAAAATATGCTTTTGATTACTTCCATTCATATAAATTAGGAATAGGATGTTGAATAAGCACCCAAACAATATCAATTATTAATCTTTTGTAAATAGCAATAACTTTCACTTTGATTAATATGTCAGTTCCACATGTGTCTGGATTGGTTCCTATCCCCATCAATTTTCTAAGATTACTGTTTGGAAAACGAGATCCCACCTAGGCATCTTCTATATAAATGACTAATAAATGTGCAAATATATTCATTTCATTTCAAGCTCTTTCTGTTCATTTGTTATAAGAGGAATTGAACAAATAAATATATCAAGAATTTCAGTGCAACCTTTTATGACTTTCTGAATCATTTTTCTGAGGGATTTTTTTTTTTGTTTATAAAAGCAGCTTAACAAAAAAGTAGAATTATTATCATATTGCAAAAAATGCCTGTAAAATAATATTGGGTGTTCCGAATGCTCATAAATTGCCCACTAGACAATCAAATGCAAATTGTCATTAACAGACTGCATGTATAGCTTTAACCCAAAAATATATAAGTTGGGGAAATAATTATGACATCCTCAAACTTTTCCAAAAAGCAGCTACATGAGCAATGAAATATTTCTTGACAATTTTCTCATTACCTAGCTGTTTTCAGAAAATACATTCTTTTTCACTCCATCCAGGCTTTATAAAGTTAAGGCTTGCAGAATTTTTGCATAGAGAACTGTAGCTAACTGTAAACATGAATTTAGCCTCCAAGAGGATTTCATCTGGGTTAATATTCTTTGAGAGCTTCTCATGTCTTTCTTTTATGCTATTCCCAAGTTTTCCTTCATCTTTTCATATACCACGTAACTGATGCTCACGGCAGGAAGGACCTTCATGAAGTTTGGTGCTATGCCTCTGTATAGTCCAAGGAATCCTTCTTTGGCAATAATTTTTTGGAAAAGGCCAACCATGTTTAGCTGAGGGCCACTTTCTACCATTGCTACAGAAAATTAAAAAGAAAAAAAAAAGACATATTATTCAGCTGTCTTAATAAATAGAAGAAACCTGACATATGTACTTAGTTGTGTTCCACTTTCAGGAAGTACATTATTTCTTTCTGTAACATGTCTATAAAACAGTAATCTTTTGCTTGTATACCTACAAACATATTTCTCCTATATTTGAGTTTCTATTCTCTGTTCAACCCTACACTCTACATGCAGGAATTTCTGTGTACTTCATTTATAATCCCCAAGTTCCTACAGAATGGCTGAGACTACAATATTCAGACCCTTTTGTTTTGTGTGAGGGAATGTGGTGAAATAGATACCTTAAGCTTCTGTAATGTTTAAAATGCTGTCCCTCTGCCCCCCTCAAAATAGGAAAGTATAGCTTCAAAAATGTCTTCTCTCCTGTAATAGCCACATATTATTTGTTCCCCCAACAAGATATAAAGCAAAAGTTGGTCCTATTGGTTAAAAAAGGGTAGAACAAAGTCTTGTCCCAGAACAGTCTTCTACCCTGACCAGGCTTCTACAAGTCAGCAAAGTTTTTCATCATTATTGATACAATTTGGCAAAGACCTAATTTTGACAGAAGTAGAAAACCTGTGTCTCTTCAACTCCTCCATCACTTTAGATGAACTCTCCCATTTTTACAGAGCTGTCAAACTCGCGGCCCACAGGCTGGATGTGTCACGCACTAGCCATGCCAATGCCCAGTTTAGTGAAGGGGGGGAAGTCATGATATGTCACATGATGATGCCATGATGACACGAGTTTGACACCCCTTCATTATCAGATCTGTCTCCATGTACATAAAGTGTTTGTTGAAATAAATCTATGAGTAGTGTATGTTCTCCCGAAATGTCTATGGAGATTCTCAGTCATCCAGGTCATGGTTGTCCCAGAGATGCTTTTTCAAAAGGCAACTAGACCCTTTTTGTTTGTTTGTTTGTTTTCCTTGAAGATGTTTCACTTCTGAGAACTGAAGAAGCTTCTTGGATGAGAAGTGAAACGTCTTCAAGCAAAACAAAGGAAGTCTTGTTGCCTTTTGAAAAAGCACCCTTGGGATTCTCCCAAAATATTATTTTTCTACAAACAAAGGTTACCTGTTCTCAGGGGTAGATCTTAGTCTACCACTGTTAATCCCAATAGGTTCACTTCATATAGAAGCAGTGGTGGCTAACCTTTTTGGGCTCCTGTGCCCAGAATTGTGCGTGCACTTGTGATCTCATGCTCGCGTGCCAGCAGCCATATCCCTCCACGCCCCCTGCGCATGCACGTGCAATCCCCACCCCCACCCCCTTACCTGCACTGCGCATCCCAGCTGATTTTCAGTCCATTTGAGGCCTTTTTCGGCCTCCCAGAGGTTTGATGAAAGCCTCTGCAGCCCGAAAATAGGCCTGTTTCGTCACTTCCAGTATTTCCAGAAATACAGGAAGTGATGAAACAGGCCTATTTTTCAGGCTGCAGAAGCTTTCATCAAGCCTCTGGGAGGCCGAAAAAAGTGTCAAACAGGCCGAAAATCAGCTGGGAGGCACGCACATGCACAGTGAGGTAAGTTTTCCTGCTGCTTGAGTGCTGGCACAAATGGCTCTGCGTCCACGGATGCATCACAGATATAGAGGCTTGCCACCTCATTTTCACTGAGGGGGCTAAGGATATTGGACAGACTTTAAAGAGTATTTTTTTAAAAGGTGATTACTGATGGCTGAAGGCTAGATACATAAATTCCAGAAAGAAAAGTTAGCCACACTCTTAATGATCAATGGTATCCTTAAATATTGATCCATCAAGTTATCTCTTCTATATAGGCAGAGTAACATAACCTCAACACTCACCTTGAGCTTGCATTCGAGTTCGGATAAGGGCAAGTGGATAACTGGCTAACTGGCCACAAGTACTGGATAAAGTACCACATCCAAGCAATACTAATATACCAGGGTTGGCAGAATCTGTGGCATATTTTTCTAACCACATCTTCTTCAATGCCTGTCAGGAACAAGATATTGATCTTGTTAGATCATACATAGCTTTTAAACTATTAAAGGATGCGGCTACGTCTTTATGACCTTGTGAAAATGGGACAAGAGTTGGAGCCTTTGAAAACACATTGAACAAGCTAAAATACTGATCACATACTTTGAAAGTGATTTCTTCCTTTTTTTTCTCATTTGAGACAAATGCTTGTTTTCCCTTCATCTTCCAAGTGCCCTTATAAACTTGGACACTGAGTGACATTCATCAGCTGGTTCACATATGTATTATGCTAACCACTTCATCTATATTATATTGCAGCTCAAAGGCTGCCTACTGAGGTTACATTGGAAATGAAATAGCAGCTTCCAGCTGACAACTGTCTTTGTGATAGTTCATTATACTAATTTTCCATCTTTTTTCCCCACAAACATAATTGGCATGAAAAGAGCCAGCTTGTAATTTTGAACTGGCATAAGAGCCTCGTCCTGTTTTCAATTATCTGCCCAACAAGCCTTAGAAAAATCACTGTGACGACTTGAAAAAAAGACTGAAATTAGAGAAGTGTTTCAGACTCTTCAATACTGCAGAACCTGCGACTATTTCCCTAAAAATAATAGAAAATAACAGAGAAAACATACTCCATAATACATTTTATTTACCCTTAAACTGAATATGTTATCTTTGCATACATTTTAATAAGTTTACAATCATAATGGCACATGAATGGAATTTATGAGTTATGACAGGTAGTCCTTGACCTCAGTTGAGCCCAAAATTTCTGTTGCTAAGTGTGACACTTGTTAAGTGAGTTTTGCCCCATTTTATGACCTTTTTTGCTACAATTGTTAAATGAATCACTGTAGTTGTTAAGTTACTAACACGGTTGCTAAGTGAATCTGGCTTCCCCATTGATTTTGCTTGTCAAGAAGTGATCTCATGATCCTGGGAGACTACGACCATCATACATATGAGTCAGTTGTCAAGTATCTGAATTTTGATCACATGACCATGGGGATGCTGCAACAGTTGTAAGTGTGAAAAGCGGTCATAAGTTCCTTTTTTCAATGATGTTGTAACTTTGAACGGTCACTAAACAAACTGTTCTAAGTCTAGGACTACCTGTATGAATATATTTCATCGGTGTCTGGGATGAGGCTTATTAAAAGAAATCTCTTCATCAGTTTAATATTCTTCTTCTTCCAAAGATGTTTTTTTTTTCATAAGGCAACTGGACTTTGTTTTTCCTTGAAGACATTTCACTTTTCACCTTGGAAGCTTCTTCACCCCAGAACTTCAGAACTGAAGAAGCTTCTTGGGTGAGAAGCGAAATGTCTTTAAGGAAAAACGAAGTCCAGCTGCCTTTTGAAAAAGCATCTTTGGGACAACCCTGCCCTGGATGACTCAGACTCTCCATAAACATTCTATATTTGACCTTTGTTTACTCACAACCAATTGCTCATGCAGTACAGAAAATGACTGACTGGCAATATGGCCACCATATTGTAATATAGCTTATATGGATGATCTGGGTCTGGGTTGGAGTGCAGAAACATTTAATTCTATGAGTTCTGATCTTCTTCTCCCCGTTGTCACAGTCTCTCTGGTGGAGCAACATGTCTATTGGAATTATAACTGGAGAGACTACTTCCAGGTGGCTTGAATCAGGAGAACCTGGGAAGCTCAAAATTTCAGCTTCCTCTGCCAGCTACCAGCTGAGAAGACGACTCAACAACAACAGCAGGGCCAGTAGATCTTTGTTGAGGAACCCAAATCCCATGACAGTACCCTGGGGTGGGTATTGTCAAAAGGCCTGGCTATGGGTTTGGCCACAAGGCTGATTGGGTTGTTTGGGGAACTGAATGCAAGAGTGAATTGTTTTATAAATTCTCACAACTCATCTGCGAGTTGTTCATAGAATATAATGATGCTCAGTGAAACATATTCAGAGAAATTGCATTATTCAGCTATTTTGATACTGCAGCTTCCAGAACCCGGCCATTATAGACATTCTCTACTTTCATTTTTGGAGTATACCAAGTTGAAGAAGGTTAAGGGGGGTGGGGAGGGCAAGAAAGCCAGGCCCATATGCCTCATAAATCAAAGGTCTTACTGAATACATTCTTCTTTTCACTTCTGCTCTAAGTAGCTTGGACCGGAGAATCTATTTGGGAGAGATAAACAACTTTCCCTTGGCTACAGTGGGACTAGCTATATTGTCATAAGGACTGGATTTATTCCTCCCCCTCCCCCCCGTGGTGCCATACTCCAGGACTGACAACATGGGGAGATGACAGTCTTAGGAGAAAACAGAAAGTAATTTGAAAAAGTTCACTCCCAGTGATTTACATTCATATTACTTACATATTTATTTTTCCCAAAGTGTTCTGAAGTGTTCAGGCACTTTAAATCAATATATTACAAAAGCCTGCAAACAGGAATGGAAGGGGTTTTAAGTATGCCTCTTGACTAGCACTTCACTACAAGAACACTATCACAATTCCTATCAGCACACTCATCTGTTTTCCACTTTCATAAACAAGTTTAAGTCCTTCCAACCCGTCCTCCATGGCTGGGCCTAATTAAATGTCAGAAAGCTGTTGTTGTGATTACAGAATCTATTTGCCCCAAAATGAAAGTGGGCTGTGCATAAACATGGCCACCAGTGAGTCTTCCTTCAAATTCTGAATAAAAGCCTTGGATATAACCTATGCAAATGCCAAATGTTGGCTGGTGTAAAAATGAAGCTTGTTAAGAAATTGATATGCGTAACAAAGTTGAAGCACATGATAACTATTGTTTGTAAAAACTGTTCATACAGGATGGAAACAAATTAGGTTTAAGTGGGGCATTACAGAACCAGAAACATCACTTCAGCTAATTGCAAGGAACACTATAAATGGCTGACAGGTAGCATATTCTGCATAGTAGAGGTAGAAAATTATTTCAGATGAAACATGCTTAACTACATGAAGATTAATAATCTACAGCCATTAGCAGAAACTACAGCATAAACTATAGCAGCTGTGAAGCTAGGTAAAAAGCATGAAAATTCAGAAAGACAGCTATGTTAATTATTCAGATGTAATAATAAACTGCTATTCCGAGTTACATTAAACATTCAACACCTTTCTGAGCTTCTAAGCTCTACCATTCACACACATATTTTTCTCTTATGCCCTGAATTCAGAAGGATTTGTTTTAATTATAGTTATTGTGCCTTGTTTTTTTATATCAATCAAGGATTTTTTTTAAAAATACCATATATTTGCCATTGCAATAGCACTTAGACTTACGGTATATATTGCTTCACAGTGCTTTACAGCTCTGAGTCAGGGCTATCAAACTTGTGGCCCGTGGGCCGGATGAGTCAAATGCTGGCCATGCCCACACCCAGTTTAGCAAAGGGAAGGAAAGTCGTGATGTGATGCTGCCATAATGCCGCAGGTTTGACATCCCTGTTCTAAGTGGTTTGCGGAGTCAGCATATTGCCCCCAACAATCTGAGTCTTTGTTTTACCCACCTCAGAGGGATGGAAGGCTGAGTCAACCTTGAGCCCCATCAGGACTGAACTGCTAGCAGTTAACAGATTGCTTTCCAAAGTCAATGAAGCTTTAGCCTCTTGGGAAATTGGGGGGGGGGAGCCATTTCCAAATTGGCTAAAGATGCGCTATTGTTGTGGTTAGCTGGCAGCAGGTGCAGATGGCTGAGGAGAGCAATGACTCTGATGAGGGGCCAGGACCATCAGGGAGTGGACTGCTGCCTTCAGAGATTGTGGGAGCTGGCAGCAGTGACGAGGACGTTCCCGAGGAGCCTGTGGCAAGTGAACATGCAAGAAGGATTACTCGGAGGAAAGAACAATTACAGCAGCACAGGCAACTCGGGAGTAAGGCTGCAAGGTAATGGCCCCTCCCTTAAGAGAATACAAGCCAGGCTTGAAAAAGCATTCTTTGCAGAAAGCAAAGAAGCTCTTAAGCTCAACTGGTGGACATCTTAGTTCGTGAATCTTGTAAATTAGTTCTTATCTCTGGGTTTTTGGCAGCCTTGACAAACAACTTGGCAAGGCTCTTTCTTGTCGGAGGTAATTGTTGGAAAGCAGCCTTTTATCTGTAAAGGAACAGAATTCGTGATTAAACCTTGAAAGGTAGGGGCTGCTGCTTTGTCTGTGTTTGCTGTCTGGGAACCCGGTTGGGTCAGAACAGCTATCGTCATAAAATATATCTTTAGTCATGTGTAAGTAATATCTGCCAGAGAAGCTGGGTCTGAAAAGGAGAGAGCGAAGGCAGCTGGGTGCAAAGATGAAAGCTTGGTGCAAGGAAGTAGGAGAGAAATAGGCAGCTGAGTGTCAGCTGAAAACCAAACGAAGTGGCACAAGAACTCAGGTCAAGAGGTTATTTTATTGTTGATTTCATTATACACTAGAACAGCAGTCCCCGATCTTTGTGGCTTGGTGGCCCGGCTGGAGAGGAGGAAGGAAAGTGGGTTGCATGAGCAATAGGCTGGTGCATGTGCGTGCTTACACACAGCCCTTACATGAGTAGTGGGCTGTTGTGAGTGGTGGGCTAGTAAGCATGTGCAAGTGCCTGTCAGCCCACCACTCACATATGTTGAGCTGCACATGCGTACTCTAGCCAGTCACTCACGCAGCCCAATCCCAAATAGGCCACAGCCCAATAGTGGGCCACTGCCCGGGGGTTTGGGAACCTTGCACTAGAAGCTCACCAAATTTCCTGCTTTCCCCTCGGGAGAGTCAGATATTGACCTAAATCAATTCCATCATATGGGAATCTAGAGTCCAGACTGACACGTCTCTAAAACTCGTCCCACCAGGGAGCCCTTCCTTTCCACTGTTGATTCCACCACACTGGGTGAATGAATGTTTGCTGGCTTGTTTGCTGGGGTGGGCTAGGGAGCTGCATGGAGCTAAGGAGAAATGACAGTTTAACAAGTGAATACTTGTTGATGCTTACTGAAATTTCCCAGGGGTTGGCAAGCAGCCACAATACCGTGCAAAGCAGGGTGCAAGGTGTCCCAAAGGACAGAGATGAGTGGGGCAAGTAAGTGAGTGGGGGAGGGGATGCAGTTCCTTACTTAATAAGGTTGAGGGCTGGGAGGGACCAAATCCAGAATAGCTTGGCTTGGGATGAGTACTTGATTAACAACACATGATTCTTAGTTAACATCTGCAATGGGAAGAGCTGGGATTGTCATCATACGTTGGTGCAATCATGTAATATCTCACTTTATGACCTCATCAACTTATGAAGAAAATGTCAGTGTCAATTGTGGCCACAAGTCAACGACTATCTGTATTTCTGTAAACCCAAAATTGAATCATCTCATAGCTCATCCTGCTTAACCGTGGCATAAAAGGATTCATCTTGTGATTGGTCTGTTAAGTACTCATTAAGCTACTGTAGAGTAAATTATGTGGGGGAGAAACCATGTTCCTATTACCATTCATTATTTCTTTAATAGATCTCCTTTCTTCCAATTTCCTCAGAGAGCCGTGCAAGTTATAATACAGCTTACCGGTTTGGTTTAGCGTCTTAAGCTACATTTTGTTTTAGCCCGATGTATAAAGCCAGTTATTATGGTTTAATCAATGAATCATGGTTAAAATGAAGTGTGGCTTAGCAGAATATGAGAATTTAAAAAGATAAGTAGTAACCACACTAATGAAACTCTTAACATCTTAAAGGAGTAGCCATTTTAGAATAAAATGACTATTTAATTATTAAATTTATATGTTGTCCACCTCACCAATATAGCAACTCTGGGCAGCTCAGAATATAATAAAAACTTGAAAAGTACTTTTAAAACACCAATTAAAATTAAATAGAAAAGTTAAACGTTAAAAACTAAGATGCCAAGCAACTTGGGGTGAGAATCTTCTCTAACCTGTCAGCCATCCTCAATATAGTGGGTCCCTGTTGGTGTCCCAGGCCAAGTGGCAGGGCCATATTTGTAGGCTGTTCTGGAAAGCCAGGAGTGTGGCAGTGGACCTCACCTTTGATGGAAGAATATTCCAGAAGGCGAGAGCCAAAGCAGAAAAGGCTATTCTTCTGGACCTCACTTGTTGAAATTCTTTGGCCAGTGGGATCCAGGGTAGATTCTTTCCAATGGAACAAGTGGGGCAGATTAGTCCCATTGGAATGAGATGGTTCCTCAGATACTCTGCACCTATGCCATAAAGGGCTTCAAAGATAATGATTAAACACTTGGAATGAGACCCAGAAGCAAACTAATAGCCAGTGCAGCTGTGTAACAACCGTGTTACACAAATTGTGTTCTATAACAGTTTTAGTCAGGGAAGATAAGACTAAGATAAGACTAAACTAAACTATCAATATTTAACAGCATCTTCACAAATAAGTAAGAAAGCTTCAAAGTTATCACATAAGCTTACAGTTTCCCTAAATATATTAACTGCCTTGTTTTAAGGAACAGTCATGAAAACTGACCTGCCCCTAAAAATTAGTGTAATTTGCGACCATTGGCATCAAAAGAACAGAAATCTTGAGTCCCTGTTCCAAGTTGAATCAAATTCTTTATCTACAAAACACTTTATTTTTTTCACTCCATTATTATGGAATACACCAACTCACCTCATAAATAGCCAGATCGATGCCAGCATATGGAATTATTCCCAAAATATTAGGAATATAACCTTTGTAAAAGGCTTTCACCCCTTCTGTTTTTAAAATCTTCTTAGCACAGTCAAACATCCCAGAATATTGTCCTGTTTTACCAACTGCCAGTCTTGTTTTTAATACCTAAAGAATTAACATTGAACGGAAGTAGTTCAGAAAAGAATACAATTAAATATTATATCACAACTTAGTCTTTAACATAGACCCAGAATATCAGTCATATTTACACATGTGAGAGTTAACGTATGAAAAAAGGGATTTAAGAACAAATATATGGCCCAAACAATATTAAGGGTATACAGATCAATCTAAAGCTGGATCATTTCCTTCACATCAGTTCATTCTGGCTGATATCCCTATCACTGTAAATTTTAAATAAAAATGTATATTAATATGTAGAAATAGCTTACACCTTGTGCACAACTTGGGAGATGCAAATTAGATTAGGTCCTTTAAATATACAGGCCATAGTTCTCAGCGAAGAACTATGAGGGAATTTCTAATTCAGATGGAGTATCTAATAATTCCATTGTGGTCTTAAAAATCATTTGACAACAGATAAAGACACCTCAGACTTTGATGTTTTAAATGGAACTAGAAGAGAGATGTAACTTGGTTCTCTGCAGATGCACAAGGTGTGGTTGTTTTATGATTTCCACAAAGCAGCTTTAAAATGGAACTTTCCTTGGCTTAAATTATTTTTAGAGTAACTACAGTTATTATCAGATTACAACATTGACAGACAGATGAAAGAGAGGGAGGGAAGGAGAGAGGGAGGAACAGGGCATTATTTTAAAAAGATATTATCCACTACTTACCTCCATGGGATAAATAGATGTTTGTGCGGTTGCTCCAGCCATAGAACCAGATATAAATCGTTCAATAGTTCCTAATTTTCCTTCTTCATTAACAAACATTTTCTTATACTAAGTAGTAACAAGATACAAAAAAAAGCACATTAATTCTAGACACACACACACACACACCCCAAAAACTATTAATAATGATTCTGCCTGGTAGGACACGAACTCTGTGTCTGTGTGCATGTCAAAGCAAGTAATTTAGTCAGTAGGTTCTTGCACCATCTGATCAATTCAAGGCTACCTAATATAGTTATTCTATTCACACATCCAATATTGATATAAATACCCACGGTGAGATTAGGCTTTCATGGTCAAAATTGAATGAGAATAATCCCTATGAAGACATTAATGATGGACCAAACGAACGATATGTAGCAAAGCTTTCCCTAACCTGCTCCACCACTGCTGAATTCCGATCCCTTGGATATCACTAACCTCTAGCTCTCAGAAACAAATGCAACTTTTTGCAGCAGTGGGATATAAATGTTATCACTCATATAATTTGTACAGAGTTTGCTGCTTTGCTTTAGTTTTTGTTTCTATTGGTTTGCATTTATTATTGGTTTATTGATTTCATAGCGTTTTTCAGTTTTATTATTAATTTGAGTATTTTCTAGTCATGGCCCATAATAATATCCTAATTCCTAAGGGGCTGCCACAAGGAAGAGAGAATCAATCTGTTCTCCAAAGCCCCTGAAGGCAGATTAAGAAGCAATGGATGGAAACTAATCAATGAGAGAAGCAACCTAAAACTAAGGAGAAATGTCCTGACAGTTAGAACAATTAATCAGTGGACTGACTTCCCTCCAGAACTTATGAATGCTCCAACACTGGAAGTTTTTAAAAAGAGATTGGGTAACCATTTGTCTGAAGTGGTATAGGGTTTCCTGCCTAAACAGGGGGTTGGACTAGAAGACCTCCAAGGTCCCTTCCAACTCTGTTATTCTATTATTCTGTAGCCTACAACTGCTGCTGCTGCTACTTGAAGATGTCTTCACAAAGGATAAAATAAAGACAATTCTGTGTCTAAGGACAAGTTCTGAAAATATGGGTTTTCTAAATATTTGCAGCAAAACTTAGCTGCAACGGGCACTGGTGCCTGCAGAATGTTGCCAGGGTAATTTTCTAGTTTAAGAAATTTCTCGTTTTCTATTTTAGAGTTGCTTTAGAAGGGAAAAAATGAAAAACCATAAATAAGATTGATACATCTGTAGCAAGGCTGATGCTTGAAAGTGCATTCCGCTGAAGACTGACGAGAATCATTTTGACATATCGCAGTTCCCTCAGCCAGTATCAAATACAGAATTGCAAATGTCCAACTGTAATGCGGTAAACTTTTTCCAGGGTGTTGTGATCCGCCTAGCTCAGCAGCATATAACTATTTCAACTGTTACAAAAGACTGAAACGCTTGCCCACTTTCTCTTCTTATATTACATAGGGAGGCATATGGAACCTACAATGTAACAAAAAAAGGGGGGGAATTTCTGACAGGGAAAATTTTTTAGATATAATACTGATTTGTTTTCTGCATTTCCCTGAACAATGTTAATGTAATTGTTCTCTCTCTCTCTCTCCCTCCCTCCCTCCTGCTAATCTCCGGATACTCTGTTTGTCTGTGTGCCTTTGAGTCAATGTTGACTCCTAGAGATTGCCAAGACAACTCTCTGCAGTTTTCTTGGCAAGGTGTTTCAGAAATGATTTTCCCTTGCCTGCCTCCTAGGGTGAGAGAGAGACTGACTGACTGTCCTAAGGTCACCAAGCTGGTGAGACTAGAACTTAGTCTTCTGGCTTCTAGCCTGATGGCTCAACCGTTATTACACACCAAACTGAGTCTCAGTTTCCTAAGACTACCAGAAGAATCAAATGAACTTATCTTCTATGTGTCCTTGATCACTTGAAGCAAACATGAACTATAACTGGACTCTAAATGAGCTCATCACATCACAGTTTTCTATTTTTCTTGACATCCTACCCTTTCATAGGCCCAGAATTTGATAGCTGTTTCGGGAGCGATTTTGACCACATTCACACCATTTCCCCTCCAAAGGGAACGGACTCCTCCTTCTTTCACCATTTGTTTCAAGCCGCCAGCTATGTTCATTTTCCCCTTTGAACCATGAACCTACAAGGAAAAGGAAACATAATTAACTGACATATACAGAAAAACCTGGTGAATCATAACTCTCTTTTATGTTTCAACAGAGGCATAAAGTAAGTAAATCCTTCAAGAAAGGAATTGGAACCATTCCAGATTGTGCACTAGATAGTGCCTGTTCTCATGACATCTGATACACACAACTGAAAGATTCAGGTACACAAAACCTGTTTGTCAAGGCTCCCCTGCCCACAGGCCATTAAAAATACAGAAGAATGGGGAGCCTCCTTCCTTCTTTAGGCTAAATGAAAAAAAGAGCAACAGCTGAGCTAACATCTAACCCTCTTATATTTATTCAACTCTCTCTTCCAATACCAATTTCCTTGCTGGGCTAAACTGAACATAAATGTGGCAGCTCCAGGTGCTTAAGCATGGAACTTCTGCATAGTTAGTCCTTGACGTACAACCACAACAGAGCCCCAAAATTTATGTTGCTAAGTGAGACCTTGTTAAATTTTGCCTCATTTTATGATCTTTCTTGCCACAGTTTGTGATGACCCAGGGCGTCACACAAAAATAACCACAAAAATAGAAGAAAGTCCCTTTAATGCCTCCAACTTTGCCCCAATGTCTAATTATCCTCAGTTGGATATCAAACTCTTAAAGAAAACAGTTTACGGATGGAGTAAATGCAGTCCGCACCCAAAGTAAAGTTAATTCAAAATAAAAAGCCCAACACAAACCACACTGAAGGAATTACTATGGCAGGCAAGGATGATTAATTGCAGACTTCTACCAGATAAGGCAGCAACCAAAGTTGGGAGGAAGCCAAAACACAGATAAGCTCCGACAAGAATGCACACTTTGCTTCCAGTAACTTTGCCATGTGCAGTTTGTCCTTTTAAAACAGTCTTTCCAGCTGTAGTCCATGAAGGGGATCAGGCCCCTTCCTCCCCCATAGACCATGCCACTCATGTTGCTCCCTTATCCGTTCCTCCCTGCATGCCCTAGGAAGAGAGGGATGGGCCTGGGTCTTCACTCTAAATGCCATCTGGCCTGTGCCCTTCTCCAGTTTCCTCCACAACCACCAGAGCCACACTCCCACTCCCTGTCAGCTGTTCCATCTCTCCCTTGAGTCAGACTCACCAACAGGGCAGACAGTTACTAAGTGAATCACTCTTGGTGGTCAAGTCAGTAACACAGTTTGTTTAGTGGGAATCTGGTCCCTGTTGACTTTGCTTGTCAGAAGGTGTGCAAAAGGAGATTGGCATAAATACGAGCCAGTTGCCAAGAGTCTGAATTTTGATCATGTAACCATGGGTAGGCTGCAGTGGTCAAGAGAAAACGCCGTCAGTCCCTAGTACAACTGTCTCTAAAGCAGTTCTCACGTCAACTATCTGGTCCTTTCTTTTGCTCTCTTTAAGGCAGTGCCACCAAGAGGCTAGGGCGGGCGGGCCCAGTTCAGGTCCTCACCTGCTTTTTGACTACTTTTTCACTTTGCAGGTGGAACTTTGTCTTTAAACACAAAACAGTGTTATTTTCAGCACACATCAGAATTTTATTTATTACTTCATCTTAACTAGGAATTGCTGAAAGAAAATCTTGATCTATTGAGAATGTCTAAGTAAACTATAAAATATTAGCGAGGGTTTCTGACCAACAATAGCAGCCACAAAATAATTTTCCTTCCCCCACCACTAGTCTTAAATATTATTGTTGAAATTAAGAAAGCTTAGGTGAGCAAATGGAATGGATTTTTGTGCAATAATTCTAGGAGCTACATTCAGTCCTGACACTAAAAAAAATGCCATTGGTTCTCATTCCCCAATTCTGAGTATGTCAGATAAATCATAGATCAATTCTAAGTCTATCCATCTGTACAGCAAATTATTTCTGATAAAATATGACAACTGACTCATGTAAATTCTAATAAAGAAGAATATTTGTAGTTCAAGGTTGACACGAGGGGTCCTTGGTGCTCGCTGAGCGTGCTTGTTCTCTCTCAGACGTTGCACTAGAACTGATGACGTTACCTAGTTTGAGTAATGAAACATCTGCGAGAAAGCAAGCAGCTCTTTTGGAAATGATGCTTGCATCCACACCTTTTAACATGTCCAAATAAGCTTGTTGGACCTTGGATGCTTTGTTTAAGAGGCCCACCTGCATCATAACTTTGAGACGATCCAGGGGTGCTGTGCCTGTTCGAGACACAGCACCAGCAACTCCACCTGACAAAAGCTGTTTCCACCACTGGCCGGTCTTCTTCTCTTCTTCCGTGAATTCATCAGGAATAGTTAAACTATCTCCAATATCTAATACCTGTTAAAATGCAAAAAGGGAGAATGAGAAAGAGCAAGCAAGAGAATGAATGGCTTAAATTCAATCTGCCTTTATTTCAGCAAAGAGATTGGTTGTGATGAAACACAATTACATTCAGCTTAAAACTGAAAAGAAGCATAAATGATACATTCTAAAATCCATCATTTCATTCCACAGACCAGAGGTAGGGCACCCCTGATCTAAAAAGCATTTTACATCCTTAGGCTAGGCTGAAAATCTTACAGTATGATTACAAACAATGTCTTTGCGGTGATATTTCAAGAAGCTAAGCTTTTAAAAATATTATTAAACCAATGATCTATTACTTCATCCTAGTTTTTTTTTTAAAAGCACAATATACAATATTATGTATTTTTCATATAAAACTTCAAGTTACCAAAGTGAGAAGTACAATAAGGGATACTTAAATAACTCTTTAATGTATCTTCAAATAAGAAACCTTCTGGCATTTTTACCCAAACTCAACACTATTTATAAATTTATACGTTAAAATGTGAATCCACAATCTCTTATTTATTTATTTAGAATTATATGACCACCTATCTTATTTATATACAATGAATCTGGGCAGCTCACAAGAATACAATAAAACAAAATAACCATAAAACCAACATTATACCAACTCCCAATACTCCAAAACAAAATTCTCCAACAAGTGATAGAAATAACACACTGGACAAAATGGGAGGTAGGTAGGTTGGAAAGAAATGTGAAGTTGGAAGCTGGATATAGGCAGGGAGCAATATTTGCTGGGCTTCTCTTAACTATTGTTACTGGTTTAGGACTAACCAATAAACTCTTAATTTAGCAGACACTTGGCTTTAACAGGCAGGCTTTCTCCCATTTGTCCATTAAGACAATGAGTTGCTCTGTGTCTGTGTCTGTGTCTGTCTGTCTGTCTATCTACCTACCTACCTACCTACCTACCTACCCACCTACCTACCTACCTACCTACCTACCTATCTTACATATCCTGGAGTCTTAAACCACTACCCCAAACTGGCTTTCCATTTAATTCAACATTTTAAGTAGGGTACTTTATTTTTAAAAAGACACAAAGAGCAAGGTTTTCAATCAATTTTGGAGCAACAGTTTGTTTAGCTAGTAAAGATTGTCAAGAATTTCAGTTTTAATTTAAAAAAAAACAGCTGCCAAGGATAATCATTGAATAAGCTAATGCACAAGTTGTTTAGATATAGTCCAGATCAGGACTGCGATAAAAATGCAAACCATACTCACTGTGGAATGTTTCCAATAACGGATGATTCCTTGAATGTCTGTAGCAGGGTTAAAGAGAAAATGATCCCGCCATTCATTCCAGTCCACTGACATTGTCCCATCGGCGTCCATGCTAAAAATTCAACATGAAATAATTTCAATGGATTATGATTTTTTTTACTTAATCGTGTTCAAAATACATTACACTTGCACTCACATTCTAAACTCTTGTTCTTTTTTTTAATAAACTTTATTAGTCTTTTATGTCTTTTAAAAACAAAAAATAATCATTACATTAACAGTTCTATGACATCAATCTCATACATTTCTATCTTTTGTGCATATTTACAGATACATATATATATATATATATATATAATTTGTGCAAATAGATACATTTAATCTATAGATTGGTTATCTTAAATTCCTTCATTTTCCTTTTTTTTCCTTTTAAACTATATTATCAAACTTTTATTACATTAAAAACCTCAAAAAAAGTAAATAAATATTTTACTCAAAAACAGCCATTTGTAATGATTCTCTTATGACAATAATTCATACTTTACAGATATTAAATTATGTGTAATTGCATTCTTATTTTATCTATTACTTATGATTAATAACTATCTATCTTTAATCTATCTCCATTCTACCCAATTATACCATTGTTCCCACACCTTATAAAATATCAGTGTCTCTTTATCTTTTAAGCTCAACATTAATTTGTCCATTTCTGCGCAGTTCATAATTTTTTGTATAACAAGTTTCTCTGAGGGTATGCATGGCTATTTCCAACATTGAACAAAGGCAATCCTGATAGCAGTTAATATATGTAATAGTAAATATTTTGTATTCTTTATATTTTTTTGGAAGATCTCCAATAGGAAGCGTTCTGGTTCTAGATCTAATTGTTCGTTAGTAATTTCCTGTAACCAGTCTTCTAAACTCTTGTTCTATTTGCCAATCTTTAATGTTAGGCTAATGTGCAAAATGCTTCAATCTGGTATTTTATTTGGCTTTCAAAGGTTCTACAGAACAGAGCACTATTTCTTTTTAATCGTCTTATCGCTCTAAGGAAAGTTTCCTGTAAACACGTATAAGATTCCTAGAGCAAAGAGCTTCTTGTGGTGTGCAAATATGGAGGTTAACAATTTATTAGAGGTAAAGAATGTTTCAAGAAGATGGGGGGAGAAAGATAGAAAAGAAACATTTCTTTTTTGCTTCTCATTAATAAATATGTTTCTGGAGAGCTCTGAACAATTATACCATGTTCCCGTTCAGTCTAAATAAGACTCTAAAGAGGAACATTTTTGTTGACATGTATGCTATAATCCTAATATATTGTTATTGCTACATGTTAGCAAGTATTATCAACTATGAATGTTCCATAAATGTTTAATAGGGGAGGCTGAGTTAAGCATTAAAATCTTACTTTGATTTGATTTATATCATGATTATTATGCAGTATGAAATAGCCATTGTTGCTTGTAACTAGGTTTTTTACAATATCTTGTGTGAAAATAGCCAGACAGTGAGTTATCTGGTTTATCATGATTCAAAGAAATCTTCTCCAAACCTGGCATATATAGGATGTTTAAGTCATCTTTGAATTCCACACCTGGAATTCATGGGTGTATAAATGGATACATCCATTCAATTCCCTTGGAAACAGGCTAAAAAAGCCTCCCAGTCAGACCAAGAGATAATTTACAGTATTATCTGCAATCATGGGATAGTTCTGTAAATATTACATGACCCACCCTTCCTTTTACCTTAAGCTAAGGAAGAAGGTTGTGTCTCACAAATCTAAAGAAGGATGTTGTGTTTCAGATACCAGAAATACCACCAAAATTGTTTCAAGCTTGTCAACCTGTCCCAAGAGTTGTCTCAAGAAATCATGGTCTGTCCTTGGCTCCTTCCTCAAGGCAATGACATTACTAATATAATAATTCAAAGCCAGGCAAGTACAATGGAGTACAGTCCTGAACACATCCATCCAATGTGTGATTTTATTTTTCAAGGGACATGCCTTCTCATGAGTCACTCCAATAACCAGGCATAATAATAGCTGCTGACCTTTTCAGAATCTTGCCTGCCTGCTTTTCAGAAATATCTATGCCCAATATCTTCAGGGACTGAACAATCTCTGAGGCTTCAATTACACCTTTAAAAAAAAGAGAGAGAGAACAGTGAAAATAGCTATTCAACTTCCACCACTTCAGGTCAACTGATCCAGATTTAAGAAGTTTGAATACTGATATGTATTATATTCAGTTATGAATGAAGTATCTCAGGATAAGTTCTTTTCACTTATATAAATGCAATGCTCTTGTAATTGATATGTTGCACAGCATAAAAACTTCCTTAATTATTAGTACAGATATGATAGTTTTGACACAAAACTTATTATAATTCCCAGAGATATATTTCTACTTATTTATTATATTATTATCCATACGTATCATTAATTTTAAGGAATTAGGTACTCTCAGAGCAGTGTATATGGCTCACCTCTTCAACATGCACTTTTTTTACCAGATATCTTAATAGCCATGCAAGGTATGTTCCACTGAATCATGAACCAGTCACTAGGTGATATTCATGAATGAGCAATAATTGAAATCCCTATCTATGCTGGATGGGTTTTAAGTGTTTGTAATTCAGCTCATTTAGAGAGCATTGGATTGAAGAACTCTGATAAGATTCTACAACTCAATACATTATAAAAATATTTTTAAAATAAACATATTCTGTATTGAACCCTGAAGCATCACAAGTGCTTAAAACTGTTGGTGCCACAAACCATGGTATTGTAAAATTTAAGGCAAACCTGCCCCGATGTATGGTCAGAAATGGAATGTAAGGAAGATTTGAACACCTTTTCAATTGCTGCTATTTGTAACATTTCCCAAGCAGTGCAAATAATAGTGACTTTATTTCATTTATAAATAAAAAAAATTAATATCCATTTTCTTATTGTACCGCCTTTGCTCCAAGGATTTTACATTTTAAATCAACATAGATGGCCATCTCCCACCCCTATTTAGCCTTACAAATACACTCATGTATTCTTCTCTCATTGTAGCCAAAATCTCTCCATTCCTTAGCTAATATTTTAAAAAAATCTAAAGTAAGGAAAGGGGAAATGAGAATTTCTTTTCCCTGATGTTTATGCTTTTTCAATAGTTGAACAATACAAGTGATATGTGAGTGTAGGCGGGTGTTTTAAATTACACTTTATAATCTCTGGCCCGCTACGTGCTGCTCAAACACTAAAGAATAACCATGGCTTCCTTCATCAGCTGCTTCTAAAAAATAGCACAGATGTTCTCAGCAAAATAGAATAAATTTCTTCAGAAATATTCAGCACAGTATCTGGATAACGGCCATTGGCGGGATTCAAATTTTTTTTTTACTACCGGTTCTGTGGGCGTGGCTTGGTGGGCATGGCAAGGGGAAGGATACTGCAAAATCTCCATTCCCTCCCCACCCCACTAACCTGCTTTCCAGCTCTCTTCTCCTGTGCAGGGCAACAAAAGAAGACCCAGCCGATCAACTGGGACTCAGAAGGCAGAGAATAATTTGGGGTGGGGCCAGTCAGAAGTGGTATTTGCCAGTTTCTCTAACTACTCAAAATTTTCACTACCAGTTCTCCAGAACTGAACCTGCTAAATACCCCCTCTGGTAATGGCGTCTTACCCAATACTTAACAAATAAGGAGGACTTTCACAAAACCCTTCCTGGCTGTTCTGCTGTATAGTGAAGGCTGTGGTAAATCCTTTTTGTAGAAAATAGTTTTCGGTAATAAATGTCATTGGTCCTTCTTTCTACAACTGTGATGCTGCCAAAAATAATTTAGGACTATTGCTTGGAACAGAGTTCTCGATTACAAATTCTGCTGCAACTTTAGTAGGGTTAAGAATCTGAGGCCAAGACATTAAAGTAAGCAAAGAAATCTGTTGTTCTCTAGATATTACTGAACTTCAAGTCCCAGCATCCCTTATCATCCAGTAGCTGGCTGGGGCTACTCTAAGTTGAAGTTTAGTGATATCTGGTTCCTGTGCTACCATTAAGCATTTTAGCATAGCAAATGTAATATTGTAGGCTGCTGTTCTTTTTAAATAGACCTCGATTGGCTTTTCACCACAATTCTAAGTCATTCTTCCCTCAAAGCGTCAGTGTAGCACTAACCTCATGATAGAAACATCTTCGATTTTGAAGAGTTTCAGTATCTTACTCATTTCTATATCAATAAATAACTTTAACTTGAATTTTACTTTTACTGGCACTTTTAGAGGATTTAAAGAACTCTTTAGTGAGTTATAATTTTTCTTAATTAACGAATGAGAAGATATTCATCAATACCTACATTTTTTAAAAATTATTTAATATTGCACAGATGAATACTTGTCAACTCATAGTGGCAATTCTTTATTATTTATTTATATTTAAATTTGCTCTCTTAACATATTCAATTAATGCCACAAATTGTATCCTACCATCATTATTTTTGTCCAGACTTTTAAATGCAAGTTTCATTTTCTTCTCATGGTCTTTAAGATAACGTGTAAATTCTTCAAAGTCCAGTCTTCCATCCTTATTAGTGTCGCCAGCCCTGAAAATTTTCTGTTAAAAAAAATATATATAGGAGATACATTATTAATGTTGTATGTGATTTCAAGTGAGTTCTCACTTTAGTTATTTCTATAGACTATCAGTAACTAAAGTAAATATTATCAAATGACTTACTCTAATGTCACTTTTTTCAGTAGATATGGTTTCAATGTAATTCCCATACATCAAGACATAGGGGGATATTAAAGCATGAACTGATATATTGGATCAGATCCAACATTTCTTTAGAATAGAACTGGAGAATCTAAAGTCCTAGCAAAAGTTGTTCATTTGTGTCCCTTAAAAGTTTGGGTTGTAGAATGATGGAAAAGAGACTCCAATAAAATTTGAAGAGCCATATTTCCTCTATGCTACATCCAGTTTTATTCTTTCCAACCAAGCAGGATGCTGGAAAGAAATTGTCTGAGAGGATTTAGCACTGTCTGTTAGTTAGAAGGACAATTCTGATACGGAATTGGGCAGCTTTCCATAATGCTATCAACTCCTCCATTCTAAGCCAATCTCCTAATCACGTGACCTGGAGTGAAGCGCACATAGCCCACTGGTAGTTCTGTTAGTCCTTCAAGGTAGCGTAGGCAGGAAACCAAAACCATTAATACTAATACTACTTTTACTACAAAGTTACAGAAATACTGCAGAATCCTGAATGTCTGAAAGCATGTTCCTTTCCTGCCTTTGCTTTCCAGAAAATGAGAGAGTACCTTCTAATGCACTTTCTCTATGCTCATCCTTCTTATGGATGTGGGTATCTCTTATCAAACCATTATCTAAGGTTCAGCTCTTCTTCCTGTCTCCCAAGATTATTTGGATAACCCATTATATTTTCCAAATACACAGCTGCACAAACATATTGAAATATAATATTTATTTATAATAAAGTTTTATTTGAGTTTTCACACATACAAAATACAAGTAAAACATCTTTTTTGAAAATAGCATAGTCCCGGGTTGAACTTCTTTATACAGACACAAAACTCAATTTCATGCTCTTTTTTGTGTTCTATTCTATATCTTATACTATTCTACATTTTCTATATAGTTTTTCCCCTCTTTTAATTTTTTCAATTTTATTTTGATTATCTCATCTCAATTCAAATCATTATATTTATACTTTTGTCTGTTCTGTTTCAATTTCATATTATCTTTTCTCATTCAACAAATTTTCTCCTGTAGTTACTAATTGGAGTATGACACCTTTATATCTTTTAATTACATCCATTCAACTCTTATTTAAACTTCAATATATACCTTAAGGTTATGACCTTCAATATAATACATAATACATAACTTCCTATCGAATTCTGCTTGGTACATTCTTATAATACACACTATATTCTTTAAAAAATATATAAATATATGTAATTATAAACCCTCATTCCATTCCAATTCAGTTCTATCATTAATAATTATTAAAATCTTAACATCTTTAACACTTCTTTTCAATTAAATATCATACTTCCTTAAAGACATATATAATCTCCATAATTAATTTTTGCCTTTATTTCTCTTCACGTTTTGTAAATCATTAAATATTCATTTTGTTACATTTGTTTATTGACAAGCATTCCACTGAATTACAATACTATTTTATCAAACATTTTAATCATACATTGTTTCATATTTTCTAAAATTATTTGTTTCTAATATAACAATACTATCTTATGTACCTTTGCAGAATCCCTTTTTCCATTAAATTTTCACCCATTATCTCTAAATAGGCCGTTTCTCTATATTTTGTGTCTGTCCTTTATAACTTCTTTTCCTTTCTTTCTTCCCTCATATCGTCTCCCTCCCCTTTATACCCCGTCTCTCTACTTCTAATTCTCTCTTCTGCATTTCCCTCTTCTGTTGCTTTCTGATTTTATACTTATTTTTCACTCTATTTGGGGGAGGGGGGAGTTGTTTTTCCCAATCTTAAACTTTCCACTTTCTTTCCCCTCTTTCCTCCCCCCTCCCCAAGATTGCTTGTTCATTAAAGATGGCTTCTTCTTTGTCGCAATCTTCTTGTTCTGCAGGCATTTCTTGTTGTTTCTCATAATTCAAAATCTCCATTTCTAAAAACTGAAATATGAAGTCAAAAGAACCTCTCCCTTCTTGTGCATCTTCTTTGTACTTTTTAAGTTCCATTTTCAGTTCTTCTAAAAGTGGAGCCATTTTAAACAGTTTTAAACAACCACCTGATTGATTTTAGTCATTCAAATACGATAACCAAAAATCCAGAAATCATCAAGTAATCCAAATAGTCCCAAGTTATTTCTTCTTATTTCTTTTTCCACTTTCTCTTCCTGGGGTTTTTGTTGCGATATTTCAATTAAAATGTATCTTTTGGAAGTCTTGTTGAGATTTTGCTGAAAGTTCTTTTTAATTCCAGGCAGTCTCCTCCATTCCAGATCCTGCCCTTTTATTCTTTTTCTCTCCTTTCCTGTTTTCAAAAGCTTTTGATTATTCAGAAATCTTTATTATCCCTTTGACTTTTTATTTTCAGCATTAAATGCCTATTAATGTCAAAGTGGATTTTTTTCCAATTTTTTGCTTAAGTCTCTTAGCTGTCAGTATAGGAAAAGGAGAAAAAAAAAAAGGCCAAATCTTTTCCCTTTTCTCTCTCCTTTGCAGCTTAAAAATCTTCTTAGGGAACAATGTTATTGTTTTTTTTAAATAGTTTCAATTCCAGGGTACCTTATTTGTTGCTTTTGCTGTTTGACCTGGTCAACCAAAACTTTGTCTTCTTATCTTCCTCCTGCACATTCTTTTCCGGTCGAGTTCTTCTTTATGGTGGCCATTTTTGACCACCGCTACAACCGCCTTTGGGAAAGGGAGTAATGGCTAGCTGGGGAGGAGAGATGGAGCTCTCCTCAACCCTGCAGGCAGTCTCCCCTTCTTCACCACCTCTACGGGGTGGCTTAGCCCCGAAACCAGCCAGCTCGGGGTGCTCCAGCGGTGAGCAGCTGAGGTTTCGAGGTCTGTCGCAGAGACGAGGTTTCGTACTGTCACCAAAGAAGCTCAAACTGGAAGTCGAGATATAATATTATTAAGGGGAAAGCATAAACACACATATGTACATAAACATACACAAGAATCATATTACTTCATTTCACAGAAGAAAATGCACCTCCTAAAGCCACTGATGATAAAGAAATGCAGTAAGTAACTTTATGGTTTTTCTAACCAATTATTTCCTAAAAATAGCCAGGTATATTCCCTTGGGAACACAAAAGGAGAGTATGGGCACAATTAGATACTGTAATCTTTTTTACAGTGATGATCAGCCAATTGAACAGAATTCCACTATATACACTAAAGAAGATGACCTTGATAGAGATATCTAAGCTCTGTTACTAAATCAAAAAGGCATGAAATATATCTTACAGGCAGAAAATATGCAGCAGCAGTTCAGAAAGACACCTCCCTACTTCATAAGAGTATAAGAAAAAAGAATAAGGTACATCACAATCAGACTTGCAGGTTTCTGCTATTATGGTAATTCTCAGTGAAAGTAGTTTTAGGTTTCCTATGGAATTGATTTCTTGGTCTATCTGGTGAGGATGATATTGCGTCCACTCTGATTTTCTTTTTTAAAGCCTTTCATTGCTTAGACTACATGAAGAACCAACCATCTGCCTCTTCTATTCATGTTTCACTGTTCATGTTTCACTAGTGATCTTGGCTGAAGGGGAGGGCAACCATTTAATGATTGGGCCGCCAAGGGTCACAATATAGGATCATGTAACATAGAGATGAGGGGGACTTAAATGTTCTCAAGGTATTTAGAGAGCTTCTCAGTTTTTTACATCATGATATAACTTATCTTAATATACTTATCTTAAAGTTGCAAGAAGCTATGCCATGGTATTTTAATATTTGTGATCAGAGGAGGGTTGCCCACTCTTAATAAACAACAAATGGGCTTCCTTGTTTTTGAATGCTCCTCAGTTATTTTGAGGTTTGCAGAGTTGTTGTCATTTCAGCACCAGTAAGAGATGCTTTTATTTCTACAAACATGATTTTTTCCCCATGATTTTGAAACATGCTTTTCATCTATTAGTTCAACCTTTATGCCCTCCAAATTTTGAAAACTAACATTCCTAAAATTTGCCATGCTGGCTGAGAATTGAGACTTGATTTAAATTTATTTGAAGAGGAATAAGATGCATTTTTAAGTGTTTTGCTTTAATATTATCCATCAGTTGAGAAATTAATTTGAATGTTGACATATATTTCCATAAAAAAAAATTAATAGCCTCATGCTTCTCCGATTATCCTCCCATTCACATTCTTAAAGAGTTACACTCTCCTTGTATATATGCTTTCTACTTAACTGTTTTGCTAACACATTATCTTCTGTGCACTTAAATGCATCAGAAACAGCACCTTGGTGCAACATTTTCAAGATGTAGTCCTTCACAAGAATAATTCCAGTAATATTTCAATGGATTTAGCTATGTTGAGGGATGTAATATTTTAACTATCATCTGTTATTTTTGCTCTGCAGCTTTCTATCTTATCAGCAACACTGTCATTACATTTTTAGAGGTGCGATAAGCAAGGAGTTGTGTCAAAAAGCAACATAAAGTTGAAATGGCCTGTCTTGACAACATCTGAACATTCTTCACCTCTGACTAGGTGGCACATTACTCCCTTCAAAGCTTGTCAAACCAGCTTTGCCCAACTTACTGTCTTCCAGATGAGGTGGAGAATATCTCCACAATATCCAGCCAGTAGAGGTAGTCCTCAACAGACGACCACAGTTGAGCACAAAATGTATGTTGCTAAGTGAGAAATTTGTTACATGAACTTTGCCCCATTTAACGGCCCACATTTGTTAAGTGAATCACTGCAGTTGTGAAGTTAGTAACACGGCTGTTAAGTGAATCTGGCTTCCCGACTGACTTTGCTTGCCAGGAGGTCACAAAGGGGAATTGCAAAAAAATACTGGTGGAAAATAAAGGTTTGGATAGAAGAGATGGTTAACCAGAAAGTAGAGTTCAGACCAGAAACGTTCTTACTGGGAATTATTAATGAGAAATACAGTAAAGGAACAATATATTTAATGATACATATAATAACAGTTGCGAGATTGGTGTATGCCCAAAACTGGAAGAATGAAGATACCCCTACAGAACGTGAAATAAGGAAAATATTAGTCTGTGCAGAGATGGACAGGCTAACTTTAGAAATCAAAGATAAGGGTGAGACAGAGTATTATGAAGCCTGGAATAAAATGTATTAATGGCTAGAGTCAAGGAAAAAGAAAGAAAGAGTTGACACTTTATAGGAATGAAAGCTAAAGTTTTGTAAACCAAAGACAATGGAAAATAATGGACAAATATGAGATAAATGTAAATAGAAATAATAAGCAGCTAGCACTATATTAATAACATAGGGAAAAAGGAAATTAACTGTTATGTGTATCTCTATACTACAGCTTGTATGGCCAAAATGATGTCCAAGAAAGTTGCACTGTGTTCCATTGTTTTTAATGTTTATTCAATAAAATTTAATTTTTAAAAAACCAAAAGGGGATCACATGACCCCCAGAACAATGCAACCATAATAAATATGAATCTGTTGCCACGCATCTGAATTTTGATCATGTGACCTTACGGATGCTGCAACGGTCGTAAATGTGAAAAATGGTCATAACAGTTACAACAGTGCTGTTGTAACTTTTAACTGTCACTAAATGAGCTGCTCTAAGTCAAGGACTGCCTGTGTAGGTTTGTGATCCAATAGGTCCTGAGCCTATCTGCAATATAAGCAGGCATGGGAGCAGCTGGTACTTTGAAAAGGCAATGCCTACAAAACCCAATGAAAGTTCCAGCTTTTATTCTTAAAAGGGCAGGACAGATTTATCAAACTTTAGCCTTATACAAAACAATATGTTAACTAACACCAACAAAAAAAACCCTTTTAAATTAAGTATCAAGGAATTCAACATTTATCTGACAACAAGCTCAGATACAAAAGAAAAGCACTGAACTTGTGAATACATTAGATTTGTACAAAATGTGGTAAATATTTTATTTATTTTAGAAATTGTATATTTCCACCTGGCACACAGCAATTCAAGGTGGCTTACAAGGACATAAAATGCAATATAAACAAAATAAAAAGAAAAATAATAAAATATAGTAACACACAAAGGGTGATTGGTAAAAACTAAACTGATTTAATATTATATAATGTAAACAGCCTAAAATAGCATGCACTGAATTTCCCCATCTTCAAAAATGTGAGTTTACTTATGTTAAAGAATCAAGCCCAGCAATTCTTTACTTACCTGACTAGTTCAAACAACAATGCTAATTACCCTAATAAATGTTAATACTAATATTAATATGTGCCACTGATGTATTAGTTGTACAATATCTGGACTGCAAAAGTCTATCAATTCCTAGATGGAAACCAAATTTAGAGTCTTCTGTACGTCTTTGCTCCCATCAAATAAATGTGCCAATTTCTGCACCCCAAATAAGTATTCCATTCTATTCTAGTTCTACATTTCAAATAAGTGTAACGAATGAAAATCCAGAAGCAGCTTGAGACTGAAACAAACAAAACATTCATTAGAAAGTTACTGATTCAAATTCCATTATAATCAGTTGTGAGCTCTAAATTCTAATTCAGCATGCTATCTAAATCACCATCTACTTCTGCCATCTGGAGGTCCTTTGCTATTTCTGATAGGAAAACATTGCATGAATTGCAGAGATAGCTTGGTGAAGGATTGCAGAATTCAACAGGTTTGGTTACATTACTACAGAAAGATCAGATTACTGTGGATATCGAACATATTCTAGTTCATACTAGTTCACATACCCACTCTACCTGAATATGTAAATAAGTATTCCACCATCTTATCATTGTCCCATGTGGTTCTTTTAATTGCATTCTATGGATTTGACCAAGCATATTGTATGAATCTGAGGGAATTGTCATTTCCGGGTAGCACAAAAGCAGAAGATGGAACCACCCAGGTAGTTTCAAATTGTGGTTCACACTAAATGTGCATAGCAATTGTTCTCTGCTTTATATTTATTCATCTAGTCTATTTATACAGCAAGCTGCAACTCTAGGTAGCTACTGATGGATTAAAATGAATACCAAAACAATACACTGAACAATCCCATGACACAACTGAGGCCAACCCATAAACATCTCATATCAAGGCATTTCAGACTGACTTACACCCCAGACCAGTGCCCATGGAAAAAGTCCCTTCTTCAAAGCCAGCAGAGTTAGGGCAATCCTAATCTCAGGGCATAAACTCTTCCATAGGGCAGTAGCCGGGATAAAGAAGACATGCTTTCTAGACATTCTCAAATGCCACTGTCATACAGATCCTTGTTGGATCTCTTGTTCTTTGATGACCACAGACAGTATTTAAAGTGCTGTATACAATGCTTTAAGTCACATTAAACAAATATTGTGTAGTATCCAGGGACAACTGTATAAACAAACTATCAATGGGAAAAAGAAACATGTATTTGCTTCTTTATTATATTTTTATTAGACATCACTTGGATTTATGCTTCAGGTGGCAAAATGCCCAGGTAGGACCATTACTGATTCTGTTATTTCTGTAAGTAGGCTACTAAAAATTATGAATTCATATTTTCTCCTGGAAACTTTCTAACACAAAATGCTCCTTTCTCGTGTGTTTGTAAATCTATTCAACCTATATACCACTTCATATATCTCATTGTTTTAGTGTACTTTAGATTAGACATGCAAGTGTAAAGTACACATATCACAAATAAGTTTCCAAATGTATTAATCACATCATGCCAATCTATTTATGAGCAAGCCATGATTCATTAAACTGTCTTTAGACTGAACTTTGTACTGAAGCTCATCATTGATTGAACAGATCTGACTCTATATAATGAGTTTAAATTCTTATAATAGGCGCCTCGTGAAACTGTTAAAGTTCACTTTGTTCTTATGATTTCAGAAACAAGACCAAGGGCATTATAAAAGAGGAAAAGAGCAAAACTGGTAAAATGGTATTCTGCTCCAAAATAATAAACAATAAATATACTTGAGAGTGTAATAAAATTGTACTGTATGTGCATTTTTTTTTCCTACGAATCACCAAGAAAAAAAAGAAAGGGAGAAGGCTGGTGGAGTATTTTTGCCAGAGATTTATATTTCCTGCAATAGCTTATGTTTAAAATATTTTCTCATGCTTCTTCTGTTTATAAAATAGTTTATAAGAATGACACAAATGCACAGGTAGCAACATACATTGAAATATTTTAATTTTGTACTTTCCGCCCTAATCCATTTGGGATTATGAGTACCTTATGATGGGCTGATCTAATATAGGTAGTCCTCAATTTACAGCCATTATTTGGCAACTGTTCAAAGTAACAATGGCACTAAAAATGTGACTTATAACCAGTTCTTGCACTTAACAACTGTTGCAATGTTTCCAAAGAGTCAGAAGAACAAAATTCAAGCACTTGGCAACCAGCATATATTTATGATTGTTGCAGAATCCTAAAGTCATCCATGATTGGCATTTGTGATCTTCCCAGAATAGAATATAACTTTATTACAGTCTTAGACCCGCTATAGGCGTCACTACTTACAATATATAACAAAATAGTACTGACACATTATAATACATTAATAGTGGATAAAAACATCCCTGTTAAGAAAATACATGTTTTCAAACAGTTAGGGTCACTCCCTGGTTTATATGAGTGGAGAGCCAATAAGTATGTGTGTAAATATCATTTTCCAAAGATTGTTCTATCTCCAAAAATTGGCACAAATTGACAGCTATAATTCTGTAACCATTTTTTTTTCTTGTAGACATTGCAGCAACACAGAATTTTGCCACTGTACGCGTAATAACCAGATTTGAGTTCTGGAGGAGACAGCCTACATAAAAACTGTCTGCCCTCCCTGGCAATCTCTCTAGTAAGGGGAGAATATACAATGACCTATAAACTCTATGTAACTCACAGTGCAATAAAACATGTGAGATATCTTCAATTTCTCCTTTACCACATATACATACCTGTTCTGCTATTGGTGTTTAATAAGAGCCCATAGGAGCCCAGCTTGTGGTCTATTGCCTGTTTCCAGGGGGAGAGGTAATTATCAGTCAGTACTAGCAGGGTCAGTCCCTCTGGAAATGCATTTTTAGCCAATGAATGAATGATCATCATCTTCCAGGCTCTTACCTGAATTTGAGGCATGCCTGTCTCGATTCTTAACTGGGGATTTGGAGTTCCTTTGGGTGCAGCTAAGATGGCTCTCAGGAATTTGGTTTGTATACTTTCTACTAGCAAATCTTTTTTTTTTCAAGGATTCCTGTTTGTGCCCTATAGAATTTGTGCCAATGTTTTGGCCTCAAAAAGTTTTAAGGCCGCAGGTACTAATTGCCCTCCACCAGTGTAAAACAAAATGTTTAATTGCATTTGAGGACCTATAGGCTGTTTGCAATGTGTGATCCAGGAGTGCCTTTCACTTCCCTTGAGTGGAAAACCACCCCGACATATCTAAATGTCCTAACCTGTTCTAAACTATGTCCTTCTATTTTTCAGGAGTATTGTCTAGGTCTTTTAGCAAAAACTCAAACTTCTCATTTGACAGTTAAGGACCCGCTTATTCTGTCTACAATATTCAACTGTTGTCGTAACTGCTCTCTTCAGTCCTATGGGACTTTATGAAATTATAGTAGCAGCATATAGGAGAATTGGAATTTGACGTTGTGCTACATTAGGAGGATGTAAATCAGAGTTCTGTAAAAGATCAACCAGGGGGTAAACATAGAAGTTAAAAAGGGAGCAGGACAGGATGCAACTCTGCCGTACCCCTTTTTGTACCCTTACTGGACTGGTTAAAGTCCCTTGAGGATTACACCTCACTTTCAAGGTGGAATTAGCATACAATTTTTGTATGAGGAAAAGGAGGCATTTATCAATGGTAGCACATTTTAATTTCTCCCAGAGCGTGTTTCCGGATATTGAATCGAAGGCCTGCTTAAAATCAAGGAAGGCCACGAAAAGAAAGGATTTTTTTTTATTCGTGTATTTTTGAACCAGATGGTGAAGGACCAAAATATGATCCACAGTTGATCTTCCTTCTTGTTCATCTTTGATTATCCCCCCGGAAATTAGCCAATCCTGAAGTTTATAGTTTAGGTGTTTGGCATACAATTTACTAATAACACTCAGAAGGCTAATAGGTCTATAATTGCCTGAATCATTTCTATTACCTTTTTTTATAAATTGGTATGATAATTGCTATTCCCCAATCTCTTGACATATGACCCGTTTTATCTATAAATGTAAACAGAGATGCTAAAAGTGGAGCCCACCAACTGGCATTATTTTTTTATTATTTCTGGCAGGACATTGTCAGCACCTGGTACCTTATTAGCCTTGAAGGTTCTGATCAACCGGGATATCTCTCCTGGTGTAACTAGGGGCCAGTAAGGAGTTTGGTCCAAACTAATTTGGCTCTCTTTAGTTACATAGTCGGGGTCTGTATAAAGCTCTCTAAAATATTCTTCCCAGGCATGAATCGGTACCTGATTAGTTGGGGGTAGCTGGGATTTTCCCAATTGAGTGATCTTCCCAGGGGCTTACAAGAAGCCAGCCAATGCAGAAAGATGAAATCACTTAATATGTGATTTGCTTAATAACCGTGGCAAAAAGATATAAAGCCAGGTGTGACTCACTTAACAACTGCATCACTTAGCAACAGAACTCCTGGTTCCAATTGTGATAAGCTGAGGGCTACCTGTTCCCCAAGAGAACAGAAAAGATATTGTATGTGCTCTTTATATGTACTACTCGGGACAAATTGAATTCTACCTACATATAAGTGGTTCTCAACCTGTAGCCATTTGTTTAGTGACCATTCAAAGGTACAACAGCACTGAAACATGACTTATGACCAGTTTTCACACTTACAATCTTGGAACCCCATGGTCACAGGATCAAAATTTGTTCACTTGGAAACTGGCATGTATTTATGACAGTTGCACTGTCCTGCAGTCATATGATCACCATTTATAACCTTCCCAGCGGCTTCTGACAAGATTCACTTAATGACTGCATGATTCACTTAACAATTGTGACCAAAAAAAGCTCATAAAATGAGGAAAAACTCACTGGACTCAAGTGTGGCCATAAATTAAGGACTATCTATATAAGCCTTTGGCACCAAATGTAGATGGGTGAATCTCTTGGGTCTAGTTTAAAAAAATAGAGTTCAACCTGAAGTCCGCCCATTCTGTTTTCAAATTATCTTAAGTGTACTAAGACACACTGACATGACTAGCATGATATGCTGCTTATCCTTGATTAACTGAGCTATCAATCACTTCCATGCCTAGGTTTAGTGAGCAATGAATCATACAGGCTGGATGGACATCCCATGATAGACCAAAAGAATTTCATGAATTGTGGATCAGTATTATACATATCCAGCCCATGCACTCTTTTTATAGTTCCAAAGGTTATTGGAAACTCAGAAAACTGGGTTAATTGGATAAATTAGGGCCATGGGCAAGGGTACTGTGCCAGCATAGCATAAGGACTCCAACTTGAGTAGATGTGATCTTGGAAAATCTGCTGTCATCCTCTACAAAGGCCTTATGTTGCCAACTATAAGTGGGGATCCCTTGCTATGTTCTGTGACCATTGAACTGGTTTCATGATCAAAACAGCTAAATTGCACAGGTCCCAATGTACAGCTGATGCAACTCTTTCATCAAAAATATTTTGATTTGACTAAAATATTTATTTTTTTAAAAAAGAATCAATCTCAAAGCAACTTCCTGGAAATCATGTTCCTCATATTCCTATGCTCTTTGCACATTGTGCTCAATCTGGAAGCCTTTTTTTTTTCATTTTGTTGTTCCCCTTTCTGAATAAATATCTTCTAACTGCATGTACCTCCTCTGTTGTTTCTAATTTTCTCTGGCATATTTCAAAGCATTTTCTTCCTCACAATTTTAAGTATCTCCAATTTCTGTCTTTTCTGTTCAGCAAACTGAACTCACATCAAAATGATAATACTCACATGATGTCACAATGCAAACTTTGCCCTTACATGCTTGCGTCTTGACATCTGACAAAAGGGAAAGTTTCTTTTGCTTTATGTTGTTTTGCTATTATGTAAATGATCGTTTTTATGCAATAATTCACTTCATGTGACAAAAGTACTGTGTTATTTGGGCCACCATAGTCAATTTGCTTTAGAAATCTGAGAACATGCCAAGCCATCATCCTGCTAAAACCGCTTGAACATTTTCACACTAAACAGTTTCTTCCCTCACTCCGACATTTATCATTGGGTCATGCAGTGGTTCTAGTTGTATGTCCTGCCTCCATGCCAGCAACAGCTGCTACTCTTACTAAGAGATCAAACCATAATCTTGTTCAAAACAAAAAGAAATAAAGTTGAACAAATTAAGTTAAGCTGCTGCAAAATCATCAATCCTAGGACAAACTTTTAATGTAGGTAAATCTATACATCACAACGTAGCAAAGAATAATAAAAGTTCATGATGCCACAAAGTATTCTACCACCTTCTCTGCCGTGGTAACTGTGCATCTTAGAAATCCAGCTGTAGACAAGATTGAGAAAGACAGATAATGCTTTCACTATACAGAGGACATGAGACAAGAAAAGAAAAATGGTTTGAGTAACATTTTGCTTAAGACTAAAGTTCTACAAATGTACAGGCAGTCCTTATATAGCAATTGTCTCATTTAGCAATCCTTTGCAGTTATGGTGGTGGTAAAAAAGTAACCAATCCTCACGTTTAGAACATTTTTAGTTCTATAAAGCTGAAGTAAGATTGTAAACACAATTGCAGTTTCACTTAGCAATTGCTTTGCTTAATGACCAAGCTGCTGGTCCCAATTGTGGTCACTAAGTGAGGATTACCTGTATGAGTCCATTTGTCAATGCATTTGGGTTACATACAATTCAATTGGTTTTCGACTAGTTCAGTGTCTTGCTTTATGCAAATTCACTTTATGTCAGGTTTTCAGGGAATGTATTCTTAGCATGAAGTGAGGGAATCCTGTGTGGAAGTCACAATTTTTGTGTCATGATGTAGAAATCCATTCAATCTTCAGGCTTATTCTTTATGGAATCCATCTATCATTGCTTAGCTATCACATGTGACGAAAGCCCATCTCTTTGGACAAAGTGATATTTCTTCCACGTTTGTGCAGATAGGTATATTTGGTACCATACCCCAAAATGATAAGTTGTCTATAATGAAGGTTATTATCTCATATCTAGCAGTTTCACAATTGGTAACATTGATTAGAGATGCTATGGCTAATCTTCGGTGTGTGGATATTATATCTCATCTCTCATTTACTATAAAGACACTGATCAAATAAAACTTTATTGAATTATAATCTATGAACAGATGGTACAGTTACGATAAATTGCCTTCCTTTACAGCTATAATCCAAGAATAGATTGTATCAGATAAGGTAAATTGCTTCTTCTTAAAGAAACACATCTAGAAACCTCCTTCAAGAGCTATTCGGTTTATCACAAATTCAGAATAACTGTTGAGGTTGTCACATGAAGTCTACCATCAAATTTCTTTTTTTAAAAAAATTATAAATACTGGTTATTTTCTTTTTCTTGGCCATCTATGGTTTCCTGTCATTTGCACACTCCACTTTTCTTGCAGTTGTCTTGTTTTTCCTGTTCCCTCTTTTTAAGAGTGAGGAACCACTCACATTTTACTTACAGTCCACTGGAACGAATCAGCTGTTCTCACAACCTGAATTCCACAAATTCCCTATGAATGGGAATTGCCTGTAACTTTTACAGCAAAGAGCCACGTCAAGGCATAAAATAATGTATAAGGAAGTAAACCTTCTAGGGGAAAAGTAGGGCCAAGGAACAATAAAACTCTTTAAAATCCCCAAGTGGAATGAATGGGGATGAGTGGAAGGAAGGCTGGCGCTTTTTATATATGTATATGTATGTGTGTGTGTGTGTGTGTGTGTGTGTGTATGTATATATAAATCTTGTATTGAGATATGTGAAGGTTTACACACCAGCCTTCGGGTTTCCAAGATTTTCCTTTATGAGGGGTCCAGAATCCAGAAAGAAAGAGTTACTCCCGCGCTTCTTTTCCCTCCTCCTCTTAAAGAAGACTTATACCTTACACTCACCTTCTCCGCGTCGTCTCCCAGAGGGATGCCCAACTCCTTAAGGCCACTTTGTAGCTCAGCAATGTCTACTCGACCATCCTGGTTGCGATCTAGTTTCTTGAAGAGGTTTTCGTACCTCGACTTACTTTCGGGCGCTTCACAGGCAGCCTCCGGGAACACAAAGCCCCCCCAAAAGCGGAGCATTGTGCAGTCTTAAGAATTTTTAGTCAGGAAGGTTAAACAACGAAAGGGAGATGAATAAGCAGGAAGGGAGCCAAAACACGATCCACGCAAGGGCCCAATCGTAAAAAAAAAAAAAATCTAAAGGCCTTGGCGTTATGGCCAAGTCTTTTTTTAAAAAAAATACCGTTGGCTTTTTGCAGTACTTGGGAGGAGCCATCCAATAACAAAGACGACGGGCGAGAGGCAACACCCCAAGAGGGAGCAGGAAGGGGAAGAGCTGGTTTCTCCGGGTTTGCTCACTCACGGCATAGGAGGGGCTTGGTTCCTTTGGCCTCCTCTCTACGTACATAAAGGAGCAGAGTTTGCAGGAAAGCAAATTACGCAGTTGGGGAGCCCGCTACAGTCTTTACTTCAGCCCGGGGAGCCCGCTACAGTCTTTACTGTAGTCTTTGCAACTGTAGACATAACAAGGCGCGCCACTTTGTTTCTGTGTGTGTGTGTGTGTGTGTGTGTCTTGTCTCTCTTTTTTTAAACGCCCGAACCTGTGGCGCGATCGCGTTAGAGGTAAAATCCCAGGGGATCTCCGGAAGATTTTGCCGCCGAGGAGAGATGCCGCAACGGTGGCATCTTAAAAGGGGCTCGCCAGGGAGATGCGGGTCCAATTAGAAATCGCGCTGATTCACCTGGAAAACAATCGCCTTGGAGCGAGCGCGGCTTCCCGTGAAACAGAGCTACTTGTTTCTCCATCGTGCGAAGGCTGAATCTTTTTTGACGTTTGGCTTCTGCTGAGTTTTGAGGTCTGGGATTTGGAACATTTGCGCGTTTTAGTATGTCTAAGATGACGTTGGCTGGACCGCTGTGTAATTTGTTTCTAAGCCTCCCTTTGGTTATCAACCTGATTGTCCCCGCATTTGTTGAATTGCGAGCGATCTTGCTTATCGAGGGTAACAGAAGCTGCCCAGGTAGCCGCAGGGCATGGTCGAAAAAATCAAGATAGTGACCGCGGCGGGGCGAACGAAGCTCCGCTTGTTGTTTATATCTTTTTTTTTTTTGACCATACCCTGCGGACACCATTGCGTAGCGCAGAACATCTAGAGATCCGAGATTAAGAAAGGCTGCGTGGCGGGCAGATATGTAACATGCAGAAACTAATCCCGTTGAATTTTATTTGTTTGTGAACGACAATTTTCAATAGTAAGAGTAATCCTATTGGATTACTAATTGGATAACAGAAGTGGGTCTTTAACTATGATTAAAAGTGGCCTAAGAGTAAAGTGACCTAAGATTACAGGAGGATCCCAAAAATTCAGTTTTATCAATCCTTACATAAATATCTTCACATGTGTGTTACACACATACCAGTATCATAGCTATCTCCATACCTACATTTTGGGGGGTGAAAACTGAAAAAGGGATTGAGCAGAACATGTGCCCAGTTCTAGGGGCTCCAGTAAGAGTAGGTTCTTCAAGAAATGAATGGGTTCAGCATACATTATAGCAGGAAAAGCTTTATAATAATGTATATTTATTAAGAAAATCAATTTCATACCCTTGGCTATTATGAAGATTGCAACTAAAGGAATTCCTAGAAAAATGTGAGGGGGGCAGATAATGACAAACTATTCAACCCCAAAATGATAAACTATGGTTAATAAACCAATTCAAAGTGATGTAATTATTATTAAGAAAAGGTTAATGGTTATAAACTGCTTCCACAATTTGCCCCATCTGACTGGCTCAGAAGAGGCTGCAACTGGTGAAGGAGTTGTAACTGTGCAAGTGCACTCCTTTATCACAGCCATCACTGCAAAACCAGTGACAACTAAGGATCAAGGAGAATCTACTTATTTGAGCAGAATGAGACCCCCATCCAGCACACTGAACTCCAGTTTCCTACAAACCAACAGCCCCTCTGTTCTGTATGGATTTAAGTTTAGCTTGTTTTCTTATAGCAGAGTTAGAGCAATCCATAGCTCTAAACAAATTGGTAACAAAAGACATGTTTTTAGAGGCAGAAAGCATCCCCCAATCTTTCTTAATAGCCCACAGCAGATGCCAGCACTTAAGGAGATAAAGAGATTATTGAAAGAGGAGGTCAACTATATAGATGGCTCCATTCATAAGCAAAGCAAATGCTGCCAGCAGAAGCCCATTCAAGACAGGATATTTTGAAACTCCTTGCAGCAAAGTTTGTCAGCTAACAAAAGCATAATGGCAAGATTCGAACAAGCAGCCCCTCACCCAAGATCGAACACAGGATGAAAGCCAATAGCTACAATAGGAATTGCCCAACACCCTTTCAAAACACAAGCCCTTTCGTTGCACAACCCCCAGAACAGTTCAAAGTCACAGAAAGCTATAAAGATCCATCCGCTCATTCAATCATTTATTCAGCTGACCCAGAACTGCACTCTGTCTTTGTGTGGGGTTGTGTTCAACAATAAACTTTCCAATCAAACCCCATGTTGTTTCCAGCATCTTTCTCCCAGCTGGGAACTGAACCACATGGATTCCAACAATATTATACATTGTCATTATTTAATATATAGAGAAAGGTCACGAGACCCACAGCTCCCACAGGAAAATTGAATGTAAATTAATATAAATGCCAGTTTCTTAAAAGTTCATCTTTTATCACTCTTTTTCCTCTCGGAATCTGTTAATAACTTAAAATTTCCCAGGAAAAGATGATGATTAGCTTTTTATACCACTTTTCATTTTTATTGGCATATATTGGTCAGCTAAAAGGCAGGAAACATATCTAATATTTTTGCCTCATATTTTTCCCATAACAGCCCTGTTGTTGTAACTGTAATAGCTTTATACCATATAATATTAACCTTGTTAATTCTGAAGACTCTTTTTCTGCTCTGTAGTTGTGTGTGTGTTTTGAGAGTGGGCATCAGAATTTCATTTTTTAAATGTGTGCCAGTTGGTTCACAGAAAAAAGTGACAATATAGGTTATCTTATTACATGAATCATCTTATTAACAAGATGAATTCCTACAGTTCCAACATTCACACCACAGGTGGCATATTCTTTTCATAAAAGGCTTGCTATACAGTACAGTTACATGTTGTTCCCGCACAAAACATATAATTTCAGGCAACACAATCTAAGTTGTAGATGACAGGCAATAAAAACAAGAAGCATAATTACAATTATAAAACTGATATTTCCTTTAACTTGTTGGATTTATGTCCTATCTTTCCACTAAGAGCAGGAGGGAATGTGCATAGCATTCCTTCCTCTATTTTCTCCACAACCACAATCCTATCAAGTAAAAAGGTAGTGACTGGCCCAAAATTACTCATTGCATTTCACTCATTGCTGGCTACAGATGATAGGAGCTTTATTCCAATACATTTGAAGAACAAAAAAAGGTAGAGAAGACCAAACTAGGGTTAGAGTTAGTCAGTTGTCATATAGTCCATGGTTTTTCTGCACTATTGATAGATATAGAAACAATGTCAATATAGTGTGCAACATGTTCATTTATGCATAATTTTCCTGAATTTCAATTTTGCACTAATGTCATTTGCAAAAACAACTGCTACCAACCTGCCTTCAATCAAGGACATGTATACTGCATGAATCAAAAAGAGGGCTGTGAAAATATTTAGACACATCCCAGACATAAACTGTTTCAATTCCTAGTCTGCACTACTATTGCTATTAATCTTCTCATCACTCCTTATCACCCATCCCCTCCCACTTGTGACTGTGTGACTGTAACTTTGTTGCTTGTATCCTTATGATCTATACTGACTGTTTCCTAGTATGATTTGATTGCTTATTGTACCCTATGACTATCATTAAGTGTTGTACCTTATGATTCTTGATGAATGTATCTTTTCTTTTATGTATACTGAGAGCATTTGCACCAAGACAAATTCTTTGTGTGTCCAATCACACTTGGCCTATAAAGAATTCTATTCTATTCTATTCTATTGAATGTGGTGAACGGTACCCAGTTAACGAAATAGCTTTGTTACTTTGTTAACTGGCAACACACGATATACATTTTTATTGATTGATTTGATTTTTATTCCACCTTTATTACTTTGTAAGTACAGATAGTCATTGACCATTTGTTTAGTGACTGTTTGAAGTTACAATGGCACTGAAAAAGATGACTTATAACTATTCTTCACACTTACGATCATTGTAGCACCCTCAAGACCTCATCAAAATTTAGACACCAGGCAATTGGCATGTATTAATGATGGTTGCAATGTCCTGGGATCATGTGATCACCCTTTGCAACCTTCTGACAAGCAAAGTCAATGGGGAAGTCAGATTCATTTAACAACCGTGTTACTAACCTAACAACTGCAGTGCAAACGTTTATATACGGTAGTATATGGGTAATGAAATGTCTGCAAGCAAACAAATTCAGGAAACACCAAGGACTCCACCAATCAGATATTAATTACAAATTAAAAAATATTTAGAGCCCCAGAAATTCAAATGTTTGAGCAAATTCATGTATTTTATCTTTTTAATGCCATCAACTTCTCAATAATTGCACCATGAATCCAGCAGAGGGAGTTAAAACATTGGGCTATTTTTAAAAAAGCCTACTGTATATAAGAATAGAATTCTTTATTGGCCAAGTATGATTGGACACACAAGGAATTTGTCTTGGTGTAAATGCTCTCAGTATACATAAAAAAAGATACATTCGTTAAGAATCAAGAATCATAAGGTACAACACTTAATGATTGTCATAGGGTACAATAAGCAATTAAATCATACTAGGAAACAGTCAATATAAATTGTAAGGATACAAGCGATAAAGTTACAATCACAAGTGGGAGGGGATGGGTGATAAGGAGTGATGAGAAGATTAACAGTAATAGGAGTGCAGATTTCGTAAACAGTTGAACAGTGTTGAGAGAATTATTTATTTAGCGGAGTGATGGCTTTCGGGGGAAAAACTGTTCTTGTGTCTAGTTGTTCTGGTGTGTAGTCTCTATGGCATCATTTTGAGCGAAGGAGTTGAAACAGTTTATGTCCGGGATGTGAGGGGTCTGTAAATATTTTCACAGCCCTCTTTTTGACTCGTGCAGTATACAGGTCCTCGCTGGAAGGCAGGTGGGTAGTAATTGTTTTTTCTGCAGTCCTAATTATTCTCTGAAGCCTGTGTCTGTCCGGTTGGGTTGCAGAACCAAACCAGACAGTTATAGAGGAGGAGATGATAGACTCAATAATTCCTTATCTACCGCTAAATAAAATTATTCTAAACATTTTATTGGGTTATACTTAAAAAGTTGTATTTTAAAACATGAATGATCAATAATCTTTCTAAATTCCAATTATTTGATAACTGCATGACAACAATCCATTTAGGATGAAAAGGGAGCAAACAATACCTTTATAAATAAATTTATAATTTATTTAAAAATAAATGCATAATTACCACCCTCCATTCTAAATTATACTGTTTTTGCTTTGGAATGTTAAGATATTTTCACTACTTTAAAAAAAAATGTTGTGTGGAGATTGTGGAAAATAGCATTGAAGGCAGATTGATATACAGTAGTTGTTCTCTGTGATCCATTCTAGCCACCCAATATGCTCTCTACGATTTTTGTATTTTGTTTTGTTTTTTTCCTGAAAAAGTAAACACACTTCTAAATAAAATAGTGGACTGTAGTACAACTAAAGATGAAAGTTTAAGTTTTTGTTAAACCAAAAGAAATCCACAAAGGTAACATCAGATAGTGCATGTAGTTTGGAAGGTATTAAAGAGTGATGCTGGTAGGCATATACTGTAGGCCCAACTAGCACTATAGGGTAGTCCTCAACTTATGACTGTATTAGAGCCTGCCAATTACAGCAATAAATTGTGACATTTGTAAAGTGGGTGGTCACAAGTGATCTGATTTTTATGACCTTGTTTTGCAACAGTTATTAAGTGAATGTCATGGTCATTAAGCAAACACAGTAGTCATGAAACACACATGGTGGCCATTAACTGAACTCATTATTTGTTATGGGCCATTTTTGCCCCATAGCGAACCGGAAGTAAACCAGAAGTAAACACCAGTTTTCAGCAAAACCCAGTAAATTCTGTAAATCATGGTCATAAGACCCTGAGCAGCTGCAAACAGATGTAAATGCAGGCCTGTTGCCAAGTGCCCAAAATGTGATCACATGACCATGGGAGCAATTGGCTGTCAGAACTGGGTCATATGTAGCTTTTGGGATACAACATAATTTTAAACAGTTGCTAAGTGACAAGTCACAAGTCATAAATTCTGTGAATTCTGTGAGTTCTTGACTTACAAGTTTGCTTAGTGACTGTTCAAAGTTACGACAGCACTGAAGAAAGTGATTTATGATCATATTTCACACTTATGACCATTGCAGCATCCCTGTGGTCATGTGCTTTACATTTGGATGCTTGACAACTGACTCACATTTATGACAGTTTGCAGGGACAAACAAAGTCAATGGGGAAGCTAGATTCGCTTAATAACCATGCTAATTTAAGAACTGTCCTGATTCACTTAACAAATGTGCAAGAAAAGTTGTTAAATGGAGCAAAACTCACTTAACGAATTTCTCACTTAGCAACCTAAATTTTGGGGTCAACTGTGATCATAAGTTGAGGACTGCCTTTGCCTGTACAGCCTTTGCTTGCTTCCGTTTCTATTTCCTCTGTCATATGCTGGAAAGGAGAGACCAGAGGTAGCAAGGAAAACTTGACCAAGGTGTTAGCATTCCAAGAAGTTTGTTATCATCAGCCATTCATTCGTGTCCAACCTTCTCCATACCTCTCTGCCTCCTTTAGGTCTGCCACGGTTTTCCCAATGTCATCTTTTACAGCAGCGTTCCAGAGGTATTCAGCGGGTTCTGACCAGTTTTAGAGAACTGGTTGTGGAAATTTTGAGTAGTTCGAAGAACTGGCAAATGCCACCTCTGACTGGCCCTGCCCCCATCTATTCTCTGTCTCCCGAGTCACAGCTGATCAGCTGGGTCTTCTTTTGTTGCCCTGCACAGGAGAACAGAGTTGGAAAGCAGGTTAGTGAGGTGGGGAGGGAATGGGATTTTGAAGTGACCTAACCCCAGGAATGGGGAGGGAATGGAGATTTTATAGTATCCTTCTCCTGCTATGCCCACCAAGCCACGCCCACAGAAGCGGTAGTAAAAAAATTTGAATCCCACCACTGCGGTTCCCAACCTTTTCAGCTTGGTGAACTGGAGACAGAAATGGTGGCTTGGGTGGTGCGGGGGGAAGAGTGGATGGTTTTGTGCGCATGCCGCTTTCATAAATGCAGGTAGGCAGGCAAGCACATGCTCTTCCATCACTTCCAGGGTCTAGTCCTAAAAAGGCTGTGGCCAGACACCGGGCCACAGACCGGGGGAGGGGCAGTTGCAGACCCCTGTTTTATAGTGTCCAGCCAATGGGTACTAGAGCGGCCTCTTCTCCTTTTTCTGCTGACCACTCCCAGTATGATTGATTTTTCAAGTGAGTCAGCTTGCATGACACGATCAAAGTATGACAGCTTCAAGTGATATTTTTGGTGAGGTTCACTCTAGGACTATTTTGTTTGTTGTTTTTGCAATCCAGAAATTCAAGGAAAAGTTTTTTTTCCCCTTTTTTCAATCCTCCACTTTAGGTTAAAAATAAGACTGAGGCATGAAAGTAATGAAACTTCTAATGGAATATCTGTTGAGAAGCACCTGTATGAATAAGGGAAGGAGACAGTAAGAAACTGAAGGAGGCTCTGTATAGAAATGTATATATAATTTTGCTAAGCTAGGCTCCATAACAATAAGAAAGAATGTGTGAGTGTTTGTGTATATGTGTGCATCCAAACCTATTCTGTTATAACTTCCTGAGCAAATTACTGGTAACAGGCATGAGGGAGAAGAAATATCCATTGAACCCTCTCTCTTTCTCTCTCTCTCTCTCTCTCTCTCTCACACACACACTCAGAGATTCAACCTGGAAACAAGGAGAACTTTTCTGACAGAGCAAGCAACCAATGGAACAGCTTGCCTTCAGAAGTTGTGGGAGCTTCATTACTGGAAGCTTTCAAGGAGACTGGACTGCCATGTCAAAAATGGTGCAGGGTCTGCTTGGGCAGGGGGTTGGACTAGATGACCTACAAAGTCCTTTCCAACTGTTAATCTGTATCTGTGTACAACCTGGCAATTGATAAGCTTCTAATAATAGAAATCTTTTAACACAAAGCATTGCTAATACAATAACTACATGCTTGGAAATATGCACACCAGGAATCACTAAATTTGGCATTACTGTAATAAGCAGAGCTATTATGTGAGAGATCTAATTTCACATTCCTTCATGTTTTAGTTCAAACTTGCGCAATGTTCAGATCCATTCACTGGCAGTCATTGTCTCCCAGCTATCTACTTTGTAAGGTTAGCCCAAAGATATAATGGCAGGGCGTGGGAATAAAAATACTGCCTTGTGAGTTTTAGAGAAAAAATGAAATATTCTAATTCTATAAAGGTAATTAGTAGCCCGTTTAACTGTGCAAAACACAACATTCTTCCATTTGTCTCCACTTAGGTGCCTTAAAGTGAATAATATGTGTCCTAATTTTTGCTGAGTGTATTTTGCTTAAGGTATTAAACATCCGGCTATTTTAAGGCACTTCTCCTTGACTGAAAGTCCTTAAGGCATTAACAACTCAGAACCACTGCCAAGGTTTTAGAGCTGGAGAGTCATAAAATTGTGCTAAAACCCTTTTTCAAATTGTGATCATATACAGTAGCACAAATACATGTCAGTTGCAAAGAGGATGATATATTAAGGACACATTATTTCACAGGAGGGTTTATTTTTTTATATTCATATTCAGGTTTGCTAAATGGAATTTCAATTAGCATTTTTAAGTGAATAGTCATTCTAAGTTGCACCATTGTCTCCGGACACGGAACCCGGAATTATTATTGTAGATGAATTGTGAACAATGATTAAAACTGATTAATCATGATTAAAAATGATTAACGAATGGAGGAAAAGCATCCACATAAAGGATGGAAAAGCATCCATCCTAAACACGAAAGGGGTCACGACACACGCAAGGGAATTTGTATCATTCCGGGAAGAAAGAATGCAGGGTCGCAGCCAAGGGGCCCTTGTGGCTTGGTTGGAGAGATGCCTAAAAATTGAAATCTTGTTTCTCTGGCTACTTCTTAAATCGGTGAGGTCACCGTTCGGTCAGGAAATGAGTAACACCATTGCAACACCTGGTTGAGGGCCCGTCTCCCAAAGCCTCGCCATTTCTTTACGCCTAAAACCCCGCCGCCTTACGGGGGTCTTACTGCAGATGTCGGGGTACGGGGGAAAACACTGCTAAGGATCAGCGCCCGGGGATTCTCTGCCTGGCGCGCGGCGGACCCACCGACCGACCGCGTCACCTTCTCACCCCCGGGAACCTTCGGTGCCGGCTGGAGCCGGCAGGGGCGCCCACCCCGAGAAGGGAAAGCGGGGGAGAGAGCTCTCCCGTCACTCGGCGGGCTCCTCGTGACTCAACGGACTGACGCCGCAGGAGGGCAGGAAAGAAGCCGGTCTTGTGAGACAGCGTCCTTCCCCCCCTTCAGAGAGCCCGCGCGGGGGAGGGGAGAGACAGAGAGAGAGAAAGAGGGGAGGCGGGCTGGTTTGAACGCGGCCGGGCGGTTGTCGCCGGCGTCTCCTTCGCTCGTGAGGGAGGGCGCAGCAAGACGCATGTCGTAGCAGCGCCCGCGCCGCCTGCCTGGGTGAAGACAGCGCGCGGGCGGGCGGGCGTGTTTTTCTTCCCTCTCTCTCTCTCTTTCTCTCTTCGCCCACCCGCCTCCTGCTGCTTTTCCTCCCGCTCCTCCCCTGCGTTGCCTGGTCACAAGGGCCGAAGAAACGACGGTTGTGTAGCAATGGAGGAAGCGGCGGGGGGTTAACCAGAGACAAGAAGACGCCCGGGGTGAGGGGGTGGGGTGGGGTGGGGGGCGCTCCCCTTCGCCCTTGGCGGCGAGGGCTGCTTTCCCGCGCGCCTCCTTTCTTTGCCCGCCCCTGCCTCGCATGGCTTTCATGATGATGAAGAAGAAGAAGTTCAAATTCCGCGTGGAGCTGGAACTGGACGAGCTCTCCTCGGTGCCCTTCGTCAACGGGATCCTCTTCTGCAAGGTGCGGCTGCTGGACGGCGGGAGCTTCAGCGGAGAGTCCTCCAGGTACGAACCGCTCCGTTCGCCTGGCCAGAAGGGGGCTGCCAAGAATCTGGCGGAGCCTCAGACACCTGTTCGCTTTCGCCAGCTCCGAGGGATGCAAAATCGGGGTTGGCTAAGGAGAAATAACAACAGTGTAGGCGAAGGCTGTTGCTGCGTTTTTTTCTCGCTCGCTGCCAAGTTGCAAAATCGACCCCCCCCCCCCACCGCCTAGTACCACTTGTAGACCGCGAACCTAGAAAAACAAGCCCGCTATCTTAAGTCAAACCCTTCAAATCTTCTTTTCCCGGATCTGTTTACAGCCCCAGGGCTGACTTCACGGGAAAGCATCATCTCTCAGTGAAGTGAGTGGCTCTGACGCTACACAGAGCATCTTTTTTCTTCTTCTTCCTCTTCTTCTCCACGTTTGGATAGGGAATTCATCTTCCTCCCAAGGGTTAAAACTTCACGGTGAGGATTCCTAGAGGAGTGGTTGGGTGGCTTCTTGACAAATGAAGCTCTAGTTTACGGAAGCCATGGCCACATCTGTATTTCTTCAGCATAACTGCAAACAATTTCATAGGTTTCTCCAAACAGGACAAACCTAAAAATAATTGCATTATCTTAGTAATTCTCAGAATAAGTCCTCTGGTAGGTGTAAGACGTCTTATGAAATACAGTAGAATTTCTCCTGCTGGAAAGAGTTAAAAGGTGAAGTCCTTTACTCAAAGCTGATCTTTTTTTTCCCACCTATTTCTTTACCAAATCAAAATAAGAGAAAGTCTTTTGCCTTGCTTGTTTTATGCTATTGGTAGTGAAGAGCAGTTATCATACCAAGAGGTCAACAAAATCGCTGTTTAGCATTAATTGACTTCAGCAATATACTATACAACTGATTCTGAAATCTCTCACTGAATATCAATATAAGGTGCACATTATTAGATTTCTAGGTGACATACAAATGATGTTTTAGAACTTTGAAACTAATAATAACAGACTTCAGATTTCCAAAATTCCTAATTAATTAATTCCTAATATAGATGGCAGTCCATAAAATCACCAGGAGTTGAGTTCATCTTGACTCTTTCAGTTTTAATTAATAGAGTAATGATGTTAGGGAATTCATAGTATGTTAGGTTTAAGAGCTTGACTCCTAATCATTTCGGTAACTCTTTCATCTATATTGGCAGCAAAACAGAAGTGGTTTCATTTTTCCTGAATATTTTTTTCAACTTCCCAAGTTAGCATTCTATTCAGCTATTTCCTGGAATTTCCATCCAATTTTGCTTAGTTTTTTTTTTAATTTGGCAAAGTGTTGCTAATTACATGGGTACTTTAGTATGTGCTCACTGGTTTATGTTTGTGAAACAGAGGGTTCTATTATATTTTATATGCATAAATACTTCCTATTTTATTAGTATGGGCATGAGTGTCAATTACATGGCATTTTATTGTTGCAATATATGAAAATGCACAATGTTTCCTGAGCCAGTTACATTTAATACCTAGTAGCTGTGATATATGAAATGCAGCACAGTAAGTCCAAGCAGAAAGTTTTTAATTGTCCCTTCACACACACACATACACACACACACAAAAACACACACAAACTTTAAAACTTTCTGCTTGGACTTTCTGTTTATATATATTTATAAACTCATTTCTTTGAATTCATAAAGTGGAATGAAAAATGGAGTGCCAGTATATATAACCACTCCCTTCCCCAATTGTCCCCAATGAAGAAAAATAATAAAGGATAAAATTCTAATGTTGCTAGCCAATGTTGCTGTGGCCTTACCTTTTTTACCTTCCAAGTTCCTTAGACTGACACAATAGCTATATTTTATACCAGTAGTCCCCAAGTTTTACGGGTTGGGGACCCAGCCGTGGGGAAGAGGACAACCGACCCGCCGCTTGTGCAAGTCGAACTGCATGCATGCATGCCAGCCCGCCGCTCACATAAGTCAAGCTGCATGTCTACCACCCAGCTGCTCACACCGCCCAGTTCTGAACAGGCCAAGGACTGGTAGTGGACCATGGCCCGGGGGTTGGGGACCCCTGTTTTACACAATCACACACCTACAGCAGTATCACAGGAACTGAAGAGATGAGGCAAACCAAGCAATAGTGCACACTGCTTAACATTTCCTCTGTTTAAAAATGCAATTTCCCTGTTGGTGGATAGAATGCCATTGAATTGACATTTATTGCAATGGTATCAACAATGGTGTGAACATTATCCCGTGATCAACAAAGAGATCACCTCGCCTTGCAATCAGGATTAGTTATTTCATTTAGGCATCACAGAAGAAGTTGAAAATTGTAACCTATGTCTGTAAAATATAGCATATGTCACATAACAGAATTTTCAGTTACCATGTTTGTTTTTTTATTGCTGGGTAGAAATAAATAATCTGGATTCAACTCCTTACTTGGTTAAGCACCTGAGGGAGAAAAAAATAAATATTTGTATAGCATTTTGAACAGAAAACCAAAATTTTTATATTGTAATTCTTTTTTTAAAAGTCAACATACTGTGCGATCTTAGAATATAGTGTAACTTGGCCAGAGAGAATTCATATACGAAGCAAAATTCATATTAGTATTATTTTAGAAAATGTTATGAAATGTATTACTGGATTGCTTATTTATTGTTTCCAGATGTGAATTCATAAATGCATATAGTAATTCTGTTCTCATGGAAGAACAACACTGGCTTGGTTCTTGGTGATATTTACTGCCTTGGCCATAAGGCAATATACCTTACTAGCTGCTAGATAGCAGTAATTATCAGCCCTTCAAAGTTGACCAGACTATAAAACCAATACCATCTAAATCACTACTACTTTTATTATAAAGCTTTAGTAACAGAATCTTGCAGGTTTGAATGCACTTTCTTCCCTTTTCTTCCCTTCATCTTCATGTGAACTAAGAATGGATTTGTCTGAAACAGTTACTTACCTTACATTCTTGGCCCAGGTGCTTTTTATTTGATCATCTGCATGGTAGTAGCTTTTCTCCTGTTCCTCAAGGCCATTCCTCTGCCTCTACAATAGTAGAAGAGAAGTGTCATCCATATACAGTATACAAGCTTGCAACCTTTCTGAATGGAGTGGGTTGGCCACTAGGTGACATAAGATGATGGACTCTATGGGCTGTTGATCTGATCCACTAAGACTCTTGCACATTGATACATTCTTGTATAATTCCAGTGCATAGAAAGGCTTTGATAAATTAAAGGTAAAATCTAACTCAATAGAAATTGGAACTGTTTCCAACTATAAAAAGCGACCAATCTAATATCTTACATTGATATATTTAACAAGTGTATATAGAATTTAAGGGTTAACTTACGTTAAAATGGCTTTTCTTTATGTAGCAACACTGATACCATTCCTACCATGTTTGTCCCAATATTTGTTTATTTTGTTTAACATTACATATTTCAGTGACAATATTAATTTCTTATCGTGGATAGTATTTGACTAAGGTGGGCATTTTCTCTGAATAGTTCTATTTTAATTCCTCACCTGTTAATTTTATTTATTAATTTTGCTGATCTCAGTCAAATTTGTTTCCAGAAATGAAATCAATTTTATATTCCCTTTTCCTTTCCTTTTGCACTACACAGAGAATAACAAAAAGATGTAGTAGATCCAGAAGGTTTTCATGTTTAATAGTAGGCCCCCAATTGGTTGAAGGCTTAGATTCAAATCTTGATCTAATACCAGCATTTTAATATTTATTGTTAATTTAATTTAAACCATTAATTATGATAACCATTTTATATATTTCATGCTTTTAGTTCTAGTCCTCAAAATGTCACAAATGTATTGCTAGTATCTTAAAATGCCATGAAATATTGTTGTTTTATAGACTCTGATAAATAGGTTTCTATAACAGACAATTTAGTTTATCACTCTAAATATCGCTTTTAAAAATGTTCTGTTGTCATATTCCAGCCAAACTACAGATTTAAGTATATGTTTATCTCTTAATCAATATCAACTCATTCTGTGAGTGAGATGGCAGTCTCCAGATATGATCGATCAATCAATCAATGGAAGTATTTCTCAGCTCTAACTACATCATGTCTCAGATTTTTATCTTGATGAATTCTGCCAGCCTTGCATCAACTGCAGATTTGTAGTATTACTGCAAGCTGGTCTTTTCACAACAGAGTATACTTCAGTTAAAAACAGATGCTGGACTCAGATTGTCAAAAATTCTCTAGAGCAAGGAGAAATCTCGACATCTTCCATACATATTCTGGACACTGGCTTTTTGTGTGTGAATAGGTGGCAGAAGCTAACCCTCTTGAGGTCACTTGCAAACAACTTGGATTCCACCAGACTCAGAGGCATTAATATAGACTTTTATGGACTTAATGATCAACCAAACCTTATCTTTTGAATCACTCTGGAGTTTACTTTTTTTTCCCTTTTACTGTTTGCTAAAGATCCATTAAGGGAAAAAAAATATAACTTGACATTTCTGTAAGATTTTTTTTTCCAGAATATACAGCAAAAGGGTGATTACCATATTGATTCTGGAAAATTTTAAATTGATTAAGAGCTCAAATTGACTTGATTTAAGACTTTGAAGCTGATTGAAAAGATTACTTTCTTGTGGAAAAAATGTTGTTTATCCTTTATAGCAGATAAGATAAATATTGTTTATCCTTCGTAACAGATAAGATGACTTGGAAAGTTGGACACTAGAAGGCACCAGATGGCTACCTTAAAATAAATGTTTGATGAATGGGTGCTGGAAGTTTTGGAATTTAACACCTTAGTTAAATCAGAAAGTGTTCTCTTTTAAAAAAATATTTTTATTGTACATTTTTCATTATTATTCATCACAGTTCCAATTTTATGACGTCAGTGTACTAGTTATATCAAGTCCTTTTTTACATCATAGTATACATCGTAGTTATATATTATTCTCCTGGTCATACAGTATAATCTCTTTTGACTACATAGTGTTGTACATCATGATTATAACTATTATTTTCTTATTTATACCATAATATGCTATTACATTTATCATTCTGTGCATTTTAAACTATATTCACATACAATCCAATAGTGATATTGCTTACATTGTTTATTCTTACATATTTCAATATATCTGTATTTATTTCTATTTTGTTTATCTTCTTTCATTGTTAAATACTAATCTCTGCACTTATTATTTAACCAATTGTACAATACATCCCATGTTAAGTAATATTCTGTTTCCTCTTTGTCCTTAAGTTCCACTGTTAGTCTGTCCAGTTGGGTAGAAAGTGTTCTTGAAAAGAAACAACCCCCATTGAATAAAGCTGAAATTGACTTACAGGTGGATATAGAAATTATAACCTATGAGAAAGTGATAGAAATAATGGATTTACAAATTAAATTTGATAAAGTTTTAAAAACTTAAAAAGATATACAAATAATAAATCCAAAGAGCAATGTGGATGATTTTATTATAATGCATTTGCTGGAGTTACCACACTGGAATTATAAAAGGCGCCCAGACAAAGATGACAAAACATTTAAGAGAAGAGACAAAGAAAATATGAGAAAGCAGTCGTTAGAGTTTTCTTTGAGGTACTTGAAGATAGTTGGAAAAAAGAATAAAGAATACAAATTCAGTTCAGTTGATCAAGCTTAAAATAATGGGTTCTATTTCTGGTAATGTTTAATTGTGGGGAGGATTATTTGAAGAAAGGGAAATTGTTTATTAGGTGTATTAGACAACATGTTTGTAATTCTTCAGTTGTTGTTTCTAGTAGTCCTTATTGGACTTTTGCTAATTAACATGAAAAAATGAGGTTTTATAAATGGGCTTATAGAAAATGGGAAAAAGGGTTAAAGGAAACTACACGTTGCCCCATAATCAGATTTAAAAAAAAATTAATATAAATATCATAAAATCATAGGAGAGGATGGATAAAATTGGCATCAACAATGGAGCCATCTGAGCAAGTCTCTGGTTGCCTGGGAGCCCCAAGACTTGAAAACATAGCCCGGTCTTGAGGACTTTTTAGAATATCAAAAGAAATGAAACTGAACTGTTCTGGGGAGAAGAATATTCCATAAGGCAGGTACCAAGACAGAAAAAGGCATGCCTCCTGGGACCCACCAAATAAAGGTACCCATAACTCACCTATTCTACCAGATCTAATGGGGCAGGTTAATGAGAATGGGGAGAGGCTGTCCCAGTCCCTTGCCGTGAAGGAGTTTAAAGAACAAGTTGGTTTGGACCAGCAAGCAAACTGGCAACCAATGCACCTCTCAGAGCAGAGGTGCTACAATAGTTGTTCTTGGATTACACATAACTGGCCATGCCACTGTATTCTTGTGCCAGCTAAAGTTTCTAAATACTCTCCTAAGGGCAGCCCTATATGAAATGCATTGCGGTAATCCAATCTCGAAGTGACCAGGGCGTGAGTGACTGTAAGTAGAACCTGCCAATCCAGGAATGGGTGTATCTGGAACACAAGACAAAGCCATGAAAAGGCCCTCCTAGCCCTACCTGTTCATTGAGCAGAAGTCATGCTTATGTAATTATATTAGTTTTATTAACACAAAATAAACTTTAATCAAAAATATTTTAAAAAGTAAACTTCTAGCCTTACACAGACATACCCAATTGCTAGGGAATGCAAGCAGTATTATTGCAATCAAATGTAGTGCATTCCATAGGCATCAACTGGCCACAGAATGGATTGTTGTAATAGAATGGACTAAATGACTTTTGTTCTGATTCAGATAAGCTCTTATGTTCTCAAACCCATTGCATTCATTTCTTTAAGGGAAGATATATGATGTATTTCCTAAACACAGTAGGCTTCAGCCTCCAATGTTCATGTATTTATTCACATGTTTTCATTGAATATCCCCAGTCACAACAATCAAACCTAAAAAGTTAACGGGCAATATTTTTAAAAAGGCAAAAAAATAAAGGTAATAGAAACAGTATGCCAATCCTGCTCTATGAACTAACAGTAAAAAGGTGATTCATCTAATTACTTTAATGAGGCGCCAAACCAAAGTGTCAAAAGTAATACTATTTGTAACATTAAATATGAAGTTTCAAGATAGTCAGCATAAATACTGGAAAAAAAATAAATAGTGTAAGCACTTTCTAATATAGATTTTTCTTTGTCATTGCCAAATACCTACTGAAAATAAAAAAGAAAGGTTATTTCCAAGCAAAATAGAATTCACTAATTAAATATAATTGTCCACCAGAAGCTTAATAAATTTCCCCTGCTTTAGACTGCAAAAACAAGGTCAACCAATCGCTTGGGAAGCCACAAAACTACAGGTAATCATCACTTAATGACTGTCCTATTTAGCGACCATATGAAGTTACAAAGGTGCTGAAAAACATAACTTTTATGACCAATTCTCAGCATCTCCGAGGTCACACAATAAATATTTGTGCATTTTGCAACCAGCAGACCATGGTCACATAATCGCCAGTTGCATACTTCACAGCCAGCTCCCAACAAATAGAGTCAGTGGAGAAGCTAACAAGTCACAATCATGTAATGTCTCAGTTAATGACTGCTTTGCTTAACAATGGAGTTGCCAGATCCAATTTTGGTTGATAAGTGATGACTTATATGTATATATCTAGTAGGTCTGTGCAGCATTTCAGATTCAAAAAGAAAAATGAGTTTCAGATTGTAGGCAGTCATGCATAGCACCTTTTTTATGGATTGAATTGTGGAGAGTAGCTGTGCAGGCCATGTATGTTCTCCTTAAAGTTAAAAAGTTGCTGCTGGAAATAAGAAGCAAAAACGCTTTTTGAGTTTTGGGCGTCTTTGGAAGTTTCAGTGCATTCTGATGATTCATTTTTCCTCCTCCCAATAACTCATGGGAGGACAAAAAACCCTCAAATGAATTTGAAGAATGATCGTGAAACTACAACATCATCGTGTAAATTGGAATCTGTTTATTTGATGTGTGTGCTGATTTAAACATTACATTTCTAGAACATAGGAAGTTGACTCACAGTGGAATGTTTTCATCAACATGCTCTTTAGTGCAGTTGCCACTGACACTGTCATTATAGCTCATTGCTAGGGCAACCAATCAATATGAATGTAAAACAGATTTAGAGGTCAGTTTTAGAATGTACTAAATGTAAAACAAGAACTTGTAAGATACTTTTGAATATGAATGATTGCTCAAAGAAGTGAGGTTTGTACTCAAAATATGTTTTCAATTAGCCTGAGAGAGGATTCTTTTCGCTAAATGTAGTGAGTATTCTTTCAAAAAAAATTTTTTTTTGCAGTCATTAAATCTTGTCTCTAAAAGTTTTGGCTTTGAACATTATATTTTAATGGTAAGATACATATAAACTTTGGGGATATATTTGGGGGGGGGGGGGAATAGATGCCCTAGTTATTTACAATTTTCAATTAATATTAGAGTAAGTCCTTGATTTTACAAACTACAATAATGGGGGAAGTGGTTCCCATTAAATCCCAGTGGAGTATTATGCATTACATTTTACAAATGAATACATAAAAACACCATTGGGTTTTTAAATACAGGTAGTCCTTGACTTACGGCTATAATTGGGACCAACATTTCCATTGATCAGCAAGGAGATTGTTAAGTGAGGCATACCCAATTTTACAGTCTTTTTGCCATTGTTAAGCAAACGAGTGAAGTTGTTAAATGAATCATTCCATTGACTTTGGTTGTCAGAAGCCAGTTGGAAAGGACACAAATGGTGATCACATACATCAGCCATTGAAAACACATGCCAATTGCCAATCACCCAAATTTTGATCACGTGGTTGTAGGGATGCTCTGACAGTTATAAGCACAAGGATCAGTGGTACGTCACTTTTTTCAGTGCTATTGTAACTTTGAATGATCACTAAACAAATGGTTGTAAGTTGAGGATTACCTGTCCAAAGTTGGGAAAGGACACAGCTAACTTTTTCTTGAGGACTGTGATGCAAGAACGTAGAAATTGCTTCTGCTGCTGCTGCTTACATCACCGAAGATTTCTCTGTATTCTCTACTCACAACCTTGACACATTTGTTGTGGGACTTCACCTGTTCAATCTCTTTTTTAAAATCTGCAGTGATGGAGCACCCACAAGAAAGCCATGAAGAAAGCCATTCCGCTTATTAATTGTTCTCATTGTCAGGAAATTTTTCCTTAATTCTAGGTTGGATTCTTCTTTGTCAAGCTTCCATCCATTACCTCTTGTCCTGCCCTTAGATGCTATGGAGAATAGGTTGACTCCTCTTCTCTATGACAGCGTCTCAAGTATTGGAAGACTGCTATCGTGTTATCCCTGGTTTGTTAGACTACTAGACCTACCCAGTTCCCAAATCACATTGCTTTTCAGTAATCTCCTGACATCAAGTGTTGTTTTGGTTTCTTTAGGCTAATCTTTCCTCTTTCCTTAGTTGCTGCTTTATATATATTTATATTAATTTAATTTCTAATCAATTCTCAGCTAACTGGTCACAAAGCCCAAATTCAGTTCTTTTTTGGGGCTCTTACTGTAGACATTTTATGGCTCTATTCTGTTGTTAGCTCAATCTTTGTTTAATTCAATGGGACTTTTTGCCATTGAATTAAAATATTTTAGCTTTTTTTTAAAAAAAAAAAATCTTAGACGTGCAAGTATACAGTACACTTTATTTAATTCAGGGGTGTCAAACTCAAGGTCCGCAGGGCTGCCCTAGAAACAATGAAGGACAGGCCCAGAATGTCTCTGCCAGCGAAAATGGATCTCGGAAGGGTTGCATGCAGCCCTCCCGAGCTCTGTTTTCGACTGTGATGGCCTCCTGCAACCCTCTACCAGCAAAAATGGAGCTTGAGAGGGCTGCACGCACTCTGGCCACCACAGGCAATCCCAACATGAGTGACATTGAGCTAGCCACACCCACCCTGGCCAGCCCCCCCCCCAGGGTCAAATACAACCCTGATGCAGCCCTCAATGAAATCAAGTTTTGACACCCCTGATTTAGTTCATTCTATACATAGCACAACCTGTTCCTCAAATTATTGATACTTGAACCAAAGGTAATATTATACTTATTAATAGACTATTTTTCTAGCAGAATATGCAGATTAAAAAATATATAAGCTACTTAAAGCCATGAGAATAAGTGGCATATAGTGATGGGCTATTCAAAAGTAAAATCTTCACAATAGCCAATCTGTGTGTGAGAGAGAAATCTATAAAAGCTGTATATAGCTTCGCACATGATTTGGAAGTGTATTTTTCTGTCAGATGTTGTGGAATAAAAGCATAGTCAAAAATAGACCAGCCGCTTCTAAATCTAGCTTGTTCCTCAGTGAATGTGTTCTCTGTGTGAAAATGTACTTTCTTCTACTCTAAAAAAGTAAAATAAAAATAAATCTGTAGTTCAATTGTTGTCATTATTTTGTTAAGTGGAATCAAGTTAGTTTTTCCACTGCACTGTTTCCTGATTTACCAAAGCATTATTTGTGCTCAGAAAGCTTTTTCCCTTGATCTCAGTATTGATTGTCACATTTGTTACTGTAGAAGCTGTGGCTTGCTATAATCTATATTTCAGGATCCACATTACATCATATTGTTAATAACTGGCTACCAAAAAAGCCAGGTAGAGGGGTGGTAGTACTGTTATTGTTGTTGTTGCTATTTTAAAAATCTCAGTTGGCTTTCCAAAGATGTTATTTTCTTCTCTCTCAGAAAAAGGTTTTGGTTTGTGGGTGGATGTATTTTCTACACAAATTAATGCACTTGAGCGGTCACCAGGAAATTCAAGATAGAATAAATTATTCATAATCCTGGTATTCAGAACCTAATTAACAACTCTCTCCTCCAGTACAGAAATGGAAAAGATGTTCTAAATGTTGTGCTTGAGCAAAATTCTGGGCAGCTTCTTAATATTGTAAATAATATTTCATATCCATCAAATTTTAGACAAAATGGATAGAAGGGTGTGATAATATTGCTCAGAATAATGCTTGGGACTTTTAGTTATTTGAAATGTAGGTGCATTTATTTTCCAATAGAATATTTTCCTACTTCTCATTTTAAAAACAATTGCATGTGAACTGAATGGTAACTATTCATCACAGAAAAATACAGGTAATCCTTGACTTACAACAGTTCATTTAGTGACAATTCAAAGTTACAACTCACACTGAAACTTATGACCATTTTTCATACTTATGACCATTGCTGCATCCCTATGGTCATGTGATCAAAATTCAGGTGCTTGGCAACTGACTCATATTTATGACCATTGCAGTGTCCCAAGTTCATTTGATCATCTGTAACAACTGTGGTAAGAAAGATTGTAAAATGGGGCAAAACTCACTTAACTGTCTCACTTAGCAAAATAAATTTGGGGCTCAATTGTGGTCATAAGTCAAGGACTACCAGTAATGAATAAATGGCATGTTGAAAAAAACCAGATAGGGTGGTCAATTTTGATCAGAAAAACGGGGAGAAATTAAGTACTACATTCCATCTCTCCAGTCAGATTCCTGGTTTACTACTTCAACATTTAGTTAAAAAAATTTAAATATCAAGAAATTGTACACAGACATGTTAGATTTTACTTTAATGTACATTAAGAGCATTTGACAAAGTCAAAGTTCATGTATTGGCAACTGCTTTTTTGTGCAGAAGCAAATGCCAGAGCTATACAATCTCAACTTTCAATATTATCACTTGTTTTATCTAATTACAGCTGTGTAGTTAGAGGTTAGCAATGTGTTATGTTAGAATAAGGTAGAAGATTGATGAAAGAAATTATTCTGGCAATCCTTTCCTTTCATCTAAGCCCTCCAATTTATTCGTTGTCTTTACTTTTTAATACCAGATCATCTTAGATATGCTCTGCAGTACTAGCAAATGCATTAAGTTTCTACTTAGATATAGTCCCAAAGTCATATCTGCTGAAAATCAGTTTCATAAATTATTATGTGCAAGGAAAGTAGGAAGTCCATGATTAATTGCCTCATAGTTAGTAAACTATCTTCTATGAAGGCAGAACCAATCCTATTTACACATATTTTTGCAAATACTGCAGGCATTACCCTAATCTCTGGTTTAATAATAAAAATATAAAATATTTAAAAAGCAGTATTAGGTACATTTTATCCCACGATAAAAATGAAGATTCTAGTCATTGTAGGAAGGAATTGACTATGGTGTCTTAAATTTTATAGGGCTTCTTTTCTGAAAATAACAATTAAATCTTGTGTTGTCAGTGTTTCTCTTGTAATTTTTTTTCTATTTACAGGGAAGTGGTGCAAGCAAACTGTGTTCATTGGAAGAAGAGGTTTTCATTTATATGTAAAATAAGCGCAAGTGCCACAACAGGGATTCTGGATCCCTGCATCTGCAGAGTCTCTGTACGAAAGGTATAAATAGGTGTCATACTTACATTTGTATTGTAGTTGCGTCCCTGTAGGTTATAAATAATTTTAGTATCTGTTCCCATTTAAGTTATAAGTATTCATTTTGTTATTTTGAATTAGATTGTCTGAGTATGTTCTGCTCTAGCTATTGCCTAATCTCTTACTGATGTATAAAAGCTATTTTACAAGTTGATAGCTAAGGACAGCATTCATAACATAAGAATTTAAGATTGCTGTATCTTGAAATGTTGGGGCTTTGAATGAATAAACTATGCATGCTGGCTCAATATTTTTGAAATCCAACATATGTAGAAGGCGCTAAATTGAAGAAGGTTGGATTAAGATAGTGCAGTTAGATCTAGATTTGTGATTTTTACGCCTATACATACACTCACATACTTATCCGTATTATTTTCTTTATTATCTCAAAAGTGAGAAAGATTCTTTAGGATAGCAATAACAATAGCACTTAGACTTATATACTGCTTCATAATTCTTTATAGCACTCTCTAAACCAGATGTTCAAATATGCAGTCCACAGGCCAAATCCAGCCTGTAATAGGCTGCAGAGTTGGCCCATGGGGCTGTCCCAGAGATGCTGAGGACTGTGCTGTGCTGCCCCAGGCCTGGCCACACCCACCCAGTCGGCCTGTCTATCAGACCACCCCAGGCCCCCAAGGGCAAACAAACTCCAGATGTGGCCCATGACCAGATTATCAACCTTGGAAGGATGGAAGGATGGTCAGGATCAAACTCTTGCTCTGGGTAGAGTTAGCCTCCAATACTGCATTCTAACATTATAGATTCAATAGATCCTTGAGATTCAGATTTGAAATAAATAAGAAAAAAGGAAAGAGCTGGTAGTCTGCTGTTTCTTTTCCTTATTTTTACTCTGCCTCATCCAGACCTAGAGGAATAAACATTAGCACCTCCCTTTGATAACAATCGTAACATCCAAATTTTACAAAGAATACTGCTAATTGTATGAAGTGGCTTGCTATGTTTCCTTATAAAGAATCCATAGAACTTCATTTGATTTGGTTTTTTGACTACAACTATTTATTTTTTGCAGGAATTAAAAGGAGGGAAAACTTATGCAAAGGTAAAAAGACAACACTTGTAATACAATGCCTCTTTTTGTTTCCTTTACATATCTGTCTATAATATTTGTTTAGAGTTATATTGCAGTATAGGGTTCTTATTGTTATGAATGATATCAGGCATCATAAAAGTTGTATAGCACAAAGATGATAACGCATACTACAAAGCCTAAATGTGTGTTGTTGTTTTTTTGTTCTGTGATTACTAATTTCATTCTTTTGTCAATAGTTGGGTTTTGCAGATCTTAACCTGGCAGAGTTTGCTGGATCAGGAAACACCACTCGCCGCTGCTTACTGGAAGGTTATGATACCAAAAACACAAGGCAGGACAATTCAATTCTCAAGGTAATTATATGGGAATTTTTTGCTATTCCATTTTGGTTTTTTAAAAGTAGCTTTTTGGTAATTTCTAATAGGAAAGCAAAACACAGTAACTATCCATTATTTCATATTTCTCTTCCTCTTTCCCTTCCATCCCCATTTATTATCAGAGTAAATGGGACCTAAAGGAATTGGTTTGTTTTAATAAGATATCTGATGAAAAATTGTAAATAAGCGAAAACCCATCAGAAGAAAGTTCTTAAATTGTTAAAGGTATTTTAGTGATATTGTATAAATAGTACCTTACTTTGTCCGAATACATTTTTTTTTGTCATTAGTTATATCTGGTGATATAATGAACACAGAAAAAGTAAAATATTTGGTGAAGTTATACAATTTGTTTTTTTTTTCTCTGAGATGGTTTTGATAACACTCTTTGTTAATGAATTTGGTTTTGGGTTTTTTTTTATAATTTTTTTTTATTTTTTAATAACAAGATAAACATAAGCATACATAACAAGATAAACATAAACATACCACAAAAAACATAAAAATATCCTTCTTCATGAATTTACATACAGTGCATCGATTGGTTTACCACTTTTTTTTGTGCATCCATTTCCTAGTCACTAGTATAATTATATTACATAATAGCTCATATTATCAATCAATAATTGTATAACCTAATATCATCACTAAAAAAAATCATTTATAATTTTGTTAATTCATATTTTAACGAGATAACTATAGTTTACTTAATTTATTTTGCAATAAATCATAAGATCATACCAAATCTACCTTAATAATGTTTTATAAAGATATCAAGAAAAAAAATTTTTTTATGCTAAATCTGAATATTCTATCATTATGTTTTATTATCTAACCATTGATAAAAAAGATCCCAAACTTCATAAAATTGTTTATCTTCTTGTTCTCTGATTTCAAATGTGTTAATGAATTTGGTTTTGAAATCAGTATTCAATTAGGCCTTTGTAATAGATTTTCATTTAGGTTTTAATCTATATGCCATAACTATAGTCCATTTTTTGTAATAGCTCTGTTTGGTAGTTCACTTGATAGAATATAATTAATTTTTTTCTTGTAATACTTTTGGAATTGTAGTTTGATTTCAATTTTAAAAATTTCATTCTTACTGATTTATAGATCTTAATCAGCATGCAGCTAATGTCTGGAGACCCTTGCTTTAAAACGTAAGTTTAAATTTATTTACATATTTTTCTTAGCATTTGTCCCACTTAGTTGCAGAATCTGCTTGTTATGCACTGCTTTTCCTATAGTCCTTATAGCAAATCACTAACAAAGCACAATGCAATGTCGAGTTTTACTTTCTAGCTGTCTGTTTGTTGAGCTGATGCTGATTAAGGTTGAGAGAGATTGACTGGCCCAGGATCACCCAACTCCCTCCATGCCTAAGGGAGGAATAGAATCTGGTTCTACTTCTGGGCCCCAAGCCACTTCTTGACCTCTATACCATGCTAGTTTTCAATATTTATGTGAATGTGTACATGCATGCATGGGCATGTATCTTGCTACCTATCTATAATGTTTAAGAATATACTAACTTTAGTGAACTAATTCCATATTCTATCCTACATGAACGAAAGATTTGATGTGCAATTGCAGTTATCTTTATTTGTACTGTTTGTTGTCATTCTATTAAAACTGGATTCTGCTTAAAGCCAGATTTCAGTCACGAAAGGCAACTAGATCATTTCCTTCCCTTTTTCATATGCTTCCTTATTTGTAGACATGTATGCTGCAGGGTATATAGTGTATTAACTAAATGTATAAGCAAATAAAATGAAACGTTTCTGCACTATTACTTTTTGGAGTGCATCCTTAAGCACAGTATACCTCTCAATAGCACAGTACCACCTTGATCTGGAAAAAATGATATTCTTGATTTTTTGGGTGCTATATCTATATTTGGATGCTTTTTTGTGAAAGAAAAAAAAAGATGTTTAGGTATTTCATTGGTTAGTTTGATGAATTTCTCATCTACCCTGTGTATCAAATCTGTATAAGAAGACAATTTAGTGCTAGAATTGCAAATGTTTGTCTTGAATTATGTGAGTCTAATCCAAAGGAAATGAGTCTGTCCGGTCCTTCAGACCCTATCTTCTATAGTGATGAGCAAACTAAAATATAAGTATGTGCTGCTGCTGCTCTGTCTCAAAAACTATGACAATTGGTTTATGTTAGTCTGCATTTATCATATCAGCAGTATTCTTGTCTGAAGTTAATGAGCAATGTTGAAGGACCCTTTCCTCTTAGTCACAACTTTGCCTTTATTTCCTAAGGTTATATGTTTTAACTTTATTAACAATAACATACTCAGTAATACAGATGTGTACCTTGCCTACTGTATGTTGGATATTAAAGATGTTCTTTTTCTTCTCTGGTATTGCTTCTCATCCAGTTTGGATATGTTTAATCCAGAAAGCTGTATACGTGGATTGTACCAGAAAGAAAAAAATAGGATTGGGGTGAATTTCTAGACTTTTGTGATGAGTCATATACTTGTAGCTCAGTGAGTGATCTAATTGTGGCAGTGCAGCCGGGAGATTTTCTTTTCCATTAGCCGTGTTATAAATTACTTGTAGATAGCACAAAATGAAATGTACAGTACTATAAAACAGCATACATTCATAATTTGGAGTTAATTATTTTAAACTGCATAGATTTAAATTTGTAGTGTAAAATTCAGATATGAGGACCTGAAGTAACTAATACAAGTTTGTTAGTCTTTTTAATGCCATAATAGCAGTTTTTCCAGAGTGCCCAGAGTAAACAACTATAATAATCAGGCTTGTTTGGTTCTGTATTTAATCTGAGTCATCTGTAAATGTCATTTGTGTTGAGTACTACTTGTATTCCCTTCTGAAAAATTATTTTGAGTCCTTCTGATTATTTAGAAATAGTGTTACTTTGATGTGTCATTCAGATATAGTATAATGAACTGAACTGTTATTTTCCAGCAGGGTAGAACATCTTCATTTCTTCATAATATTAAACAATATCATTCATCTTTGCATTAGATACTTAATGTTGCATGTTGGAATTTCATGTTTAATCTTATTAACATACTATAATTCAGATTTCAGTCGAGCTGGGTTTGGATGTAGCATGCAAGATGAGTTGCAGAGTAGAAATTTCAGCTTTACCTGTCATTTGCATACCAGGAAGACTTGTATTTTTCAAGATGACAGTGTATCTTTGCTCCAAGATTTTTTTTTAATTTTGCCTGGCAAATAATGGTAGAAACATTGAGGAAGCTTGCTCCAGATGGCATTTCAACCAATTATAAAAGCCGGATGATCTAATATTGGCTTTCCCCTCTTAGTGAGAAAAGTAACCAAAATAAAGTAGGATTCGCTTGCAAAAATTGTGGGTAAGGCCATAAAGTCTACAAGCCATGTGTTGTACCCCATCAAGGATCTGGAAGAAGGAGGTGGTATGCTAATTCATAAGTGGTTCAGTATATTTTTGACAGCCTTCCTGGTAAGCCAGACAGAAAACACAACCAGATGAGCTTTACTGTACTGTACTTTACTGTAAGGCTAAAGTAACAGAATCTTGCAAATCTGAAAGTACAAATTTCGTGTTGTCTATTTCTATAGCCTGACCAATTAGAGCCAATTAGGAAGAATTAGTTCTTCCTTTTCTTTCTCTGATTATTAAGCCATCTGTTCGATAGATGTTATTTTAATCCGTGCAAGCACCTTATTCACATCCTTCATTATAGTTATCTTATCTTTTTTGAACACTAATTTCAATGCTGGCAGTCTTTGTCCTTCTTCTAGTAGTTCTACATTAGCTTTTAATTCTTCTGGTCAGGGAGGCAGTTCATAGGTTGCTTCAGTGCTGACCTGTACTGATTCTGTTGTTATTACTTCTTCTAAATTATCTCTAGTTCACTCAGCTCACTTCTTTATATTTACAATTGTTATCATTTGAGTTTCTTCTACTATTGGTTTTGGATCTTTCATATTCACAATTTTTCCTAATCTTTTCCAGTTCTGCTTCCCTGAATAGTTTATTTCTGATACCGAATCTCCTTCGAACTGCTAACAGTTGCTCAGTGGTATTTGAATCCAGATAAATTATTTTCCTATGTTGAAATATTCGCTCTAAAAAGCCAGCACTGTTGGTTCTGATTTATAATAGCAGATTGTAATGTTATGATTTTCCAACACATTTTTTTGTCTTATATGTAGTGGTTGTTCTTCCCACTTCCCTCAGGAGCCCAGCCAGAGCTCCTGAGTCCCTTGCCCACTTGTTGTCAGAAACTGACTTGTTGACAGACAGGTTGTTTTATAATTATGTGCAAGTAATCTATAGTTTAGATGCACAGTCTAAGATTGGTGGAAACTTAATAATTCAAGGCCTAACCATGGACCTAAGAATTATTAAGAATTAAAAGAATATAGACAGTTCCAAGTAGAGGGTGTTTTGTTTTGTTTTTTGTAAAATTAGGGTGTTCAGGTCTGATAAATTCATTATTTCCAGTTACCGAGGAAGTTCTTTAGGTATCATTCCAGGGCTGAAATCATGATTGGTATAATAATGGATTTCTTTTTTCATAAGCGTTCACCTTCGATCTTCAAGTCCCAACAGTTTGTAATTTTTCACAATTGTTTTTCCTTAGTCCTAGCATCACCCAGAATTATTATTTATAAATTATCCTCCTTCTTTGCAATAGTGTTGGAATGTATGCATATTTCCCCTTCTAATGGTTGAAAATGATGAGGCAGCAACCAACAGTTCTCAGACTACAAGGAACTATTGCACAAAAAATTCTCAGCTACCCAAGACCATCAATCAAATCACCAAATAGCCATTAATTTTAAAAACAGGAGGGAAAAGCCAGTTTAACTCTGCAGCACAAATTATATAAAAGCTCTATACATTCTTTGCTCCAGAGTAGAGTCAGCTGCTGTGTAAATTTTCATTCATGCCTGCAGTATTATCTAGTTGACTTTTCTGCTGAGTCAAGCCAAGTCCCAAGTAAGAGATTAAATGTCTGGAGAGATGAAAATTATTAATGAACAATAGCAAAAGTCTTCTAACTTGGCAACTTTAAGATATGTGGGTTTCAACTCCCAGAATTCCTGAGCGAACATGACTTGAGGAGGAATTCTAGGAGTTGAAGTCCACAAGCTGTCAAGTTTGAAGAGCCCTGAACTATAGCATAAAGCCTGTTGCCCTTAGGTATGCATACACAAGTATACACAGAACAACCTTCCATCTCAAACTTCTTTGATTGCAGACCTCCATCTACAGCAATGTCTATACCAATTGCTGGAGAATCAGAATCCCTGCATGAAGACAGAAAAGGTGCAGAGAACACTAAAGGATCACATTTGACTGTATCAGGTAGGAAACTGTGGAAAGTAATCAGCCACCGGCAAACGAATAATTATTCAGTTAACTCAATATAAGGCCTCTTAAGATAATGAATTGTACTTCAGCATAGCTCTCTTTCAAATATTTCTCTGACAAATCAACTAAGCAGGTATATCTATGAAACATGCATGATGTGTCTATTTAAATAAAGTACTGCCTATAGGTATCTAGAATAAGTAACAATATCATATATGACATCATTGTGGAAATCATCCAGCTTTTATATGCTTTATGATACAGTTTCCCATCCTTGCCCTGTGACAGACACCTACAATATTTCAAAGTACATGATAGCATAAAGGGGGCATAGGATTTTAGGATTATCTATTTGGTGAAAAATTACTGTCTTAAAAAAGTTAGGATGTTTTTTTGAAGAATTTCTTTTTATTTGATTTGATTTGTCAATTGCTTACAAGACAATAGGTATAAGTATAAACATAGTTATGAATAATGAAATGGATACATATAAGAAAAATAAAAAGAAATAATAGGACAGGGACATTAGGCACGTTGGTGCAAGCGCTTATGCATGCCCTCTACAGACCTCTTAGGAAAGGGGTAAGGTCAATAGTAGACAGTCTAAGGTTAAAGTTTTTGGGGTTTGGGGAAGAAACCAGAGTCAGATGTAGAGTATTCTAGACATTGACCACTCTGTTGCTGAAGTCGTATTTCCTGCAATCAAGTTTGGTGCGGTTAACCATGAGTTTGTATCTATTGTGTGCTCTTGTATTGTTATGGTTGAAGCTGAAGTATTCATTGACAGGTAGGACATTGCAATGTATGATTTTATATACTATACTTAGACCGGACCGAAGGCGGCATAGTTCTAGGTTTTCTAGATCTAGAATTTCAAGTCTGGTGGCATAAGGTATTCTGCAACGAGTAGAGGAGTGGAGAACTCTTCTTGTGAAATATTTCTGGACTTTCTCAACTGTGTTAATATCAGATACGTAATGTGGGTTCCAGACTGATGAGCTGTATTCGAGTATTGGTCTAGCAAATGTTTTGTATGCTCTAGTTAGTAGTGTGACATTACCAGAGAAAAAGCTATGTAGGATTCGGTTAACAACTCTTAATGCCTTTTTGGCTATGTAGTTACAGTGGGCTCTAGCACTTAGATCATTAGAGATGAGTACTCCAAGGTCCTTGACAGAGTTTGGATCATCAACAAGGTCTTGACTATTCAGCTTGTATTTTATTTTCTGATTTTTTTTGCCAATGTGTAAGACAGAGCATTTATTTGTTGAGATTTGAAGTTGCCATTTGTTTGACCATTCTGATACATAGTCAAGGTCTTTTTGAAGGGTAGCAGTATTGTCGGTGGTGTTGAATAGCTTTACATCATCAGCAAAGAGAACGCAGTTGCTCTTAAGATGATCACAGACGTCATTTATGTAGAGTATGAACAGAATTGGTCCTAGAACACTGCCTTCTTGCATTACAATTATTTACTTACAGACTGTTTTAAATATGGAGAAGCATTCTGAGATGTAGTATCTTACCTTTCAAATTTGCTTAAACTTCAAGCCATTTTTGTTGCTGGAATTTGTAGCTCATTTCTTACTTACCAGCATTGATTCAAGTGTCGGGATGGCTTTCAAAAATGGAATGTGGAGGTACATAGGTGACCAACATCATTTACTAATATCCATCCTTAGTGGATTACAAATTACAGTTGTTTTTAGTTTTCTGTAGTGATAACAGATGTGATGGAGTTATTTTTCAATATAAATTTTTAAATGATCAAAGCTAAATTAAGACAGAATAAAGGATTTTTAATACAGGAATCAAGTTCCTTGTAGCAAGATAGATCATTATTAGAGAAGTAAATGAGTTAACATAGTTAGCTACAATTATTTCCTAATGTTATCTGTATGCTAATGATTCCTCACATATAATGTAAAGGTATAATACTAGAGAACAGTTCAGCAAATGACTGATTAATTTTAATCAAGTCTTTAGTGCAAATAGCTAGTTGAGTTCCCCAGTTAACTGAGGAAATAATCCAGCAGTAGTGCTGTTCAATCTGACTTTATTTTTGCAACAGATTTTACAAACAAGAGCATCTCAGCCCCAGATGAACTTGGAGCATGTGGACATTCTAGGACTTCTAGTTATGCAAGCCAACAATCAAAAGTATCAGGTAAAACTATTATTCTTTGCTATATACTTTCAGGGCTTATAAATAATGAATTTTCTGCTTTGTTTGAAAAAAAGTTTTATGGATTCACAAATCATGCTCTTACATTGAAAATTCCTTACTAAGTGAATAGAGAATTTTAAGAAATATTTATGAAACATTTACAAAACCATTAAATATGTAAGGGTTAGCACTTTCTTGTGGGCCCAGCTCCAATACATTTAACAGTAGTCTAAACATGAGCACCAATGATACTTTTTTACCTGATCTTTGTGCTACTAAAAAGTGTATATATTGCATTTCAGGATGTTTAGGTGGCTGTTTTAAAATATGCAAGCATTTAAAAATCATATTGGTGAATGAAGCCAACACTATATAAAGACAGGCAGAGCTAAGGGGAGGGAGTTGTTATATATGTCATTAGCTTAGTGTCCTTATATTACTACAAACAATCCTAGTGTAATCCTTCTTGAATTCTGTTGATCCTTATCTGGTGCCAGTTTAATAGATTCTTGTGTATAGACTAGATTCTTGTGTATAAGTTTGAATAATTCTTCTATGCAGCAGCTTAATGTTTGATCCTGATCCTTTGTACCTGACAAACAATGTTAGAAAGTTTAAAATATGTATCAGGTCATTAACAGTTGAGAATGCTTAGCACGTAGAATAAATTAATGAAGAACTACACAATATGCAATTCAAACTAAAGACTAGTGATCTCATTCGGGTAAATTAGCTAAAAAAGTTAATGTAAAGGTAACAAGAAGCCTCTTGATTTTAGAAACTAATTCTAACTGCCTAGTCTTTGTGAGAGTATGGCAGGGGAACACTAACCCTAACTTTTTTCAGTGTTGTTATAACTTTGAACGGTCACTAAATGAACTTGTGTAAGTCAAGGACTACCTGTAATGATTTAAGGGTCCATAAATACCTTTGCTATGTACAAGTACTTACTAGTTGCTGATAATCAAATACACTAAATCACAAATAGCTATATTATGATTGACATTAAAAATGGCATATTCTGGTTAGAAGAAGTTGGAAATTTTGACATGGCATCAGACTAATGGCTCTGAATTAATATATATTTTAGGATACAGTACTGAACATTCCAGATCATCCAGTTTCTCTGATCTCTGTCATAAAAGAAATACCTCTGTGGGAAGCACATCAACTGGTATAAGTAGTATTCTAGAGCCATGTGAAGAGGCTGAATCCAGAAGCTCTGAGGATAATCTGAAAGCAACTATGAAAGATGCACTCTCAGAAAATACAAACAGGTAAATACCGTTTCTCCAACAATACGGCCTCCCCCAATAGGAAGTCCCAGCATGTTTTATAGGCATGAAATGAAATTAAGCCCCTCCCCCCAAATTAAGGCCTATATTAAAACATGCGGAATGGGGGGGCTTGCCGTTAGGAAGTACTTTTGTTGCACACCCAGATATGGTGCTGCCTGCGTTGACCCCGATACTAAGTGCCTCACCAACGCCGAGGTCAACATCCAAGCCATCGCCGCCCGCCCGCCCAAAGATGCAAGGGGGGGGAATTAAGTCACCCCCGAAAAGATGGCCTAGCCATTTTTTCGGGGCTCAAAAAAAAAAAAAGACCCGGCCTTATTATATGAGAAACACGGTACTATGGAAGGTTTAACAATATGGTAGCTATTGATCATTGTTCTGGAGCATAGCATATCTAGATACTTCATATTTTTCATAGGCTACCAGTAAAACAGGATTCTGTGGAATCACAGCTGAAGAGGGTTGATGCAACAAGAGTTGATGCAGATGATATTGTTGAAAAAATACTGCAGACTCAAGACTTCAGTTTGGACTCAAGTGCAGAAGGTTTGGAAAACAAGAATGAAAACTTGAAAATAAAATGTTGAATCATTCCAACTCTTAGGTTATACAGAGGAAAATCATTAATGATGTAATTGTTAAAGGTACTAAAAATAGCATCTACTGAAGAAACATAGCAGCAGCCACAGAGAGGGACAAATTATGCAAAGAGCATCATACCAGTGAGACAAAGATATGTTCCACCCCTTTTGGATGTGGTTATGATATATGTATGCATAGTGGCCAACCTTGCTGGCCAATGCTGCTTTGATCATTTTGATGAAAGCATTAAATCTTTTGACACTGAGGAGAAACAACTGTTCAGATTAGAAATGTATTTGTAGAATTAATACAAACTGTATTTTTATTTTATTTATTAAATATCTATGTATAATTTGGTAACTCTAGAGAATCTATATATAGTAATCTAAAGTAAGGGGAGGGTGCAGCTTCCACAATTCCAGTTTGTTTGAAACTTCTCCCATCATATCCCTTTCTCCTCCCAAAGGTTCCTAGCCATACTCATGGCTGGAAGAGAAAGGAAACATTGATTGTGTCATAGTTCTTCTACAAAACAGCTTGTCAAATGTAGTAATATTACATATTTTAATATCTATTTTTGCAGAAGAAGGACTAAGACTTTTTGTAGGTCCTGGAGGGAGCACTGCCTTTGGAAGTCATCACTTACCTAATAGGTATGTCGTTAATGTAATGCATCCTTTTATCTGTGACATAATCAGCATATCACAACACTTCAGATCAGTGTTTCTCAAGTTTGACAACTTTATGAAGTATGGACTTCTACTCCTAGAATTCCTCAGCAAGACATACTGGCTGGGGAATTCTGGGAATTAAAGTCCATACATCTTAAAGTTGGCATGATTGAGAAACATTGATTTAAATCATTACAGTAAAGCGTCAAAAACTTTCATTTTATATAGCATGAAAGAATATAACACAGTCTCTGTGTTACAATCTAATATTGAAGATAGAGAAAAAGATAGGGGAATGTGGAACAAGCAGGAAAACAAGAAAATTATTTATGAAAAGAAGAAATTATACCAGTTGTTCAACTTGCAAGTATAAAAGACAAGCCTTCTTCATTCTTTGAATGCATTTATTTATGTTTCATTTTATACATTGGTTAAACTTGCTTGTAAATTGGTAGGTGGAAAACATTCTTTAACATTCTGGCTTCTTCTGGAAAAAAAAAAGGGTTAACATAAAAACCTACTCCCAAAACAATCTTATCTATTTTTTTCTCATCAGATATAAGGTTAAAAGATTAACTCAATTAGCAATGAAATAGAAATAATTTGTACAGTCTTTTTCCACAGACCTGAGATTTCCTGTCAGCCTCCCATATGAGCTTTGTTATTTTCCTCCTTTTCTTGTTTGTAAGACTATGGCCTTCATGTTTTGGTTAAATCAAAACAATCTCAAAGGACCATTTGAGTTTAGATTCTAATTAATGTAACTTTGATGGAATCCATTTTTTAAAGCACACCTTTAAAAAAGCTAAATATGTAAGTGGTAATATTCCCAATTTTCACATGGATTTATGCCAACTTCCACATGAAGAAGTGAAAAGAAATGAAGAAGCCATTAGTTGCTAAAGAAAAAGGGTCCACAACAAAATGTGACTTCAAATATTTACCTTGCTATTGCATCCATACTGCCCAGTATGTCTCTCTGGTATGAAAATGTTTCCTGAATGATTCTGAAAATGTTTCTATTCTATCACCTGAGCACAGAATGTGCTAATATTATATCCTGGTATTTAGACATATACTGATTTTTTCGAAAATGAAAACTGCAAATGTCTTGCAATATGAAATTTCTACCATGTGTGAAAGCATAAATTTACCTTACAGGTAAGTCCCTTTGCTAAGGAACACAATCATAAAATGCAATATTACATGATCATACTGGCTTATGATTGTGGTTCCTGCAGTTGCAGCTGCCGGGTGAATCCTAAGAGCAAGGGCCTTCAAACGTGGCAATGTGGATCAAGGGTCTTCAAGCTTGGCAAGGTTAAGACTTGTGGACTTCAACTCCCAGAATTCCTGAGCTAATATGTCTGGAGGAGGAATTCTGGGAGTTGAAGTCCACAAGTCTTAAAGCTGCCAAGTTTGAAGAGCCCGGCCTAAGAGTCATAGCATTTGACAATCATATGATTACTATTTGTGACCTGCCAGCTTTCCCACTGTCTTTGATTATTGAAAGCCAGCAGTGAAAGATTGCAAATGGCGATTGATACTATGAGATCACTAAATGCTTGAATTACAATCACATAATTACAGAGACATTACAACCACTACAACTATTAGGACCCATTTTCAAATCCTTTCTTCAGTGCCACTGTAACTTTTAATGGTCACTGAATGAGTATACATTGAGGACTACCTGTACAAGTTCAAGATTTCCTTTTGTTTCTAATTTTTCCTTTAATCTTTCAGAGTGGGATCTGGAGCTTATGAACAAGTAGTTATAAAACGCTAGAAGAACTGGACTAAGTTGATGGATTTCCAGAATTTATTTCTCAATATTATGAAGGATGAAATCTTCTGAAAGTTGGCATACACTGGTATGCCTGTTTAGATACTTTATACTGAAAATAGCTTCTTCAGAAACCATTTATAAGGGCAATTTCCCACCTTTTAGCATACTGCTAATTTGTTGGCAGATTTGTTGATGGAATTGTATTGTTCCATATGTAAACCAAATTGGGGTGGGGGGTTTTTTGGAAAGAGGAAAAAATCTATATAATTGAACATATATGAAATCAGTTGTCTGTAAATGGAAGACCTTCAGTAATGTTTTCTATAGGCAAATCAGAATAGGAAATGGAAAGTACTCATTCAAGGAAGTGTTTTGAGAAAGTATTACTTTTATAAACATGTAGTTTTAAAATATGACATGCATTTCAGTAATGTATTTTGTTGTCACTTGAAAATGAGTGACTAGCCCTAAATAGGATATGCATATTTTATTACGGTTGAATATGCTCAGAGCCAAACAGGTGTGCTGTACATATTCTTAAAACTGAAAAAGTATAAGGTTGTATTGACTGACATTTAGTCTATACCTAAATCATCATCACAGGATTGAATGAGAACTTGACCTCACGAGGTAATTTGCAGAGAAAACTTGGAAAATATCATTTGAGAGTGAAATACTTGTCAGATGCAGCATCACCTGTACAAACACTTACATGGATGAATGCTTTGCTCCTAACGCTGTCCGGTATTAAATCACTTTTACATGTCTTTTTAAATAGAAGTTATTTCAATTAGACTTACACAGAAGAAATATCCTGGCAGAACTGTGATGTGTAAACATTTGTATAAACAAAACAATATAATTTGCCTATGCAACAATTTCAACAGAGCATTATCTGACAGCAGAAACATCACTTTTACTTTTTTTGCTTAATGGTATGAAAACTACCAATAATCTTGAATTGTATCAATAGTTTAGTAGCTGGTCTCATATATTTAAAAAATAGAAATTGATACACCTTTAAAAATAACTTTTAATAAGCTAATTATAGTATCTTATTTCATGTCTTATTTGTACTGTTTTCATGATATCACTGATTCTTTTTGAAGAGTATGAATTTTTAGTTAAATGAAGGATTTCTAATGTTTGAAATACTGTTTTTTATAAATAGAGCTTTTGCTGAAATCACATGCGTGAACTTTTAAAATAATATTTCTTTACTGTGGTACCCAACGGTGTTCTATTATGTTTCAACTTATTCTAACTTGACTTTAAGTAGGTTTCTAAAGCTGCTGTTAAAATAATGGAAAGGGAACGCACAAGGTTTATTTTGAAATATACTTTAGTTTACTTTGAACTTTCTAGCAGTGTGGTTAACTAAAATGAATCTAAGATAGTGGTTGAATTTATTGATGAAGGATCTTAGTCCTGGAAAATAACTGAATTAGAGAAATAGCAAATTGGTATGAGAATGCACAGGTTAAAATAAATTATAGGATCACTTACAGTATTCATAATGAGAAATTATCACTTTCACTAAATATTCCATGGTGAATTTAATTTGTACGATAAAATGCAATATTAGTCCATATAGAGATACCCAATTTTGTTCCTTTTAAAACTAGTACAGAGGGAATTTATCTTTTGGCATTCAACATGTGGTGGTAGGTCTTCTTATTCTATATGCTCATTCTATGTATTAATTCTTCTGTGTAAAGTTTGAACAAATATCATGCACTTTTATTAATTGTATTATTTTAATGAAGTGATTCCAGTATATCTGAGACATGGGAAATGATCTTCATATTTATATGGCATTAAACTTGCGTAAACTGTATACTGACATGCTATTTTTTTTTATTAAAATCAAAATTTTTATCATAAAATACTTCATTGTAAAGTGAACTTACAAATTCAATAAAATTTGTCCTCAACTTTTATTGGTGTTGTTTTTTAAAATAATTATCACACAGACATTTAAATACTTTTCCTGCATTACTTTTTCCCTTACAAGAATTCATTCCAAAGAAAGCAGGTTACCTTTCCTGAAACTAACGTGCAGAAAGCAAAAGGATTTTTAAATTAATTGCACCCTATTTTCAGGTATTTTTTTAAAGGCCACAAGCCACCCTCACCACCCCTGCCCTCCTCACTCACCAAATAACTGGCTTATTTGAGCCAATAATTTTCCATAGAAGATAAATTCTATTCAAGGAGTCCTTTTGTTAAATCCCTAGTGCTAAAGATAATATTGATCATATATTAATAATTCACTTATTTGATAAGTGTAGTAAGAATTGGCATAAAATTGATTTTGATGCCATCGATGGTTTTATTTTTATTTTTCCTATAAGATAAGTTAAAGGTAAGTTGGTTTATCTGGCCACACCACCTTCTGTTTTCTCATAGTTTCTGTAGTGCACTGGCTTAAATTAAAAACCAGAATTGAAAATTCCTTAAACAAAAGAGAGCCTATGCATTGGGGGTGTGTGGGGTGTGTGAAGGCAATACAAAGCAAACTCCATGTCTTTTAGTACCTACATTGCAATGTTCCATGCATGTACATGAAAGATGGAACTTGCATCACATCACATCACATATCACTGACAAATCTTCCAATTCCCAGAGACCTCTGAGAGACTCTTGGCTAATGAAATATCTCAACCATGAAGTATTTTAGCAAAGGAGAATTAAAGAGACAGAGTTAACTAGAGCTTCTCAATAAAATATGCCAAGAAATGTATTTCTCTCAATATATTAAATAACCTGGTTAACCAGCTTTTTAAAAGAAAGCCACAGCCATAAAGCCAAATGCTATGCAAAACCTATTCCTTATTTTATATGCAGGATACACAACTCAAGGAATTTTGGAGGTAAAATAGCTCCTCTGTGTGCTTATGTTGATGTCAATACAAATACCTGTCAGATATAGTCTGGCCCAGTCTTGTGTTATAAATCCATTTTAGAGTGTAAGGTCTGAGGATGTGGATATTTGTAGCCATGTAGCCTCTTCTTGATCATATTTATCATGGCTGATTTCACTGACTACATGGAACATAATATTGTAAATGCTTTAAATATTTGCAGGGATTGATGCTGGATACTTGAACAATAGTACTATGCACACTTAGGGAAAACCACCTTAAGCTTTTTAATATTTAAAAGGATCATCCATTTCCTACTGCTCCTTTTTAGACTCACCTGAAGGTGGTTAAAGTGCTGTTAATGATCTAAATATGTTCCCCTCCACTTTCCACTCCTGGTTATTGGAGCGAGGAACCACTAATTGTCTTAACTGATGTCCTTTATAAGACAAGTCTGGGAAAGGCAGTAGTCTTGGTTCTCTTAGATCTGTCTGCTGTTTTTACTTTCCTGATGGCTTCTGGATGCTATGCGGCACAGAATTAAGTATTTGATGGTACCAATTCCAGAGACTCTGATGTTCTAATATGTGCATTTTATACAGAAACGAACTTAATGTTTACTGAATTTGGCTTTCTACTAGATTTATGTTTGCCACATTTATATGTCATATGCCAGGGATATCAAACTCACATCGTCACGGTAGCATCATGTGATGTATCAGGATTTTTTTTCCCCTTTGCTAAATCAGGTGTGGCCGTGGCCAGTGCATGACACATCCACCCCGCGGACCGGGAGTTTGAAAGCCCTGTCACATGCCATCAGAGATTCTTGACACAGCTAATTATGAGTCACATTTTTTGCATTCTATTTTCATTTAATTTGAACATTTTTATTCTATAATATTTTAAAATATTGTATGCCACCCAGAATGACTTTCATGTGTGATGGCCAGTTATACAAATATACAATAAATAAAATCCTATGTGTTTTACTTGTAAAAATAGTCACTAAATAAACTGTTATAGGAAGTTTCCCTTGAAACCATGCTAATTTCCACTCTTCTCAGGGATATACGGGAAAGGAGAAAGATTGGATAAAATTAGCATTATTATATAATACAGTATCATACCCTTAGCAATTTTAATATATGCGGATTTCAAGTGCCAAAATTCTGCAGCCATATTTGGGAATCAAACTTGAAACAACTTAAAGTTGTGAAGGTTGAGAAACAGTAGCAGTATTTAGGAAAAAATGCCAATGCTGTTTGTGGATAAAGGTAATAGAACTGTTCACTGCCACACTGGAATAGCATAAACATTCATGTGCTTCGCCATTGCTGGGAATCTCAGCAATATTTCAAAACTAATTATAGAAAGATCAATTTTGCCAACAAAATGTACAGAGAGCAGCCTTTATATTTCTAAATATGAAGATACGGGGATGAAGATATTTTATTGTAACTGAGGGGAAATATTTGATATTAACCAGTTTAATGACACCAAAGTGAGAACTGCATCTTACCACTAACAATGTTTTAGATTTAGAATGTCCATCACAAAAAAGAATTGTGACAGGATCAGTTTCTGTCATTCCTGCTGATATAATTTGAAAGCAAGATTGAAACTACCTGTATAGTTATCCCCGCAGACTCTGCAAATCAATCACGCAAACATGTTAGCAAGTTATTTTGTAGCACAGAAATATTAAGACATTTGGAGAAAAAGCACAAAAGCGTAATACATGATTACAGGAGGTTTATTTAGTTAAGTACTCAATGTTTACCATACTTCAGTGTATTACTAGCAAATACTTCATTTTATCTAGTATATACTAATGATCTTTTGTACAGCAATCTCTATATTTTACTACAAAACTCCTTAAATTTTATTTTTTGCAGTATTAAAATTAGGAATATCAATTTTTAAACTTGTTTCAATCACCTTTTTTAGCTTTGTGATTAGACTGACATCTTTTCATTCAAACTTATTCAGAGTTATATAGTAAAACACATGGATGAGTAAACTGCACTCTCACTGTACTTCCAATTATTTGAAAAGTTGTATTGCTTACTTGAGTTTGAATGTTTTATTTTTTGTTACATTTTTAAGGAAGGGTTCCTTCACCCTTAAGTATTACCTAGTATAATATTACCTCATCCACTTTGTGGGCAACAGCCCCTTGGTAACAAGCCACTTTCCTCAGGTGAAAAACAAAACCAAGTGCCACTCTTGGAGACTAAGAAGTTACTCAACCATCTATAATCCAATGTCACATCTGATTATAGTATTTAAGTCCAATTTTAAACCAGCAATTACTAGTATTTCAATTATGAGACTATTCTGTTCATGACAGGAACTGTTCTTTTTAATTCTGATCACCATCCTGTTGTTCATCTTCATGGTCCATCTCAATCATCACTGCAGAACCATCATGGCTTAGTGTAATTTTGCCACTTACAAGCTTACTGAGTTTTTCAAATGTACCACAAAGTTGATTGACTTTGGAAAAAGAAAATATTTTTGCAAGAGGTACATAGATAACATTTCCCTTAGCCATTGGCTGCATAATTTTACTATCAGCTTCAGAGAAAGGAAAATCATCCAAATACATCTGGAAAGTAGATTGCTGAAATTGGTATTTTGTTCCAATGAGAGTCTCACAGTGCTTTTTATATTCAGATTTTCTATAGTCCAGGTATTTCCTTGCAATTATCTCTGCTGCTCGAAAAACTTCATTGACCACTGCATTCTGCAAATACTTTTCATCTTTAAGGCTTGGATATATGACTTTGAAAACCTTTCTCAAGAAAAAACAACATTCAAGGCACTTATATAGCACATTAAATGATTTAAAAGCTTTTACATATTTAGCTATTATAAACTATAATATTCAACATTAAACTTTATGGCAAGTTTACAATACTTCAGAATCAAGTTATAAACAACTAATTCTTTATAGTTTTCTGTGTAGATGCCCTTCCCACTTTAGTACACAATAGGTACAGCTCCTTCCCGAGAGGTCTTCAACTGATGGAAAAACATCAAAGAGTACAAAGTGTCTTTCTTTTTTAGTGTCTACTTGCCATGGGCCACAATTTAGCTTCAGAACCTCACTGTCAGCCTTCAAGATCTTCTACTATTGCTTTGCATCTTTTGGCTGCCATAAGTAATGGGGGGAGGATGGGGTAAAGTCTGGGAAGCGAGCTGGAGGTGTTACATTCTAGTGTTGTATAAAATGAGGAGGGGGGAGTATAAATTCTTGCTTAGGTTTCTATTTCTCGCTTAGCTTTCTTTTCTCTGCACAGCTGCAAACCTTTATCAAAATATGCCAAGGTCAACAGACAGAGGCCTCATCACCACCTGAAGATGTCCACATGATCATATTCACAACTTTTAATTGGAAGAATCATTTGAACTATTGGGGGTGGGAACATTTCCATCACTTTGTATATGTGATTTGCGCGCCTAATTCCTCAGATTCAGAATTCTATTGTTGCTACCACTTCATTTTCAGTAAAAGATATCTTTTCTCTAATCTAAAGAGTCTAAGTATTTCTTTCTTGAATTTTGAATGGAGCACTACCTGACATTCTGAATCTCATTCTACCAGCCCACCCGGAGAAAATATCCAGTATCTTCCGAAGGGATCTGAACATCATGTCATCTCCAACTAGTGACCAGGAAGACCTGGGTGCCATTGGAGGGCAAGATTCCTTGCTATTACCGGAGGTACGGGAAGCTGAATTGTTAGCGGAGCTCAATCTGAAAGAGAACCCAGCTGTGAAGCCCAGATGGTCATTGGGAGTTGGCTGGAAGGATCCGGAGGAGGCCCCCCCCCCGAATCACCACCACCCGCCAGTGTGGAAGAGAGGAGCCATGGCAAGAGAGGGAAGAGATCTTTTACTGGACAAAGCCAGGCAACTCCTCAATGAGGCATTTGGACAACCTCACGCTGCACAAAGGTATGAGAAGGGGGAGCAGCCCCAGCCAGAAGAAGCCGAGCAGCCCCCACCCCCATAAACCTGAGCCAGCGCCACAGCCAGCAGCAGCCCCGGGGCCCCCAGCAGGAGGTGAAATTCCTAGAAGGCGTAGAACTCCCAAGTTGCCCCCGTTAGAAGTAAAATATGGGGGAAATCCCAAAGACTTGGGGTTTTTCCTAGCACAAGTTTGGAGCTATATGGAAGGATACAGGGAGGAATTCTCCTCAAAAGCAGCCGAAGTGAGATGTGTTACCAGGGCTCTGGAGGGAATAGCTGCAGAGTGGATGGTGACTTTGCATAATGATAACGCCCCCCAGCTGCTGAATTATAACCTGTTCATGACTGCGCTGCGGGCGAGATTTGAGGACCCACTGGCGGAGCAAAAGGCCAGGATCAGGATGAAGACCATAAATCAGGGGCGGAGATCAGTGGCCGATTACACCCAGGAGTTTAGACAACTGGTGTGTCATATCCGAGGCTGGTCCCAGGGAGCCCTGATAGAAGCGTTTAAAGATGGATTAAATGAAGACGTATACCAGAGATGCATTGCCAGAAGGGACCCCAATGACTTGCAGATGTGGTACTTGCTGGCAGAAGAGGTGGAAATTGATCTAACCCGAAGCAGACGCCGGGGGGGGCTCTGGGTGGAGCAAGCCTTCCCTCCCACGTCCTCAAGAGGCCCCCAAGCCCCAGAAGGGAGGGGTGGCGGTAAGACCCAAACCCACTGCCTGCTTCCAATTTGGGAAGGAAGGTCACCGGGCTGCGGACTGCAGGGCCAAGTTGGAACCAAAGGGGGCGCCAAAAGGAGGGAGGAAGCCTGAAAAACCCCCAGCGAAGCCTCGTGAAACTGTGCTAAAGACGAGGGAGGTTGTAGAGGTCGCCCCTCCGGAAGGAGAGGAGCTGGGACCTCCTACCTCCTCTGAAGAGAGTGAATCCAGCTCGGAAGACGACTTCCTGGTAAGTCCAAACAAGGGCCCTATGACCATTCCAGTGAAATTGAGGGTACCCACATCAGGGGCTGAAGGGGAGATGCTAGCCTTGCTAGACTCTGGGTGCACAAGGTGTGTAATCAACACGAAGGTAGTAGAGGAAATGGGCTTAAGACTAAAGCCTTTAAAAACGCCCATAGCCTTTTGCCAATTGGATGGATCAGTGGCGGGGGGCTGCCCTGCACGCTTCATAATGAAACCCAGAGAAATGACCATGGGAGAGCATAAAGAAACCCTGTGTTTTATTGTGGCCCCTGGGATGGAGCAACCGCTAATACTGGGATTACCATGGCTCCAGAAGTGGAACGCCCACGTTAACTGGAGGAAGGGGTCGTTGCGCATATGTACCAACCAGCGACCAGAAAGGGAGGGGCGATCTCAGCCGAAGCTTCAGAATCCGGTTGAGTTAGCCTCCACAGGTACCGAGAACTTGAAGTGGGAGGAGAAAATTCTGAAGGAATATTGGGATTTAAATGAAGTGTTCGGTGAAAAGGCCTTGGATGAGCTCCCCCCTTATCGGTCAACAGATTGTAGTATTCAAATTTTACCTGGGGTGAAGCTCCCGAAACCAAAGTTACATTCGATGACACCACGGGAATTAGAAGAGCCGAGATCGTTTATCGATAAAAATTTGGAACATGGTTTCATCCAACCCACTAGACCCCTGGTAGTGGCCCCAGTGCTGTTCCATGAAAAGAAAGATGGCTCCGAGCACTTGTTGGTGGACTATAGAAATTTGAAGGCTATTTCCGTGGAAAACGTATACCCCCTTCCCCTGATGAAGGACATGCTGGCCCACCTGGCCAAGGGAAAGATTTTCACGAAGCTGGACTTGAGAGAAGCGTACTACCGAGTTCGAATTAAGGAAGGAGATGAGTGGAAGACCACTTTCAACTGCCCGATGGGTTGCTTCCAATTCAACGTTCTCCCATTTGGCCTACAGGGGCCCCCAGCCGTATTCATGCAGATGATCGATCAGGTGTTACATGAACATTTATACAAGGGGGTTTTGGTTTACCTTGATGACATCCTCATCTACACGGAAACCTGGGATGAACATGTGAAACTAGTGCGGTCAGTTCTACAGAAACTGCAAGCTGCTAAGTTGTATGCTAAACTGTTCAAATGTGAGTTCCATCAAGAGAAAATTGACTATTTGGGGTAACGCATCTCGCATGAGGGCATAGAAATGGATCCAGGGAAGGTGCGCGCCGTGTTGGAATGGGGGCCCCCACACACCAGAAAACAGCTTCAAAGTTTCCTGGGATTCGCCAATTTTTACGGGCAATTTATCCCGGCTTTTGCTAAGATAGCAATGCCTATCACAAATCTCTTAAAAACTAAAGGGGAGGCGAAGCCAGGACCTAGCAAGCCATTGGAGTGGTCTATGGACTGCCAAGCAGCCTTTGAAAAGCTGAAACGACGGTTTGCTGCAGAACCAGTGCTAAAGCACCCGGACATGGATGCTCTTTCATGATCCAAGCCGACGTGAGTGATGTGGCCGTTGGAGCGGTATTACTTCAAATCAATGAGAAAGGGACTTTACAACCCTGTGCCTATACCTCCCATAAACTATCTGAAACCGAAAGAAGGTGGGCCGTCTGGGAAAAAGAATCTTTTTTGCTGGGCTCTATTGACTTGGAGACATTTCTTGGAAGGAGTGAAACACCCATTTCGAAGAAACTTGGTCCTAAATATGTGGGTCCTTTCACAATTGAATGGATTGTAAATCCTGTGACAGTCCAACTGAAATTACCAAAAACTCTTCAACGAATCCACCCGGTCTTCCATGTTAGTTTGTTAAAACCAGAACATACTTCTGGTTTAAGACGGACCCAAACTGATCCTCCTATACCATTGCTGATCGAAGGTGAACAACATTTTGAAGTTAAAGAAATTCTGGACTCTCGCAAATGGAGGGGTCGGCTCCAATATCTCGTAGCTTGGAAACACTTCCCTTCTTCCCAAGCTGAGTGGGTCAATGAAAAAGATGTTAGAGCCCCTAAGCTGATCAAAGCCTTTTGTACAAAGTATCCTGATAAACCCTAGAAATGTATCCATTTTATTTACCTGATTATTAATTAGTATCTTTTATATTTCTTTTTCTCTTGTAGGACTGTCTTTTTTCTAGGAGGGCCAAATGTCAGCCTTCAAGATCTTCTACTATTGCTTTGCATCTTTTGGCTGCCATAAGTAACGGGGGGAGGAAGGGGTAAAGTCTGGGAAGCGAATTGGAGGTGTTACATTCTAGTGTTGTATAAAATGGGGGGGGGGGGAGTATAAATTCTTGCTTAGGTTTCTATTTCTCGACATTGTTCCATTTGAGCCTGTGAATCAAGGGTCTTCAAGCTTGGCAAGGTTAAGACTTATGGACTTCAACTCCTAGAATCCCTGAGCTAACATGACTGGAAAAGAAATTCTGGGAGTTGAAGTCCACAAGTCTTAAAGCTGTCAAGTTTGAAGACCCCTGCTGTAGATTGTCAGCCTCAAGAATCATCAAGCCATGATTCATCTGAGGCTGATCCACCACAGACATCTCTTGATCAGTTGGAGCAGTCAGATGATGGCTATAACCCCCAATCCTCAGCAACAAACTTACACATCAATGCTACTCAATGAGGCGCCTCACTAAGCAAAGGGCCAGATCGAAATAACTGATGACAACTGCCTGCAGATAGATTTATGTAATCACTTTGCCTTCAGCCTTCATTGGGATCAATCATTCAGAATTTCAGCTCATGACTCTTGTTCCTGTGTTTCCTTACTCTTGAATCCTTATTCCAATTGCCATTTGGCGATTGAACTATTTTCTTTAAAAATGTCATATAGATTGAAATTCCTGACTTAGTCACAAATTACTTGTGATGACAAATGAGAAACCACCTGATCTGGCAGGAGGCCTTTGATGCTGTTTGGGAGCTCACAACACGGGGTTCTGAATCAAAACCTCACATAAGGGCATACAGATCAAACTGATCTATGCCAGAAGAAATTACATCTTTGAACAGAAATAATAAATGCAATTCAGTAGGATTATGTTGATTACAGTAGTTTGCTACATGTGTTCTAGTTCCAGTTATCACTCTTTAGTTTTGCAAGGGCAGTGAACTTTCCAGTAACTCTAATATTCCCTATGTATGCATCAACAGGTGCTAGCAGCTCTATTGCATAGAGTGGTTTCTGAAACTGATGATGAAATATCAAACACAGTCCATTGCACAAGGCAAAATCAGTAGCAGAAGCCTGGAAAAATCATAAAATTGGGAGCCAGCTCACATTTACAATTATTGCAAAGGCCTGCAGTCTTGCGATTATTATTTTTGATCTTCTGAGTTGGCTCCAGATATGCAAAATCAATGGGGGAAGCCAGATTCACTTAACAATCACGATTTACTGAACAACCATGGGGATTTGCTTGTAAAATCAGGTGCATCATGTGTTGCCTCACTTAATGACTCTGCTAATTAATTTTCCAGTCCCAATTTTGGTCATAATTTGAGGACTATCTGTCTTGGTAGTAATCTCATTACATCCAAATTTTTTGGTTTAAATTATCTAAGAATAATGGGAGTTCTTAAACTCCAGTTGACATATCTGAAAGACTTTCCATAGTCTCGCTTTCTCGAGACATATTTATTTGGAAGACAACCTGAAATCAATTGAACTTCTTTTCCAGTAGATATTTTAACATTTACAGCTACCCTGATCTAAAGTGTGTTTGATATAAAGAGGCAGAAGCCCAGTATTTTGATTGTTATATGTTTCAAAATAGTTCCTTCAAATGAAAATTGTCTGATCTTACAAAAGAAAAAGAACTACCTACAGTTTTATAAATTCTTCTCTGACATTCTTCAAATCTTTCAGGCTCGATATTTCTTAGGTTTTTTCTTATAAACACTCCAATTTGTGTACAAAATCCAACATCCTTCCCGTGAGGTGATGCTCCTACTCCAGTAAACTCTACTGTGTAATCATATCGAGCAGCAACATCCACAGCCCTAAATTTATGAGGAAAGAAAAGTTAAGAAGTTTAAAGGGGTTTATTCTAACAAACAAGCACGTCACACATTCCAACCTTCTATGTCTACTCTAAATATCTTAACTACAGCTAGACAGTAAAAACACAGCCCAATACAACAAATAATTTTATTCACTTAGCGTCACAACAATATATGGTCATGCTTATGAAAACAGGTCAAGAAAGAAAGAAGAGTAAGGTTTATTGGTGGGAAGGGCACTCTGTTTCTCCTTTTCCATTATCACTGCAATGGAAATGTACCTGATTTAGCAGTGAGGTGGACAACAGTGACTACTAGAAATAAAGTTACCATTTTACCATGTTTTCTACATGCAAAGCCAGTAATCAAAAAATTGTCTCCCCAGTTTTGCAGTGTCTCTTTTTGGATTTGTTTGTTCATTTTTTTTTACAATATATTTGGAAGCAAATAAGGCTGACGTTAACAACTCTTAATTCTGTAATCTCAAAACAAGAAAGGAAGCAACTTCCAGAAAGTGGCTATCTCTTCTTCATACTATTAAACATGCAGCAAATGGCTCAAACCTCTCAGTGAACAGGCTTTCACAGATAAGAATTTTGGTATGTTGAATCTAGGAGCTATGACGAAGCAGTAATTCGTGACCCATGAGACAGTAATTTAATTTTATGAGAAAAGTTAAGATGTTAAATTTCACTTTTGTACATGCCTTTTAAAATCTTGGTTTCCACAAATATATAGAATGGATGGGATTGACCTGTTATATCATTTTCTACTTACTTTCCAATCATTGGAGTTATTGTTAAATCAACTAGATATGTTAACCCTAAATACAAAATGCTATCACTCCTGTGGTGTTTGTTTTTTAACTGTTGCCATTTCAAAAATGGCAGTAAAATATGAGATTGGTCTGATCTGATTTGCATTATTTCCTGCTTCATTTCTACTTCCAATTCAAAGTACTGGTGTTAACATACAACGTGTTAACTGCATTATCTTGTGAGAATAAATTATTTGAAGATTTTTATTCCCACATATTTCTACTCATATATTGTCATCTTTAGGGAAGGCAGCATTTCCCAACTGTAGTGAAACACTAAGTATCTTACTATTTCTCTGTTTAGCACTAGGCAACGACTTTCTATTTCTCCCAAGCCTTTTACTATAATAGTTCAATATTTAATATTAATGTATTGCAAAACACCATTTAATGATTTTGGTTGCTGTTAGGCTTTCATGGTTTGTATTTATAGTAGTACTGTTTTAATGTCCTTTTTCATGGCTGATTTTAAAGTAGTGCAAGGCTGGGAAAACCTGGGAAAAGAGTAGCATATACATTTTTAAAATAACATAAAAGCAAGGAAGAAAAGATAATCTCCATATATTCAGAATTATAGTAACTATTAAAAGCAATGGTTTGTTTTGTTGCATTTTAGTTTTACATTAAAATATCCATCTTTGTTCTTTATTCTTTCACCACACAATCTATACAAGATTGAAGGAACTTACCAGTTCTGAAATTGTGTTCGATTCCATTCAAATTTATGATCTGGATGTCTAAATGATACTGTTGGAAGTAAATAATTGAATTCTGAGTTTGGTGTGCTAATTATGATCATGGCTGGAGACATGAAACCAAATACTACTTCTGGAAATTTCTCAAGCTCTTTTGCCTCTAGGTGTTCTATTCTGTAAGTACAAAGTTGTAAAAAAGATCTTTTTACTTTTCAGATCAAGTAAATATGTTTACTTTAACAATATTCCAGGACTTCAATGCAATTGTTATAATGAATTGATGCAGAGAACAGAATTGATCACCAATATTCAAATTTTTTGATATAGATGGAAAATCAATGGCACAGGAGCAAAACAAGAGTAGGAGAGATAGAATCACTGTCCTGCTTGTCCTGAATTACAAATTAACTTTAATATACTGCACTGCCAGTATAAAAATTGTGCTTTTATACTTCTTTACTTCCAGATCATATTTGCATTGTTCTATAGTCTAAGAAACTGAAAAACTAAGAAAAGACATTCCTTATTTATGAGACTTTGCTAAGAACCAGGAAATAGAAATTTATAAATATCCTAGATAACCCATGATCCTCTGGATCATTCTTTCAGAGATATTTCCTCACCAATTTCCTTAATGCCTTCAAACAATGATAAAACTTCTAATATTCTACCTTCACTGGGAAAGGCAGGATACATTCAAAGATGTAGCTAAAAACAACCCATATTGAACTGCATAACACAATCAAACATCAGCACAGGAAATGGTTTATGATATTTTGCATTAGGTCAATAAGCTGTATTATTATAATTTGGATGTCATAAAAGGTTTTATAAAATTTCTTTCACAAGAGCCATGGGTCCCAGATTTTGGATGCATACTGTAAGTTAGTCCATCTGAGGTGCCTTGGATCAAAGAGTGTAAGAACAAGAATTTTAGTAGTATATATAAAGAAAATTGTGTTTTTAGTCATCTGAGTTTGCTTTTTAAACATTCATCAACTAATATGAAATATCAAAGTAATACCCACAGTTCAATGCAGGTTACCATATCAAAGCCCAGCATACAAGGATCTTTGTGAGCAACTGAACCCTGAAGAAGGGTGACTGTCAGCTGTCTTTCACTTGGCTGAAGATAGTCACTAGGAAGGGGAGACAGCGAATACCTGGAAGCAAATAAATTGCACAGAATGAAAGTATTGTTTTTGTCTATTCATCTCCCTTTTCATCTTGCATGTCCTGTAAATCAGGAATGTATAATTCAGCTTCCATCATTCAACATGAAAGAAGACTATAAATAAAAAATACTTTTAATATTTTAATATTCTCCCCCATCCAGTACATTGTAGGTACAATCTGAATAATGTCTGGCTGATTTATGAATGACATGGATACTGTTTCTTTGGATACCAACAGATCTCCTTGGTCTATTGCCATATTTTTGTGACATATGTTGGACTACTATTAAATAAAATATTATTAATTTGTGGACACTGAATAGATTTCTTTCATACAACATTATTTTTTGAACTACTGTCCATTTAATTATTTTCCTGAGAGGAATGAAAATGATAGTAAGTTTTCCTTACTCATTAAAAATAGCAAAACAAGTGCAAAAATGGTATTATCAGGAAAGAAAAATATTTAAATAATACTTTTTGATTAATTGTGCTAGAGATCTTTATAGCAATGAAATGCATAGCAGATTGTATATGTGAGAAAGATCATAAACGAACAACCATATTCTTTGTTCCCTCAACTCAAAAATGTTATAATCAACTCTCAATTAGACACTTACCTATCATATCAATATTTTTAAAGAACATTTCAGAAATGGAAAATATAACTCTTTTCTTAGCAGAGAGTGACAGAGAGAGGGAAAGAAGGTAGGTAGGTAGGTAGGTTAGTTGGTTTGGAGCACAAAACATTGTTTTCCCCAAAATAACTTACACATTCAACTTACAGGTTTTCTTTCATCACCTCTTCATTCATATCTAGCCCAACAAGTTCTTCAATACAATTGCAGAATTTCAGCATCCAGAGTAGTCTACAATCAGCACATCCCAAGTCTGCCACCTGTTAATTTGAAATTAATATAATTCCTAATATCACACATAAGACTTGTTCGATACTGTTTTCTTATGTAATGAAAATGAATGCTGATTTAATGCTAGGCTTGATTAAGTTAATTATATGGTGACAGAGGACTGTGATCTACAGCATTGGGAAAAAATGCTGTAACATTTTTAAGTGGACAATATCCTCACTACTTATATTTATAAAGAAATCATATGCAAAAATCACCATGCATATATTAGCAAAATCCATCAAACATGCACACATATACAACTCTTAAAAATGAATCTTGCTTACCTAAAACCAGATTAAATATTTCTAATTTGAAAGGTTCACACATCCCACTAAGCAATTATTATTTTAACCCAATAACCAAGTAACCCTTACTATGCCATGAACCTATAATGTTGTTTGTTTTTAATTTAGCAAGCTGTGCAACTGTAGCTTTCCTGTGAATTCTAAATCCATAGTTTATGGCTTTGCAGGTTATGAATGGATTCAGCTGTGGCTTTTCAATACACTATGATCAGGCCAACAACAGCTTACTTGTGACTTCAGATTATATTATTTAACCACTAGTTTAGTGTACTTTATTGTCATTGCACCTCGTACAACGAAACCAAACACCATCTTCAGTGCACATCATGACCATGACCATGAAAATAAACACAAACACATATCCTTCACCCTTCACACGTTGAACTGGAAACCCCCGACACCACACCAACATTGCACTATACAGCAGAATTCAAAAGAGCTACTGCCCTGGGATAGAAGCTGTTTTTCAGCCTATTTGTACTTGTTTTTATTATTCTGTACCGTCTGCCAGATGGTAATAATTCAAAAAAAGGGTTCCCAGGATGATGGATCTTTGAGAATGTTTTGAACTTTCTTAAGGCAGCAGGAGTTATAAAGCTCTTCCAAAGAGGGGAGAGGGCAACCAATGATCTTTTGGGCAATGACATTAACCTTCTGGACTGCTTTCCTATCTGCCACTGTGCAATTGGCAAACCATACAGAGGTACAGTATGTTAAAATGCTCTCTATGCTCAGTCTCCATTGATAAGCAAGGGCTGGATGTCTGATCTGTTCCTTCTATAATCCACTATATGTTCCTTGGTCTTATTGGTGTTGAGGACCAAGTTACTGTCTCCACACCACAAAAGCAACCGGTCTACCTCATCTTGGTGGGCAGACTCATCCCCCCTGGAGATAAGTCCCACCACTGTTGTATCATCTGCAAATTTAGCAATAGTATTACTAGCATGAGTGGGAATGCAGTCATGCACATAAAGTGTATAGAGTAAGGGACTCAACACGCAACCCTGTGGTATATCAGTGTTAAGAATAAGGGCTGAAGAGGTATGATTACGTAATCTGACCCTCTGTGAGCAGCCAGACAGGAAATCCATAATCCAAAGGCAGATTGAATTAGAAAAACCAAGGTCCAGAAGTCCACTACTCTTTATTTTTCTGATTTGAGTAAGGGTCTACTGTTTTCTTGAAATGCTTTTTCACAGCATCTACTTGAATAATAACCATAATATTTAAAATGTACACCCCTCAGTGCTGTGGTTCCCAATCTGTGCACTGAGATGCCTTGGAGAACCATAACAAGATATTTTTACTAAACAGAACTGTCTAATTGTTCTGGGGTACTTGCACTGCACAGTTTGGGAACTGCTAGAGCAGATGTGTCAAACTTGTGTCATCATGGTGGTGTCATATGACATATCAGGACTTTTTTCCCCTTCACGAAACTGGGCGGGGGCGTGGCCAGCGCATGACACATCCAGACCTAATTTGACAGTCCTGTGCTAGAGGTTCCATGAAATAAGAAAGTTTGGAAATCTAATACAATTTATACTATTCGTGACAAATACATAAATACTCCCTACATTAGTTGTTTGGAGTCTTCCTATTGTATTACAATCCCTAATTCAATTTTTTTCAACTGTATTTTATCACAGCAAAGTAATAACTTTAAGGATTAGAGTTCTAGTGCAGTTAGCCATACTGAAAAAAATTGTACTAGGAAACACATACTAACCTTTTTAGGTTTATGCTTATCCACCAACTGCTTAATAAAATGGTAACGTTGCTTATACAATGGTGGTGTAAATGTAATAATCTTCACAAGGTCATCTTTTTTCACTGTTATATCCATATTCAAAACTAAGAACAAAAAATATTATTATTTAAATTCTATACAGGTAGTCTCCAAATTTTAACAGTTCGTTTAGTGACAGTTAACAATGGCCCTGAAAAAAGTGACTTGACTGTTTTTCACACTTACGACCACTGAGCATCCCCATGGTCATGTGCATCCCCATGGTCATGTGATCAAAATTCAGATGCTTGGCAACTGAGTTGTGTTTATGATGGTTGCAGCAACCCAGGGTACTGTGATCACCTTTTATGACCTTCTGACAAGCAAAGTCAATGGGGAAGCCAGATTCATATAACAATCGTATTACTAACAACTGCAGGGATTTATTATGACAATTATGACAAGAAAGGTCATATAATGGGGCAAAATTCACTTAACAAATGTCTTAACTTAGCAACAGAAATTTTGAGTTCAATTTTCATCATTAGTTGAGGAATGCCTGTAGTCTCAGAAATTCCTGTGCAAATTGAGATCCAAGTATATTTCATGGCTATATAAATTACCTGCATACATATATACAAATATGGGAATCTGCTTTCTTTTGATTGTCATTATGGTTATCTAAATTTCTTTCACATTCCTTTTTCCTATGGAATTAACCTTAAACTCTTATTTATGTATGTCATAAAATAATTCAATTGACACTGAACTTCTTTGGAGGTTTTTAACAAGATGGGATCACTGAGTTTCATTTTCTGTATCTAGTTAGGCCTTTTTTTCTCACACAGAACAAAAGAAAGCCTTCCTCTTCATCGTATCCTCTTTAAAACAATTGTGAATTGAAATAAAAACAAAGCAAGCCTAGGTTTTGGATACTTTTCCTTTTTTAATTACTTTATTAATGATCTGCTATATGAACTAAATGAACTGTATTTCTTTCCACCCTCTATATGAGAAAATATTTTACTTTAGCCTTATGCAGATGATATGGTTTTGTTTACTTAAGCTGAAATAGTCGATTATAGAATAGCAGATAATTTTGATAAATCTAAAGTGACTGTGTTTAAAGATGAAATGCTATACAGTAATATAGCCAAAATAAAATTGAACAAAATTCCTCAAATCACTATCTTGGAATGTTCAGTGTTTAGGTCAGTTGAATTCTAATGTAAAAGCACTAAACCTAAAGACTTTGGATTTTTGATCTCAAAGGTAGGAGTGGTGTCCCCTGCAACAGAACCTGGGACTTATATACAGTCTCCGTTGTGGCTTCTGCCGCTCCCAAGGCATCCTTCAATTTCTTCACTGAGACACCTTCCACTTAATGACTTGCAAGTTTAGAGTTAATAATCAGGAGTGTTATATTTTTCAGTATCTTTTTGTTATTTCCTCATTCTCTGTAAATAACTCTTGATTCTAAAATGTGGCATGGTTACAATAGATTTATCCTTTCATCTCTGTAGGCTAATCTCCAGACCTATCTCATCTACTTGCCACCTAGGTCTCCTCTTTTTTCTATTTTATATCTCCTTCTATTTTCCCCCCCTCTTATCAAAGAAATGAATTCATCCAAGCTGTGTAACCATTCCCCCTTTCTCATGCACTGGGATTTTATCTATAATCACAAGGAAGACGTGAATGTGACTATCTTTTTCTAATCTGAACTGTTAAGTACAAACCATTTAATTTGATCCAGTCCAAGGCAACTGGATCCATTTTATATCACTCTCTCAATAATCAATTTCTCCTCTTGATGGCTATAAATACTAATCTACTGTGTGGTCAAGTGCAGCAAATTTTCTAGTTTTTTCCAATTATTTCTACAGATGGAAAATAATCAAGGAGAGAAGCAACCTAGAACTAAGGATAAATTTCCTAACAGGGAGAACAATTAATTGGAAGAAGGCTTGCCTTCAGAAGTAGTGGATGCTCCAACATTTAAGGTTTTTAAGAAGAGACCTGACATTTGCTTGAAATGGTATATAAGGATTCCTGCTTGAGCAGGGGGGCTGGAATAGATGCCCCCCCAAGATCCCTTCCAACTCTGCTATTCTATGTTCTATGAGATTTTAACACGAGTGGTAGGTCAAAAAGTAGCAAATGCAAAGGTTGAAGAGATTTTAGTGCTTCACAAGTGACAAGGCACACCATGAGCCCGATTCCAGATATCTTTTATCATTCTACTCCAGGGGTCCCCAAAGTTGGCAAGTTGAGGACTTTAACGCCTAGAATTCTCCAGCCAGCTGTTGGCTGGAGAATTCTGGGAGTTAAAGTCCACAAGTCTTAAAAGTTGCCAAGTTTGGGGACTTCTGTTCTAGTCCCAAAGGTAATTTTTTTAAGAGGTAGCTGGTCTTTTGTTTTTTCTTTGAAGATGTTTCACTTCTCATCCAAGAAGCTCTGAGCCGAAGAAGCTTCTTGGATGAGAAGCGAAACACCTTCAAAGAAAAACCAGAAAATCCAGTTGCCTCTTGGAAAAAGCATTTTTGGGACAACCCTGACCTGAATGAGAATCTCCATAGACTTTTATCATTCTAGTTTTCAAAACCTGTATGCCTTTTTTTTTTTAAGGAATCTTTTTATATCATTTTTTTTAAAAAAACCTTATCAGTCAAATGCGTTTAACACCTTACTTAAAGGCGCTCAAATAAATACCCGCGTTTTTGCACACACCACCTAAGCCTTGCACTACCAATTTAACAGTTCACAATTGCGGTGTTGGAGGTGCTTGACAAGACAGAAGAACATCGATAGTCCGAGCTGAGTTTACAACAACGCCCTCGGCTACCATACGGTCAGCCTCATTGCAATTCCTGCAAGCAATGTCCTGCAAACACAGTCACAGGATACGTAGCCTTCTCAATTAATCCAATGGCATCCTATAATTACGACGCGAAACGCTAGGCTTTGCAATATGCGGGCGGTTGGGCCCAGCTCACCCTACGAAACAGCCTAAGCACACTTCAGCCTCGCGCGCTCTCCGAGCCCAACCGAAGAGACACCGCGTGCTGCTGCTGCTGCTCCTCCACGGGTTTTCCGAGCCGCCCTCGGAGTCGGCCCAACCACCTCCTCTTCATAGCCCCGCCTCCCACGGGCTGTGATTGGCCGCCTCAGTCCCGGAAGGATTTTTTTTTTCTTGCTCATTTCCGCGGGAGCCGCCATCTTGTCGGCGGTTGGCGGAGTCGCTCTGCGTTCAAGCTGGAAGGCTTCAGCCCGCCTTACTCGAGCGGCCTAGTCGCCCGCTCTTTTGGCGCCAGCGATTTGTTTTTCGCTGGGGCCGCTATGGCTAATAACTGCCCTTTCGTGGGGCCCGGCAACTGCCATCCGCTGCCGCCTCACCAGTCGCCGCAGCAGCAGCAGCAGCACCAGGGGATCCTGCAACAGCAGCAGAATCCACAGGCCGGCGCCGTTTTGTCGCCCCCATTAGCGCTCCAGAGCGCGGGCCCCAAACCGGCCGCCTCGGGCAAGCAAGGCAACGCTCTGCCTCTGTGGGGGAACGAAAAGACCATGAACCTAAACCCCATGATCCTCACCAACATCCTCTCGTCCCCTTACTTCAAGGTACAGCTTTACGAGCTGAAGACCTACCACGAGGTGGTCGACGAGATCTTTTTCAAGGTGAGCGGGCGACGCGGGATAGGAAATGGGTCACTTGGGGGAACGGGACGAAGCTAGAGGGATCCTCGAAACGAGCCTGTCTCTGGAGGCCCAACGTTGTGGCCTCCGGCCTTGGAGTTGGGTGGGCCTCCCTTCCCATTTCCTTCTGAAAGAAAGAGGCTAGAAAAGGAACTGCTCTTCCTCTCCTTCCTACCTCGAAATCAGCGAAGGGGGCCTTAACGCCGGTGTGTTTATGCAAAAGGGGCAGCCAAACCTACAAGACGGAGGTGTAAACCTCTCGACCTATTTCCTGACCCCAATTGTGTTTGTATTATTTCGGAGTGGGAAGGTGTCGGAAGAACAGACCCCCCATTTCTGTGTTGGAACCTATCCTTTTGGAAATGTTCTGGAATGGAATGAAGATAAAGTTAATAACCGTTTTTTTTCCCGCTCCATGCTGCTTCCACACCTCTAAAAGTGAGAGTGAATTTTACTTTTTCCTCCCAGAAACGCAGAGTAGCGGATATTGGAATCTAATTTTACAACTGTTGTGAGAAGTAGTTCCCCTGAGGAGTATGACCACATCAAGCTGTATGATAAGTTTAATGGATGAATGAGTTCTTGGTTTAAAACTATACCTTTACCACATGACCCGACATATCATCGTGATTGACTCTTGTTTCATTTTTGTAACTGCTTATCTTTGGGGGGGGGGGAGAGCACTAATGAACTTTGTGAGACTTGATTTTATTTACATATGGATAAGATTACACTAGTAATTTTAGCATAGATACTACCATTCTGTGTTATGATGGCTAGCTGGACACTGATGCAGTGTAACCCAATTCACACTGCCAGATTAAAGAGGTTTTTTTACCCCTTTTGGGTGTAGATGTGCACAGCTGTCACCAAATAGCAAAAATAAAAATAAAAAAAGAGATCAAACACTAGTATATTTCCCCTTCCAGAGCATTAGTCCAAAATATTTGGGTGCCTAAACAGAAATCCAGATAATGTTTTCTAGTTTTTAGGGGCAACACTTTAACAAGTTTTCTTAGCATCCAGTTATCAATTTCTGCTGTGGAGGGAAGGGCAAGGGAGATATTCAGCTTTTAGGCTGCAACTATTGTTAGTAAAGATCATTTCCCACTGAGGTCATCTAAAAAAATTGACTGACTTTTTACTGGCCTTGAAAAGCAAAACACGGACATGATTAAAATTTAGGTAAATAGTTACTAGGAAAACAAACAATACTAAGCTATAAAATTTGGATTATATATCATGGAGATGCTGCAACGGTCATAACTGTTAAAAATGATCATAAGTTACTTTTTTCAGTGCACAACTTTCAACAGTCGCTAAATGAACAGTGTAAGTCAAGGACTACCTGTACAATGCTAAATTAAATTTGCACCCTTGAGAAGACATTCAAAGATTGATTTGCTAGTTTGTTGTTTCCCTGTAATCTAATCTGAAAAAATCTGGTGCAAAAGGTATTCTGAACTTTGAATTAGGTAAGTCTTTCTATTTTCTGAATGCTTATCCCCTACCTTCAGAATGTGAAAAGTCAGAATTACTGTATTAGCATTACACGGGAGGAATTGCTTCTTAGCACTTTCTATTAAATTTCAGTTGCTTTAACTGAATATCCTGAATGCATGTCAGTACGCCCTGTTTATATTTTTAAGTTGCAGGTAACATATGGGATACCAAAGTAATCTCTACATTGGAGATCCTAGCTTCTATAGAATTATCTAAACCTACTCCATACATCTGGATTTGTGGAAGTGTTTGGGGCAGTATTGGTCAGAATCAGTCAGAACTCTTTTGTCCTAGTCTCAAGAGAAAATGCTGGTTGTGATAACTAAGGTTGGCAACTTAGATGACACCTCCTTTATCCTATTGACAAGAATTATGTGAAAGCCTTGATGGATCAAAGCCCTTATGTATGACAGACTGAGTCCCATCTGGTGACAGTCATATGTTTATGATTGCAACTTGGAGTTCTAAAGCAGGGGTCTTCAAACTTGACAGCTTTAAGACTTGTGGACTTCAACTCCCAGAATTCTTCCTCTAGTCATGCTTGCCCGGGAATTCTGGGAGTTGAAGTCCACAAGTCTTAAAGCTGTCAAGTTTGAAGACTCTTGTTCTAAAGAGTATGTATATATGAATGAAATGAAAGAACATAGTGTTTTGTAAGTAAGAAAGGGGGAAGGTTTATTAAGGTGGCATGTATGGAAGTGAAGATATAGTTTAATTATGAAATTAAAGGGTAAGAGCTATTTCAGTAAGGATGAGTTAATATTCAGATTGCATGGGTATATGTAAAACTATGCATTATGTTCCATTGATAGTAGTAATGAAGGCACCAGAAATGAGTTTAGAGAAAAAAATATGTGACATTCTGAATGAATGCAAATCAGAAAAAAGTGTCATGAAAATATGTGAGAACAAAAATGAATACAAAAATTGAGCCATTTGAAAGCCCCAACATTGTCATTAGTCTTTGACAATTATTTGTATTGAAAAATGTTTGTTTCATACATACATATACATATACATATACATACATACATACATACATACATACATTTGTTTGTTTATTTTCTTAAGTTTTCGCGGGTACTTACATGTATGGCATTCAGCTTTGTTCAGGTATTTTCCCATGTCATTGTAGTGTTCGGGAAATACCCGAACAAAGCTGAATGCCATACATATATGTATATTGAATCTAGGTTTCTTTATACATATGTGTTGTCCCAATTCTAACCTGAATTAAGGGATTACAGGGTCATAGAGAGGGACTTTAATGGTAAAATAATGCATATATAGATGCCGTCCTTGACGTATGCTCATTTATGACCATGATTCTTGATAAGTAAAACAGATCATTACATCCCTGAGTTAATTTTATTGCCTTTTTTGCAATAGTTGTAAAATGAACCCATTGTTCACTAGAAGCAGTTTTTGCCAGAAACCTGTTTCTGGCAAAAATGTAAATCATGGTTTGTTGGAAGACTACCAATAAATCTAAAAACATGTATCATTTTATTGTTTATGATAAAAAGTTTGAGGGATTCAGTGAAGGGAAGATGGGTGATGAAAGATTCTGATTGTAGGATATGCCATTTTTAGGTTAGTGTTGGTTGCTTTTAAGGAAAAATGGACATAAAAAGGCAAATGAAAGAATAACTGGAGGAAGAAAAAATATAAGTCCTTTCTTTAATAAACCATTAGAAAATAAATTAGTCATCCCACAGATAAATGGAAATTCAGTGTAAGAAAACAATATGGAAGCAATTTTGAATACAATGAAAATAATTACATTGTAGTGTGTCACAGAAGCATGTAATTTTAATAGGAAAAAGGAGACTTGTTAGAAAGATGCTGTGGATACAGAAAAAATAATAGAAAAATGCTGCAAAAGTAGTGGAAGAAGAATTTATAGATTTGTATTGCAGTGTTAATAATATATTAAAGAATAGAATTGAAACAAATTCAATAAATTTTAATATCTGATATGATGAAAAGAAAAATGCAAAATATTGAAAAATGGTAAGGCTGTAGTCTTAGATGACATAATTGGAGAAGTGTTAAAAAACAGGTGTAGTTTACCGATCATTTGTTTGTATGATTTCCTTAAAGTGTGCTTGAAGACTGTCTCTGATCTTGACAATTGGAAGAATTTATTGATTAAATTTATAGCTCCCATCTCGCCTTCAAAAGAAGCTCTGAGTGGAAGAATTTACCATACTGCAATGGGAAGTACTAACAAAAGTGAATGCAAAAACTACAGGGAGATTTTCTTATGTATTTCTGAGAAGGTGCCTGACAGAATTCTAAATGAAAGATTCTTAAGGTGACAAAAAGAAAAAATTCAGAAATGTGGATGCTGCTTTTCAACATGTCATTGAGAAGTACATGAACTCAACAGTATATTATATATGTGTTGATTTAGAAATGCATATGATAAATAAAATAAGTTTGAATTATGGAATGTTCTAGACAAATATGGAGTTAAGTGTTGGGTGTTAAATACAGTAAGTCTGGCATATGATGCATGGTTAAAAATAAATAGATTACATAGCAATGGTTCAACATTCAGCAGAGGTATGTGATAATCTTTTGGTTAATGTGTTTATCATTAAATCTGAGAAAGAAATGTGAATGCAACAGTAGTTTTATGTGCAGCTGATGTGCTGTTGATTGAAAATGTGAATGATTTGCAGTATAAGTAGTCCTCAGCTTACATCTGTAAAGGAACCTGCCTAATATGGTTATAAAATGGGTCACATTACCAGACATGTTTTTACAATTGTTTTGCTGTGATCATTAAGCAAACCCATTGTTTGCTGTGGGATATCTTTGCCCCAAACCAGAAGTAAAAACCAATATTCAGCAAAAATGTAAATCACAATCACCTGACCATGGGATACTACAAGCAGCCATAATTGCTAGCGTTTTTTCCAGGTAACCAAAATGTAGTCACATGCAAGGAGTGACTGTCAGAGCCAAATCATAAGTACCTTTGGGGAGTGGGGTGGTGGTCTATTGTCGCTCCAAGCAGTCACTAAACGACCAGTTAAAAATTAATCCCTATTTATAAATATGACAATGAAAGTATAATGCAGCCAATATGTAGATATGGTTGTCAAAATTCATGCATCAAAGAGGAACCATTGGTAAGGAAAATGGAGTGAACAACTTCCACCATTTATCACTAAATGAAGGAAAGTTAGAATAAGAATTTATATATATGTAGTAGAATGTTTGCTAAAGTTGCAGAAATGGGTTGATAAATTTTAAGATGTGCTATCTGCTTATAGAAAATAGTATATGTTCTTTTGTGAGGAATGTATATTTTGTGAGGAATGTATATTTGTCAAAATCAGAAAGTGGTTATGAATAAGAGCTTTTTGAGAACTGGAGAATGATTTGGGTCATTATATTCAATGCCAAAGCAAATACAAGCATGACTGGATAATATGGGAGGGAAACAAACATTAACATTATCAGACAAGGGTGTTCTACTGATTTATTTATTTTGGTGAATTTTTCTGCAAATAACTTTAAATTTTATTTCAACCATGGGTATATAGTTTTCATTCAATTTCAAACTATGAATATTTCCTTATTTTTGCAATTTATAAATCAGTTCTTGATTTACAATTAATTATTCAACAGAAATGGCTACAAATTGTTTACATACTTAAGTGTGCTTCAAATTTAGATATTTTAAAAATAATAAAAGCCACATGTAAGGGGTATGTGTGAGGGAGAGGGAGAGAGAAACTTATTTTATCACCTATTACATTCTGCACTCAATGGACTAAATTAGGAATAGTGTTGGGGGGGATTAAAGCTTTCTTCCATTTTCTTCTCATACTTTGAACTATACAAATATCTCTTTGCTTAGGTCTGCTGCTACAAATCCTATTCTCTTTTTCTTTACACTTTTAAAAAGTGGCGTAATAGCTTATTTTATGTATTTATTTTATACCACTTTTATTTTTATAAACAACTTCTTCCTCATGTTTCAAACACTTTAACAAAGTATTAGCTTGAAGTTGCTATTGATATCTTTATTTGGTTTGTTTTTATTTTAAACAATGCCTAAACCTTTCTATAACATTTTAAGACTCTTCAAATCTCTGATCAGTATTTTGCAATTACATTCACGTTACTTACGAAGACCTGATATGTTTGCTCAAACAAGGGATGTTGTAATAATTGATAATCACTATTGCATCATGTAGTAGTGAGTTGCATAATCTTATCATTTTGGTGATGTTCTTTTTCATCACTTTTTCATGGAATCGATGATGATTGTGGCATGTCCAAATTTCTTAAAGTTTGGCATATACAGAAACAATATGCTTAATCAGAAGATAAAATTATAATGGCATTATGTCAGACAGAAGAAAATCAAATATAAATATGAAGGTAAAATTTAATTAATTTGTTACTTGTTTACAGGTTACCCATGTTGAGCCTTGGGAGAAGGGAAGCAGAAAAACTGCAGGTCAAACAGGGATGTGTGGAGGGGTAAGTAGAAGTACGTGATTTCTGCATTTTGGAGCTTTTTTTAAAAAAAAAGTTAATTTTTCAAAATGATCTATAAAAAACTTCAGTTTGCAAGCTTTCAACCAGTTTATTAGCACAATTAGTCCTTGACTTATGATCTCAGTTGAGCCCAACATTTCCATTGCTAAGCAAGGCTGTTATTAAGTGAGCTGTGCTTCATTTTATGACCTTTTGCCACAGCTAAGTGAACTATGTAGTTGTTGAGCGAATCTGGCTTCCCCCATTGACTTGCTATGTCGGAAGCTGGCTGGGAAAGTTACAAATGGTGGTCGCATGACCCCAGGATAATGCAGCTGCCATAAATATAAGCCAATTGCCAAGTGCTGAAATTTTGATCACATAACCATGGGGATGCTGCAACGGTTGTAAATATGAAAAAAGGTCATAAGTCCAACTTTTCACTGCCATTGTAACTTTGAATGGTCACTAAATGAATGGTTGTAAGTCAAAGATTACCTGTAGTTCAGTCCATTAAAAGTTTTGTTCATAACTCATGGAACATATTATGTTTATTGTTATGAAATGTGTTAGTAGCTTGAGTTGGTAGTTAGGCTGTTGGTTTTAGCTCTGAGCTTGGCAGTTTGGTTGCAAATGTTTCATCACCATTCGCAGAGACATCATCAGTGCACTTTGAATTGTGCTCGTCTGTCAGAACACAGGTCTTTAAATACCTCAGGTATTAGTAGCTCAGGTTGGGCTAACTACCAACTCAAGCTACTAATATTCAAACACATTTCATTTCATAACAATAAATATAAGGAAAATCTCACTCTGAAATAATACGTTCAATATGACAAAAATTTGACAAAAATATGAACAAAATTTTTAATGGACTGATCTACAGGTAATCTTCGACTTACAACTATTAATTTAGCAACCATTCAGAGTTACACATGTTTTGATACCTTATGTATTTAAAGACCTGTGTTCTGAGAGATGAGCACAATTCAAAACACACTGACAATGTCTCCTCAAATGGTGACGAAATGTTTGCAACCAAATTGCTAAGCTTGGAGCTCAAACTAACAGTCTGTTTATTTTTATAATAGAGATTAAGAGGATTAATCTTTCCTAATGATAAATGCAGTGCTAATGTGTATTTTATATTTAATAAAATGCTAGTTTTTATTAAATTCTAGGTCCTCAGTTTTTTAAAGAAGGAACACTTATAATGAAGCTTTGGGTAAATAATAAGTCAATAAGTTAAAATTTAATTTTTAAAAACCTAAATAATTTACTGTGAGTCACTTTCATTTTAGAGTTGCCAATTTAGCAAATACCATGCATACATAACATCCCTTATTCTAAGAGGAATACACATACAAACAAGTTATGTGTACATGTCTGTTCAAGTTTTTCAAAGGTGTGAAGGTTTCATGTGTTGACAGTTTTTGTTCTTTATTTAGTTATTATTTTTATACATTTATTGTTAATGTTAGCCACCCACATTCACTCTGACAAAATGGATGACCATGTAAATCTAAATAAGGAAATAAAATATTTCTTTCCTAAGCAATGTAAGGCTAGTCACAGTTGAATGATTGGCAATAATGTAATTTCATTGAGAGAAGGTATAGCTTCTTGTACTATGTACACCTGAATCTGTTCTTCCTTCTCCTAAAAATTTGAGCACAAAAAATTAATTTATTTACAAAAAACCCTCACCTATATTGTTCCTCTGTTGAATCAATTATGGGTTGTTGTTTTTCTCATTTTGAAAGGTGCGAGGAGTTGGAACTGGAGGTATAGTGTCTACCGCCTTTTGCCTCTTGTACAAGTTATTTACTTTGAAGCTTACCCGCAAGCAAGTGATGGGACTAATAACTCATATAGATTCCCCATACATTAGGGCCCTTGGATTCATGTATATTAGGTAAGTAGTTTTGTATTTAATTACAAACTAAGTTTTATCTACAGAGGAAAAATGTTAAAGTTACACAATTACTTTGTATTTCAGGTACACACAACCTCCAAAAGATTTATGGGACTGGTTTGAATCCTTTCTCGATGATGAGGAGGTATGTCAACAAGGGTAATACTTTGTTTTCTTTTTTCTTTTCTTTCTGATATTTTAAAATATTTTATGGAATGCAAAAATAATCTTTAACTGCAAATCTTAGCAGTAAAAACCATCCTTAATGATGTGCAAATTTGGATTAGCTTTCTAACTTTATTAGAAGTTAATCATTTCTCAGAACTCAAAAAAATGTGTTTTTTGTTAGGAAGCAGTATGTTGGTAGTTTTGAATGGTCACTTTTTAAAACAGACTTTTACATTCTATTCTTCAGTGTTTTCACTTGCAGAATTGTGCAATGAACTTAACCCCCCCCCTCAAAAAAAATCTATAACAGTTAGGAACTCCATACATACCTTGCTTAAATGTTAAATTCCTCTAGTGCCTATACATTAGTTTATCTGAATTCTTTTTTTACCCCTGCAACACAGATCTGATGTGAATTCTTTGGGTTTTATCATGAACATGTTTCAGTTATAGTACCCATGTATACAATATTATACCATAACAGTGGTAATTGAGATCAAGTGATGCAGTCTCTCAAAGTAAGATTTAGATGGATTTTTTTTTCATTCATTACATATGCACATACACAACACTGGCACATTTATTTATTAATTAATGTCTCACATTCTCAGTTCTTACCAATAACTAATTCATGGCTCAGTTTTTCACCAAACTAACTAAAACTGCATGAATAAAGAGGAATCACTTTCATATGTTAACATTTTTTCCAGTTTGCCAGTGTTGAAGATGTAAAAGCATCTATATATATATATATATATATATAAATATAAATATAAATATATATATATATATATATATATATATATATATATATATATATATATATATATATATGCCTAAATATAAATGTTTTTATGAATTCATTGATCTCTATTTATATTTTTCAGGAACTACATTTTAGCTAATGTGTTGTTTTCTTCTTTAGAAAAGAAAATCTTTGCAACGATTTTGTTTGGAAAAACTGTATTTCTGAACACTTAAATGTGTGTGAGTGCAAGCAGTTTTACATACAGATTTTCTGTTCCTGTTTTAGATAACAAATCTCACTTTCCTTGTGTGCTTGCACTATAGGTTTGGGCCTGACAATAGCTGACTAACATGTCCTGAGCTGTGAGAGGGCATAGCAAGAAGGCCTTCATGCGGTAATGACCCTTTTCCGAGACAATGGTCATCATGGATTATGCGTTTCCAATTATTTGTTACTTTATTTATTTGTTGCATAACTCTAAATTAGAAAACTCACTGCTTCATGGCAGTTGGTTTGCTATTGCTTCCTATTTAGGTATAGTCCATTTTATACTACAGACTTTTCTGATCATTTTTAGACAGGAATGGTCATCCTAAGTATGGATAAATGGTAGTTCTAATTTGTGGCAATAGTCCGCAAAATACCAGATAATGTAGAACAAATTACTTTTCCTTTATGGAATAACCATATGTGATAATAGAATACAACTCAGTTATGCTAATATTTCAACCTGGTTTACTAAGAAATGGATCCTTTACTGCCTGGCTGCAGGAACAGTCTATACCTGCATGCTTGGGTATTAAATCAAATTACCAGCCAGTAAAATAGCAAAATGCAAAGATGCAAGAGATGAAGTTCATATAACAGCTTAATTATCAGCAAAAACAGCTAAGCCATCGCATATGAAATATGGCAATCAGTATAAGTAGCATTTGTTTCTAGATAAATTTTAGATAGCTTCTCACAATCAGAATGTGTGTTGTGTTTTGTGTTTCTTTTTGAAGGACCTTGATGTGAAAGCAGGTGGTGGCTGCATGATGACCATTGGAGAAATGCTGCGCTCTTTTCTTACTAAGCTTGAATGGTTTTCTACATTATTTCCGAGAATTCCTGTACCCGTGCAAAAGAACATTGATCAACAAATTAAAGCCAGACCTAGAAAAATCAAGAAGGATGGCAAAGAGGGAGTAGAAGAAGCAGACAGGCATACAGAGCGTAGACGTTCAAGGTTATATTTTAATTTTATTAAATAATTATTTAATCGTTCTCTAGTAATTTGGCATAATCATTGTGTTATTTTGCTATTGTAAATATTATTTGTCTACTGCTATTACACAAATAACCATTTTGAACTAACAAACTGCTTCATGTTACTTTCTCAGCTCCTCTGTAAGATTAGTACATATTCCCATATCGTAGTTAAGATTTGATAAATGGACTTCGTTATTAGGTTTTTATGGTTGAAATGAAATTTAATTTGAACACCTGCTCATGTAGAGGTAGTCCTCAATTACCATTTGTTCAATACCGTTCAAAGTTAGGATATGTTGAATGAATGGTAGTTTCAGCTGGTCCTTGAAGTTGTGATTGTTCTTGCATCCCACAGTCATATGATCAACATTTGAGTACTTGTCAACCGGTCATTTATAACTGCAGTATACACTTCAATGCCTCCACCCTTGTCTCTGCCCTTTTTTCTGCCCTCTATTCTACTGACACTGTATCCCGACTTCCCCAACCTGATCTTTATTATCTTCTTTCTTCCATTGCTATGATGTGACATGCCCAGCTGAGGCAGCTGCTGACCCTCCATGCACCCATTATATGAGGTTAAACTGCTTATATTTACTAGTAGTTTGGTGCCTTTTGCTCAGTTTGTGTCTCACAAGTTTACATAGGATTTGTGTGATCCTGTTTGAACTTCAGCCCACTTATTTAGGGAAAATTTGGGTGAAGGTGGTTGGAACTTAGTCACAAAATATCTGAAAAGAAATAGTTCATCTAGATCTTTGCCAATCTGGACCAAAAATTACCATTTGTCTCTTGTAAATGATTATTCTGGGACCTATATATTGGGAATTACAGTCCTGTGGATCTTATTAAACCTCTCTTTAGAGAGCAGAGTTTATCATACCTAGTGTTTAAAGGTTATCAGGGACTGAATAAGTCAAAAAGCTTCAAGTTGAATGTGTAATTATTTGGAAATAATTTTAGTAGCTATGACTTGGATTTTGGATGGAGTTTCACTGAGCATGTCTGAAGTGTAGATTCTTTTGAATCTGTGGCACCTAGAGGAACAAATAGAGCCATTCTTTGAGTGTATTGGCTATAATTACTCATATCCTCATCACCCATATTGCAACATGCTCCATTTCAAGTTGTTTATTGTTCAACAATTTCAACGAGCAATGGATGACAGATGAAATCCAGTTCAGCAGGGTAACACAACTTATTTGATTACTAGATTGGTCACCTGTAGATTCCTTGATCCAGTTCAAATTGCTAGTTGTTAGTTATCTCTAAAGCTTTTCATAGCTTGGATCCTGACTGTCTTTGGGACCGTGTGATCCAAATAGAATCTGCTCATTCCACAGGTTCAAGTCATTAAGACATGTGGTAGATATCCACTATTCATGAAGCTAAAGAGATGGGAACCAGAAAAGTAGCCTTATATGTGGCTGCCTGGTCTTATGGTTTGTCCACTTCAAGATAAACCCATCTTTGATTTAACTGATAAAAGAAATAAAAGCAATCGTTTTCCAGCATTTTTTCCTGTTATAATTTATATGTTGGCTGCTATTGCATCTCAATTTATTGATTGATCTTTATTTTTAAAATAACAGTTTTGTGATGTTATGGTTCTGGGTTCTTTTATTTATATAAGGTGACCTGTGTCTTCTGATGGGGATGACAATTAAATACTCATATAAAGTAATGTAAATTAAATAATTACCCAGTTTTGTTGGGGATTGGGTGATATACAAATACAATTAATTATGCTAAGTAGACATCAGGAGATACCAGAGGTTGATCAAATGATTGCACCCTGCTTCTGGGTATTTTCTTACACATTACATCAGGTATAACAAATTAATAATGCACAAATTTGATTCTTAAAATTGACAACCCAATAGATGAAAAAGATTAAATGTTCTACAGTTAAATTCTTATTATGAAAAAACTGTTTCTAAAGCATTTTGTCATTTTATTATAGGTCTCCAAGAAGATCCTTGAGTCCTAGGAGGTCACCTAGAAGATCAAGAAGCAGAAGTCATCATCGAGAAGGACGGGGTTCATCCAGTTTTGATAGAGAATTGGAAAGGGAAAGGGAGCGACAAAGATTAGAGCGTGAAGCTAAGGAGAGAGAGAGGGAACGGAGACGGTCTCGAAGTTCTGATCGCGCTTTGGACCGTAGGCGAAGCCGGGAAAGGCACAGAAGTCGAAGCCGCGATCGAAAAGGAGACAGGAGAGAGAAAGAGAAAGAAAATGAAAGAAATAAAAGGAAGGAGCGTGACCATGACAAAGAGAGAGGTGTTGAAAGAGAACGAGATCGCTCTAGAGAGAGAGATCATTCTCGAGAAAAATCAAAAGACAGAAAAGGTAAAAATGAAGGAGATGAAAGGAGGCACAGAGATGAAAAAGATGAAAGGAAGCATAAAGATGAAAAAAGAGATGCCAAAAAAGAGAGGCGGCATAGCCGAAGCCGAAGTAGGGATCGTAAGCATAGGAGCAGAAGTACAAGTAGAAATGCTAGCAAGCATAGTAGAAGCAGGAGTAAAGATAAGTCAAGTAAACATAAAAGTGGAAGTAAAGAGAAATCAAACAAGCAGAGCAGAAGCCGAAGCAGAGGAAGAACTGATAGCAGTGAAAAGACTCGAAAACGAGACCGTAGTCCTAGTAAAGAAAGATCACGAAAACGTAGCAAAAGCAAAGAACGTTCCCACAGATATGACCACAGCGATAAGGACCACTCAGATAAACACGATCATCAAAGGAGCCAAAGTACAGAACAAGAGAATCAAGAAAAACAATCTAAAAACAAAGATGAGACTGTATAAATATTCAGAAATGGATCACATTGAATCCTATAAATGTTTTGAAATCTTGCTTATTTTTTCTTAAAATTGAGATTGTGCAGTAGTTGATGAGCACTCTTCTTCAACCTCCCTCTAGGCTGCAGATTGTCATTTCCTATTTTGAGTAGGGAAGTGCCTTTGTAATCCCATTAAAAGTGTTGGCTATTCCAGTCCATTTGTTTAGTTAATTTCATGATGCAAATCTGTTTGTGCATTTTTTAAAAAAAATGTTCAACTGTTTCTGAAATGTACAATCTGTACATATGTCCTGAAACTGTTGTAATTCCTTTGGCATGGTCGCCATGTTGGTTAAATTTGTATACGGCAATAAAACTGCCACTAATTCTACTTTGTTTTATAGATGTGGAATTATGGTTTCTATCTTTGCATTAGCATGGCTGTGCTTTGCATAATAGTATGGCAGAAGCTTTTTAAGGATGGGTCTTGAACATGTATTATATCTAAAATATTTATGTGCATTCAGCATCCATGAAGGTTGCAGTTCTAGAACTGTTGTCTTGGGAACACATTTAAATCACATTTTAACTGAAATTTAAGAATGTGTTATAATTAGACTTTTCAGAGGAGGTAGCAATTTAAGGCAGGGATATAGATTTGGCTGAGTTTTATGTAGTAGTCAATGCTACCTCACAGGGACATTTAAGATTGATAAATCTATGTACCATATCTACATATATTTTATGGCTAGTGTTTATTGTTCATGTAAAGATTCTTTCAATACAAATTACCTTATGTTTTTCATTTGTTATGTTATGCCCTTGCCCTGTTATTCAAGAAACAACCTTAGGCTAACAAAGATGTATTGAGGGAGGCAGGATAGCAAAATAAGGTCAAATACCAGACTTTAAATTTCAGACTGTCAGATCTTTTTTTTATAAACGAGACATTTAAAATAAAACATCTTCATAGTGTTCCTTTCGTAATGCATAATGTTTTTTTAATCAAAGATTTGTGATCATTGCTTGAGCTGAAGAACTTTTCTCTAACAACAGGAACTAAATTTTAAAACATTTTATTACCTGTGAGATAATGTCAAAATGCCGAACTGAAAGATAAATCATATCACAAAGTTCATATCTGTTTGGTAGATTTGTTCTAGTGGCCTGTATAAGAAATATCTGGAATAAAGACTGGATTAATTTATTTGTGGTTATCACCAATTCATTGTGAAAAACAAGTCAGCCTGGGCTTGCATAAACATTAGAAATTGCAGTTCATTATGTAAAGAGTAGACCTCTAGTCTATAAGCAAAACTACTGAACAAGCCAATTGACTCGGTGGTTTTATAACAGAATGGAGAACTAATTTGGTACATTTATAATGCTTATTAGGTTATTAATAGTAATCTTTATATAGTGAAAATAACCTGCATGTCATCCTCAAAGAAATATAGGAAAACCATTTTTATAGTATTAAAATCTCCATAATGGTTCACGCTGGGTGAGGGATATAAATATGCAATAATAATTACATGGTGGAATTTTATGAGGATTCTAATAGCATGTTTTCTGACTAAAATATATGGTACACATTTGTTGAAACAAGTGACCAAAAAAAGTACAGTGGTAAGGTTGATACAAAATGAAAAGGCATAAAAAGCATTACATTCCAGTTCAAAGACAATTTTAAATATCTTACGGGCTTGTTTCAGTTTTTTCACTCAGCACCTGATGCTGATCTGCACTTCTTCCTCTGTAAATCACTGAAAATTGTATTAAAAATATACATTTAAATCCAATCATTAAGATGCTGATTTTTTTTATACTCTACCTCAACTTGACCCTTTATGAACTGTTTATCCAGTGCTTTACTTTGTAATAGAAGTGCTAAGATCTTAGTCGTCTTCAGGGCAATGGATTTTTCTCTATTCAAGTTACGTAGGGATAATTTATATACTATATAATGTTTATTCTTTGAAACAGTCCAAGCTCAGCCTGCTTTTCTAATGTCCCAGGTGCTATCCCAACAGACTGTTGAAACTTGACTAGTTCTGAGTGCAAAACAATGTTTAGACAATGCAGTTGTTCTAGTAATGCTGGATAGATCTCTTATGAGTGCAGAATGTTTCAGATTTAAAATATTTTGCTCACTTATGGTAAGGATTAGTCATAAAAAGGAAGGCAATTCAGAAAATTCATTTGAAATTTTTAAAAATGAAACTATCTTCAGGTCAAGCCAAAATGATAGCTTCATGGACACTCATATATATAGAGAGAGGGGAGTGGTAATGGTTTTTGGTTCCTTTGGAGTTAAATAGCATGTCTTGAGGTTGGCTTAGGCAGAGTGACTGGGGCTTTCTTGTCATATTTAGTTCATTCCCTTCAGCTACATTTAAAAGTTTCAAGTGTTGAGATTTTACTAACTTAACATTTGTAGTATACTGCATACCAAATTTTATGTAGTTCTGAACACAGATCGATAGACAATCTTGACCATACCAATGTTAAAACAAATTGGATCAGATAGGATGAGTTTCTGATAAAAACATCTAAATATCCAATTAGTTGAAGTTTAGCTTAAGTACACTAACAACCAAAATGGGCATTCAAAATCCACTTACCCATTCCTACTGAGTTTCCAGAACATGTCACTAGAAGAAAAACATGCAACGGTAAGTATTTAACTGAGAGGAAACACTTCTCAAAAAGGTTACATTGACTTATTTTTTTAAAAGCTTTAAATTGTTGAATGAGTTTTATAAAATGAAATCAATAGTTAACTTTATAAACTTGTAAATACATTAATATTTGAAATTAATCTAGGATAATTCTGGGTAAGAGTTTAGTAGTTAAGGTACCAGCCTAGAAAACAGGAGATAGTCCTGATAGCCTTAGTTTCAAAACCAGCTGGGTAATGTTGGGTCAGTCACACACACTTCCCCAGGAAGCAAGCAAACCTCATTGGAAAAACTTTGGCAAGAAAACTGTCCAGGCAGTCATCAGGAATCCACTGATTTAAAATATAGATACAGAAACTGGTAAATTTGAGTCTAATTGAATAGAACACTAACACTAGCCACTTCTAAATAAGTGCTGGTAGTTTTTCCAAAATTCTTAGCAACATATTACAAGCTTTCATGGACTAGATTAATGAGAAGCTAGTCTCTAGAATGAAAATGATGTATTACAAAATAATTGCCTATACATATAGAGAGTTGCCATGCTGTTAACAACCATCACAAAGATGGGCTGACAATCTGGCAATGATAATAGTGTATATGCCAGATTGTGTAAATCGGGTGTCCAACCTTGGCAATTTTTAAGATTCCAATTGCCAGAATTCCCCTACCAGCCATCATCTTAAACCAGATTAATAATACTATGTATTTTTATTTCCCTGCATATGCTGTCTCCATTTTTTTTACTTTTGCAATGCCTTTTAAGTTTTTACCTGAATACATTTTCTTAGGACAAAATGCAAGCTTTGCCCTATTATGATCAATTAGAGGTGACACTGCCACCATATAGACATCCCCACAAGGTATCTCAGTGATGTCACAGTATGTCAGAGCTCCAGTGGATATACAGGTGAAATTTCTTTTTGAGCCATACAGATCTGTGCTGTAATTTATTGACTCTTTAGAACTGCGCCAATATACTCTTATGCTATTGTTGCCCAGTCTGTATAATTTAACCCCAGATGGACAGCAAGCACCTGAGAAAATAAAATAAATTGCAGTTTTAGTGACTTACAGGTTCTGTAGAATAACATTTCTTACCACTTACTGACATTTAAAAGCATTCTATACAGTTTATCAGCAAAAATTTAAACGGTGTTCTGAGATTACTCTCATTTTGTCAAAAGAAAGGAGGTAGGATGTGTATGTGTGGAAATGGAAATGTATAGTTATTTGGCCTGTGCTTCAAATATGAACGTTGCCTTTTAAAAAAATTGCTACAGCTTCCCAAACAGGTCATTTTCAGGCTCAAGCTGTATTATATGTTGGAATTGATTAGTTTTATAACCATTAAGTCATTATAAATGTTAGAAGTGATAGCAACATGCAACTTGTATAAAATTCACACATGCCTTATTTGCAGGCGGATGAGCTAACATTTTCAAAGGAGTTTAAAAGACTTATTTTCCCCCTTAATCCTGCCTGTCTCCCAAAAGTGTAAAAGTAAAGAAACAAGCCTGAAACCATTTTCTCCACCACAGTAATAACACCCCTCTTTGATCAAACTTTTTGCAGCCTCCAAAAAGCCAGTTTGGGATAGCGGTTAAGTCACCAGGCTAGAAACAGAGAAATTGTATCTCCCTCTAGGTACAAAGCCAGCTAAATGACCTTGGGCTAGTTATTCTCTCACAAATTACAAAGATGACAATGGTGAATCACTAAGAAAACTGCAGGGACAGTCCAGGCAGGCAAGCCAGGACAGCAAACTATAAAAGGTTTCTTATTCCACATAATCCGGCATCACATAGCCTGCAAACATAAAAATTGACTTAGTTATGTATGACATGCACCTATTTCTTACGAAGGGACATATAGGTAAAGTGTCATAATGAAAGGAAACTCATGAAGACTCTTGCTCTTACAGGTAGCCCTCTGATTTCAGCCACTAATTCATTGGCCAAATTTAGGATGGTACTTATAACAAATCCTCAAAGTTGCAACGGCTGCAACATCCCCATGGTCACATGGTCATGATTCGGGCACTGGCTCCCAATTACAATAGCTACAGCATCCTGCTATCACGTGATCACCATTTGTGACCTTCCAAACAAAGTCAATGGAGAAGTTGGCAAGGAAGGTCACAAACCAATCCCACCACATTTTAACCCCAAGGAGCCCCACTACAGAGTAGAAGATCCCGGGGATCTCATACTCTATAGCATCCCCATGCACATCTAAGTCCTGTAGCATGCCTACCCTTAGACCTCTTCCGTCTGCATTCTGTAATATCCACCTGCAGCCTCCACCAGTCAACCTATCTCCCTTAGTGTCCCTCCACAACCTCATCATCTCACTGATGGCCCTCGCTAGCAGACTTGTGTTCTCCTAGTGCTCACCCAGCAGCTTACCCATGGCCCTCAGTGGCCCTCAGCACTCCCTAGCACCCATTTGAGGCCCTCATCAGTTCACCTGTACTTCCAAGCACTTGCCCATAGCACTTGCAGACCACCCTATGGCACTCATACACACACACACACACGCTCCACAACATCTGTCCATGGCACTTGTACACTCTCACATGCTTCATGCCTGGGACTATTGCCTCTTCCAACTTGATGGCCCACTCAGTCCTGGTTGGTTACAATGGCAACCAAAACTTCCAGGATTAGTGTTGCTAAGCAATGTGGTTGTGCAATGCTACACATCACTAACATTGGAAATTCTGATCCCAATTGCCGTTCTTACCCGAAGGTTATCTGCATTCTTGGACTTCTGTAAAAGTTACCAAAGACTGCATGGGATATAAGGGATTACATTGTGAGGGAATCTCTGATTCCCCTATTCCGTTTAAACAATCCACTTTATAACCACTCACACACAAAGTAGGACTAGCCTTGATGACAGCCTGGATAGACACTGAAGATCAATCTCTTCTGGAATATCAGTGATTCTTTAGAAAAACGGGAGCTGAGAGGAAAGGATCCAGAAAGACCCTTCCTTGTACGTTCTTCTTCACTAACAATTCTCAGATTTCAAGCCCATGAACATAAATTACTAATTGCATGCAAACAACAAGTTTTATATTCTCATATTTCAACAGCAGTTTTAATCAGCAATTTTATATACTTACTAGAAGAAAATCCTTTGTATATGCAGTCAGATATCAAGCCTGTTTCACTAACTGCTTTGAGAGTTACAGTGTAGTTAGTTCCACAAGTAATGCATCCCAGGAGACAAGAGGTTTGGAGAGTGTGACACTGGGCTTGTCTTTGGTCTGATTCCAAAATGGTTATGTATGACTTTGCACCAGTCCCAGAAGACCAGCTGATGTTTGTTACGGTTTGTGTCACTTGAGTCATTGAAAGATCAGCTGGGCAGCAAGGATCTTGGGAAAAAAACAGAAGAAAATGTTTAGCATTTGATACTAGCCTTCTTTTAAATACTATATAGAGTATAGACAGCTATATTTCTTAAGGGCTGATAAACTATGCTGATAAATAGTAACATGGATAAAAGATCCATCAAATCTTGTATAACATATATCTTTCTATAAATATTTCAATACTGCTTGGGAAAAAAAAGGCACATGTCCTTATCACAGTTTGTTTAGTGACCATTCAAAGTTACAACAGCACTGAAAAAAGTGACTCATTTTTCACACTTATGACTGTTGCAGCATTTTCCAAAGTCATGTGATCAAAATTCAGATGCTTGGCAAGTGACTCACAATTATGACAGTTGTGGTGTCCCGGGATCATCTTTTGCAACCATCTGACAAGCAAAATCAACGGGGAAGCCAGATTCATTTCACAATTGTGGCAAGAAAAGTCACAACACGGGGCAAAATTCTTCTAACTTCTCACTTAGCAACAGAAATTTTGGGTGGAAAGTTGAGGATGACTATATTGTTGTTGGCTTTATTTCAGAATTATACATGTTAGGTGGAGCTACATTCTCTGTTTAAGAACAAGTTTGTGTTCTTGTAGTCCTACAACCAGTTTGATGCTGAACAAGCGCATTATATCTATGGTAAGGAGGCCCTTTATAATTTTGGCCTACAAACCTGTTGTGGTGTTGTTTGAAGCAAGGGGAAGCTGACGTTTGCATACAGCACACTGGTGACTTCAATAGGTGCATACAGCACACTGGTGACTTCAATTGTATTGTTGCAATACTTTCCTTACCTGTCTCTAATGGGACACTGTAACTAGGCAAGCTGTATCCCGCTTCTGTACTTGCTACAGCATTGATAAAAAATGTGGACCCACATGGAAGGTTATGGATAGAGCATGAATTTCCAAAACTTGTGCAATACCACTTTCCTGCTTCTCCTTTTACTGTGATAGTATACATTGCTCCATCACTACTGGTATGCCAATGCACACTAATTATAGAAAGAGTGTCCTTTGAGATGTTTAATATTTCTGGACTACATGGAGCTGAAAGATTATAGAAAGAGCAGAGAAAAAACGGCATTCTTATTTGTGACATATACTGTATTAAAAGAGATTCACATTAGAACATCTGGAATTTTACTGAAAGTTCAATAATACAACAGCGAAAAAACACATACTGTAAAATGTCCTCTCTATGCAACCATATTCTTTCAAATTGTGGCATAATCTTCTCTAAAATTTATTTATTGTATTTTATTGAATTCAACAGTAATTTACAACAAATCTCCAATAATCATTGGTGTCCTGAACTAAGCATTGTCAAAGGCTAAGCAGAGTTTGGTCATACTTGTATAGAAGATCAAGGCTGTAACTAGACTGGAATATTTTTTAAAAAGGAACAATGGCCAAGTTCACCTCTATAATGTCATCAAGAACACTATGTAGACATGCCTATTGAGTTTTTAAGAATCCAGGCTGACTTGAAGAATACTTTACTTAATGAAAATAATATAATCAAATGCTTAAGTATATTGATATTATATTATTAGAGCAAAAACCAAACAAAGAAAAATCATCCAACATTCCTTTGTGGTGATCATGCTTAACAGACAATAAGAAACAGTTTCCACAGGGAAAAACAATATCCAAATTTTCAAAAAAAAAATGCAAAGCATTTTTATTTTGGTTGTTCTCTTGTATATTCCCCCTCTCAAAAGTACTTTGAAATGTGATAAATGTATGTATAGTTGTTTTCTTCTGCTACTTCCAACATGGCCATCATAAGATAGCAATTATTAGTTTATTTTCAAGTCTCATATCATCTTATTATAATGGATGTCTTGCTTTAAAATAAAGGCTAAACTCATACCTGTTGTCACTTGCTTAGGTTCACATGACATATTGCTGCCTCTGATTTCACTGAATGAATAGACCGTGATATTGTACTGAGTGTTGCATTCAAGGGCAGAAAAGGTACATGTTGTGGCAGTATCGTGGCATAGTAACTCACTGGTCAGGGTAATAGCTTTGGTTTCATACATTTCAGCACCACGGACAGGAGACCAGATAATCTGAATGGTGTCACTAGACACAAACACTGGGCTAAAATTACTAGGACAGCAAGGTGCTAAAAGGAAGAAAAAAAGAAGGCAGGGTTAGGATTAAGGCAATACTAAAAAAATAATAAAGCAAATTATTGCAATGCAAACATCCCAAATAAGATTTAGTCATGGGTTTTTATGTTGTAATATTATGATAGAAGAAATAATTGCTGGACAACTCTTGGTACTACTGTTGGGTCATCAAGGATCTTCTAATATAAACAGCCATCCAATCATAACGGGAAGCAGGCATTTCAGGAGTCCTTCGGTCTGATTTCCTGAAGACATTTCACAACCGGTCTACTTCTTCCTTTTAACTCAGGCCATATGATGAATACTATAATCAAGAGATGATTCCTGCAGAACTAAAAACCTCAACAAGGGGGAAAGAATGATTGCTCATCCTTGAATTAAAACCAGGTTGACACCAGCCTGGTTCTTTCATCTAAACAATTCATACCTCGGGGCAGAGATGGAATTGTTTTTGTATTGCTTAACACCATTACGGATGAAAACTTGGCACTGGCTATGACAGTTGTGTAATTATTGCCCATATCATTTATTAATGCAATATCTAACTTTGTGCAAAGTCTATCCAATATACAGAAATAAACTGACTCTTACCTGTAGTATAGTTAAATATGTCACCTAAAGGACTCTGCCCGGCCTTGTTATAGGCAAAGACACTAATGAAATAGGTAAAGCCACAATCTGATTGGAAAAGGCATCGGGTACATGATGTGTTGCAGTGCACCTCCAAGCCATCATCACTTTTCACAAAAGCCACATAATAATCACTCAGGTCAACATTGGACCATGATACAGTCAAACTGACTGGTTCCTTCTCCTCAATGGTTATACATTCCGGAGCACAAGGGACTGTAAAGATTTTGACAAAACTCTCCTTAATTTTACTCATATGAAATAAATCTCAGGACAATAACAATTGCAGCCATTTTATTAAATTGCCAACCAATGTGATGTTTGAAGAATGTTCATCTATTGCATGTGATATAATGTGATTTTATAGAATGTCTGCTTTTATCGGTCCACCTGTACTAAAGATGTCAATCGCTTTATAAGGAGTGCACTATTTTGGATATTTTATTTCCATTAAAAATAGTCCATATATCTTTCTGTTTTACATTTCCCTGGGTGCTATAATTTTTGGATTGTGCATGTTCACCTACCAGTTTTGAAAATCACAGCCTCTGTGGGACTGCTAGAACCAGCTTCATTGTTTGCTACAACCACCAGGGAATATTCAGCCCCACACTCCAATGATGATATAGTACAGGAAGTAGAAATTGAACTACAGTTTCGTTTGGAAGTGTTGCTATAGGCTGCAATGCTGTAACTGGAAGCTCCTTCTGTCGGCATATAAGAAACCATTGCTCCCAAAGACCCACTGTCAAAAACCACTTGAACGTTTCCTGGTGCATGAGGCCCTGGAATATATTTTTAACAACATCCCACTGTCATTTGAATAGAAACAAAACTAAAAAGTGCTTTTAATTGTAACTCTATAATCTGCTTCAACCATTGTGCTAAAATTATGGTACAGTTTGTTCTGTTCTGATTTAGTTTATAACAATTGTCAAATCTTGGTTTATGGCTTGGCTTACTGTGGAAAGCCATCAAAATGTGGCTTATTTAACTTAACATTGTTAAGCAAATTCTCATTTTGTGTGAGATATAAATCCAGTCTATATGAATGCTTACATTTTTATCAAAGATGTTTGCAACTAAGAAATCATAGTAGCCAAAATGGCAACCGCAAACATCTGATTGAAGCTCTCCTTGATGTTCGGTGATAATTTTGCTTAAATTGCCTCATTTGAAGATCAGTTGTAAGAATTGTTTATATTTTCATTATCTGTTTATCAACCACAAAAGCCCATGGTATTAACACTTCAGAGAAAGCAGTAACATTGAAAACACAATAGTTATTCTAGTATTCTTGCTGCTAAATCCATGAACAATACGCAAGAATCTTTTTCTTTAACCATTATTATATTTATTGAAATTCAATTGTTTGTTGCAAAAAGTTGCTGACTTCTTACTTGTTCTTTGATTGTACGTGAAATCATCTCCAGGTATCCCATTAATATCCCATGCATATACCTTGATGGTATAGAGAGTTCCTGGATCTAAATTGGAAAATGTCAGGGAGTTGTTGGTGGTATTTTCTTTTAACATGTTACCTAAACCATCTGATCTTATAATAGACACAGAGAATCCAGCAGCCATATATACAGCATTCCAGCTAACCACAATATTGTTACACCTTGGAGAATTTGCTATCAGCATAGGTGCAGCCAGCACTGTAAATGAGAAATACAGATTAGATTTAGTAAAATCTGGTACATGGGCAAATGGAGATGAAATAAGGCAACAAATAAGTCTAAGCCAGTAATGGTAGTGATGTTTCTTAGATAATATTTGTATATACTATTGGCATATATATTCTAACATAGCAATATGCAGTTATCTACTTATCTATTATCTTAGTTATCCATTATAAATATCTATAAAACTCATATTTTCTCCTACAATTCATGGACACAAGAGTCCAATATATTTATGGATCCTAATTTCTTAACAAACAAGAATAAATGATGGGAAAGTGTCAAACTGGAAAATATATTCTGTAAAGTGCATAAGTCAACACTAACTACAGATAAACTGGCAGCCAATACAGTTGGCCCAAGCTAGACTAGAGTATTGTTTAACAACATCTATACAATAGTGTGATTTGCACCAAATGAAATTTCTAAATCTTTTCAAGGGGCCTATATGGTATACATTACTACATTCCATCTTATGCAGTATAAACTTTCCAATATGAAATAGACACATCATAAATATTCCTAACCAGTTGATGAGTTACTTTTAGTAAATTTCTTAAATTAACCTGTTAATCAGAAGGCTCCACTGATATTTTTACTGTGATGAAAACATCTTAGTCTTTATCATTTAATCATCTTCAATTTCCTTTGGCTAACCCATTCATTATCACTATATTCTCAACAACTTGCTCAGAAATCATAAAGTTGCCACTAGGTAATTAAGCAAGAATTCTATGCCAACATTTTAGCCCTGTGACACATTTGGAGGGGCTAAGAATTATTCTTGATTTTTTTAATTGTGTGTCATACAATTACACTCTAACAAGTAGGACAAAGACCAAGTTAATGAATTAAACTGCATTTCAATTTAAACTAATTAAAATTAAACATAGATCCAGTCATGTATTTAACAATGTCTTTCATCTTCAAAACTAGCACTTGGAAGTCATTGTGAAATACACTCAAACTTCTGAAATCTGAATATAATGCTGGGCCTTATATCCATATAATCTCTGTTTTAGATCCAGCAACTTTGGCCAAATTAATTAAATCTCCTTCTCTAGACAAAGAAGACTTTTGAAATATTCAGCGGGGAAATATACCGATAACATTTAATCAACCTTCATTTACTAAAAAAAAAGCCTAAAACATTATTTTCTTTCATATTTATTTGGCTTCCATTGCATCCTTCTGATTCTAGATACAACCATTAAATCTAGTGATTATGTGCCATAAATCTTCTCTAGTGGGATTTGTCCCTACCTGGGCCCTTCAGATCTTCCAACAGTGCACCATTGGTACTGCTACTGTCCATCTACTTTACTATTCATCAGCATTTTCCCATAATGTATCCAAAACATGATAATTTGTGGCTGCTTATTTGTGCCTCAACTCTGGAATGATTTGTTCTATGAGTAAATCTAGTAATCACAAATAACTAACTTCGCTGACATTAGTAAATGAATGGATTCTGTGTTTTCCAGCTGTTGCTGAACAGTAATTCACAGTATCCCTCGCTCCTGGCCATTGTGGCTGTACTTAAAGAGAGTTATATTTTATCTGAAAGGCCTTGAGTTTCCTGTCCTTATGACCACTGTATTTACTTAATCTCTTTTTAAAGCAAATGAATTTGTCATTACCACAGCTGGTGGCGATCAATTCTATCACTGGTTTATTTATAAAAATGTATTGATCATCTCAGTCCTGAGGGATTCAGATAGTATACAGTTGTGAGCTATAATTATGAAATTAATATATAACGTAAAGCAATAATAACCATTCTGGTGCCACACAGTTATGCAGCTATGTATTGCAATGACCCAGAACACATATACTGTCCTTATTTTATTATTTTTGTTCTGCTGCAACACAATCTTCTCTGAAGATTCAGAAATTGTTTAAGCCTCTAAATAATACAACTGAGTTGAACTGGGATAACACAGATATTTGAAAAACAAATTAACTTTTTATTAAATGCAGATAGTTCTCTCTTAATAATGATAATTAAGGCCTGGAATTCCCATTGCTAAATAACCTGGTCATAAAGCATGACATCATATGACCGTGATGTTTAGCAATGGAAATTCTGGCACTTTGGGTTGCTGTTGTTAAGTGAATTATCATGGGTTATTAAGCAAGGCCATCACACACTGTCATCATTTTCAACCTCCTGCTGGCTTCCCCGTTGACTGCTTGTAAGAAATTGGCAAAATAGCAAATGGCAATCATATGATTGCAGGATGCTGTGCCACTGTAATTGCAAGCTGGGCATCAAGCACCTGGATATAATTACTATGGACCTGGACATCCTTTGACTATGGAGATGTTGTGATGTCCCAAACTTTAAGAAGTGGCTGGAAGTACCATTTCTTCAGCATGTTCATAAGTCTGAATGGTCATGAATGAGTGGTTGTTAAGCAACAACCACCTGTAACTGAAAGGTCTTTAAAATAGGTTCATTGATTTTCAGAAATTAAACTCTCTCCCATCCATACTGGATATATATTAAGATAAAGTAAATTTAGAGAAGATGAGTGTGGTTTTAAAACTGGAGCAAAAAAAATCAATAATAAAAATAAAGTAATAATAATAATAACATAAAATAAAATCAATAATTTGCGCTATGCTGACAGTCTCTGATAGCCAAAAATGCAAAGGATCTGCAAGCTCTAATAATATAAAAGTCAAGAAACACAGATCAAATTAATGATAATAATAACCTGAGAGAGGGTCTTTGCTTGGCTGTTTCACCACCCAATCATTATATGTGAAGATACATATATACAAAAACAACTATAAATATAAATTAATGATAGCATTGATACTTTTCTTTTATTCAAAAGCTATTAAAGTCTCTAAAGCAGGGGTGTCAAACTCACGACATCACATTGTTGTCACGTGACATATCGCAACTTTTCCCCCTTTGCTAAACCAGGGGTGGGCATGGCCAGCGTGTGACACATCCGGCCCATGGGCTGCAAGTTTGATACCCCTGCTCTAAAGCCATAACAAACATCCTTCTGAAGCTAGATTAAACAAGTGGTTTGAGGCAGTTTGGCAAGGCTATGCAGCACTTTGGATTCAAGACAAAAAGTACATATCCTCCCTGTCTGCAACTCTTTAAAACAACTGTATCATTTCCTTTTACATGCCCACCCTCTGAAGTTATAGCACCAGTCCAGGAAACAATATATTTGTTTTGATAACTAGCATTAGAGAAACATTCCCATATATTCTGTAGGATTTTTCTGCCTCCATATCCAAACCTTTGCCATACCCAAACCCTAGTTTGGTTGCAGAAGTTACCTTGATGTTTAATAACTAGTATAGTGTCTGAATAAAGTCAAAAAGTACCTGTCTTTGCTTTCTTTGAAGGGGAAGGCTGACTTCTTCCTCCTGTATTTATAGATCGGATTGTGATTTTATACAGCACAGCGGCCTTCAATCCTGTCACAGTCCCTGGTGAATTTGTGACTACTGTTTCTATGAACATATCTCCATCTTGTGCTGTCAGAAGATAATTGGATGCCCCTGTGACAGCTGCCCATTCCACTGTGATACTGGTACTCAATTTTGAATAGGCTTGGTCAATGATGGGAATCTCAGGAGCTTCAATAAAGGGAGGAGAACCTCAATCATTTCAAAATCAAGACACCTCATATTGAAAGTTGCTGAATGTGGATGCTTCTTTCAAAGATAGGAACTCTGAAAGCTTGGATGCCTTTACTTTGTTCATAATATGTGTTTTTCTTAGCAGTGTCTGATTCTAGAAACTTAATAGAAGACCACACCACACTGGGGACGACACAGATAGTCTTCAAGTTATGACCACAAATTGGAACCGGAATTTCCATTGCTCAGCAAGGTGGTTATTAATTGAATTATGGCAGATTTTACAACCTTTTCTGTCATGGTTAAGCAAATCATGTGATCGTTACATCGACATTAGCTTCTCCCATTGACTTTGCTTGTCAGAAGTGAACTGGGAAAATCACAAATGGTTATCACATAACCGTGGGACACTCCAACTTGCCTCCAGAAGTTGTAAATGCTCCAACACTTGAATCTTAAGAATAGATTGGATAACCATTTGTCTGAAATGGTATAGGGTTTCCTGCCTGAACAGGGGGTTGGACTAGAAGATCTCCAAGGTCCCTTCCGACTCCAATTCTGTTATTCTATTACATTCAACCATTGCGTGTGTACACACACACACACACACACACACACACCCATTGCCAGTTGTAAGTTGATGATTGCCTGTACATGAAAACTTTTTTCTGAACAGAGAAAAAATTATAGGCAGGAGAAGAGAGAATGTGTGAAGGAAATGACAGGAAAAAAGAAAAAGAAACTGCATTCTCAAAACAGTCAGCAATTTCACAATAAATGGGGTTTCAGAAACCTTGGCAATTTTCCTGGAGCTGTTCTAATACAAGAAAGGTGAATTCTTTCTGAACAATATTTCTGTTGTAAGCCAGTACATTCTTTCATTCAGTGCTTATTAACCAGTTATTCAGATACACACACCAACACCCATACCCAAAATGTTTTTGCAGGGATGCTTATTTAACAAAAGTTTGCGTTAGTAAGAAATTATTCAGAAAAAGGAAGTATAGTAGCGGAAGTAATGTCTACTTTCTACTTCACTGCAAATGTTTTTCTTCAAAACCACATTTAAATCTTCTGTTCACAAAGTAAAGATTTGTAGGCAAGTAAAACTTAGAATAGTGCATTTCATTTTATTTAATTACAGAAATCCTCTATGGATTTAATGGTTTTATTGTACAGTTCTCTAATTAAAGAAAGAGATGAATATACCTCAAAGAATACAGTGGATGCTTTGTCATTGGGATTGAAAACTGAAGCAGCTAATTGCCTGATGAATTGTAAAAAGCCCACGAGAAAGGATTGAAAAGGATGAATCAAATATACTCCCAAGACAGTTAACCCAAAGTTAACTAAACACAACTTTTAAAATTGTAAATTGTAAACTAACCACCCAGATCCTAATTGGCTAAATTTTCATTGGCTGGTTTGGGATTCAAACCTAGTTTGTGAAGGCGGAAATGCAGTGGATAGGATTTGCTGATACGATTTTTCATCAACCCCCATTATAATGGAATGTGTGAATGACCTTGAAGGACGAAGGGAAGAAATGCTGCCTAGGAAACAATCAGACAAAAAAGACAGGGGCCTCATGAAGTAACAGAGAAAGAAATTTAGGAAGGACCCAGCCTAATTTTTCAAATAATCAGAAATGGTGAGGAGAAGTATGTACCTTCAGACTTACAAGGTTCTGTTAATGTAGCCGTACAATAAAGAAGAATAAGCTCATCTAGTAATGTTTCCTGTCTGGTTTATCCAAAAAGGCGGATACCCATTAGCATTAAGAAGATAGATCTGAAAGGAAAAATTGTGGGAGGAATAGCAGTGTACAATTTATACAATAAATGTTGTCCATTTTATTTCCATTTGTTCATAGCGAAAGGAAGATGGATTCACAGTCAGTAGCACAGTAGAGACCAATTCTTGGACTTCTGAATGGAGGGTTAAGTCAAGATGAGAGAGAGTCCTTTAATTAGTTAAGACTGCTGATCCATGCATATTGCTATGGACTGCCCAAACCTTTTTCAATGTGGCACTCTGCAAATATCCTGGGGAATAGGAATATAACTCCCACAATTCCCAGTCACCCAATTCTCATTTTTTAAACTATCTGATACTAACCTGTTAACTGCTTTATCAGTGTTTCAGCTAGTATAACCCCATTTTTATCAACAGCATCCACCGTTACAGTGTAAACTGTGTTGGGGGCCAATGATGACAAAGTACCTACAAGTGTAACATCACTGAAATGGCCCATCAGAGTATGACCCAAAGTGTTGACAGGGGTTGTTGTGACTCTGTAAGAAGAGGCATCTGGAAATTTAGACCAACGAAGAGAAATAGTTTTTGATGTCACATCATAAATAGATACTGTGAAGCCTGCAAAACAGATGCAAAAGTCATGTTCAGTTTTTCCCATTTTCCTGGTTATAGGTTAGAAAATATTCGAATGCAGTGCAAGTCTTTCAATTCTTAAGTTCTAAAAGCATTAGCAAAAATGTAGATTTTAAATATCATTTTTTAATGGCAAAAGAAAATATTTTTTTATTTTTACCTGTGCTAGCAGAAATAATCTGTAAAGAAAGATTTGGAAAATTAGTAATAGAAACAAGCACTGAGATATTTTCCTTAAAAATAAAATATAATGGCAGAATACTTGAGAATTTTCACAGAAGTAATGTACATTTGAATATTTCAACAGGAGTTATTCCCTCCTTATGAATGTTAAGTTTTCAATATTATGCACACAAGAGTCTATTAAAAGAGCCTTCACATCTACATATAAGAATCTATTTTAAAACCCTCAATCTAAATAATAATAATGTTTATTAATTAAATCATATGATAATTATAATGATATGAATCAAATGGGCTAATATTCAGAAGTTCATATTACTAATGAATCTTTCCTTTCAAAATCTGTCTGTTATTCTAGAAGGGAAAGTTTCCAGTTGTTGACACACAGGTATGTGAAACCGAAACACAATCCTACCATTTCCCCTAGGTTAGAAGATCTGAATGCAAACTCCCAAATTCCAAATGTTCATTCTATCCTATGTTCCTCTTATGGCCACAATTGTCACAAGCATTATGGTGCTTTAAAGGATATCATTTGTTATGTATGATTTGTTGTCTACCAACCATAACTGGATCCAAGCCAAAATGTTTGGATCGCTAAGATCTCCAGACCACTCTGTTGACCAGTTAAACCTGCTGTTTAGACCAACTGACACTTGCAAACACTAAAATATACTATGCAGTTGAGGCAGCCAGGCATAATTCACCAAACCTAATTGCTGAATAGTTATGCATTGAATTGAATTGCTGATTTATTTCTGATTAGCTGTGTCAATAGATTACACCAAAATAATATACTAGGGAATACATTGAACTGAGCTCAAGCTTCTAAATAAGTATTGTATACAGGAATCACAAAACTAAAACTCATTTTTGGGTTAACAACTATATTACAGCTGCAAAGAAATAATAAGAGGTTTAATTAAAGTGAGTTTTTAATTTTTTTAAAGGATGTCTTTAAAATTATGAGTTGAGTTAAAACATTATAATAAAGGTGCATTTTCATCCTGCACTATCTCATAAAAATGAAGCACCCAATGCTGCTAAGCAAATAAATAATTGAGTGATAAGATTAAAAAGTTAATATATTGTAAAATATTTCTGGATCGGAGGTTGCAGAAAGTCTAAATCAATTAACACTAACTATTGATCTTAACCTAAAATAGTTTTTAAAAAATCAGCATCATTTCAGAATTTTAAAAGTCTCATAAATGAAAAGAAAATGTAGCAAATATTAAGACTGAAAGTGTTTTCTTAAACAACAACAACAACAACCAGCCTGGAAGAGGTAAAGAAATAAAGAAGACAGACTCACCATTTTAAAACTTATCAGAAACAATCCAGAGGAAAGGAACAGTTTACAATCTCCACACATTGTATCTATTTTTCTCACCAACAGAATGAAATTACCACTTAGAACAGAATTCACCTTCTAAGAAAGTTATCTGTTGGTTTCTGTATCCAAGTTTGTGGCTCCTCCTCCAGTTACAAGTAGCTTGTAAAAATGGTACAGAATAAATCTACATCTATTCAGGTACAGATATTCCTTCTTTTAACATTATGGAATGCATACATAGTAACTGACATCTTACATAGTAACATCTTAGTCCATAAATTACTTTCTCAAAAGTCAGTTCTGACAATATATTGAAGACCAAGGTGAATAAAACAGGTCTGTTCACAAGTAACTCTATTCATATGAAATATACAATAGGAAATTATATACCTATTAAAGAGAAGTGTATGATGTATTCCTCAAAAGAATGAAGCAAAATAAATGTGTGTGTATGTGCATCTATCTATCTATCTATCTATCTATCTATCTATCTAAATAGAATATACAAATTGTCCTTGAATTATGACTCTTTATTCACTGGATATTTATTGTAGTGCTGAACGAATGGATAGTTACGTCCGGTCCCTGATGTTATGGTCATTGCAGCATCTCTGTGGTCATGTGATCAAAATTTGGCTGCGTGCCATCTTCCCTGCACTTACGACTGCCTCAGAAGTCTTGCAAAACCTCACCAGAAGGCCACATGTGACTTGGACAAGAACACACAATTTGAGCAAGGAGCTGGTGTGGCCTCAAGAAGGAAGCTGGTGCAGCCGTGAGCTGCCCCATGAAAGGCCAGATAGGAAGAAGACTTTGAAGGCCGAAAGGTAGTTGGCGGGACAATGGAGTGCACAGCAGATAAAAGGGCAGACATGGAATGGAGTTGGTGTGGGGATACACCTGAAGATGAGGACTTACCTTACCAAAATTTGGGGCTGGGAGAGATAAATCTTGGAATGATTTAATTTGGGACAGATCCTTAACTAATGACCGGAGGGATTCAGTTAACGATAATAAGGGGACTGCAAGGATTGCTGTTGCTGAGCTATGTAGTCAGATGGTATTGCCCTTTGTTTCAGTGGCGTGATTCAAAATTTTTTACTATCAGTCTGAGGGTGTGGTGTGAGATTTGCATAAAAATAAATCAAAAGACTTTTGATAAACTGATCCATAGGATGCTTCATTATATAAGATACTGCAGTTACCATATCTAACGTGGCTTGGTGGGTGTGGCTTGGTGGGCGTGGCATGGCTTGGTGGGCGGCACCCCCCCCCCCCCCCACCCCCCCCCCACCCCCCCCCCCCCCCCCCCCCCCCCCCCCCCCCCCCCCCCCCCCCCCCCCCCCCCCCCCCCCCCCCTCTTTCACCCGCCCGCGGGGGGGGCGGGCAGGGAAGGATACTGCAAAATCCCATTCCCTCCCCATCCCACTAACCTGCTTTCCAGCTCCATTCTTCTGTGCAGGGCAACAAAAGAAGACCCAGCTGATCAGCTGGGACTCGGGAGGCAGAGAATAGATGGGGGCAGGGCCAGTCAGAGATGGTATTTGCCGGTTTTCCAAACCACTCAAAATTTCCGCTACCGGTTGTCCAGAACTGGTCAGAACCTGCTGAATACCACCTCTGCTTTGCTTAGTAATGGAAATTCGAGTTCCAATTGTTGTGGTAATTTGAGGACCGATAACACTTGAGCCTGATCATTTAACTTTATAGTACATTCCTAATCGTTCTCAAGTGCAGCCCAAAACTTCTGCCTAGAATTCCGGATCTGGACACAAATTTATTTCTAGACTTCCAAAACACAGGAAAAGAATACAGAGTTCTACTATTTCTGCTGGAGAAGAAGACAGCTTTTCCCACTGTTTGACACAAAAATTACATCTAGAAAGTAATGAGGAATGTTGAAACTGGTCTTTTCCTGCTTATTCACCCTTTGTCCTTTTCCTTTTAAGCCATAAAGTAAAAGGAGATGGTTCCCCAGCCCCTACTAAATGTTATTTGTCCAGCTCTATAGAAACTAGCTACTGTGGTTGCAAATAGGGCAAAGTTCATTTTCCTACCCTCTGAGCTGCTTCTGCTGTCATCTGTTTTTTTTTTTTTTGGGGGCGTGTTTGTTTTTCATATTACAGTAGAACCTTATTTTAACTCACTACTTAGAAGAAGGAGTGCCTATTATTAACCGATGTCACTGTTTATTTATATTTATTGGAACATTTCATAGAGATATGCAAGTGACTTCCGTCCTTCTTTTCAATAGAAAATTACAATCTTATTGTTCCTCCCACTTGAATATTTTGCGGATCCCTCAGTTGCCATTTTAGCCACCATCTTAATCTTCAAATCCATAAGCCATCCAGTCTTTTTTTTTTTTTACTTTCAGCTAAAAGTCCATATAAGATTTCCACTCATTTGAAAAAGATGTTCTCTGACAAAACCAGGTCAGTTTTACTCTTTCTACTAATTCCGATATTTTCACAATCCATTTCTCCACTGTGGGAATATTATTCTTCCATTGTTATGCATCAAATAAGCTTGCTGCAATTACCATCTAACATATCAATCTACCTTGAGTCTTTTTAAATTAAGTCCCAATAAAAATAATTCTGCTTTTAGCAGTATTAATATTTAAGATCCTTTGCATCATTGTACGAATTTCTATTCAAAATGTTTTGGTTAACAAATATCTCATCAGATGGAAAATCCTCAGTGTCGCATTGTTTCCATAATGACTTTGTTATAAAACAAAATTAATTGGTGCAGAAAATCAGTTCATCATATGCAGGTCTGGTAATTTGAGGGTGCATTGTATTTTGCAAAGGGGTAGATAGGCTGAGACAAATCAGCCTGAAGAAGACAGGCAGTTCTGACCAAAAAAATCCCACCCATTAAGTAGGAGTGATCTGAATGATGGATGGTTTCCCAGGGAAGGCTGAAAAGCAATAAAAGAAATATCCCCTCGCCTCTAGCAAATGGTACATTCACAATAAACTATTTAGCAGTGGTTCAGAACAAATGCAGGATCATTATTGGCAAAAGGGACAATTATTGTTAACCTGGCCTTGTGGATAAAAAGCATTTTAACTTGTGGCCAGGAATGTCATATATGTAAATGCTAGGTGAGACTGAACCACAATAGCAGACTCAAGAGTTCTTTAACGGAAAAATCTTAATTGAATCCTCTCCTGGGCTACCTTTTAAAAAGTGTTCAGGAGTCCTGGGTATCCTCACATTGGAATTCTTCACAATCCATGAGAAAATACTAGCGCTGTGGAAATTACATGCTATATTACTAGGCATCAAGATTTGTATAAAAATATGGGATAAGCTTCCTCCTGGGATGCAAAGAAAGGAAAAACTGATCATACAGAGATTAACTTAGTTCTTAATAGATCACAATTGCTACAAAAATCAATTTCATCACACCCACAATACACTTCCCTTAAAAATTTCCAATGCAGCAGGAGACTTGGTAATACTAGAGAAGCCTACCAAGTTGAATATATCATTTCTTTCCAATTTTAAATTAGCACTAGACAACCCATGTCCTCTTGGTCATGGTTTCAGAGACATTTCCTTACCCAAATAGAAAAATAGAATGACCACAGGTGGGCAAAAAGAAGCAGCGAGGGTGGAAGTGACTACTGACTTCCTGTCAGCTTCCCCATTGAGTGTCCTTGTGGGAAGCTTCCAGGAAACATGAGAAACCTCCCTTCCTTCCCAGAAGGCAGGTAACTAGCTGATGCAGGCAGGTAACTGGCTGGTGCAGGGGGAGTGAGGGAGCAAGGGCATGCAAAATTGGCTGGAAAGCTGTCACAGAATATTGAAAATGAAGATCAGCAGCAGTAGCTCAGTCATGCAAAAGCAACCACAATTCCCCCAAATTTCATTCCATTGGCATTTTGGACACATTCTCTAAGTTATCCCATTTGAGGTACTTTGGTTCAAAAATTGTTGCCATATGCTGCATTGTTTCATCCAATTAAAGACAACAATAAGAGTTTTAGTAGTATTTAAGATAGTAATAACATCTGCCATCAATCAGTTCCTCAGCTGTATTCCTTTTTGCTCTGCAACACATACATACAGTAGCAATGCTGAAATTTAGCCACATGTAATTGTTAAGATAACTCTTTAAAACTGTTCAAAATTTAGAAAGATCATAAATTTTTAAAAAAATATTATTACCACCTTTAGCTTTTTTCATTGGAGGGGGCTGATTTAACACTCCTTAATAATGGTTATAGCAAATTCTTACAAGGCCTTGTCCCAAATGGAAGCTTGTAGAGAAATAAGACCCAATCAAGGAAAGGCTCTCAATTGCTTGGTATTATTATGGAAAGGTTTTACTGGTAGTCCTTGACTTAAAACAATTAATGTTGTAACTGTCCAAAGTTACAACAGCACTGTAAAAAGTGACTTATGACCGTTTTTCACACTTACTACTATTGCAGCATCTCCATGGTCACCTGATCAAAATTCAGATACTTGGCAACTGACTCATGTTTATGACAGTTGCAGTTTTCCTGGATCATGTGACCACCTTTTGTGACCATCTGCAAGCACTTATATTCATGTGATGAGGCCAACCCCATCAATTAAACCCAGGGAAGGACATAAATCTTAGGGATTCTGGAAGGAGAAACAAGTGATTTCATCAGCCAATCAGCAGACTCAAAATTCTGCATTTTCAGTGCCCTCATTATAACAATGTACTTCCTTAGCTATTCAGGTCAACCGCCATTTCACTACACAGTAATTACAAGGTACACCAAGGTATTACAAGGTGAGGAAAGGCTCCATGGAGCTGTATTCCTTACACTTCTTCCACATCCCAGAAACAACAAAAGAATCCTGAAGCTTAAAATGTAATACTCAGTAAGAGTCAGATCTATGCAAATCCCCAAGAACTGATTTTTTTTTAATATGGCCTCCATCTGATATTATCAAATTGCACATCACAACCAATAATAAAATCACAGATATGCAGTGTTTGTACTATCACAGATATTTTTTTTAATATGGCCTCCATCTGATACTATCAAATTGCACATCACAACCAATAATAAAATCACAGATATGCAATGTCTGTACTATCACAGACTTATTATATTTTTATTTATATTTCATATTTCTAAACCCTTCTCTCTCTCAAGGATCCTATATCTCTATTAAAGAAGCAGATCACACCTGTTTGCAAAAACCTGAATCCTAGCCCACTGTTGGAAGAAAAATTGGTCCGATTCTAAGCTGGGAGAAAGACGTTGAAAATTAAATGGAGGCAGGCCGCATGGAAAAAAGGTCTGTTTATTTGGTTTTCCAGAAACTTCAGTGACAGCATGTTTCTGGATTGGCTGACCAATTGGCTGGGTGAGTGAGTAGATTTTTTTAGGGTTCTGTGGTTTGGTGATTGAGATGCTCCAGGGGGTTGTGTAATGTGGTGAGCCTTGTCTTTTGCTATTCTAATGGTGCAGGTAAATCCTATTATGTCTTAAAGGTCATGCCCTGTCCTTAGAATTTGGGTGGGGGAATGTAGATTTTTAGGAGTCTTTATTTTTCTACCTCTTTTTTAAATACCATCTACTTCAGCCTTCTGTGGGAGCTTGTGGCTGAAGGTGTTTTGTTTATGAATAGTTTAGCCTAGTCTTTCTGAATGGATTAAAAAATGTCCATTCCAAAAGACCAGTTTCTTCTGCTTGAGGCTTTCCTATGACAAGAAGAGGTTTCTGCCTTTTAAGAACCTGTTTCTCCATTTCTCCTTTGGGGAAATATAATATTCTTCCTCTTTTAATATTCTCCAAAATATTTCATTCTCTAGAGGGCGGGCTTCCCACACCACATAAATCTGATGTTTTTGGAATAAAAATGTGACTGTCAATCACCAGTCTTCACATTTGGATGTCAATAATAGCTCTGAAGTGTAAATCGCCATCAAAACACGTCCATCTGCACAGAATGAGCCATAGAGGTCACACCTTGCAGAATTTGTAGCCATTTAACTGCGAATTAGCAAGGCAGAACTTAAACCATCCTAAACAGAAGAATCCTGAGATTGTTTGATTTTTGGTTTGGTTTTTTAAAAAAGTACCCTTCAGTTATGCTGGATTTGCACATCACGTTCGACTAAGATGTGATTGAATGGTGTGGGGCTCCGCGGATTGCGAGACCCCAAACGCTATGAGAGGTTCACGGGTGAGCCAGATCACCAGCGTTTATTCGGCAAACCACGGCTCAGGTTTAGCTGATATTTCATATAGGTATACAGACCGTTTAGTCAACATTTCCTATGGGTATAGAGACAGACAAGCGAGCAAAACCACCGTCCGCTCCGCGGCCGGCTTCCACCCATCTGAATTCCCCAGGGCTTGGGCTGGGATTCCTGCTTCTTCTTGCGGCACCTACGTCACCAGTAAGTTCGGCCGGAAAAGCGGCCGCAAACCTGCAAGGCCGGAGGCGGGGCTGGCTGAAACGAGGGGCGGGGTTTGCGCGCCGGGGCTTGAATGGCCCCCCTTGTCCGGGAGTGCGGATTTTTTTTTCTTTTTTCTTTTTTGCCGTCACAGCCCTGGGAAGCGCAGAGGCAAGATGGCGCCGGCAGCGGCAGCGAGCGGGGACCGGGGGCTGAAGAGCTTGGTGTGGCAGAGTGAGTGTCGAAGCCCGCTCTTTCTGACTTCCCTTCCCCAGCAGCTGAGCTCTCCTTCTTTCCTTCCGCGCTGAGCAAAGCCTGCGGTGGCGGGTTTTGCCCGACGGCCTTTGGGCGGGCGTCCTCTGCCTGGCACAGTCGCCGAGGGCGCGGAGACCGGGAAACGTGCAAATGCAGGATCGGTCTTCGTGAGGCGACAAGTTGGGGGGTGGGTCGGGGCTGGGATGGGTTTAACGCCTTCGTTTGGGGTCGCGGCCCCGGGGCGTCTGGAGCCCTCGATGCGGCTTCAGGTTTTTTTCGCCTCGGGAAGCTTTTCACCTGCTACATCTCTAAGCATGTCGCCGTCCTTTAAAAGTCGGTTTCCCACACTTTCTTCTCACGGCCACTCCTGTTCGCATTCTTTCTGGTCCCTCAGAGGGGCATACTTGGATGCATCTTCTCTTGCATTTTTTAAGCTTGCATTTTGAAAGGTCGTCCAGTTATTAAAAAATAATATACTGATCTGAGCTGTGGAAATAGCTTTGGTTGACGTGTGTGTGTGTGTGTGTGTGTATACATATATATGCACACACACACACACACACACACATATTTCATGTATATATGAAAAAAGCCCAAGGTCTTTTAAATTCATTCACATCCTTAGTAGGGATGGAGAGTGCAGTATGTATTACCCAGCTTGGGCAGGTTGCTACTGCAGTGGTAGAGAAAATGATAATCAGATGGTTGACTTAGGATGGAAAAGAGAAGAGTTCAAGATAGAAATTGATGGTGCTATTTTAGAACTGGCATTTTAGAATTTAATTTATCTGCACCTGGCTTTTTCCGAAGCAGAAGAGATTAATAAATGAAAAGAACCCAGTATGGATGGTGTATTTCCACATATGCCTGAACCTTGATCAACCATAATTTATTTCCTTGGAATAATGCAACCATTTTTAATAATGGTTAAAAAAAAACCTAAAGGTGCCACAGAATGTTTATTAAAAATTCATTTATGCTTCCTGCCTTCAAGGAGCTCAGGATGCAGTAGGTGGATTGATGACATTTTTATCTAGAGCAATCATAGAAGATAAACTAGGTCAATTTTCAACCACATTGTACAGCAGAGTTGGGAAGCAAACTGAATCAGAATCTAAACACACCATAAGGCGACTGCTTTCAGATGATGATAATATTTTATTTGCAACTGACAGTTCTTATCCTGGAATGGAATTAAGCCATTGAATTGTATGTAAAGTGAAATGGGTGAAGTCTGGTGGTCGATTTAAAGTTCAGCTCTTATTTATTTAGATTTATTTTCAAAGCTCTACATACAAGATTGTGCTCTATGTATGCTTTCAACTTGGTCATCTCTTCTGAAACTAAAGATAAGGGTCATACTTGAAGGATTGTTAAATGAAAGAATCCTTTATCTGATTGTGCCCTGTGGAATGCATTTGTGGTATTTGTACATATTTCTTAACATTTTGTTTTGAGGAAAAATAATGAAAACATGTTGCACACATATCAGTATGGTTGTCGCATTGTTTTTTCTGATCTTATTGCTTTACTTCTGTTATGATGTTTCCTTTTTTAAAAAAGATATGACTTGTTAGCTGTGTTCATGTAACATGCTTACCTTAATTTAATTGCAGTTTATTAAATAAATGCCATAGCAAAATTAAGATATCTCACCATACATATTTACAAGAATTGCTCCTTTTCTGTATTTATACATTAATCTGATGTAGATTCCCCAAAACAAATCTTGGCCTTTTGCTGGTTTAGTTTGGAAGAGCTTTAACATAGATTTTAATTAAAAATGGCAATACCTTATTTTGGATATACCTTTTTGCTCTGAAAAAAAACAGAAGTAAGAATTGTTAATTGCAGGTGTTTCCAGTAACTCGGTAGGAAACAGGCACATGCTTACCTTCAGAAATGAACTTGAAAAAATTCTTAAGGGGATGGACTAAGAAGCTTCTGCTTCCTCTCAGAGCATTCTTGTTCCTTTTCTGTTCTGCGTTGTTCCAATATATGAACTCAAATGTTTTGCAGATAAAGGCTAATTACACTTTTCCTCTTATGATAAATTGTAAAGTGAAATATAAATGGTTGCAACTTTATAGTACATTTAGAAAAATAATTACTGCCAGGAGAAACAGTGCCTGCTATACATTCATTTAATTTCATTGACAGTAAAGCCAAATTGCATTACCCCTTGGAAAGTTTGAAAGAAAAGATCTGGAAGAATAATTATGATTTTGTGTAAAGATTAAGGATACAGCATTGTATCAAGCCTTTTTTACATCAGAGAACCTGTTACAAACATCTTTGGAACCCCTTATCAAGAATGTGTACTGAGTGTCAGCTGAGAAGCCTCATAGTGACTAAGGAAAGACTAAGGAAAGTGGGAAAAACTGCAAGAGAATAGAACGTTTGTTTCCCCTTAGTTTCATGGAACCCATTCAAATTCTTGCAAAATCCCAGTTTGAAAAAAAAACACCCTACTGTAATATAGAACTTTAATTCAGAAAGTATTATAGGAAAGCTGCAATTGCAAGAATAAAAAACCCTTTATGATAATTAGTTTCCATATGATACATTTACTGGTAAATACATAAATATAACATAGTATGTAAAAATGGGAAATTAACAAAGTCCATCTGGCTGATAAAAGTGTATGCTTGTATGTTTGGTACTTGATTGTTGTTTTAAAATAATCATAACCTACATTGTGGATGCAAACATTCTGAAAATATTAAAAACCAAGGAACTGATCCTTTGATATGTTGTTGCACAGGCCATATTTGTGATCTAAAGAAATAAGCTATGAATTGTCTTGTAACATCTAAGTTGTTTAGGCAGATTTTTTAATATTGCTCTATTGAATTTCAGGATGATTAGCATATAGTCCATATGTTCATGATTTTAAAGGCAGGTCTTTATCCTATTTATAAATGGATAAGTTTATATTCACTTTATATATTCCATGATTTTTGTATTTATAAGACCATATAAAAGTCAATTTATGAGACCAACTAAATGATTTCAGGATTTTTTTGTCATTCAGGAAAGTATAACTGGCTTGATAGAATTATACCATTGCTCTTGGTACCTATTTCCATCCTTGGTGGACATGCCCTGAGATTAAAAAATATTGGACAAGGATAAGAATATGGATAGAAGAAATTATCAAATGTGGACTGGAGTGGAAACCGGAACTGTTCCTCCTGGGAATGATTAAAGGGGAATACCCTCCCAAAGTGAGATATCTGATCATCCACTTATTAACAGTGGCGCGAATTTCTTTAGCGCAATATTGGAAAAGGCCCGATGTACCACCGATGCACATTATTATTTTAAAAAAGCTATGAATGCGCCGAAATGGAGAGGCTCACACTCAAAATAAATGGGAAGGAAGAGTCAGAGTATTATTTGGTTTGGGATAAGTGGTACAGCTGGGTAGAGCGCAAGAAAAAGGGTGTACAGGATAAATGAACCCAGGACACATTGTATATATTGAATGTATAATAATAATGATTTCAAGCTTCTTGTCTATTATATAAATATTATGAAGGCTCCATTCAATTAACCAATACAGTTATAATCCAATAGTAATAGGAGAATAATATAATATTTATTAACTAATAGGTAATTGATAAGGGATAAGGAATACTTACCAATGATTACTTACTACTGTTTACTGTGAGCTATCAATCTTAATATCAAATGTAATAGAAAGAAATATGTTTATTGTTCTAGTTATATATTTTTTATTCTTACATATTTGTATGTTTGTTTGTGTTTTAATCTTTTGTAAATAAAGTCTATTTTAAAGCTAAAAAAAAAGAATTATACCATTGCTTTGTTTTCTAGTCTAGTGAGAAGAGATAAAGAAGGTTAAGGCTTGACTTCTTAGATTTAGTAGCAATTATATAAATGATTCTATAGGAAATGTTTTTCCTACAGTTTTGCATATAGTTACTTCATTTGCATGACATACTAGCAGTAAAGGTCAGTGGATGAGTATATTACTTTGTAAATTAAGTTTAGTTCTTTGTAATTCAAAACAGGGACTGTTTCAGATTCACTTAGTACAGTAGACTTCAAGTTACAAAGCTCTTATATAGGTTCATTATCCAAGTTCTACACTGGTAGTTCATGCAAACACAGTGATTTTTTTTTATTCTTCTAGTATTGACCTAAAGTTTTTGTGCTTGCCCTGCAGATTTGGAATTGGAAACCAGAAATAAGATGTGCAGAATATGAAAGCCATGCTTTCTTATTGTATCTATGTTAAAATAAGTCAGGTTTAATTAGATTATTAGGATAAGATGCCAACATATTAATAATTTTTCTTGTTTTTACAGTACCTTATAGTACATTGTACTACACTGCACTTTGTAATGCTGACTACTTAATTCTTTAATGCTATATATGACATTGCATGGGACTGTTATTTTTAATGTAGTTCATTCTATTGTAAACCTTTCTTTTCTCTATTTCATTTTAGCCATAATAATATTTTTTTTCTTTTAGAATTAAAAGCATCAGTGTTTGATGACTGTAGAAAAGAAGAAGAATGGAAGGTAAGAAAAATAATTGAACTGGTTTATCTATGACTTATATAGTATATTTTAAAAATAATTAATTCAAGGTACATCTCAATGTGTAATGGGAAAGGGTGGTAATTGGAAGCTTTTGTAGGAGTATAATGGGTCCATAGTTCTTTGGAGGAAGTCCTATGGCTATAACTGCTAATCATCTGCATTATTGACCACTTATTATGGCATCTTCATCCAGGTCTGTGGGAATTACTCTGCTTGGGATAGCTTGCTGGAACTCCTATTGGATCTGGGTCTGGACTTGTAGGGAGAAGTAGTGGGAACAGCAACACTGAGGTTGGCTGTAACAGCAGAATAGTGCTACAGTTGAAATTGTACAATAGCTTCTGGCAGGGGCTACCACTCAGCTGTTTGGAGATGGATCTGTTAGAGGTAGATTAGAGAAGACCCTCTCCTTCACAGCAGCATGGATGTGATTTGTTACTGTAACACCTGATGGTCAGGGTAGATGGACTGTCCTGTTAGAACTGTGTTCCTTCACTTGTGTTGACAGTTGAGAATTGTTGCACTTTGGCGTGATGGGATTAGGAGTCATCTCGTAGTTCTGTGAAAATGCCATTCAGTATCCTGTGGAATGTCAGGGTGCTTAAAGGACAGTCACCTTCTTATTCTGTCAGTATAAGGGTCCAGAAAGGAGAAGCAGTGATTTCATCTATTTCAATTCACAAGAGGAGCTGAAGAAGTTTGATCAGTCAACAGAAAAGTCCTTGAAGAGTGCATAGTTGAGCTGAAGCTTGACATTCTGTTTCCTAGTGTTTAAGGAAAAATTGGAAATTCCTGAAGGAATAGTATTTACCCCAATATACAACTGGTCTTAACCCTACAGGGCTTTAAAGAGATAGTTAAGACCAGTGGTGAGATTCAATTTGTTTTTATTACCGGTTCTGTGGGCATGGCTTGGTGGGCATGGCAGGGGAAGAATACTGTAAAATCTCCAGTCAGAGCTGGCATTTGACTGTTCTCCAAACTACTCAAAATTTCCACTACTGGTTCTTCAGAACTGGTCAGAACCTGATGAATATCACCTTGGTTAAGACTGGTGTCTTGAGATCAGGATGAATTGAATTCCAGTTGAGGAAGATTTCATTTCTGATTGCCATTTTAATAAAATATGTATTGACTGATTATGCTTTGCTCATCTTGTTTGTACACTGCCCAGAGTCATCTGGTTTGAGTTGGGTGTCCATATAAATGCTATAATAAACAAATAAATCAACTGGTTGGTATTATAGGTAGTTCTTATTGATGAACCACTTGTTTAACAGCATTCAAAGTTACAACGGTGCTGAATGATGAGGACTTATGACAGGTCCTTATACTTATGGCCCTCATAATGTCTCTGCATCATGTGATTATTATTTGTGATTTTTACTGCTGTTTACTGACAAGGTCAATAGGGAAACCAGCTGTTATGCCGCTGTTGGAATCCAATTCCAAGGGAGAGGTCGAACAGCTGATAGGGAATGGGAGTACGGCTCTGGTGGCTATGGAGGAAGCTGGGGAAGGGCATAGTCCGTGTAGGCATTCAGAGGAAGACGCAGGCCCATCCCCTCTTCATCCTAGGGCACAGAGGGAGGAATGGATAAGGGAGCAATGTGGGTTACAGGGGAGAAAAAGGCCCTTATTCCCTTCATTAGCCACAGCTGGGAAGACAGGATTTTAAAAGGGTGTTTGCGTACAGCTCCTTGCTGGAAGCAAAGCGTGAATTATTTTGGTTTGTCAAGTCTTAACTGGGTTCTGGCGTCCTCCCAACTGTTTGTGTTTCGTTATCTTTTGAAGTCCTCAATTCCTTATCCTGCCCTGTCTCATTAATTGCTGCAGCATGGTTTGTGTTGGTTTTTATTTATAATCTATATGTACTTTGGGTTTGAACTGCATTTCTTTCCTTTACAAACTATTCTTGGGAGAGTTTTTTCTCCAGCCGATAAGACCGGATTGCCCGTCCCCATTACCATTGTTAAGTGAGAACTATGTTTTGAAATCATAAGAGACTAGATATTTGTGTCGAGTACTTCTAATGTTTATCTGTACATGTAATATTTGAATTATGACCAGTCATTTAATGACCCCAGTCACAAAAGCTTCAGAACAGGTACTTTACAAATGCCAGCCTTCCCCCCACCCCACCCCCACATCATATTTGGGGTGTTTGGCAACCTGTTTGCATTTACAACCAGTTACTGAGTCCCTGTGATCATGTAATTACCATTTGCAATATTTTCTGCTAGCTTCCCCAGAAAGTCAATTGGAAAATAAGCAGAGAAGGTTGCAGGCAGAGTGACATTGGATCTGAGATCTATTCCTCCCAATGTGCTGTGGGATTTCCTCTCCCTTCCTCTTTCAGGGAGGTGAAACTCTTTCTGTGTGCTGAAAGAACAGACCTTAGATCTTGTGAAAACACTGAATCCTAGGGAAGACCAACGTTCTGAGCTTTTCAAAATGTTGGCCTTCCGTAGCATTTTCCCCTTCAAGCACCAACTTTGTGAAAGGCTTAGAATGCTGGCTTTTGTTTACTTTTTCATTTCCCCTCTGAAGGGGAAAACACTAATGAAGGCCAGCATTAATGTTTCCTTTCTCAGTGTGCTAGAACAGAGTTGTCAAACTCAAGGACCGGGGGCTGGATCTGGCCTGCGGGACTGCCCTGGAAACAGCAAAGGACTGGCCTGTGGTGCCTCTGCCAGAGAAAACAGAGCTCAGGGAGGTGATGCAAGGCCCAGCCGGGCTCCTTTTTCAACCACAATGGCCTCCTACAGGCCTCTGCCAGTGAAAATGGAGGCCCACTACAGAAGGCCATTGTGGTCAAAAATGGAGCCTCAACAAGTGACAGCGAGCTGGTCACAACCCTTTGTGGTCCCCCAAGATCAGACAGAACCCTAATGCGGCCCTCAGTGAAATTGAGTTTGACACCCCTGTGCTAGAGGAATTGACCTCAGATCTTGTGAAAATACTAGCCAATGTCATCTGTCATGGAGTCTGAATCTGCAGGGGAAGATGAGCTGGAACAAGAGCCAACAGAGATTGAGAGGGCGGCTCTGTTGGCCTTGGAGGAAACTGGGGAAAGGCAGAATCAGTCCAGGCAAGGCTGTTTTGAATTAGTAAGGCCTGCATACAGGGAGAGTTCAGGAGAAGAGCAAGGATTACCCTCTTCTGATCCAAGAGCCAGGAAGGAAGAGAGACGATGAGATCAATGCAGATTGAGCCAGCTACGAGGGAGGAGAATGCCCCACCCCCTTTCACAAGGCATACCTGGGGACTGAGATGTAAGGAAGTGCCAGTGGGAGGAACATATGTCCGGAACAAGCATTGAATCTGAGGAGTCTTGGGTGCACTTGCCAATGTCTGGAGATTGTTGTGCTCTGTCTTGTGGGGCTTACCAGTTTGCCTGCTTCGCTGAACTTCTTGCTCTGTTTACTGGTTGCCTAACATGGCTTACTGGACTGCTGGCCCTGATTGCTCTGTGGCTACCTTTGCTTACTGGATTACTTGCAGCCAGAGGCTTTTGAAGGTTCATGTGAGAGCTTTGCTCCAGGGCTTGTGAACGTGGGAACGTTTGGGGGCACATTTGGAGCAATAAAGGGGAGTTAGACCTGGTCTCTGCTTGTGTTGTTTTCATGCTGCACCCTGGGTCATCATACCATCATTCTTAGAATTGTTTTCCCTGCTTTGCTCAAAGACCAAGGTTGTGGGCCCAATTGTGGTTGTAAATGGAGGGCTATCTGTAATTCAAGGCAAAATAAAATGTGAATAGATTATTCAAATACAATTTACCTAAATTTGGGGCAGCTGTTGAATTATTGGAATGAGGTACATTTACTGGGCAGGATTGCCACAATCAAAATGAACATCTTACCAAAACTCCTTTACTTATTCCAGACAATCCCAATAAAATTACCAAAAAATTTTTTTGATGATATAAATAAGGTAACTCTTAAATTTATTTGGCAAGGGAAAAAAGCTAGAATCAGTATTAAGGCCTTACAAGATGCAAAAAGTAGAGGTGGGCTAGCACTTCCAAACTGGGAATTATATTATTGGGCAGCCAACTTATTATGGTTAAAAGACTGGGTCAATTTACGGAACAAAAGAACTCTAGTCTTGGAAGGGCACGACCTTCAGAGAGGATGGCACGCATTTCTATGGGATGTTGGGAAAACTAAACAGGCGTACTTTCATAGACATCTTATTAGAGATTCACTATTAACTAATTGGAAAAAAAATATGTAAAAAACATTATTTAAAAATTCCGATTTGGCTTTCAACAATGGAGGCAATGGTTCATCCCAACAATTTGGATATAATAAAAACGACTAAATATAAAGTTTTATTAGACCCTTTAGGAAAATTAAGAACTCGACAGGACTTACAGGAACAGGGATTTAAAATTGATCAGTGGTTATATATACAAATCCATAGTAGATACAAACAAGATATCAAAGAGTTTGGAATCTATAGCAAATTACAACACTTAGATAAAATCTTATTAGGATCAAATAAAAAGAATATCTCTAAATTTTATAAATATTTATTGGAGGTAGAATTAGAGCAAGAGATAGTGAAAGGGAACATGATAATGTGGAGTAGGAATATTGGAAGAAGCATTACATTAACAGAATGGGAAAAGATCTGGAATAGAATCATTAAGATTACGAAATCTGCGGCGTACAAAGAAAATATGTATAAAATGTTATATAGATGGCACTTACCCCCTTCGAGGTTAGCGAAAATGAACCTAAACTCTAGTCCAAAATGTTGGAAATGTAAAAACATAGAGGGAACCTACTTTCATATGTGGTGGACCTGTAAAGAAGCCCAGAAATACTGGCAAAAAATTAGAAAATGGCTGGAGGAGATAACCAAAGAACAAATCGAATACAAACCAGAGTTCTTCCTACTAGGGATCTCTGATAAACATTTTCCTAAAAAGACGAAATATATAATAATTCATATTCTAACTGCGGCCAGATTAGCATTTGCCCAGTGCTGGAAATCATCCTGTTTACCTACAGATCAATTGGTCATTCAGAAAATATGTGACTGCGCAGAAATGGACAATTTAACCATAGCTCTTAAAAATAAAGTCTTCAGCATTTGATAATAATTGGAATGCGTGGTATAATTGGTTATATCAGAGATAAACTGTTCAATGAATAATGGGTAATTTAAGCATAAATAGTGATAAGATGTGTATATTTAAAGTAAGGTAGGAGAATTGGATCTTGCAGACTGTCAAAAAGAATATCTGTCTGGTTTTAACGTATTTTCTTTTTTCTTCCGTCTCTTTGTTTTTTTTCTCTCTTTTATACTTCTTTTTCTCCTTTTTCGGTCGCAAGACCGAGCGTTTTTTTTTTTTCCCCTCTCTCTTTCCCTTCTTTCTTTCTTCTTTTTCTCTCTCTGTTGCATATGTAATGTTGTTATGTTATTTTTTAATTGTAAATTCAATAAAATTTATATATAAAAATACATAGATATCTGAAGAAAAGTCCAGATGTTTAATTGGGAAGAGTGTCAGTTCTTTTATAGAAAATGAAGTAAATAAAGATGTAGTTATTACAGATGCTAATGCCAAAGAAATATGACATTTTAACCAAACAAAGATGTATACCTTTAAGATGTATATTCTTTTGAAACAGAACAGCTGGTTTGTACTTAAACAAATAGCTGGATAGCATGGTAAACCAAATTCAGTCAACACAGATTTTTTTTTTTGTTCACTACATGGAATATATAATTTTATTTCTTTCGTGGAAACAATAGATTTTTTTCTGGACCCAATCATGGCATTTGCTTTTATTTAAAAAAAATTGGACCAGGATTTTTGATACATCACCTAATCTTATCACGCATGGATCCAAGCATCTAAAAACTGTTTTATTATTATCCAACACAAAAATGAATTAAATTGGCATGGGACTGAGTATTCAGACACAATGCCGCAGTTGTGCAATCACAGTTGGGAGACTTACATGGTTCAATTGTATTTGAATCTACTTTTACTTTTTCATAGTAATAGAATCTGAATTGGTGGATCTCTGAAGCAAATATATTCATTAACTTGCACTTGTGGGACAAGAAGTTATATTTTTGTAGTATTTCTTTAATATAATCCTGCTGTTGCATACACACATTGGTCTCATTTGCAAAGATTTATCCATAATTTGTTGAATAAGGTATTGTGGTCTGGATTGTATTATACATTAAATCCATATTATGGTTTAGCATAAAGTATGAATCCAGATAGCCTGATTAAATTTATATGTTGTCTTGCTATCAAGCAGTTGTTTAAACACTGTAGATTATATAGTTGTATTATATACACTTGGGGAATTAAAAGCTTGGTGTGTACATTTTATCTCTGCCTATGGTATATTAGTGAAAAATTTAGTACTTGCAATTGAGTTCAGTGTAAACTCATTCTAATATTGATAATAGATGTAATAAGTGGTGATAATAGCTTTGATGAATATGAGAAAGAGCCATAGCCAAGGGAAGGGTCAGATAATTGATTTGTCATTATGGCATTGTAATCCTATAATAAAAATATTTTTAATATTCATGACTTTGTTGTTCAAGTCCACTCAACCTCAAAGATTGACAGTATATTACGAAAAAATAATTTGAAGTCTAAGATGGTATCCAGTTGTCTGAACTACTGATTTGATTTTTACTTTTATTTACAAAGATAATTCTTCTAGATGACTTTACTACTAAGCTGCTTTCATCATGTGGTAAAATGACAGACCTACTTGCAGAAGGGATAACTGGTAAGCATCTGCTAAGCAGAATTAATCATTAATCAGAACTTGTTTTTGCCAGTTAATACATTTGCAAAGTAAAAACTGTATTAAATTTTAAAACATAATTATTTTAAGAATTTCAAATAGAAAGAATAAAAGTGAATAAAAATACAAAAGAACCAAGTATTTTAAAAAAAGAGCAAAAAGAGAGGAAAAACATAAAGCATGTCCCCCTTTATACCAACAAGTAAATCAATGTTAATAGCTTTAAATACAACATAAACTCCTTTTATCATATAACTCATCTCTTTACAACAAAAGTCCAAAAATCTTGTAATTCCTTCTGTATCAGCAAAAATCTAATAGGAGAAACCAGATATAGCTAATTTGATATTTTAACCTTGATTGAATAAGTCAACCTTTTATTACTTCCCTGAATTGTTAAGACTCTTAATTTTAACCCCTTTAATAAGAGTCTCAGAACTTGTTTTTTGTTCAACTTTTTTAAAGCTAATTTTTTTTGAAAATTTTAATAGACTTGTTCATGTAATAAGTAAAGCTTGTCCTCTCACACTTTTTTTGTCTCTTCTCATAAAATTCTTCAAGATCTTAACTCTATTCTTTTGTAGATACAGTAAGAAAAAGCTATCCAAATCATTTTTCTAATTTAACAGTTGTACATTTCCTTTAAGGGAGTAAGATATTAGTTTTGTTTCAGTATTTGGTACATCTTTCTCCATATCCTTTTCATTGTTTTAAGCCCATCTTCAAATTAATTTCAAATTTAACTGTTGTAGCTTGTTCTTCTGTAATTTCATTGGTACATGGTTCTATCTATCATATCAAGTAAGTTTACAGACCAGTATTCAAAAATATCTATTAAGGATTTTTGTTCCATTTTAAATTTCTTTGTAAACAATACAAATTTATTACTGTATATCTCTCCCTTCTGTCAAACTTTCAAGGTTTTCCATTATCATGTTTTTTCTTTAAAAAAACCCAAACAATCTCCATTTCCCACAGGAATGATTCATCTAATAAATTCAAAACTATGATTCAAAATCCATCTGGACCCTTAATTTGTTGTTAACTTTTCAATGTCCATGTTCTAAGTATCCTTGTTGGTAATAAAAAAAAGTTAGAGCTTTTAAAATCATATTGAAACCATATTTCTTCCAGAAGACAACTCACCTGATGAATACAATGAAACCTTGCCAAGTTGAAAAGTCTTAATTTTTCAGTACAGTAAAAAATATATCCAAAAGTGAAGGGAAAAATGAAGCTGAATTGAGCTTTATGTCCTTAAAAGGGTATATTACGGTATAGGATTAATGGAATCCTCAACTCCCAGCCATTCAATTCATAAGCCAGTTGCAAAATAACATTCCCTTCAGCCTATTTACAAAGAGTTACTATCTGGACTTTCTCGGTGATTTTTCCTTCCTCCAGAGAAATTCCACCAATCTGCATCCAACATCCAGCTCAAATTCTCAACTTTTTTTAAAAAAAATCTAGCAGCTTGTACTTTAGTTCATCTTGTATATTGGTCTGTTACATATGTCTGTATTTTAAATTTTGCATGCAAGTGTACTTAGGGTAACTCTCATAATTAAGATCTTATTTTACAGCGGTGGAGAATGTTTACAAAAACCGTGAACCAGTCCCTCACCTGAAAGCCATTTATCTTATTACACCTACAACAAAGGTCAGTTTCCAGAAGAATTATTCTTCATGGTTCTTTCTTATTCTTTTTTTTAAGCAGTCCAGAAAAAAAAAACCAAGCAAGACATTTTTGGGCAGTTAATTGATTTTTTTTTATAATGCAAGGAATGAGGGTGCTAAACATAGTTCTGGTCAAAACATATCACAGAGCATCGTAGCCATTCCCAAGATCTGTCACTTGACTCAAGCCCCATATACTTTCTATGGAGGGGAATTCTCTGTGGTATCTGGAGTTGTCTAGGTTGGTTGGACAAGTTTAAAAAATCATGTCTAATGTTACTAGTGCTCTGCCATATAAGTCTGTTTCTCCTTACTTTATGTAGGGATCATGACATTACATTATGGTCACATAGTTATGTACTTGCTGACTGATGGGTTAAGTTCCAGTTTAAGGTCTATTCAAGCCTAGTCCTTTCTTGACAATATGTTTGGATGCAGCAATCAGTAAACATAGATTATTATAGGAGTTTTCTGTCTTTTTTATTTTCTGTTTGAATGCCCTACATACATTATTTGTTTGTGTGCTGTAGAGTCATAGATCCTACTACATCTCTATAACCTTACAAAAGGTATACATTGTTACTTCGCATCATGTGCTGATTACATAGAACAGGAGTGTCAAACTCAAGGCCTGGGGTTTGGATCTGGCCCACAAGGTGCTTAGATCTGGCCCAAGAGGATGTCCTGGAAACAGTAAAGGAGTGGCCTGTAGTGCCTCTGCAGCCCTCCCGAGATCCGTTTTTGCTGGCAGATGGTTGTGGGAGGCTGTTGCAGCTGAAAATGGAGCTCTTGAGGCCTGTGTGCAGCTTGCCCAAGCTCTGTTTTTGCTGGAAGAAGGTTGCAGGAAGCCGTCACAGCCAAAAACAGAAATTGGAAGCCTGTTTTCACTGGCAGAGCACTCGGGCCACCACAGGAGCCCCCAACTCGAATGACATTAAGCTGGCGATGCTACCCCAGCCACACTTACCCTGGCCACCAGAGGTCAAACTCAACCTTATTGCAGCTCTCATGAAATCGAGTTTGACACTCCTGACATAGAATAACATGATAATGTAGAGGACCTGCAATTAAGGAGAGAATTGGTGGAACTTAGGGCCATATTTTTATATCTGTGAAAGATGTATGATTGCAATCCTATGCTAAATTCTACACATAATACTAGATTTAATTGTGTCTCAAGATGTTTTTCAGCTATGCCTTCCAACAACTGTCATCATTGTCTCTGCTAATTGAAACCCCTGGGTGATAGTTCAGTAACATGTGGAGGGCCCGTAATTTCATCTCCCCCCCCCATGTTAAAAACATAATTTGATACGTATAGCCCTCAATTTGCAAAAGTAATTAATCCCACAATTATGGTTGCAAACCATACTGATTGTTAAGTCATGTGATTAGCTTGATTTTATGACTTTTTTTTCAACACTTATTAAATGAACCACCATAGTAGTTAAGCAAACATCATAGTCGTTTAAGCAAACCCATTTTTTGCAGTGGGCATTTTTTGCAGGAAGCTAGATATAAGCACCAGTTTCTGGCAAAAAAAACAATGTGAATTGTGGTCACATAACTATAGAATGTTGCAAACAGCTGTAAATGCAGTTTAAAACTAAAGGTAAAGATTCCCCCTATCCAATTGTGACTCTAGGGGGCGATGCTCATCTCTGTTTCTTAGCTGAGGGAGTTAGCTTTGTCGGAAGACATTTCCGGGGTTAAGTGGCCAGCATGACTATAGGGCGGGGCACACTGAACGCTGTTAACCTTCTCACCAAAATAATACTGTTTATCTATTCATATTTGCATGCTTTTGAGCTGCTTAGGGCAAGGCAGGATGCAGCTTACATCCTTCTCTCTCTTTGTATGGCATGTACTAGAGGAAAGTTCTAGAAGCATTATTTTCTCATTTTTAATTAACTAGAGTTACTAACAGTATCTAAACATAGTCCTATGGTTAATTTACACTGAGTTGCATTAACACAGGATTTTAAACTACAATATTATCATAGCTTGGTTTGTACAAGTGCTCATTGTAAATGTGTTGTCTTTCCCCCTTTTATGTCTGCTGGTTTTTCATTTAAATGTAATCACCCATTGCAAAACATTAAATGTATGCTGGTTTTTCCATACAAATAAACTGTATAAATGAATAAGTTTACAAATGCGCTCGTTTGCCAGAATTTTTGTGTTCTTTCCCCTCCCCATCTTCCTCCTGACCTTGAAACTCCTTGCATAAGGAATAATAACCTGAGTATTCATATCAGACTTATTTTAACCGTTTCTCAACTAGCTAACTAACTAGTAGAAAATTTGGGTTAGAAGAACATAGTTTATTAAATGTTTTTTATAGATTTGTTCTAAGAATAAGCAAACAAAAATAATTTTTTTCTTCATGATTCAGTCTGTAGATGGACTTATAAATGACTTTTCAAGTAAATCATCCAAGTACAAAGCAGCCTATGTCTACTTCACTGACTGTAAGTATTTACAGATTGAAAAATAACTGATCTTCAATTATAGCTGTTGGTGCAGATTAGACAATGGCATTTTAATTTACTGTTAAAATTGGGTGAGGGTGATTAAAACAAGGAGAAATTAACTGTTTGTAGATTATCAGGGTGGTACTAGATTATTGGAGCTTCACGTGACACTGAAGAAATTATTTTATTTGGGAAATCTAAACACTTCAAGCATGAGTCATAAGGGTTTGCGTGTTAGCTTGGAACAATAGTTGTATGCAGAAGAATTTACTTTCATTTCTTGCACAAGACAGTATTGGCTACTTTCTGCTACGCTTAGGATATGAAATTCTTTGACAAACCATAATATTCCAGTATGAAAATAATTAATTAAATATTTTAGTCTGCAATTTGGCCTGTTTTTGCATTTAAACTATAGGTAGTCCTCCACTTAGCATCATAATAGAGTTCAGAATTTTGTAGTCATTAAAGTCATAAGTCGAGACACTAAGTGACTGTTTTCAAGACAATTATTAAGCGTATTACCATAGTCATTAAACAGTTGATATGTCATAAGTCGAAATCCAGGTTATTGAAAGGTGTTTTTTGCAAGAAAATGGCAAAGAATGTTGCAAAACATGATCATGTGACCACAGTACACTGTAACTGTCGTAAATCCTGGGTGCCAAGCACCTGAAATGTGATCACATATTTTCAGTAGTGGTATGGCAGGCGTATCTTCAGTGATGGGTTGTAAATGACCTTTTTGAGTCCATCGTAACTTCACTCTTTAAGTGACTTTTTGTAAGTCAAGAACTATCTGTAGTTTGCAACTATGTATGGAATATTTTACATAAACTCAGTAGCTCTGGAAAAATGTGATATTTTCAAGAGATATTTGAGTATTTTTAACTTACAGAGTGAAGCATTTTACTTGTTGCAGAAAAACTGAAAACATGTAATATATATATATATATGTATTTCCCATTTTAGTTTGTGATGACAAACTTTTCAATAAAATGAAGTCATCTTGTTCAAAAGCTATCAGAAGATGCAAAGAAATTAATATTAACTTCATTCCTAATGAATCTCAGGTAAAGTTAATACTCTAATTCTTTATTTTATTTTTAAATGTTATATCCATTGCAAAACATTAAATGTAGCTAAATTGATTGCTTTGAGGTAAGACTATATTTTTGCAAGACTACAAAATAATTTAAAATGAAAAATATATGAACTTACTCAAATCACATCTAGACCTATTTTTCTCATAAAAACATATTTTTAGCATTATACAAAACTAATTATATGTCTAATTATAATAAATGGTTTCCTTATGTTCCTTTTAGATTCTTTTTAAGATCACAGGGAAGAAGCATTGTATAGATAACATCTCTTCTCTGGCCCCCTCCCCATTTTTCATTAGCTGAAAAACAATGGAAAATTAGGGATTGGTAAATGTATTTACATAGTGGTAGAAGCAGTTATTTCACTGGGCTTATTTTCAAGGTCAGCTGTATTCTATTGCAGTCTTAACATGCATTTTGTTTACCAGAAAACCTAACAGAGTTTTTATGGCTATGTTTTTTTTAAACTAGAACTGCAAGAGTGGTTCTTATTTGGCATATATATTCTTTAAATTTAATATTTGTCTATACTTATTCCAAGGAACGTGGAGTATTATACAACAATTTTTGAGTTACATGAGAGTGATTGACCTACAAATAACTTGTGAGAGATTTCCCTGCGAATGGAATTTTAAATCCTGATTTTAGTATATGTTTCAATTATTAAACACGAATCTCTTGACAGTGAGGAGTAATGCATTAGTGAAAATAGTATATTTTCTGAAAATATTTGGCCTATGATTATCTCTACAGTAAAATTATTCCATAGTTTACCAATATTGTAATTATGAATCAGATAAAATACAGTTAAGTGCAAAGCAGTGCTGATGATGACTGAAGAACCTTTTAAGAATCTCAGTTTTACTTGAGAGTACCAAAGTTGTTTTGCATATAATATCCCACTGTAATATACCAACCAGAATGCCTTATTTCAATGCCCAGAGACACTGAGGGTCTGGATTGGGAAGAACAAACTATGATTCAATTCAATCTTAAGAAGATTTAGCTATTGTGGGCTTTGAGACTGCTAAGGGAGGAACATCTTGGACTCATAGCTCCTGTTGGAGAAGCAGATTGCAAACGTGGCTGCAAGAGTCCTAGCACAAATCCACCTTTTACATCAGTTGCACTCATTCTTGAATGAGAAGGCTCAGCTCATGTTCATTCATGCTTTAGTAACTTCCTAATTGCATTACTGTTGTGCACTCTATACAGGGCTTCCCTTGAAAGGTATTAAGAAACTCCACCTATTCAAAATGTAGGAGTGCACGCAGTCTCAGGTACATCAAGGCTCACCTATGTGACCTCATTGCTGAAGTGATGGCTCCCAGTATGCTCCTCTATTCAATTCAACGTGTCTATTATCACTTTTAAAGTCCTGCACAACATGGGGCCAGGCTACTTATCTGACTCCAGTGGTCTTAACCTGTCATGCCAGATCTCAGGGATAGCCATGCTCTGGATCCTTCTCTGAAATAGTCTTCTAATGGACTTCAGGAAATGTGTTTCTTTTGTCCATGAAATCTATATGGTCCCGATCCTATTGCCCTTCCACAAGACCTGGCTTTTCCCCTCAAGTATTAGTACCAGTATATTAGCAGAACTTAAGATGTATATTTTAGTATTGTGGGTTCTTATTTGCTTGGGACCATTTGTCAGCCATCATTGTCTTTAAAAATACCCATAATAGAGATTACATTGGTTTGTCTTTCTCCTGTATGCTTGACCTATATTTTTCCGATACTTTTGACACTGTATAGACTTAACAGGCTGTTTTAACAACTGTTAAAACTGTTTCTTGACTTAGGTATTTACTCTTGATGTCCCAAATGCATTCTACCGCTGTTATAGTCCCAACATAGAGAAAACAAATGATAATGCAATGGAGCAAATTGCTGAGCAAATTGTTACCTTATGTGCTACTCTAGAAGAAAATCCAGGGGTCAGATATAAAAAGTAAGTCTGGAAGCAGTTTTTATACCATTGCCGGTTTATTGAGGGTTATATTAGCTTAATAGAAATGGAATTCCATGCCTAAGCAATTTGGAAGCAAAGTATATTATTCTGGAATCTGAAAAGGGATCTTAAATTTGTTGTGCATTTGTTAAACTTCTATACCACTGCTTTCAAAATCCACTGAATGTGCAGAAGAGTGAGTTCTATTGTCAAGTTATGATGTAAGTGAAAAGCTTTTTTTTTTTGACTGTCAGGAAATTCAGGACTAGTTGGGGCCAGGGAGAGTTTTGTACCAAAAGCAAAATATTGGGTGGAATTGTTAATTCAGATTCCTAGTGTCATCTTATACTTCTTAACATTTTTTGTTTTCCAAGTTGTGAGGTTTGGTTTAGAAAAATGTGTCATCCTACTCAAGTGGCTGATGAATAGTACTTCTGTGCCTAATTCCATCCTTTCAACTCATCTGATTAACAGCAAATAGCTACAGTTAAATACCAGAGCAGTTGACATTTACTGGTAGTTCACAACTTGTGACCTTCGTTCAGTGACCATTCAAAATTATGAATGAACAAAAGGAGTGATGACACTAGCCTGAAGTTATAGCCACTGCAGCACCTCCATGATCATGTGATAAAAATTCAGGCACTTAACAGTATTCCTGCCTTTATGACTGTAGGAGCATTGCAACTCCTGCATGCTTATTTCTGTCCCATCTAGGCCACCCTGCACAGTGGTACTCAGCAGTAGCAGCATTTGTCCCTGCTGCCCAGCTGAACTTCAGCACCTCAATCCATTCTCCAAGCTGGTGGCCCTTTCCCTCTGCATGTGGGCTTCCTTTTCCCTTTGCAACCAGACTCCTCTAAGCTTTTGCAAGTAAGCGTCCCTTTCTTTTGCAAGCCATTAGAAACCTTCTGGTCTACCCCAGTTCTTGAAAAAATGGAATGGGTGGTTTTGGAGAACAACTGGAGCCTTGTTCTTGTGTTGCTTTAAAAGCATCACTCCCCATATTGCACGTGCCCCATTTCTTACGCACCTTGTGAGGGCTTACAGATAAGATGGGATGCCTCCTAGCAGAAACTAAGTAAACTACCTTGCAGAGAGAAAAGAAAGCTGGCTTGGAGAACAACTCAAGGCAGTGAAGTTCAGCCAAGCAATGGGGCAGCTGGAATTGCTGCCACTTGTGCTTCTATATAGAGTGACCAGCTGTTCTGATCCAAACCCTTTTCCAATAAAACAAACACAAACCAAAGGGAACAGAAACCTTTTAATGATTCTTACAAATCCCCGGTTAAAAGGCTGCTGCAAACTAATTAACTTTGATAAGTACAAGCCTCGCCAAAACTGTGCGAGGCTGCCAAGAATGACAGATAAGAAATATTTTACAACCCAAGAGTCTTCAAATACCAACTTAAGATATTGCAATGTCCATGAGGCTCGAGTTTCAAAACGTCTTTGCTTCCTACAAAGAACATTTGCTTCATAGCTGACTTTTACCTTCTTGAAGGAGGGGCCATTACCTTGCAGCCTTACTCCCAAGTCGCCCATGCTACTGCAGCTGCTCTTTCCTGCGAGCAACCTTGCATGCATGCGCACTTGGCACAGGCTCCTCGGGAACCTCCTCATTGCTGCTGCCAGCCCCCACAATCTCTGAAGGCAGCAGTCCACTTCCTAATGGTCCTGGCCACTCATCTGAGTCCTCGCTCTCCTCAGCTGTCCTCACCTGCTGCCGGCTAACCACAACACCAGCAGAGATGGGGGGAAGTGCTCCTTACTTGGGACTTTTTCCACTTGACAACCCAGGAGATAGCTTGCAAATCACAATTAAGCATGCCAGACTTGCAGCTAATGAACAAGGCAGCCATTGGGTGCCTCACCACAATGATTTACTATAGTAATTCCAGGCTCAATTGTGTTCATAGGTCAAGGGCTATACACTGTAGATTGCCCCACCTGTTACCTTTCAAATAAAATTCTACACATTTCCTAATTTACAATTTAAATTTGAATAACACTAATCTGTACAGTCCACATTGGTTTAAAGCAATCTCCAGTGCATAAATATGTAGTATTTTTGCAGGACAAATTATTCCAGCTACTGAGTGAATGCTCTTTTAAAGATCCATTAATGACCTAATAATGTTAAAGAGAAATACTTGCATTTTTTCAGTAAACCTTTGGATAATGCCAGCAAGCTTGCCCAGCTAGTCGAGAAAAAGCTTGAAAACTATTATAAAATTGATGAGCGAAGTCAAGTAAAGGTAAGGTGAAAGCTCAGTTTTTTTCTCAAATGATAATAAATAGCTTCTTTCTCTCGATCTTTAGGAAGTGTAGCTGGGCAAGAAAAGTACTATTACTGTAGCAGTTTTTATTGAATAATTTTGACATATACTCTTAGAAAAGAGTTTTTGCTCCTCTGTCAGTGGAATATGAAATTGTACTCATGGTTAAGAAGCTGCAAAAAAAAAAAAAACCAAGCAAAAACAACCAGCTGGGAAAAAACATAATTGCACTGTTAAGACCACTTAATGTCTGCATATAATTGCAGTTCAATTTAAAGAAAACTGACTTGGGGATAGCACCAGTCTGAAAGAACATACAAGGGTTCTTCATAGAGAACGGAACAGAGTATCAAATCCTGTTCTCTCTGAACATTATTTTCATTAGCGTGTTGTGGGTAGTAAAGGAACATACTGGTTTTGCTGTCTGATGTCTTCTGGACATTAGTTTCCATTGCTTTCATTTCTCGTCTCTGCTTTCTCTTTGCTTGGGACAGCTATGTAGGAAAGAGGCTTAGCACTTTTAGACAAAATTGTACATTAAATTTTAATCAACTTTCTGTTCCTCTTGCCATAAAGGTATGTCAGGATTTCTTTGTTTTTTGTTTTAGGGCAAGACTAATTCCCAGCTGTTAATAATTGATCGTGGCTTTGACGCTGTGTCTACTGTGCTTCATGAGCTCACTTTTCAGGCAATGGCTTATGATTTACTACCAATTGAAAATGATACATACAAGCAAGTATAACTTTATTTTGATCTTTATATATGGATCACATTTGTAGCTTCAAACTGTAATAGCTTAAAGATGCATACGTAAACATACAATTTTATATTCAAGCTCTTTTGTTTATCCTTTATTATCTGAATAATATCCAAAGAAGTAAAATGCTTTGTGGTGCAATCTGACTTTTTTCTTTCCAAAGTGGGGCTGGGGATATTCTGGCATGCTACTTATGGTGGAAACTTAGCAATTTTTCTCATTTAAAGAGCAATAAACCTATGGTAGGTTCTACACTAGAGGCAACAGAAAACTTTCTGCCTACATGATGAGAGAATATTACGTGAACCCTTTAGGACAGGGGTCCCCAAACTTGGCAACTTTAAAACTTGTGGACATAGCTGGCTGAGGAATTCTGGGAATTGAAGTTCACAAGTCTTACAGTTGCCAAGTTTGGAGACCTCTGCTTTAGCACAATCTGAGCATCTAACTCATGCTAAGGTTAAGCCTTAGATTAGTCAGCTTTCTTAAGGTAAGTAGTTTGAGTCACATGGAAAACACTAAAACAAGAACTGTATGCCAGGAAAGATACCAAAGAGTAAAAACATTGTTGTCTAGGAGTCCATTGTTACCCATCTCAAGTTTGCCAAAAACCATGCAGATGATCATGGGCTATATTTTATGGGCAGATGAACAAAGTGGTATTTTGGCTTTTAAAGTGAATGTTATGTTCCGGAGGGGGAGGGAATCACATAAGACATTGTATTCTAACAAAATAACTTCACTACAAATATGAAGCAGAGGTTAGAAACTAAACAGAATCTAAAAAGATAATAAAAATATGTATTGGAAAGTTTGCAAGATGGATAAATTAATGGTATTATTATGTTGTGATTAGTATTGATAAGTTTATTAAGGTTATTAGTAGGGCTTTGGTTATTGTTCTAGCTTTAATTAAAATTAATTGTGCCCAGACAACACGCTGTTGTTCTTTAAAAGGAAAATGTATCAATATATTTTTTAAAAAAAATAAAGCATGGTAGTGGGAATATCATGATTTGAGGCTGTTTTGCAGTCTTAAAATCTATACGGCTCCTAATCATTGAGGATACAGTGCATTTGATATCATACCAGCAAATTCTACAGAGTAATATTAGATTATCCATCCAGAAGCAGAAATTTAAATGAACATGAATCATATAGAATGACAACGATCAAACTATGGAAAAATGGCTAAAATGGAGGAAGTTTTTTTTCCCTTTGGAATGGCAAAGTCAGAGTTCTGGTCTTAACTCTGTTGAACTGTAGCATGATCTAAAATATGCAGTTTGTGCCAGACAACTCCCAAATATAAATGAGTTGCAGCAGTTCTGTAGGAGTATGCCAAGCTGCTTCCAAGTCAACGTGTAGGATTGATCAGCAGGTGCAGGAGGTATTTCTATTAAATTTCTACAAACTTTAATATATTTTTGCCAACAAATACAGTTAATATGTCTTAATATGTCCAATAAAGTAGACTATTTTGTGATGTTTGTTTGTTTAATTACTGAAATTAAACAAAACTCAGATCACATTGTAGGTCATAGTATTATCATATTATAATCTAACTGTAGATACTTCTAAGGGGTTAACTTTCACCACCATATTGTCATCCATTGATTTTATCATAATCATGAAAAGAATTATTAAGCCTATAATCTTAAAAACAGCTAGTAGTGATTAATGTTTAGAAAGCATGGCGGGATTTATTTCTGAGTAAAGGATGCATATAGCATATGATTAGGCTACATCAATGCAGTATCTTAATGTCTAGTGCATCCCAGCAATATAAGTTGTTCTATGTACTTTTGTGCATATTTTCATTTTAGCCAAAAAATAGCCTATAAAGTATTCCTTGGGAATACTAACTGCTGATTTCACTGTTGAAATGACATTTACAGCTGGAAAACTAAACTTATGTTTTATGAAATGCCTTGCTTTGTGTTTTGAACTAACCTGGATTATCTATTTCTTGAGACCTGCCACATGTATTTGAATTTATTTCTCAGAACAGCCAAACATGATTTGGCTAAAGTTCAAAGAAATGTATTCCAATGTATTTAGAGGGCAACAGATCATGGAACATTGTTCTAAAGAGCTCTTTTAATAGAAGCAATACCTTTGCTGAGATATTTTTCTTTGTGGCATAATTTAAATTAATGATCCACAAGTCATTATGCAATAGCAGTACTAATTCAATCTCTGTTAACTACTAGAATGCAAAGACTTGTTTTCTTGAGAACTTCCACATGTATTTTAATTTATTTCCTGGAACAGCCAAACATAATAGCATTTTATTGATAGCATTTTTGTTTCTAAAGGCAGCTTAAAATCATTTAAATATGTTTTTAAAATGATACCTAACCAGGCCTCAGATCTCACTGCAGAAATCCGAGAGTAAGTTGTTGGTATGTATGGCTTGTGTAAATGTTTCCAAAGAGACCTTTGGAACACAGGGGACTGGCTATGAACTACCTCTTTCTGAATTAGTAGAACAGCAGTGTCTTTCTCCAAGATTTGCATAGCTATTCATTATTTGCTCTGAGTTCTTTGTACCTGCTGGTGAAGTGACAATACATTCACCCATGTGCAGGTGCAGCCAGGAGTAGCTTTAGAAGGAACTACACAACTCAGGGAAAAAAGGAGCTTCCTACACAATCCTGTGCATTCATAAGGAATTATCTTGAATTTGCCTAGCTCTAATATCTGTATATCAAATATAAACAAGTGATTAGTGAGCAACTATAGTGATAAAGCAATTAGTGAGCAACTATAGCATACAACTATGGTAGAAGAAATGCTCCAAGAGAAGTCAGTACTTTATTTAGTGTTACAGCCATGAGTTAACTTTTGTTAAAACTAACTTTCCATTTTCCCCTCCTGTATTTCTACTGCTTTCTGGTTGAATCAATTTCTGTGAGTTTCTCTCCATATAAAGTGTTTCGTGGCATAACTTTAGTATGCTCTGTAGTATTCCTTCAGTCTTTAGTAATCTGCTTAATTGTTGGAAATGTAACGCTAAGCATGTTAGTTATAGATATATGTGAATTAAATAGTTACACTATCAGAGCCTGCTGTGATTGCATGTGAAGTTAATATTTTGATTATTTATTTATGTAAAATAGAATGTTCTGTGCAGAACAGGATATTAAAGAACTGAGCAGTGTCAAATTCAGTGTACTAAAGGAGAAGCTAGACATTCTAAATAAATTTATAATTGAGTTTAGGGAATCTGTTTAATTTCAGTTCATGCTGTTTTATATGTGTTGTTGCAACTTAATATAATTATGCTTTCAGCATAAACTTTACATATGGGCTATTACCTCCTTGTTTACTTAGGGGCTTAGGCAATGCTTAAAATTACAGCACTTCATGAAAAGTGCAACTTGTGTGATTCTTGATATGTATTCAAAATAAGAGCTTTGTGATACTGCTTTTCCATAATTATGAAATATCTGTGCTAAAAATATTTTACATCTTGAGCTTCATAGGTTAAAATTAATAAACTGCTTTTTAAACATAGGTATAAGACTGATGCTGCAAGTGGGAAAGAAAGGGAAGCCATTCTAGAGGAAGATGATGATCTTTGGGTAAAAATCAGGCACAAACATATTGCAGATGTGTTGGAGTAAGTGTCACTTTTTCTAAAACATTGTAAGCACAGTTATGGAATAACAGTTACATAAAGTTTGATTGTGTGTATGCACATGCACTTTTTACCAAGAGTTGGGAACCTAAGTGTTCTGTAGATATATTAAAATATAAACACCTCACAAAGTTATTTGATGGTGAAATAACCTGTCTTCCTCATTTTGTTATTTTGGTTGAACTAAAAAATACTTTCTTCACCAACCTGTCTACATACATAAATTTATATTTGTCTACAACAGATTTTTTCAGCTAGGGTTCTGCTGAACTCTAGAGTTCCATGAGAAAGCACTCCAGTTCTATGAAAGATCATGATTGAAAAAAAATAAACATTCTCTAAACCAGTGCTCATTAAAAAATTTAAGCGTTTTCTGAACTAGTGCGAGTCTTTTACATGCCACATCTCAACTTCCACTGCTCCCTGAGATCTGAAAATTATTCAGACATTTCTCCTGGATAAAAAGGTTGAAGAAAGCTAGTCTAAAACAGTGCTTGTCATTAAGCAAATAATACTGTAGACAACTGTTCTATGTATATTTAATAAGATTTCTTTTAAACTTTCAGAGAAATACCAAAACTTATGAAAGAAGTTTCTTCAAAAAGGAAAGCATCAGAAGGCAAAGTAAGATTTTTTTATGTTTGTATAATATATAATAGGCATATAATAAAGAAGGTAATAATATTACACTCTTTATTAAACAGATAGCTAACAACATAATACTGAAGGATATGTGGAAAGGAGAATTACTGAAATGTAAATGTTCTTGGATTTCAGATGTATGAAATGCCCTTAATACTTATCTATTTTGACAAATGATTAAAATCCTTGGTAGGCTTAAAGTCCATAAAACATTTTCCAGCAGTATTGTTACTTTATCTACAAGACAGTGACCTTACTAATTTTCTTGTAATCTGTGATAATGTTATTTCCTGGTCTTTGGATGAAAAAATTAAGAGGACAAAAAGAAATGTGAAATATTTGAATTGACTTTACAAATGCTTTTCCCCCAGATATCATTAAATAATCTGGCCCAACTTATGAAAAAGATGCCCTACTTTCGCAAGCAGATTACTAAGGTAAGCAGAAAATTATATGACAAACTGGAAGAAAACACTGTTTTTAAAAATGTAGTTGAAAATAAAATAAATCAGCATTAAAAAAAAAAGAAAAGAAAATGGCAGAGGGAGGAAGTGAACGAAGAGACAAACTTGAAAGTATACATTCTTCTGAGAAAAAAAAGTACAAAATACTATAAACATCTATATTCAGTACTTCTATCCAGAATGATATTTATATGAAGGTAATTATTATAAAAATTTTGTTAGCTATATTAACAATGACCAGGTTTGAATATAATGCTTATTCACTGTAAGGTTTTCCAGTGTTTTTTGTTAACCAGAGCACATTACACACATAAATACTGTAATTTGTAATAACAAAACTGGCAGCTATCAGAGTTTCTTATGCATCAATAATAATTGTCATTTTTATTATGCTTATTTTATAAAATTGGTGAAATTTCCTTGTTAATAGGTGTGAAGATGAAAACCAATTTTCAGAGCTGGCCAACAGTTTTAACTTATAAGATCTATATAGTTAACAGCAGAATGATTGAACTTCAATAATTCATATCATATTGTAAATTTTGACTTCTTTATTTTTAAATCCTGATAATGGCCTAAAACTCTGCCCAAATTATGCTGAGATAAAAGCATGACTATAGATGTATCTGCATTAGTACACTATTGTCTTATCAAAACCATGATTTTTAGGTAATTTTAAATTTGAATTAAAGAGATTTTGTATATTTATATGTATATTTATTGTTAGAGCAGATCACAGTTCATTTAGTCTTGATTTTAGTCATTTAAATGCCTCTGCAGATCTCAAAGGATTATATAACTGTTGATGAATCTCATGGATTTAATGCTTAAAATTTTGTGACTCCGAACTTTCTAGTTTGCTGCAGTTGTTTATATTAACCCTCATGAATTTCTATTAACAATATTCTAAATTTCATTAAAAAATCAATAATTTGCATTATGTCATGATCATTGTAAGCATGTCTTCATTAGAGAAACCCTTCAAAGTTCAGTAGACTTTATTTTCTTCCTGACTATTACAACTACAGGTATAAGTCTTGTTCATTATACTTACAACCACTTCTGTCTAAAATGATGAATAATGTGATTGGTTCTTACTTTAATCCAAATACTAGCATATTGGTTTTAGGAAATACAAGCATTTGTTAATTGTTCTTGAATTGTAAACTTAATTTAGCATAATTTTAAAAAAATAGCTTTTCCCCTTTCTGTTTTGCAGCAAGTTGTGCACCTTAACATAGCTGAAGATTGCATGAATAAATTTAAAAGTAATATAGAAAAGTTGTGCAAAGTGGAACAGGTATGTGAAACCATTCAAATGTCCAAGTTTGTTTAGACTAGACCAGGGGTGTCAAACACGCGGTCCATGGGCGAGATACAGCCCATGCAGGCCATGACACCCCAGCTCCGCGAGGGCAAAAATCTCGATAAATCACAATACAGCCCGCAATGCGTCGGGTTTGATGCCCTTGGATTAGACAAATCCTAGCCTAAATTATTTTTTTTATCCATCTATCCATTCATCAGTTGGCTATCCCGACTTGGTCAATTAGAAAAGAAAGACTCGGATCCATTATTAGCCAAAGTACACTAAAGCCAAGTGGTTACAGAGTAGCAAAGTCAGATCTGAAGTTTCAGGCCTCAAAGCTCTGGTTAACTTTTCTCCCCACCTTTCCCATGGTTATTTCAAACTGTCCAATACACTTAAACAAATTGTTTTGGTAACAGTCCCTGGCTTGGTGGGCTAGTTGATGTTGCCTTCCAATCCATGACCTTGGAACACTCAGCAGCTCCCATGGGACAGCACCAAGAGTAGTTTCGATTCTTCTCATCTCAGTCTCTACCCTCTTCCTCCCTGCAGCTCCCTCCCTCCATAATGTGTGGCAGATTGGCATCTGGCAAAGTAGCAGAATGGCAGTCCTGACACTATCCATCTATCTAACTGCCCATCTACCTCCCAGAGAGATACCACTGAACTGATAGTATTATAAAAGGGATCCTTACTTTTCTAAGGCAGTCTACATAGGATGAAGTACAACAGGAAGTGCTGATTTCCTATTTTGTCTAGTAAAACATGAGAAGATTGTTCGAGAACTGAATAATGTTGGAGATGGGGTTCAGATACTTCTGAATGGGTTGGGGCAGGGGTGGGTTTCTACCGGTTCTGTCCACCTCTGTAGAACCGGTAGCTCTGAAGAACAGCAGACATAGAACCGGTTCTATGTCTGCTGATGTTTTTACCTACCCGCCTGCCTGGGCTCTTACCTGACCTTTATTTCCTGCTTTTTCAACTTCAGCTGCTGTGCGAGGAACGGCTGCAGTTAAAAAAGCAGGAAAAAAGGGCTTTTCCAAAGGCTGCTTCTCTGCACACTGCGCTGCTCAGCTGTCCAGGCACCAAGCTGATGACAATTTACAAGCGCGTGCACAGCATGCAAGGAAGCACATCGTAAATCACCGAACCTCGTAAATCACTGAACCAGTAGTTAACCCTGTCGGATCCCACCCCTGGTTTGGGATCTAAATTCAGCCCTCAACTTTGCTTCAGAGTTTACCTTAAGATGAAGTAGCACTTAGCATATGTAAAGGTTGATGTGACTGGAACAGTGCACTCTTTTCTAGGACAAAAATGTTGTTCAATCTTTTTAGCTCATAGATAATTGGAAGGGGCTTAATTGTATCAGATCACAAACTTTTGGAAATGAAATTGCCACAGCATCCCATTGTTAGTTTTTAATTAAGGGTACGAAGAGAACAAGCAACATAATGGTTTGATTTATTTATAAAATAGATAAAGTGAATTCATTTCTTATAATGTACTTCAAGATTAATTAAAACTTGTTCCAATGCAGCTCTGTTCTATTTGCTTCTAATATTTTCAGAATTTTTGGAATCTACTTTAGCAAAATAATCCAGTAATAGTTATGTATAAGAAATAGGACTTTCACCAAAAATTTAAATGTGACAAGAAACTCCTCAAAATTATTTGGCTGAAATAAAGGCTTAAAAATCATTGTAACATTACAGTGAAGATTATGCTAAAAGCATTGCTGTATTTTCTTGTTTATAATTTAGGATTTGGCTCTTGGAACAGATGCTGAGGGACAGAAAGTGAAAGACTCAATGCGGGTTCTCCTTCCAGTACTGCTTAATAAAAGCCATGATAACTATGATAAAATAAGAGCTATTCTTCTGTATATCTTCAGCACAAATGGTAAGGTTTGCTTCATATTCCGTTAAGGTTATTGGAACAAAATGTTTCTGAATGCATAAAAATAAAAACATGGTTGTGCTGGATAGTGCTTCTGCAGGCGACATCATTTTTTGAATCCTAGGATAATTTAATTGCAGTCTTAACCGAAATTAATTTGGCAATATACACTAATTTGGTGAGATTTCTAAGAAAGCATGAGATTGTATTATTCTCAGAAATAGAGAAATTCACAGAAAAATAAGTTTCCCATCTTGTCTGTCTACAGAAAGCACTTTTATAAGAGTCATTGAGCTTATTTAGAAAAAGGACTTCAGCACCATTTTGGGTGCAATTCTTCCCTTCCTCATTAGGCTACCATTTCCTAGTCCAAATGTTCCAAGTCCAACTGCAAAGGTGCTCAGAGAGGGTGAGGAGAAAGCATGATAAATCTGTTAAAATCTTTAAAATCAGAATTATTATGTTTGAGAAGTATAACTAGGAAAGGGTGATAAACTCTAGCATGACGGAAACATTCACCATGCTAAAAGTTCCTATGGCATATAACATTTTCCTTGATGGCTTAACATAACTTATTTATTCTACATAGTTGTTGTTGATTACTAATTCAAAATGTCACATTTATCAAAAAGGAACTACCCAAGAAAATTTGGACAAGTTGATCCAAAATGTACAGATAGAAAATGACAGCAACATGATAAATAATTGGATTTACCTTGGTGTGCCTGTCCTCACTACAGTAAGGAATACAACTTATTTTTCCTGAAAACTATCTTACTTATTTTCAAGGTTCTCATACAGTACATTAGTCTCAGTTTCTCATCCTTGCAATTTTTTTCTCTTCTCATTTAATTTTCCAAATTGCTCTGTCAGCAGTCTTAATGAGAACAATTTATGAAATTAATGACAGTGAAAGCTTGAAACACAGAGATTTTCTCCCCCAGAATGTAGAGTAATAGTACAAAAATCTGTTGAGCACATTGAATTTATAATATAAGAAAGCATTCCAAAAAGTTTTATAAAGATGATCTCAATAACCTAATAAAAAGTTTGTGTAATTATTTCGTTAAAATGACTATGGAGATAAACCTCAGATGTAATGTTTATCTGAGGGCAACCAATGTATTCATAGTTGATAGGAAAGCTATATAACAACTATACCTGTTCCATGTTACTACATTGTGCCAGAACGTTTGAACTCTGAAGCTGGAGTGTATATATTTTCTTATTGAATGAAATGGAACATTAAAAGAGAAATGTTTAGTGGAATCTCTGGCTATGGTAGATAATTTAGGTTTATGAAGAACAAAGCAAACAGTTAGCTAAATTGCAACTTAGGAGCAGTACCTATTGTGGATTTTTGTTTGAATATCTGATTTCTTAGATGATAATAAACATTTGACTTTTTAGTCTGCAACGCAACGAAGATCGTCAAGAAGGACTCGCTCTTCAGAAGGAACATTTCAGCTTTCTAGATGGACACCCATTGTTAAAGATGTCATGGAGGTAAAGTTTTCATGAAGAATGCTTAAGCAGAAATTTTAAAGAGAGCATGTGAATGTGTATGTGTATATTTAATGGAACAATTCCTTTTAGCCATGCTGAAACCTTGGGTTACAGAAAAATGTTATTCTGCAGAATATGAAAGACTACAAATGTCCATTTCTCTTTAACAACACTTAACTAATGGCATATTTGGGGACACACACACACACTTTTTTGCAGTTCTTAGCATCATCATCATCATCATCATAGAGTAGCATGCAGAAAGTACTTTCAAAAATCCAAATAGTTTAAAAGTCCCAGAATATATTTAAATACTTAAAATACTGAAAAAGAAGTGCTTTTCTTCAAACATTTAATACGTAGAAAGGTATACACATTACAAGCACACACACAAACACTATAAACATACAAACACACACACGCACACATACATTGAACACTAATAAATATTGTTTGAAATATACAGCATTTTTAATTCCTTAAACTGACCACATATCTAAAATCACTGTCTTCCTCCTAATATCAGTGTACAAGTAGAAAATTATGTAGTTATATGAACAAGATGCCTTGTCTTGAAATAAACATGAAGTGATAAATATTTGGAATGTTGAACATAAATTATTGGTAACTATGAAATGTCTTTTAATTGATAAAATGATTCATAAATGGCAACTTCTGTTCCAATCTTTTGTCAATGTATTGCCCATTAATCTAAGACATTTTTCCTACTGTATACAGGCTTTAAGTCTGGTTGCTGGCTACAGGTAATGTGAATCTTCAAATCGTATAACAGGGTTATATTTTTTTGTTTTCTAGGATGCTATAGAAAATAAATTAGATTCAAAAGAGTGGCCTTATTGTTCCCAGTGCCCGGCACCCTGGAATGGCTCAGGAGCAGTGAGGTTAGGAATTTAAATGTAGTTGGCACAATTGCTCCTTGTTTTCCTGATAATTAATTTGAACTATTCTATGTACTTCCCTTTCCAGTGCTCGTCATAAACCCAAAACTAGTTACTTGGAAGAACGTAAGGGTGGTGCAAAGCTTATTGTGTTTATCATTGGAGGTATTACGTATTCAGAGACACGTTGTGCTTATGAAGTTTCTCAGGCATACAAGTCTTGTGAAGTTATTATTGGTAAGCCTTCTTTTAAGAATAGTTGTATTGCTTTAATATATATAAAAGGGGGGGGGGGATTTTCAAAGAACAAAAGACAGAAACAGTGAAAATGAAACAACACAAACATATTATAGGGAAAGCCATTCTGCCTATCTTTTGAGTACCGATAATTCTTGAGATATGACCGTAATGGAGCCTACCCATTATGTGACGCATGACATGGCAGTCATTAGGTGAAACATCTCACCAAATTATCTCCCCATCCCTGCTCTCCCTAATGAAATGTTAAATGAATGTGTGGATCATTAAGCAGAATGCAGGGTGCCTCCTGGGTGGGTGGGCATTGGAGACCTAGCACAGGCAGAAGCCCTCTTGCCCTGATCCTCCCAAGGCCTTTCCTACTCCCAAGATGCTCCAAGCTCCACTTCCCATGGCACTTAGCAACATAGTCACATTTATGGTTGTTTGCAGCATTCCACAATCACATGACTGTCTTTTGCAGTGGTTTGGCCCAAACCGGCATTTTTTGTTTTCGGCAAAACAGTGCCCATAGCGAACAATGAATTTGCACTTAGAACCACTGCGTTTGCTTAATGATCATGGCATTTGCACATATGACTGCTGCGTTTGCTTAACAGCTGCCACAAAAAAAAATTAGCTCTTATGATTTATGACCATACTCTTTTGATTTCTGTTTCACAATCTTCCCATTTTTCTGCTAAGGTAAATTCTAGACAGATCTAATGCAGTGGCCCCAACCTTTTGGGCACCAGGGACCGGTTCCGTGGAGAGAGGTTTTTCCGCAGACCGGAGGGGGAGTGGTTTTGTGTGCTGCCTGCATCCCACGGATGGGGCTTTGCTTGTTTGCACGGACCAGTTTCTGGCGTGCTGCAGACTGGTGCCAGTCCACGGACCACAGGTTGGGGACCCCTGCCTGGTCTAAAGGGGTGAGTAGGACAAGGCTGGTTTATCTTGCCTTTCTTTCTCTCCCCTTCTCTTTTGTATGGTCTCTGTGCTGTTCCACTTGCCAGGTTTTTCCTTGCAATTGACAAATAGCAATAGCACTTAGACTTACATACTACTCCATAATGCTTTACATCCCTCTCTAAGCAGTTTACAGTGTCACCATTTGCCCCCAACAATCTGGATCCTCATTTTATTGACTTGGAAGGATGGAAGGCTGAGTCAACCATGACCCAGTCAGGATTGAATTCCTGGCAATAAGCACAGTTAGCTTGCAGTATTACATTCTAATCCAAGGGTCCTCAAACTTGGCAAGTTTAAGACTTGTGGACTTCAACTCCCAGAATTCCTGAGCTAACATGACTGGAGGAGGAATTCTAGGACTTGAAGTCCACAAGTCTTAAAGCTGTCAAGTTTGAAGACCCCTATAATCTTAATCACTGCACCACCAATGGTAGAAGCATCTTAAAGAAATGGGGAAAGAAATAAACTAGGAAAATCAGATACCATGCTGGAATTTAGGAGCAATGGTGCACAGAAGCCATTGCATGTCTAACCAGTCTGCCAGTTCTTCTGAACATCTAAGTCCTTACTTTTCCTATTCACATTTAACTGCTGCAGTTACCAATGTTTGCCTTATTTCTGAATTCCTGATCTGGACTACATATGTTCCAGTTCCATATTTAGACCACATTTTCCAGTCTTGCTTGAGGATTTTCAAACTTATTTTAGACTGCTGAACATTAATCCCTGGAACCTTGGTTCAAGTGGGAAAATGATAAATTGTCATGGGTGCAAATTTTTGAATGTTGCTTGATAAACTTGGGCTCTTTACTTTAGAAATCAAGTTTGATCTAGTGGTTAAGGCACCAGGCTAAAATCCAGGAGACTCTGAGTTCTAGTCCTCCCTTTGTCATGAAGCTGCTCGGTGACTTTGGGCCAATCACTCTCTCTCAGTTCAACCTACCTCACAGGGTTGTTACTGTGGGGAAAATAGGAGGAGTAATATTAGTAAATTTGTTGGCTTGAGTTATTTATAAGTATATACTTATAAGTATAATAAGGCACAATATAAACATCTATTTAAAAAATTGCTATGGATGCCCCTGCAATTGCTTTGGCCTTACTCTCTAATGGAACTATATCAAGTTTTTCATTTTTAAAATGAAAATTCTATCATGTTTTTCTTCTGCACATTAGAAAAATCCTAATCTAGTCTGCTATCAGTGATGAATGTGGTAAATTAATGTTCATGAATGCATTTTTTTTACCAGGATCCACTCACACTGTGACACCTAGAAGACTTCTGGATGATGTAAAAGCACTTACTGTAACAAAACCAAAGGATAGTGTGTATTTGAAGGATGAGTAGAAATCATAGTGAAACATTCACTTCTGCTTAACTTAACAGATAAAAAAATCATGTTATAGATATTATGGATGTAATCTAGCTGGACATAAGCATTTTAAAGTCCCCTGGTTTCAGTGGAAGAAAGCTTAACCATTTTTGCAGCTTCTTTTTGAAATCAATGGGTATTTATAAGTACTCAGTTTAAACTGGGCTGTATTCTGTGTACATATTTTACAAATAAGTGTTATTTAGAATTGTTTTTTATAATTTGAGATTGCTGCTTTTCATTGTGGTAGGGAATGGGAAGATGGTAAAAATGAAGTGCATGCAACAGCTTTGTTTTATATTGTGCTTGCGTTATACAGTAACTGGTTTTTTGTTGTGAAATGTTCACTGTAGAGAATGTTCATCACTACAACGTATTACATTCGACTTGGAAAACATGTTTGTACATATGCTAATAATGTCAATAATGTGTACACTTTCTATCATGGAAACATGTCTGTTTCTAAATATATGTTTGCAAAATGTTATTAAACTATGAAGAAATTTAAAATATAAATGTGTAACACAATTTCACAATTAACAGGTGTAGAGCTACAAAATTCTATGCAACTTCAATTTCACTGAAAACAATTTGCAGTAAACTACAGATATAAACTTCTTTTCTGAGACATTTGATATAAATTATAAAATATGGGTGTCTGGGAGTGCATGGATCTTTTATGGTATTTGGATAAAATTCAGGTATGTAATAAACACTTTACCATAATTAAAGAACATTGGAAAATGTATTGTCTTGTGTTTCTAGAGAATCTTTAAAGACTGCAGTACAGACCAGTTGGTCATTTCCCTCCCCTCTTCTTTCCTTGGAAAATTGCCTCACTGGAGTCTTTCAAACAGCATTCAGTATTGATTGGAGCAGGAGAACAAAAGGTGAAGAGTAATGGCATACAGGGGTAGTTGATAGCTTAAAATGTTCAAAATGGTACATATTGGATTAAAAAAAAAACATGATTGCTTATTTAAATGATGCTATCCTTCACTAGCACATCCATTTGGAAAATACAGTTCCGAATTTGTTACCAGAATCATTGGGTAATTCATTAATTTAAGACCCATGTTTGATGGCATTATGGTTTATTATTTAATAATACAATGCTGTCTTGACTGTTCACTGCTGCTTGTTTGAATCCCTGCCTTCCTGGCTTGTACAGGAAGTTAGTGGGATGGTGTTGATGTGAATGAATAAGATACCTCTGAAACATGGCAAGTGCATTTAAGAGGTAAATATGAGTATCAGTATTGACTATCTCCATTTATTGCTTGTCAGCATAATATTTTATTATAAAGAACCATTAACCTTTTCAGGAAACTAAAACATGTCTACTGTTGACCTCACCCCTTTCCTAAGAGGCCTGTAGGGGGTGTGCATAAGCGCATCAATCGTGCCTACTGTCCCTGTCCTATTGTTTCTTTTATTTTTCTTATACGTATCCATTTCATGTATTCATAACTATGTTTATACTTATACCTGTTATCTTGTAAGCAATTGACAAATCAAATAAATAAATAAATAAAAGTTATGATCTGAAACAGAGTAAGGTACTATGTGGTGTACCACATAGTATCTAAGATGGTCTGTAAAAATACTTATTTGGACACAGAATTTAAATACATCAAAACCAACATGAGAAGTTTCTTTTTCCAGTAATCTATTTTAATTTTGGATGGAATACCTCTATTCTAGATATAGTTTATTAGTCTTCAAAATACATTGTCAGTACTGATGAGCTGTGCCACTGGATAATGTCTGAATTTTCACCTTGGCTAAATCTTCTGAGACAGCTTGCATCATATGCTCTGTTGTTGTCTTCAAATTGTTTGCCATCTGTATAGCATTATCCAAAGTGCAGTTTAATATCTGTTAAAGACAAAATTTAATAATCATCAAATATATTTTGTTAACTACTTTAAACAATATATTTTAACTAGTCATTTCAATATTATACACACATATATATAGTCAGCATACAACATAGGGCAGAATACTTCACCAATAAACAATAAAAAGTCAACAAAAACCACTTAATAGACCAAAACAGTAAAAAAAAACCAAAGCAGCCACATACAAACACATAAAATTCTGGAGGGCGGGGGGAGACGACGACTTATCCAACAGATCATACTGCTGCCATATCCAGTGACTAAGGAAGAAAACAGGATTTTAATTTTACAGGATTTTAAAAGCAAGGTCAGGGCCCACCAAATATAAGGAGGCATTCGTTCCAACAGATATATTTCCAGTGACCTAAAAAACAGGACTGAGTGCATGACTACTCAAAATCCCTAAAACATCTGAAATATAAATTTCTGAAACTTTCCACCAACTACTAAATTATTATTTTGTAAATAATGATCTTGTCTTACCATGCTATTTATGTCTTTACTTTGCCTTTTTCTCCTATTACTGACTGACTTCCTTCCATTAATATTACTACCAGAGAGGTACTGTGGTGAAAGGATAATGCCATCATGCATCTTTGAATAGCGGGTTTGGGGAATATATAGATTCTGTCTAAAAAGACAGCAAAAGAAAATAAAAAATGTTCATACAGTACATTCCATGTTTGATATGCAAAATGTAAAAATGTGGCAATCCAACAATTTAAATCAAGAAGTTAATTATGCATTATTTGTCAGGCTGCTTTCAAGCATTTGAAAAGACATCCAACAATTATAATTTTTCCCTTTTAAGTTAAATATATCTGCATAATTAACGTTTCACCGAAGTACAAGTTTGCACAATTGGCTATTGATTGGTTCAAACTGTAGCAGACCTTACCTGTCACATAATCTGTGTATAAAATCTTCCCTCTGTTCTTCTTTACAAATCCTTTGATGGGCAATGCTATTTTGCAAAGAACCTGAAAATAATTATCAATCAATATTTCATTAAATAAACGTATCAGCAGTTCCTGCCCTAAATATCAAAATGTTTTTAATTATAATGCTGCCTTTTGATTATTAGAAAAGGAGGCTTGGAAGATAGTACACAATCTTTTGTTAGGAGATAGCAACTTATAAAGGCTATGAAAAGATTTAAGGTATGTCACTATTGAGGCCTATATTACATAATATGGGCCAAATTCTTCTTTATTGTGATCAACTTTTTCTATAGCAAAACAAAATATGTTGCAACACATGGAGATCTTATCACTGATCTTTAGTAACTGCTTGAAGTTACAATGGACTCCTAAAAGGTACTTACAACCTAGCTCTGAAGCTTTGATGGACAATTCCCCTCTGTCATGTGACCGCATTTACAGCAGTTATAGCATCCTAGATTCAAGTGACAGATTTTTTTATGTTTTGCTGAAAACTATGAAATGTAAAAATGCCCCATAGTAAACAATAGATTTGCTTAAAGACTGCAAATTCATTTAATGACCAGTCATTCACTTAATGACCGCATCAGAAAAGATGATAACCCACTTTGTAAACATCACGACATATCCATAATGGGGAGGCTTCATTATGGTCGTAAATTGAGGACTACTGGTATAAACTGAAATGTATAAAGATTTTTTTGCTGCTATCTTGCTGCAAACTCTGTTTCCACTGATTAGTTATATAAATGCAAAGCAATCAATTGAACCTAAAGAGATAGTGCTTAATCCAAGGGTACCCTCACGCATTGGTCTGATCCATCATAGGGAGGGCTGTCTCATCCAGAACAGGCAAGTTACCATATTCCTAAACCCAGGAATTTTTCACGAGCTTTGTGGTTCATTGTTAACATTTTAGGTATAGTTTAGTTATAGCTATCTAATATAACTCTTGAATTACATAATACATTGCAAGATAGCCCCAATATTAACCATAGTAATTAATTAATATGGCAAAAATTGGTTGCTGCATGAACTGAACTGACCAATTTAGGCCTTTCCCTAGCTAAAAGATATCACTTCATCTTCTATCTATCTGATTTAATTAATTTAATTAATTTAATTTAATTAACACTCTGGTATCTTTCAGTTTTTTGTTTGTAGTCATAAAGCTATTTTTAAGCAATGTATACAAATCAAATAGGCTTATTTCTAAAATGTTGATATAAATAGTCATATGCATAGATCCAAATAGTTAAATATGTAAACAATGTCAATAACTCACTTTAGAAATTTATAATTTTAATAGCCTAAATGCCTGCCAGTTGTTTCAAGCTTAAAAGTTTAAACTCGCTGTTTTTTTCTTGCAAATGCACTAAAGCAATTTCTGTAAAGTAATATTTCTGTGAATATTATTTAGTGTTTCTGTGCAATATTATTTAATAAGAAATAACAGTACTGAATTTGGTGCAAGTCCTACACCTAGCAAGTTGTGAGTACAGTAATATAGAGCATTATTCATGATACAGCAAAAAGTTCATCAGGATTGCAGCTGCCAATAAGCATTTGCAAAGGCAATCTACTGTAAAGGAATATTATTGGGCTGCCCTTCCATCAGATTCAAAGGTAGGATGGCTAGATTTACCAATGTAAATGCCTTTCTGTTAAAGGGAAAATATTAAACGGTAGTTTGGAATAATGAAGGGGATGTGATAAAAGTTGTATTTTGGAACTTTAGATCTGTCACCTTACAAACTCAGGACAAGTCATTATTTGGCTTCCCAAATAGCTTTCTTTAGACCCATTTTTGTTCGTGCATTTATTGAAAGGCCACAGACGGAAAAATGTATGTTTCTTATGTGGAATTAAATTTGTCATTAAGAACTAGCTGACCCAGTGAATTATTTCCATGATTTAATTTCAACTGGTATCTTAAGTGGCATGTTTATATGTCTGTAGAAAGAGACCCTAATTCATTAAGAGATTGTGGATAAATCAAGGGACATGGAGAATTACTTTACTCTGCCTAAATGCTTGGTGTTTTGATAAGAGAGATGTGAGTATCACAATTTCCTAAATGCAGTTCTGATATAAGAAATTTGTTTTGACCTGAAGATTGAAATTACCACAAGGTTTGTTTAATATACACTAGATTCAAGGCCATCTGAAAATCCTAACCCTTTCTTCTATTCCTGATGGAGAGCAACTTTTTGAGAGAACTTCAATCTTACTTTAACTGAATTTAAATAATTCCTTATATACCTGTTACATCTAAATCCACTGGTTTTCGTTCAAAGAAGACTGGAAATCTTTCACAATCGGAATGTCCTCTAGTTGCTTTTCTATGTTCTGTTGTTTTATTTCTAGATTAAAAAGAAAATATAACACTGACTTAACTGAAATTTAATAGCAATCAAGCAGGTAATGATGCAATCCCATGCAAGTTTATACAGAAATAAATCTTGCTAATCTTAATTATCTTCTTCCTAGAAAAGTTTTTCTTGAAATCTAATAATCTGGGAGTATACAGTATATATGATTCAGTTGACTTCATTTCTAAGTAAATATGTAGGCTTGCAATGTAAATCTGTAAGGTAAACTAACTTGGGGTGTTTCTTGCATTTTATATTAAGTATGCTAAGTTGATTCATATTATGTATAGCAATATAAATACTAACCTATTAGAATAACAGGAGCATATTTTATTTCTTGATAACTGCATTTTCAATATAGGATGCATAATTTTAGGCTTATCAGTAGAATGTCTCACTTTCTCAAGAAAGGTATCTGAAACTGACCTTCCTATGGAAAATATTACAGTTTAAAAAACTGATTAGTGGATGCTTCTTATTCGAATGGTTTAATTATTTATTAAAACACAAATGTTTATTTTTATCTTGTTCTACCTTGTTCATTTAGTAAAGTTAAATCAACCTCATTAGATTCTTTGCTGATTAAATTTGCTAGAGCTGGAGATCTTATTTGAAGATCGTTTAAATTCCTGATGGAAATGAAAAGAATATTAGCATTGTATAGTATCAGATTACTATCCGAGGTGATCAGAACTTAATTGGCTCGATATTCTGATACTTGACCAATAAGTGAATGAATAAATGCATTTACCACCAGTAGATATAATTATATTTATAAAAAGCTCTGAACTTTATATAGTGAAATTGTCATATTGGACAATATTTGGTTTGGTTCAAGAGAAAAATGCCTAAAAATGAAAGAATATGAAAAAGGAAAAAATAGCAAATTTAATATATTTTGGGAAGTTACCTATCTGTATTTTCTTGTTCATTGTTGTAATTCTGTTTTGTTTTATGGGATCTGTGGTATTGGTCAAATTCTTCAATCTTAAATATAAAAGTAAAATAAAATATAGAGTGGCTAATAAATTAAACAATAAGAATGCCAGACAACTTAGCACATTCATTTAATTTATAGCAATGTACCAATGTATGTAATTACATAATTAAACTATAATTTATTGAACCATTAAGCAGATTAAATATGAACTTGACTTACAAGAATATGCTTATTTGTTTGCTGTCTTGCTTTGTCCATAGATGCCATCATTTTTAAATGGATATTTTTCTTCTGCAGTTCTAGATGACTATGGAAAAAGCAAAATATGAATCTTTAAAAATTTCTTCCTTGGTATACTTTTTTCTAATGAAGTGCTGCTTAATTTCAGCCCTGATAGCAAGTTTCTTCAACTTTGAAGTGTATTATTATATTTGTCCCAATCTTAGATACAGATTAAAGGAAGCTGCAGTGGATGCTATTTTATAACAAACTTTTAATCTAAAAAAACAGTTTAAAATCTTCAGCAGCAATCACTTAACTTATGTAACAGCATACATTTAGGAAAAACAAATCAGTATAACAAGTAATATGAGTTCCAGAAAAGCTGATACAAGTAAACTACCTTGGAAAACAGTTAAATTTCCTCAGACTGATGTTATGCCCATTGGTGTTTGAAGATAAAAGCCAACATTGTTAATTTATACTGGGTTGTGGTTTACACATATAAAACCACTCTGAATCCTAAGTATGGTAATATATTTATATAATTTTAATGCAAATCTAAATTTTGCATAAGTCTTTCATGCAAGTCTAAATTTTAGCTATTTGATTGAGATACCTCAATTGCTATCCATTGTTAGTGCTTATTTTTCAAAACATAACATAATCTGTTTTTCCATTTATCTTTGGAGAGTAAGCAATCATCTATTATAATTTTACTTGGAATATTATCTCAACTAAGCCAGAGGGACATCCCTACTAAATTTAATGATCATCTTCAGTTATTATTGTAAAAGTTCAACCTTACATTTGGTGGAACAGATGGTTGCTATGACCTTGTATAGCTTTTTTATATGCCTTTTGTGGAGTTACTTCTATAGGGTGATTTTTATTCTTCCAATAGTTCTCATTTTGGGGAATATTTAGTCCTGCAATGTTTCTTTTTGGAGATTCATTGGTACTTGTATTCAAAGGACTCTAAAATAAGCATAAGAGAAATATAGGAGGCACATCTATTTAAAACATGCAAAAATAAATATATTGAAAGTGTTCTGTTTTTGCTTACAGAATGCTGATTAAGATTATAGATATCTACCGTGTTTCTCACAAAATAAGGCCGGGCCTTATGTTTTTTTGACCCCTGAAAAAATGGCTAGTCCGTCTTCGGGTGTGACTTAATTCCCTCCCCTTCATCCTCGGATGGGCGGGCGGCGACGGCTTGGATGTTGACCTCGGCGTTGGTGGGGCACTTCATATCAGGAGACCTTCTGCCACCATTGCTTTCCCTTCTCCCCATGCTGCTGCGGCGTTTAGAGCTACGCCGCAGCATTTGGTGCAGCCACGCGCAGCAAGCCAGGGCTCCTCCCTGCAACCAGAGCCTGGCGGAGACACTTTGCTTCAGGCGCTCCTGTTGCCGCCTTCCCTTCGCCTTCAAAGGTAAAGCCAATTTTTTAAAAAACGACGCTCTATTACCGGTATGACAAAGCCTCCCCTGCCTGAGAGGGCAGCCCAACCCCACGTGGGGAGGCAAATCTCCCGGGGCCACAGCGCAGGATCAGCCCACCCTGGGAGAAGGGCCCAGCTGCCATCCCTGCCTGGGGCCGGGCAGAGCGTGAAGAGCTTCACCTGGGGCGCCCAGTGCAGCTGACAGGCGGGCCCTCCTGCCCAGCGGCGGAGCTCTCACCAAGGCAGCAAGTGCCTCCCCGCCAGGCCCTTCACTCATCCCGCCAGGGCCATGCGGCTGGGCAGAGCCAGGGAAAGTGAGCCGCAGGTGCGCACCCGCCTGCCAAGCAAAGGAGCTGGGCTGACGCGAGCTTTGCTTCCTTCCCAAGTCCCTCCAGCCCAAACCCGAAGGGGCCACCGGGAGAGGCCACCCAAGGCAGTGATAGCACCTACCCATCCGTGGACAGGGAGGCAAGGTGATGGCTGCACCACATCCTCCGAGCTGAGCCCCGCTGAGTAAGTGCCACTGCAGCGTTTGGAGCTGCCGGCACATTTGGAAATGCATGGGGATGGGATGGGCAAGGGGTGGAAAGGACAGGCGGCTTCGGGCTCTCTCTGCCGGACCCGCCGGCCAGGGAAGCAGCTCTGCCGTTGCCTCGCCTCCCTGTCTGCAGATGGGTGGACGCTATCGTTACCTTGGGCAGCCTCTCCCGGTGGCCCCTTTGGGTTTGGGCTGGAGGGTCTTGGGAAAGAAGCCAAGCTTGGGTCGGCCAGGCTCTTTCGCTTGGCAGGCAGGCGTGTACCCATGGCTTGCTTTCCCAGCTCCGCCCAGCCCGCACGGCTCTGGTGTGGCCCTGGCAGGATGAGCGGAGGGCCCGGCGGGGAGGTGCTCGCTGCCTTGGTGAGAGCTCCGCTGCCGGGCAGGAGGGCCCCACTGTCAGCTGCACTGGGCGCCCCAGGCAAAGCTCTTCGCGCTCTGCGCGGCGCCAGGCAGGAATGGCGGCTGGGCACTTCTCCTGGGGTGGGCCGATCCTGCACTGCGGCCCCAGGAGATTCGCCTCCCATGTGGTTGGGCTGCCCTCTCGGGCAGGGGAGGTTTTGTCATACCGGTAGTAGGGCGTCGTTTTTAAAAGAATTGGCTTTGCCTTTGAAAGCAAAGGGAAGGCGGCGACAGGAGGACCTGAAGCCGAGTGTCTCCGCCAGGCTCCGGTTGCAGGGAGGAGCCCTGGCTGGCCACGCGTGGCCGCGCCAAACGCCAGCAGCATGGGGAGAAGGGAAAGCAACGGTGGCGGAAGGTCTCCCGATACAAAATGTCCCACCAACACCGAAGTCAACGCAGGAAGCATCATATCCGGGTATGCAACAAAAGTACTTCCTAACAGCAAGCCCCCCCGCCATTTTGCATGTTTAATATAGGCCTTAATTTGGGGAGAGGGGCTTAATTTGATTTCATGCCTATAAAACATGCTGGCACTTCCTGGATAGGAAGTCCTGGATAAGACCTGGATAATTAAGAAAGTACTTTTGTTTAAGAAAAGGCTATAATTTTGAAAATAATTTTCCTGATGAAATTAACCAAAACAAAACACTTATAAGGGTCACTGTCTTCTGACATTTAGTGGTATTAATGGTATTTGGATTGAAAACTACATTATTTTGTTTATTCACAAATCAGTCTTTAAGAATTACAAAATACGGGACAGCTTACCACAGAATAACTTGAACAAACAGGAGATGGGTGGGATCTGATTGATGGTGATGATATATATGTTGAGGAATAGGAAGCGAATGTCTTCTCAATTTTCTCCTTGATATCTTCTAGAAACATCCCAAGTTTAAATATTTCCCCTTCTACTTTTCTAAATACAAAATATACAAAATATATATCACTAATTTTGCTCTGTTCTTTCATTATCAGATGTACGATATACAACAGAAAAATAAATGAGAAATTGGAAATTGAAATACATTTATGAGAGATAACATTAAATATTGGTTGAAAACAGTGAAGTTGAATGGTAAAAATGTCTGCAGTGATGAAAATACTAGTTAGACTAGCAAGTTTAGTTTGAAGGAGAAAATTGATAGTTCTATAGAGAAGAAAAATGGGCCCTATACTATGAAATAGTAATGGTGTAGTTTTGATCTAGCCATATTTTTCTGTGTTGCGTACATCTTTTAATAGCAATAAAGCTACCTGTACAGAAAATTTACCTGCTCTTACTCCTACACTTTTATCTGTGACAATGGGGAGTGAGTTGGTTGTTATCTATTCAGTTATTTTACATTCAACAGGGAGTGTGCTGCTTGCTATCTATTCAGTTATTTTACATTTTGTTTTTGAGCTATTCATACTTAAAATTATTTTATAATTATAAAGTATTAAGTTTTGATCCAACAAAAAAGATCATACTGGATTTGGAAAGGCTTCAAATATGTATTTTAACTGAAATCAAGCATTAATAGGTTTTATTTCTAGGTACAGAGGATCGGATTGCAATATTAACAAAGTAGTACAGTAAAAAAATTAATAGTTATGTTATTTTAAAACATTAATACTGGACCTGTTAGGATCAAATTTTCCAATAGTTCTTGATGAACGCTTATGATTCTGAAGTTGCAAAGCATAATGTTTTTCCTTGGTAGCTACATAATTATGTTCCAGTTGCTCCAGTTGTTCTTTTAAAAGTTGTAAAAACTTAGTCCAAAAAATAATAAAATCATTTAATTCCATATTAATTTTACTATAAATCTATTCAAGTAATCTATTCCATTAATAGAAATTGAAATGTCAAATTCTCCTGAGATATATAATACCAATAATTTTGGAAGAAACAATATAAACAAAATTACTAAATCTGAATGACATTAAACATTCTAAACCGCCCTTTTCATGCTTGTTTGTTTCAGTGAGAAAATAAATTCAAAACACACCAGTTTAAGTAGAGAGGAAATGCTATATGTCAAAGCAGAATAAATCGTGGATATGTGAATGATGAGTCTCTGCCATGTAATTTTCCCTTCAGCTTAGGGTTGCTTGCTTAATTAATTAAACTTACCGTATTTCCCCATGTATAAGCACCCCCTTTGTATAAGCCACCCCCCCAATTTTTGGACTGTGAAGTTTTGAAAAAAATATTTTATTAGAGAAACAAGTTATGAAGAAAGAAAATTTACAAAGAAACAAAATTCGACGTCTAGATCTACAACTTCGGTCATGACGCCGAAAGCGGTGCGGGCGACGCTAGCAATCTACGCATCAGAACGAGAGTAGGAACGAAGCATTCAGGCCGATGCCTAGCGTATGCATTTCTATCGCGTACTCGCACTCGTAATCGTATCATCACGTACAATTTTTACAAAAAAGTATAGCATACTGCTGGAAAACCAGTTTATTCCTACTTTATTATTTTATGCATTTTTCACGTATAAAAAGTGTACCTGCTTTGTATATGCCAACCCCCTACTTTTTGGGCTTGAAAATTTTGGAAAAAAGGGGTGGCTTATACATGGGGAAATACGGTAGTTCTTATTAAAAACAATCAGATAACAGAATAACAGTGTTGGAAGGGACATTGGAGGTCTTCTAATCCAACCCCCAGTCCAGGCAGGAAACTTTATACTATTTCAGACAAATGGTTGTCTAATGTCTTCTTAAAAACCTTCGGTATTGGAGCACCCACAACTTCTGGAGGCAAGTCATTCCACTGATTAATTGTTCTGTCAGGCAATTTCTCCTTAGTTCTAGGTTGTTTTCTCCTTTATTAATTTCCATCCCTTGCTTCTTGTCCTGCCCTCAGATACTTTGGAGAATCGGTTGACTCCCCTCTTGAACTACATTCTACATCATGGAACTGGATAATCTTCAAATGGAGCTCCTGTCTTTTAAATGTATATATAAAGTTGAATTTACCTGAAGATGTTCTTGGACTGAAAATACATTCTGTTTAATACACTCAGAAAATATTTCAACCTTTAAAAAAGGAAAGAAATACATTGCATTTGAACTTGCAGATGAGATGTTAATAAAATAGGTCAAGTTCCAAACATTTAAAAATTAACATTTGGCATTACATTTGCTTTCAGCTCTTCAGTTTGTTTCTTTAATATCTGTTCCGTGTCGTCTGTTATATTTTGCAGAAAAGGAGTATTCACAGATGGTTGTCTTATTGTATCAACTAATGGCAATGAAGAAGTTATATTTTTGGACTGTGATTCTACAAAACAAAATTAAAAAAAGATTAAATAAAAACTATGGAAAAATTTTCTCTAGACAACAACCTGCTTTTTTATAAAGCCTATTTAAAGTACCTGGATGAGAGGCTTGGGAAAAATCAAGCATGTGCTCCATGGGAATGGTTGCAGGAGAAAAGGCAGACATTTTGGAAGCTATTCCAGTACTTTGTGCTTCAATATTAAGTTCTGCCGTATATGAATTTGAACAAGGAGGTATCTGTGAAAATATACATTCACTGAAAAGTACAAAATCAGCATTAACAATAGAAATCATTGACTTGCTTCTCTTAGTTACCTCATCCTTTTAGCAGCATCAAACAATTTTGTAATTACAAAAAAGTTCTAAACATTACCATATTTCCATTATTCTAAATATTTATATATATACATCTTGCAGTAAAATCTTCTGTGTGGCTTACAAAGTAAGCACATAAAAAACAACTTTTAGTGAAACTTTTACTAAATCAGGAGATAAAATAATGTCATGTTAAAAGCTAAACATTACTACACTTTGTCAACGCTAAAATTATGTGCATACTTTAACAGAATCTGCAATGTCCTAAAAAACAAGGCAAGCATAGATAAAATATTTCTAAAAACAATATAAAATAAGTCTAAGGGAAAAATATATTAGGGAATTAATTCTATTATCCCTGATTTCACAGTGAATAATTTTGATCATAGGATGCTTTGAAAGAGAAATGTTATGACTGAAAGATGTTGAATAGTGAAGAATAAAGCAAACAAACATGTTTTTATTTGAAACAGGAGAAAAAAAGTGGGCTGATTTTCACAATTGGAGGGAGATGAATTAAGGGAATAAGGTAAAAGTAGGCTGTTGGGAACAAATTATGGCATTATTTAAGACATCAGTATTGTAATAAAACAGAGAATGGAGGATAACAGCTAATTGGTTCTTTATTTTTCCTACCCAACTTTTGAAAAAATAAAATTATAAATATATTAATCATATACTACAGCAATCCTAGTTACAGAAATCAAGAAGTGCTGAGTTGCTCCACAAAACACAATTTGGCAATGTGGACTGAGATTTGCAACAGTGATAGCAAGGTTCTCACAACATGGCCCATGAATATTTCAAGGAGTTTCTTAAGTACATGATGTGGACTCTTTACTCACCTTCAGAAGCCCTCTTCTGAACAGAAGTGTGAGGGTATCAAACATACAAAAGTTTCTTCAACTGAGGTGCCTTATTTATGGAAAACTCTCCCTAGGAAAACATACTTTCATCTATGTCAATATATTTTCATTGCCAGGCAAAAACATTCTTTCTGAACAAGATTGTAATATTTTTGTATTCAATTTAATTATCCACTGTACCCTGCAATAATAGAACTATTGGTAACTATGTACCCTATCATATAATTTGATAGGGCTTTAGAAAAAGAAAATACAATATTTTATTAAGAAATTATCCTCAATAATGAAATTGATTACTTATTCTGAGAGATTTACCTTAGGACTAAATCTTAGATGATCGATATGATTTTGAACCTCAGCTTGCCTTGTCAGCACCTGTAGTTTGAAAAGGTACAGGAAAACATTTTTGAATATGGTTAATATTTTCAGCATAACATTAGTTGCACTGTTACAATAATGTAAGACAGTAGTCAGAATCATTTCAGGTTCCCCAAATCACCTTAAATCTTATAATTTACTCTTACATCTTGTGGGATCTTGCATAACAATGCCTAAAAATGTCTAAAGATTTCATACATTTGAAAAAGTGTAGAGTTAAAACATAATTAATTTTGAATGGTTGCAGGTATCATTTTGGGGACTGATGGATACTTGAGCATCCATAGGTGCAGATGTACAGATCCATGTGACAGAATACTCAAAAGCATTCTAACTTCTAGGAGACATATATTCAGTAAGCTGCTAACAAGTACTGGAAGAACTGTAAAGAAAAAAAAAGAATTTGGTTTAGAAAAAAATCAGAGAATAAAACACATGCCATTAAACAGGAGAACAACATATATCAACTACTGTAGTTTTATTTATTATTTATTAAATGTATCTGGCCTTCGAAATGGACAGATTCAAGGCAGCATACATTAAAACCTAAAAAAAAAAATCAGAATACAGAAAATATGAACATGAAATGATGTAATGGGAAAGTACTTAAAAATGTAGAATTAGAAACGAAGATTGGAAAATGTACCCTTTCTAATATGTAACATGGCTAAAAAACTAGCAGGCTAATTTGAAGAAAATGCCACATGCAAGGAAAGTCCTAAGCTAGTATATTGTCATAAATTAGCTACTATTGTAATATTGCTAGAGATTTATACTGGAGATAATTGATTAATCATTTGGAAACTAGGAATTGTTAGCATAAATATACTTTGTTATTATGATAAAGAACAATTAAAATTATTTCCACAGTCACGTGATTTCTAAGATTGATTCCAGGATAGCAATGGACTCTAAAAAAATAAGGGAGGGCGGAGGAATTGGCAGAAAATCAGAAACTATTCTTAATGTGTAATTTTTATTTGTTAAAGTTCCATTAAATTTCAGTTCATTTCAATATTCTTCAACACATGTATTTCACATTGCATTTATTGCAGTATAATTGTATGTATATTTATTAAGAAATGTTCCATTAATAGGACTACAAAAGTCGTTTAGGATTGCATCCCTCCCCCCAATCAAGAATCCAGGAAAATCTCCCTGGCATTGAATTTAAATTAACAAATGTTTAAAGTAGTTTTCCAGCATTGATTTGGAGATCCAACTCAAAAATCAGTGATTGAATTTATCCATATAGAAGGGGACCTAGTTTATATGCACACAAATCACTTTTAATCTACCTCTAGCTGTTGATCAAGTTCAAAAGGTCCATTTTCCTCTTCTTGATTTCTGATTGTATTAGATTCCAAAAATACAAAGCTTTCATTATTTCCTTTCAATTCTCTGACTTTGGGAGAAATCTCAGAGGAATCTTGAAGTCTATAATAAACCTGGTATTCATTGCATTGGGGATTAGGAAAATTTTCAGTGTTATTCAGAAAATATTGTTGATTTTGATACTCTTTGCGAGTAGAGGTATAATTTAAGTTTACATTAATTCCAGGTTCCTTCTGAATTAGCAATTGTGAGTCATTCATGTTGTAGTATTTGCTATTACAAACAAGATCATCATTGTCGGTTAAAGATAGCTTATCTTGGGTCAAATTCCAATTTTTTAAAACTGAGTTACAACTTACTTTCCTTTCACTATTCTTTATTTCTTCTTCTGAGGAAAATATCCCTGTATTTTCTGAAATCTTATTTTTTATTAGTACTGTTTCATCGAAACTGTCAGTAAATGATATCTCTGGGATAGTCTCAGAATCAATTAATTGGTATGTTAAGTCTTCTGCTGGAAAATGACGTAAAAGGACATCTGACATTTTTGAGCTGGAAAACTCTTCATTTCTTCCTGAATTGGTAAAACCGCCAATGTGTACTTCCTTTCCTGTGCTCATGGTAAATTCTATGTCATTTCTTTGAGTCAACAGTGCCATATTTATTTTCGTTTGAGACAATTGCTTTTTACAGTCTGAATTTTCTTTTGTCAGACTGCTGATAGAAGATGTCAATGTGGAAACAGTTGGGGAGACATGTTCTACAGAAATAAATTCTTCCAAATTATGTGAATCATAACTAAATTGACCTCTATGTTGTAGATCTCCATCATAAGGCAAATCTTCTTGCTCATTGTCAGTATTGTCTTCAGAGTAAAGCATATCAAATAATATACTATTCACGTCTTTTCATAGAGTGAACGTTGTTTTATTGAAATTACTTATATTTTGATCATATTCTGCATGATTTCCAGCTCTGTAAGATTTGAGAGAACAAATTTAATAATCAGAGTCATCTATAAGAAGACAATTAAATCTTGTAAATCTCCTATTTCCTTTCTGTAGAATTTTCATAGATACATCATTTGACATTTGCATTTGTTCCAAAAAAGTCTATGTCATAACCCAAGGATCTAGTTTGGGTTGAAAGACAAATATACCTACAATTCTTTACACAGTTTAATTAGATGGTCAAAGTTCTATTGGAAGATTCATATTATCTGTTGAAAATTATGTATATCAGAACAATTATATCATCTATGTCAACTGAATTGCAGCTTCACATGTGATTAAAAATGAGGCAACACAAAATAGTTATTTTATATAAAATATCCTCCAACATTCCTATTTTCTATATAAATCAACTCATTAATGTACCAATTTTGAAAAACACCAGGATGACAAATTTTAATTTGGATCTAGGTCATAATTATAACGTGCAAACAAATTTAACATTAATATCTACATGCTTTTTTAAAGACACTTTAATCTTTCTTCCAATACACAAAGAAGTCATTCTGTACATATATGTGTATTGTGCTAATGACTTCAATATATACAGAAAATAAGAAATTTCATTAGATAATAAAAATATAAATTACATACTATATATATATATATATATATATATATATATATATATATATATATATATCACGTAATAGTAAATCAATAATAAATCCTTATACTCACATACTATAGGAAAATATTTCTTTAATTTTCAAGAAACAAAGATAGTTATAGCAGGCAAAATAAAAAAAATTCACACAACTTTCTGTTATCTAGTTTAGTTGTAACCAAAATATAAGGCTCTTCTTTATTAGGTGTATTTTATTTCTCAGTTGTAACTCTATACTAAACACAGCTGACCTGGAGAAGTACAATATCTTTAATAATGCAACTATTCACCTTGTTACTTGCTTCTTTGATCCTGCCATTATTCAATGATAGCATAAAGGGAATAAAGAGCAACAAGCCAACATTTTGAAAGCCTGAAATAAAATTCAGCTTAATCTATTTATCTACTAATGTTTATTTTCACTGGGACTAATTCGATGTGTTTAGAAGTGAAATATAACATTTGAGGCTCTCATAAACATGTCTATCTTCACTGTAAGGACTTTAAATAATTTATTTGTGAAAATTAATTATTTACTACTACTCCAGACACCATCTGGAACTGCTTCCTAAGATCATGAGCAGACCTCTGCACCATAAAGCCTTCATGAATTATCTCTAGATAGGTAATTTCTAGGAATATAAATTTAGAAGTTGTAAAAGTGTGGAAAGGGAATTTCATGAAGGCAGTAGTGTCACAAAAAACAGGAAAAGCCCAAGGGGAACATCAAGTCAGCCAGAAAACAAACTTACATAGGAAAAGGAATCAAATAAAAAGTATTAAAGAATCCCTATAGACAAAAGCCTAAGTAATTAAGAAAACTAGACAAATAGGAAAAGGAAACAAAAGATAATTTAGAAAACTCTTACAAACACAGGACATACCAAATAAGCAAAACAGACAAAAGACACAAAATACAAATTACAAAAGGGACAGACAGGAGATTCCACAGAACAAATATGAAAATATCTTAAAGCTAAAAGAGATTACAGAAAACCAATAATACAATCTGGCCACCCCGCGGAGTTTGCCTTCTGCACCCCGCGGAATTTGCCCTCCGACGGAAATAAAGACAAACTCAAACAGGATTTGAAACATTAGGCACAAATACAAACACTCACACAAAATCAACTTACAAAGGGAGAAAAGCGTATAAAAAACCAGGGGCTTACCATAAGAAGCTAGCTAGCCCAGGAACGCAGACTTCATGCTGTTCTCCGCCTTCCTGAAAAATAAAAAGATCCAGCTTTCAAGCAGTTGTCCATATCCTTGCGCCGGAGCTCTCCCAGCGGGAAAATCGAATCCTCGAAAGAAAAGCATTTTGACACCTTTCAACAAAAGGATGATATCAATGGGCACTCCTGTCAGAATTTGAAAATCCTTTTAAAAGATAGTTTTCTTAATTATTTTACTCCCTGTTTTAGTGAAATATAATCTTCTCATAAAACAACCGTTTGCACACTAAAAAGCACTTATTACCAACAGAGATATGCTAGAACATGTAATCTGATAATGGACAAGGAAGTAGTATACCTGTTCCCACTATAATCTGTCTCCCATAAAATTTTCTTCTGCAGAAGTACCCTGTCTTCCCATCCTTCCCTCTACTTCATCCCAATGTATTTAATAATATTACCTCAGTCAAGACATTTCATACATCTGATGTAATGAGCTGCAGATGACAAAAACTTTTGTCTTACACTAAAATGTGCTATTCTGAGGTAATCGTTATTTTGGAGAGGCCAAACTATAATTTTGACCTTTTTCTAATTATCCATAATTGTGTTAGATGAGGATGTACTACATACCGCAGAAAAAAATATTTCTTAAAAAATTAAAAAGCAGTCACTGGCAATGGAAGAAAAATAACAAAGCGGAAAATAGTATCAAACTATCTAGGATAAAAGTGACTATATTACACAAAGAAAGCAATCTGAGGAATATATATTTTAAGATGATGTGCAAAATTCAGTGTATTCATATCCAAAGATAAATATGTCAGAGTATATTCTATAAATAAATTAAAGGAACTAAAATACTGCAGAAGCTTTCTTTTCAGATTTACTTAAGAATCCTCCCAGTTCAAACGAAGTTGAGGAAGGCTAGAATGTGGAGCAGGATGAAACCATGTTACAAAGCAATAGAATAAAGATTGCCTTTCTCAGCTTCTAACTTTACATTTATTGTCTTCACCTTCAACATGCTATATTTCTGATTAATTTTTAAGAGAGAAGAGGAGAGGGGAGGGCAAAGAAGGTAAGGTATGGTAAAGAAGTGTTACCAGATTCTTTCTGATTTTAGGTATAGCTATAAAATATCTCCCTGTATTTATCACTGGTTCTTTGCTCTTCTGCAAAATAAGCTTATAATTGCAACTAGCATTAAAAACCATGAGACCTCAACAAAAGAACCTTATTACTGCTTTGAACCAAAAGCATAGCAAGTTCCTGAGCTTGAGAAATGGCCTTTTCAGAGAGGCTTTCCCAAAGAATATGCCAGCCAACAGAAAGGCCGAATCATGTAAACTAGTAAAAAAAATCTGATATAATAAACACTGTTGATTATTGATGCTGATGATGCTTTTTTTTTTTTTAGTAATTTAATTTCCAATGATATAACCGTACCACCACACAGACCCCTTTTGGGCCATTTTTTTGGGTGGTATACTTAACACCATGTACAGTACAATTTACTCCCAAAGCGGAAAGTAGCAATGTGACAAGCATATGTACATCTGTTATGGAGCAGTTTTGCTGTACCATAAAATATGAAATAAGCCTTGCACATACACTGTTATTTGCACAAAGTATAATAGAAACAGTGTCACATAAAAATACTGAAGTAAAAAAGATAAATGCCTTGTCCCTGTCTATACATTTTCTCCCTTTGAATGTTTAGCAGAAAAAAAATATGCTGATTATGTTTGCAACTATCCAATGCATACCCCATGATAGACACATTTTTTCTATCAACAGCATGCAAATAGGGTAGCCCTTTTCATCTGAAGGAATGCTTTAGGAATTAAAAGCTGCATTTCTTAACAGTTATATTTTTTCTAATTAAAGAACAAATGAAGTTGTTTTTCTCAGCTACATTTGACAGAACTTAAAATTCCTTTCAATTCGTTAATATTTGAGATACAAAGTTCATATACACAGTAAGAAACTGATGGCTGTGCACTTTAAGGAGCCCTAATATTTAAATCTATTTGTATGTATATATAGTTGGGCAAAAATATACTGACTTGGCAAGAGACCATAAAATTTTATCTGTCCCTACCTGAAATATAGGGAGTGTTCAAACATGCTGAATCAGGATTTGTTTATTAGGTGTCACAAGTAAACTGATACAAAGAAAATTTCAGAAACATTAAATTCTCAGTGAAATACTTTAAAAGGTATCTAGTAACCTATTTTAGCAATGCAGCTAAATTTTTGAATGAACACAGTACTCACTGTAACAAAGGATTATGAATCTCTGGTACTTGCATCATAGGAAGAATATATTGGATGGCTGAAGGGGATATATAACAAATTATCTAGAATGTATGGCCTGTTAAGCATTTAATAATATCATTCTCTTATGTTAACCACACCCATGCCACAGATATGTTGCAGGATTACAGCAAGTTTTTTGGATGAACATGTTCTGGCTGTCAAGCAAGTATTAAAGATGATTTTGTGCCCCACCTTTTCCTGGGTGAATACATTTATTTTGAAATAGTGCCAAGAACTGTCGGTGAGTAACTGTGATTATTTTTATTGCCCCACCCTTTTTCTAGCTATACCAATTTAATTAACACACCTTCTGTAATTTAAAAGAAAAAAGAGCCAAAGTCCAACTACATCCTCAGCTACACGGCTTCAGTGAACCCATACTTAAGCATTACTGCTAGGCTTGCTGAGCTCATACTAGTACTTAAAAATTAACCCAACTCACCGAATCCATGTTACTCATTAGTAGGCGAAAATGCAAGTGGTTTGGTGAATCAGTGTTATGCAAATACTATATTGTCTGAAACTACCTCACAGGGTTACTGTTGAAGAGAAAAAAAATGGACAATACTATGCACATCACCTCAGGTTCCAAGAAAAGGCAGGATAGTATCTAGTGAATGAACAAGGAAATACAATTCTTGAAAAGTGGTTATCTACTTTCTAGAAGCAATCCTCCAAAAGGATTTAATAGGTGTATTGTACTGTATTTATTTAGCACTTATTAACTGTCCCATCTTACAACTTTGGATGGTGGCAGTAGTGGGATTCAATTTTTTTTTTACTACCGGTTTGTGGGCGTGGTTTCATGGGCATGGCAGGGGAAGGACACTGTAAAATCTCCAGTCAAGAGGTGGTATTTGCTGGTTCTCCAAACTACTCAAAATTTCTACTACCGGTTCTCCAGAACTGGTCAGAACCTGCTGAATACCACCTTTGGTGACAATAGACCAAAGTCCTAAGGATATATAAATAATGAAATAACCATAAAAGATATCACAAAAGTATGCATACATAAAAGAACCCCGTGTAACGATCACCTGAAACTTAAAGCTAATTTATAATAAGTTTGGGGGGTGCATATTTCTCAACTCATATAGGTGATTGAAAACATGTCCCAAAGAACGAAGCAAGCATATGCGCCTTCATTTGCAAGTATATTCATTTTTCAAACTAGTTCAGAAATTAGAGGAAATGTAGCTTAAAACATGGTTGTTTTTCACAGATGCTGTCAACAGCTTCATTCTCATGATCCAGAACGACTTCTTCATATACGGGTAGTTCTCAACTTATGACCATAACTGAGGCCAAAATGTCTGTTGCTAAGTGAGACATTTGTTAAATGAGTTTTGCCCCATTTTATAACCTTTCTTGCCACAGTTGTTAAAAGAATCACTTCAGTTGTTAGATTAGTGACAGTTGTTAAGTGAATCTGGCTTCCCCATTAACTTCGCTTGTCAGAAGATTGCAAAAAGTGATCAAATGACCACAGGACATTGCAACCATCATAAACCATCAGTTGCCAGCCTCTGAATTGTGATCATGTGACCATTGCAGAGATGCTGCAATGGTCGTAGGTGTGTGGAAAAAAAAGTCATCTTACTTTTTTCAGTGCCGTTGTAACTTTGAACGGTCACTAAATGAACTCGAGGTCTATCTGTACTCTACTCTCCCTATGCAGGAGCGTCAGAGTGTCCTAACACCGTTTAAAAAAAGTGACGAAAGGTCGATCGATTCTATATTGCATGATCCTTTCAATACAAGTAAGTAACCATCCTTTCCTTTGCTGAGGACCCTTCCCATCACCCGAAACCGATGTGACGGAAGCTGTCGCTTTAAATCTCTCTACCACCCCCCCGCCCCTTGGAATACAAATTAAACTGTAGGGAAAGCCCACGTGACCCGGAGCCCTACGGTGTTCAAAAAAAAAGTGGAGGGGGGAAGGACAGGGCTCATCAACTTCACCCTCTTCTTCTGATTGGCCAATGCGAAAGATGCCGAGGGGAGCGTGGCGGGCGGAACAAGCGCCGGATTAAAAGACAAGACGGCTCCTTAAAACGAGAGAAAAGGGCATGGCTGTGAGGCGCGTGCGCTCTCTGAGCGCGCGGATGGCCGTTTTCTCCCCCCCCTTCTCGTCACGCAGGGAGGCGGAGGGGGAGCGCCCTTGACTGGGCAGGTGAAAAGCAAAAGTGGGGAGCCCCTCCCTTTCTGGTTCTCGGGCGGGGGTGTTTTCGCGACGCCTGTGTTGTGAGCTCAGGAGACCGAAGGGGAGAGCCACCCGCGAGCCACCCGAGGCAGCTTGAAATGAAAGTGAGCGAAAAGGAATCCCCTTCGTTGGGCACCGCTGAGCCTGGTATAAATGGGGAGTGTGGCAGCGTCCCGTTTGTGTGCGTGGAGGAGGGGGGAAAAAATGGAGAAGGCAGAAGCCGCCCCCTGAAGATAGTGGGATGCAGGAGGAGGAGGGGCTGCCCATGTTTGGGAGTCCGCATACTTAAAAGGGGAGCCATTTTGAAAGAAAACCGTACTGGGGGGGCAGGCATGGATTCGCGTGAGTTTTGTTAGGAATGGGCTGCCTTTTGATTAGTCAGATGCTCCTCGGGGGCGGGGGGAATGCGGTTCACCTTTATTTGGGGACATAGGCATTGTCTCTGTAAGAAAATTATATATATGCCAAAATGGAAAGAGAAAATGAAGGCTGTGTGGCTCGTATGTTTTCGATGAAAATCATCAGAGAGTCCTCTCCCATTAATGCTGGCACGTCTGATTTTCTTTGCTCTGGAAATGATTTATAGTTATGTTGTCTTCTGAAAGTTGGCGCTCCCCCATCAGCATTTAAACAAATTTGAGGGCTGGGATGGCCTGGCTTGAATGGATATTATGACAGGATGTTTTTAGGATCCAATAGATGTTTTTTCCATTCCTCTTGCACGGATTGCTTAATAGCATTCTCTTAACTGTACCTAGGAGCTTGGTAACCTGTTTGTGCTTACAGCTAGTTGCCAACCACTCTGTGATCATAGATTGCCATTGCCATTTGCTATTTTCCCTGCCAGCTTCCCCAGAAAGTCAATAGGGAAGCTGGCAGAAAAGGTTGCTAGCACTGCCAAGAGGACTCCCCCAGATTTCTGGGGGCTTGCTGGAAAAGTCCAAGCAGAATGTTGGCATAGAGTGTTTGCATCATGGTGCATTTGCAGTGAGCTTGGATTTTAGGATGGATGCAATATGGGATCTTTTTGCTGTCACCTCTCAGGAAACAAGAGGGAGTCATCTTATCTCTGGCTGGCTGCAAATGCCCCATGCTACACTGTGCTAAAATCATGCTTGGATTTCAGGGTAGGCATTTTCCAGCCAGCATTTTTATCAGTGAAAGGGTTGCCTGCTAGAGAATTTAGCCCCTATCCCCCCATAGGAGTCAGAATGTCCAGCAGGAAGGTTTTTAACCCTGGAGTGCAGGGATTATGGTTGTTGAAGGAAGTAGTCACATGATGTCCTGCCTAACCACTTTGCTCAATGATTGACGATTTCAGTCTCAATTGTTTTTAAGTCAAGGACTATTTGTAGCTTCCAACTTACTTTACAGAAGTTATCAGTACAGCTACAAATTTACCTCTGAACTTTATGGTTACAACATAAGTCTCTTCTTTCTATAATCCATCTTGTCCAATAATCATAACCATAAATCCTCAAAACCAAAACAAGTATGCTTTTTCTATTTTATGCAAAAGGACTGTGAGGGGTTTTCAGTCAACAGTAAATGTAGTCGTTTGCCATTTTTACTGTTTTTTCTTATCCAAGAAATCAACTTATCTCAGCAAGTTCCATCATCTTTACCAACTCTTTCTCTGATGTGGGTAATGCTGAATCTTGCTATCTCTGCAATTATGCACAAAAATGAAGTTCCTTGATTTTTTTCCAGCTGTTTGTCCAATCACAAAAGAAAAAAAAATTGGTCCTGATTGTGTATTAATCTTTAAATCCTCTAATTCAATGTTTGTATCAAAATTCAAAAAATTCTAACTTTTTTACATCGCCACCAAAGTTGATAAAAAGGCCCTTTGTTATTTACATTTCTAACATAAATATGAAGTGCCTTTATAATGTTCTAGAAAATTTATCTGGTGACATATACCAATATACATTTTATTAAAAAAAAATAAGATTATGGCATAGTATAAATTGCAATCCTTTAAAGCATATTTTCCTTTGTTCCATCTATACAGGTAGTCCTTGATTTAGGACCATAATTGAGCAAAAAATTTCATTGCTAAGTAGGACAGTTATTAACTGTCCATTTTGTGACCAGCTTTTCTCAACTGGGTCCATTCAAGAGAGATTGCTGGTTGTAGGGTTAGGGTTAGAATTAATCCTAATTAAGTTTACAGTTGCATGATAAATAACCAAGATTGATGTGGATGTATAATTGCTTTAAAAGAATTTCAGTGGTTTGATATTCCTTTCTCCTCCCATATTCCTGAGAATACCACCCTGTGAGGTGAGTAGGGCCGGGAGAAAGTGACTGGCCCAAAGATATCACGCCAGTTTCGTGCCTAAGGCAAGACTAGAACTCATAGTCTCCACAGTCTGGTTTCCAGCCTGGTGCCTTAATCACTAGATCATAGATCTCTTATTTCTTGCTTCCTACTAGACCCACTTGTCATTTAGTGACCACAATTCATTTCAGTGACTTTGTCATTACTGATTACTGAGTCATTACTGATTACTGAGCAAACTCGTGACTGAGTTTTTCTGAAGATTGCTGTCTCTTTCAGATTAAATTCTCTTGTACACTTTCCATAGTATTAGTCTCTAGAATACATTCTTGTCTAGTATACATTATTTGCCAATGGTCAGTAAATGAGGTCAGTAAACAAACAGTGGCTGTAGTAATTAACTTTTAGGATTTCAGCGATATATTATTTTCTAGGTATAGACTATCACACAATACATAGAAAATTGATAAATTTGATAAAGGTATAATTAAAATCAGCAAAATTACATTTGTGTTTCACAGTATAATATGTGTTTTAAGAATCAGGTATTTAAGTTGTACAGCATGTTTTGATTGGTTCTCTCAATTGTGCTTGTTTGACAGTTTCTCTCATGTAAATTGTCTTGTAACTGCTGATCTTGCAATCCTTCAAAGGGATACTAAAAGTTGTTAATGAGCTTTAAGCAAATACTTAATGCTACATTAATGAAATTAATGGAATGCAGTTGTGTGTGGTCTGCATTTTTTTCAGGCTTGTACTTCTGAATCATTTTTGAAGAATGCAGAATTTAAAAAATATGCTGGGGTAGGAATTGATGTTTTTAGTTCCCTGGACCACTGGTAGTCCTCGATTTACAACCACAGTCAAACCTAAAATTTATGTTGCTAAGGGAACAGTTGTTAAGTGGTCTTGCCCATTTTTACAATCTTTCTTTGCCACTGCAGTTGTTAAATTAGTAACATGGTTGTTAAATGAATTGGGCTTCCGTATTGACTTTGTTAGAAGGTCACAAAATGACTACAGGACTTGGCAATCATCATAATTATGAATCAGGTGCCAAGCATCTGAAGTTTGGTCATGTGTCTATGACGATGCTGCAATGGTTGTAAGTATGAAAAACGGTCATAAATCATTGTTTTCAATGCCTTTGTAACTTTGAATGGTCACTAAATGAATGGTTGTAAGTCAAGGACTACCTGTAATCAGTAATTTTCATACTACTGGCTATGATACTCTTCTGGCATAGACATCTGTTATATACCACTGTGATGTCAAAATGATGGTATCACAATATCCTTATATAATTGTTTTCACATCACAATGTCTGATACAAATGCATAACTCATGTCATTTGCATGATGATGTCATGATATACAGTGTCCCTCTGTATATGGCTATGCCTTCTGATTCGGATCTGGGAACTGAAAATCTGGGATTTGATAAAAAATGTTGGTACTGTTCTGAGGTGTCAGTCTACATCCCCCCAAAATAAGACCCTGTTTTATATTTTTTTCCACAAAAAAGGCACCAGGTCTTATTTTCAGGGGATTCACTGACCTCACTTGCGTGCATTACCCCCAGCCTCCTTTTCACTGTCAGAGGCCTTTAGGAACTTCTTCTGCGGCCGGCAAGGTTTTCTTGAAGGCCTCTGCAGCTTATAACAGAGCTCTGGATCTTCAGGAAAGCCTTGCCAGCCTTAGAAGAAATGGGCCAGCAAGGCAGGTCTTGGGGTATATGAGGCCTGGGTACAACTGTCCGAAGGTAAGTAAGTAGTAGGGCAGCTCCACCCCCCATCCCCACCTGAGCTTAATTTTTACCCGTGCATTCAAGTGGGTTGGGTCTTCATTAGAGTTTATTTGGTGGGGGGGGTTAGGACTTATATTGGGCGCACATGTAAAAATCAAGCTAGGACTTACTTTCTGGATAGGTCGTATTTTCTGGAAAACAGTAATGATATTGTGTTTTATTGTCTAACTTTGTTCAGTGTAGATACTAAATATGTTCTGGTTTAGACAGTAGCATGATTAATAATAGTTTGAGGGTTTGGTATTCAGGATAGTTTGGATGGAATTTCAGTCGAGGAAGTAGTAGTGTTTATTAGTCACATTGCCAATATTTCATTTTTTTTCTATAAACTATCCTGTACAGAACAAGTGCTTTCTTGTGGTTTATGCCGGAACCAAAACATTTATGTTAGTTTTGGGTATAGAATAAAACACAATTGTTTTATTGTTTATTCCAGAGATGGATGAAAACATACTTCCAAACAGAAGTGGTAAAGAACCAATGGATTGTGTTTGGAGTATGTTTTTAATAATCACAGCAGAAGTAATGTAGCCTCTTGTATTATTGGGATGTTGCAGAGCTGCTGTGTCCTGCGTGGGCCCCAGAGCCTGCATTCCTCCCTTCTTTTGCTATTTGGACATCTATAGGAGCTGAGGGTAGAGGGGGAGGAAAGCAAAATAGATTGGCAGGTTGGCTAGAAATAAATATTCTACTGGGAACTTCTTTTTCTACTGAGTAATAAACGAACAGACCCCTTTGCAAAAGGCAATGACAGATGAAATTTGATTTGTACTAGCCTTGATCAGTGAAATAATATCATGTAGGTTTTGTTTTGCCCAAAAGACAGAAAAACAAAAACATTGTAGGTTTTTTTTTTGCCGAAGTTGAGTGGAATTTCCAGAAATCATAGTATTTGTTTCTGGGTTGAAACAAAGCATATTTCCATTTTGTGTACAATTCTAGTGGAAATATGTGAAAGAGTGTGATCTCGAGTCCTCATTCTAATATTTTTCTACTATTGTAGTTTCCTTGCAGCAGTTCATCAGAATAAAATTTAAAATATGTAAAATTTTAAAAAATATTTTGCTACAATTTTTCCAAATAAAGTTTTTAACACAGTTAGAACAAAAGAGAACCTAGTTCTATGACCAGTCTCTTTAAATTGTTATTTTATAACTAATCCGTAAAATAGTGTTGAGCATGTATGTACACTGCTCAAAAAAAATAAAGGGAACACAAAAATAAGACATCCCAGACCTGAATGAATGAAATATTCTTATTAAATACTTTGTTCATTACATAGTTGAATGTGCTGACAACAAAATCACACAAAAATTATCAATGGAAATCAAATTTAGCAACCCATGGAGGTCTGGATTTGGAGTTACACTCAAAATTAAAGTGGAAAAAAACACTACAGGCTGATCCAACTTTGATATAATGTCCTTAAAACAAGTCAAAATGAGGCTCAGTAGAATATGTGGCCTCCACGTGCCTGTATGACCTCCCTACAACACCTGGGCATGCTCCTGATGAGGTAGCGGATGGTCTCCTGAGGGATCTCCTCCCACACCTGGACTAAAGCATCCCCCAACTCCTGGACAATCTGTGGTGCAACATGGCATTGATGGATGGAGCGAGACATGATGTCCCAGATGTGCTCAATTGGATTCAGGTCTGGGGAACGGGCGAGCCAGTCCATAGTATCAATGCCTTCGTTTTGCAGGAACTACTGACACACTCCAGCCACATGAGGTCGTGCATTGTCGTGCATTAGGAGGAACCCAGGGCCAACTACACCAGCATATGGTCTCACAAGGGGTCTGAGGATCTCATCTCGGTACCTAATGGCAGTCAGGCTACCTCTGGCGAGCACATGGAGGGCTGTGCGGCCCCCTAAAGAAATGCCACCCTACACCATTACTGACCCACTGCCAAACTGGTCATGCTGGAGGATGTTGCAGGCAGCAGAACGTTCTCCACAGCGTCTCCAGACCCTGTCACGTCTGTCACATGTGCTCAGTGTGAACCTGCTTTCATCTGTGAAGAGCACAGGGCGCCAGTGGTGAATTTGCCAATCTTGATGTTCTCTAGCAAATGCCAAACGTCCTGCACAGTGTTGGGCTGTAAGCACAATCCCCACCTGTGGACCTCGGGCCCTCATACCACCCTCATGGAGTCTGTTTCTGACAGTTTGAGCAGCCACATGCACATTTGTGGCCCGCTGGAGGTCATTTTGCAGGGCTCTGGCAGTGCTTCTCCTGTCCCTCCTTGTACAAAGGCAGACGTAGCGGTCTTGATATTGGGTTGTTGCCCTCCTACGGCCTCCTCCACGTCTCCTGATGTACTGGCCTGTCTCCTGGTAGCACCTCACAGCTAACCTTCTTGCTACAGCTCGCATGGATGCTGGATGAGCTGCACTACCTGAGCCACTTGTGTGGGTTGTAGACTCTGCCTCATGCTACCACTAGAGTGAAAGCACCGCCAGCATTCAAAAGTGACCAAACCATCAGCCAGAAAGCATAGGAACTGAGAAGTGGTCTGTGGTCACCACTTGCATAACCACTCCTTTATTGGGGATGTCTTGCTAACTGCCTATGCTTTCCACCTGTTGTCTATTCCATTTGCACAACAGCATGTGAAATTGATTGTCAATCAGTGTTGCTACCTAAGTGGACAGTTCGATTTCACAGAAGTGTGATTGACTTGGAGTTACATTGTGTTGTTTAAGTGTTCCCTTTATTTTTTTGAGCAGTGTATTAAAATTGCTTATGTAAGTGGTTTGCTTTGTAAGCTTTGTTTATACAAGAATTTCATTTGTTATATCTTCACTAAGCATTGCCATCTCATTTTAAAAAAATAATAATTTAACTCATTATACAAATGACATTGGAAACAGCATTTTCTACTCTCTTTGCAGAACTACAACTGAGCGACAGATTCAAGTTGTAATATGACTTTTGAAGTGATATCTGATGAGAATCTCCTTTTCTAATCAAAGAATACTGCAACAAGAATTTGAATTTTATAAACTCCAAGTCTTGATAACGTATTGGGACATTGTTATGGGAATATTTTTTTCATTCCCTGGTGATTTTCTTACATGCTGCCTAATTGATAATAAATTCACCCAGAATGTGAATTGATGGAAGAAGATGTTTTGTTAAACATGTGTGAAGATAATTCATTTCATGTTCGTTACAGGTAGGCATATATACTAATTTTTAATACATTGAAAAATAAACTTAAGGCTTGCATCTGAATGCTTACTTTATTTATTCAAAATACTTCAGAGGGTCAGTATAGTATGATTAGTACCACTATTATCTCATTATTTGCATTTTAATTTCAAAATTAATGTTCATCCATTATTGAGCCTTTCAGGTGCTTGTAAGCTTAACAATACCTTTTTTTTCTTTAATGTTTCAAATTTTGTTTGAAGCTTCCTTATTTTTACCTGTGCTGAGCCAAGCTATGGAACTCCATATATGAGGAGGGATATTTAACACGTATACCTGGTATATTGTTTTAAGATTAAATTAATGTGAAAGGAAGTCTGTTTTCATTAGCCATCCCTAATTTGTTCATCTAGAATAAAATTAATCTTGTACTCGTAGCACTATCATCATATGGACCTATTTTTCTAAAAAAGCAAGAACCCTGTAGACTTTCGCCAAAGTTATTAAGAAAAATCGGCAATAGTGAGTTTCCACATATGGATTTGATTTAACTTGCTCCAGCCTCTCCCACCATATTTTCTGGGCTGAATCTTATGTTAGTTCAGTTCAAAAACACTGGAATTTTCGCCTCTTATGCTTTTAGTCACAACATGAATCATGTCTATTCTTTTATTATTAATATATCCTTTGTTTCTGTATGTTTTTATTTATTATCTTCTAAATCAACAGTGTTGGTGCTTAAAATATGTGCAGTGTTTTTATCCAGAATCAAAAATATGGTTTTTATCAAGCATAGTAATAAATGCCATTCTGGTGAGAGTCTCCTTAAAGAAGCCGCATGTTCAGGGCTGTCATGGAGCCACACAATTGAAGGAAAGTGCAGTTTATATTTAAGGAGATCTAGCTGGTTCTTCCATAGCAATGCCAAAGAATGGAAAAGACAATTTTTTAAACAGAGCAAAGATAGCAATCTGAGAGGAATACTTATGACACCTAGATCAGTTTTGGGTTTAATTAAAAGTTGTGATTCAATAGAAGATACAAGAAGATTCCAATTTCTTTTGTGAACTCAGTTCACAAAAGAGAATATTTTTTATTTCTTGTTTCATCAGGGAGCACATATGTCTTCCCAGATAGGAAGATGGAAAAATATGCGTGTGTGTGTATAATGTAGGAATATATTCCTTGTTCCTGTGCATCATCATCACACTTAAACCTGCTGTACCTGTTCACTCTAATAAAGGGCCACTGGCTTGATAACACAACTTGTTTGGTTTTGTTTCTCAAAACCATGTGGGTTTAAATGATTATTGAATGACACTAGCTTTTATTCTAAAGTAATAGAAATTACAGCTTTTCAAATAAAATGGATAAATAAAGTTTGAGAAGAATTAAAATATTGAATAGTATTTTTTTAAAAAAGCAGGATAAATTGTTGAATGACATCTGAACATAAATACAGGAAATTATATGAAAGGATCTGGGTAAAATGAGTGGATTGTTAGATGCAAAACCAAACATCTTGAGTAACAGTCTTGTGCAAATATTTATACTGCATCCATAATATCAATATAACTAGAATCCAAAACAAGGCTGCAGTGCGATAAGTTGTTGCTTGTCTTGATTTATATAAACAAATGGAGCAATTTTTTTAAAGTACCGTATACACTTGTTTGTGCAGGACCTCAGATTTATATACATTCAAAGACTGAACACTTTTTGGAGAGTGCCAATGTACAGATAGCTCTACTAAAAACCTTTTTAAAGGATGATGCTCAGTTGTATAAGGCAGCTATTCAGTCCCAGGAAAAGACAATGTTTTTAAAAAGTGCAGTCCTGTACTATATTTTTACTTGAAACCCAAAGTACTGCAGAGCTTTAACCGACATTACCTAAATTATTGAGTACTTGATTAAATAATAATTGTTCATAGAAAAGACAGAGTAGGAAGCTATTTTCGTAGATACATAAGGCTAGAGGGAGCCATTTAGATAAAAGTTCAAACTCTTGTTTGTGCAGTAATTCCAATTAATAATGGATTACAAATGTTTATCCAAACCTACTTAAATGCACTCAGCAAATTGTGGCGGATGAAAATTGGCTCTATCATCAAATAGTTATAATGGTTGGACTTTTTTCCTAATACCGTGTTTCTCATATAATAAGGCCAGGTCTTTTTTTTTTTTTTTTTTTGAGCCCCGAAAAAAGGGCTAGGCCATCTTTTGGGGGGTGACTTAATTCCCCCCCCCTTGTATCTTCGGGCGGGCGGCAACAGCTTGGATGTTGACCTCGGCGTTGCTGGGGCACTTCGTATCGGGGTCAATGCAGGCAACGCCCTATCCGGGTGTGCAACAAAAGTGCTTCCTAACGGCAAGCCCCCCCACCATTCCCCCATTTCGCATGTTTTAATATAGGCCTTAATTTGGGGGGAGGGGCTTAATTTCATTTCATGCCTATAAAACATGCTGGGACTTCCTATTGGGGGAGGCCGTATTGTTGGAGAAACAGGGTATTAAAATAATTCTCTTTTTCTTTAGCTTAAATATGGTATTCCTTGTCCTAAAATCTGAAATGATAGGGGACAGATTGACCTTTCATGTGACATTTTTAAAGGTACTGCACCTGCTCTCTCTCCCCCTTTCCCCTTTTCTCAAGACAAAATTTTAAAAAGTTATTTTTTAGTTTCCAGGCTTGAAAATGTTTTCATTTTCTGTTTCAAACCTATTGCACTTTGCCTGAGTCTTCCTTAAAATTAGGAACTAAGACATAAGTGATTTGGAAATTAATACAGTGAAAATTACAATTTCTTTCTTTGCTATTCTATTACGCAGCTGTCTCTTATACAGTGTATAAGTGTAGACCTTGATACTTCTACAACTTTTTAAGTTAAGTGTTTTAAAAAGCATTTGGGTACGTATGTTTATATATATCCACAAACATATACACATACAGTACATATATACATACTCTCAAGCTAAAAATGAATTAGTGGTATATACAATATATTGTATATACAATATACAATAATATATACAATATGTTGTTTCATTAATAGGATTGTACCTTTTAGGTATGGGGTGGAATATATATCATTTTAATTGGATGTGACATTTAACATAAGGTGCCCGGAGAGAACCTCTCTGGAGAGGAGAGGATTAGTTAACATTAACAGAGGATTAAATCTTTTGTTATTGCAATTATAACAGTGCTGTAGTCAATTTTGTTATTTTAATAAAATGGAAGAAAATACCTCTTGGCTGTTTCTGAGAAATGCTATAGCTTTGTTATAGATAGGCAAACTGGGACATTTCATGGGCAAAATATAAATTTTACTTTTCTTGCACAAGCTAAGAATGTCTATCATGTCGATGTGTTTAGGCTGTGGAATGTCGAAAGCTAAGAGGTATAGTATTCTTTCAGTAATTTCATTTTATATGTGATCATTAATTGTGGTTTTATCAAAAACTCTTTATCAAAATACTGAATATACCTTCTATTCAGAATGTTTTTCTTTTTACAAGTGAGCATTTGAAATATAGTTTATATGTATATTATATATGCCCTAATTTCTTATCCAGTTATGTATGACTTTTTTATAGCTTTTCCAAAATGTAGCTTTTCCTTTAAACAATTGTGCTAGTTTTATGTGTACATTTATGTCATCTTTAATTTAACAAATTCTTTGTATTATACTAAAGTAGAAATAGTAGCTTCATACACTATTTGATCTGTTTCATGGTGATTAAAAAAATAAAAGATTGAAAAACATTAACATAGTTATGGTATTTGTTTGCACATTAAATAGTTGATATGAAAGATCATTTTTATAAAAGTTCATCGGGCATTAGGAAAAGATTAGGAAGTGAGCAGTGATGATATTCAGAATATGTGCAAGATAATTACATGTTCCATCATACAATGTGACAGTTGCTCAGTGTTCTTTTAAAAAAGATATTATGATTGGTTGAACAGTAAACCAGATGCTGGCATTTTTATTATTACAAGTAGAAAGATGGTTGACTAGGAGCTTTAATGGCTGGATCCTGTGAATGGTGCAGTCTAGCTCCAAAAGTGTCTTAAATGCTACCATTCCTCAAAGATTTTTAATTCTGCTCAAATTTGCTTATAATCCTATATAGAGTTTCAAGCCAGGCAAAGAGGAGAATGGAGACCAGGAAAATGAGAACCAAGAAAGCCCCTTAAATGCCATTACTACAGGTAGCCCTTGGTTACAACGGCCATTGGGATTGAAATTTGCATTGCTTAGCAATGCAGTCATAAATTGTAACATCATGTGACTGCTGGAATTATTGAGTGACAGCAATCCCAGCAGTCCTGGTTCCTATTATAGCCCCAGGACTGCAAAGGTTGATAAATGGGAAGCGGCAGGAGTGGCATGCCAGTGGGTGTGCAAAGGGCCATTCTTAGCAGGTGCTCCGAAGAATAGGTCGGTGACATGGGAAGGTGGGCTGCAGTGGATAGGTGCTATGGAGTGTGGGTGGGCAAAAAAACAGGAGCAATTTCATGCTAGTTTCCCTATCCCTTCCGGTAGATTTTAAGAGCTCTGTCTGGGAAAATTTCCTGCTTGTAAGAAGCTCCAGGAAACGAAAGAAATCATGATCATGTAACCATGAGGCATAGGAGATTTCAAGGACTGGTAATAAATACCATTCATTCAGCATTGTTGTTAACTTTGAATAGTTGCTGAACAAGTGGTTATTATTTGAGGACTACCTGTGCTGCTGTTGATAACTCAATACTACATATAGTATTTCACCAGCACACTTTTCCCTCTCATTAATTACTACCCACTGCCAATATCCAATGGCCTTCCTCCTTTTCTAACTGGGACTAATAATATATTTTAAACTTGCGATGCAAAAATAAATGCTTCAATAAGTACTTGAAATTCAGCAAATTTGAAATAAGTTTAATACATTGCTATTTTGCTTCAATGACTACTAGAAGAAATAATTATTTTAAAACACAAATTTTCTTACGTTTCATATTTATAGAATGGAAGCATCATGCCTGGAACTTGCCTTGGAAGGGGAGCGTTTATGTAAAGCAGGGGATTGTCGAGCTGGGGTATCTTTCTTTGAAGCTGCTGTTCAGGTTGGAACAGAAGACTTAAAAACACTCAGTGCTATTTATAGCCAATTGGGCAATGCCTATTTCTACTTGCATGAATATGCAAAAGCTTTGGAATATCATCACCATGATTTAACTCTTGCAAGGTAAATGCAGGTTTTGATACTTTTATGTCAGCCCTTCAAGATAGGCCAGTTCAAGAAACAATCGCAGCATGGATATCAGTAATGCTCTTTATTGTAGTAAAGTGGAATGACAAATTCTTGAAAGCCTTTTCCCATCTTACACTAAACATACTCAAGGGGGGTTATTTTGAATTTCTTTCTTACCCATCCTTTATTTCAGGACTATGTAACTTCTTCTCCAAGCCAACCTTAACACTCATTGTTCCTCCCATAATAACAGCCTCATATTTTTTCCAACTGCTATAATTTATACTTTATCTAGATATCACTTTTTGTGATAATTATTAAAAATGTGTTCGTTTAAATATTGCCCAAAATTGTTCCATCTCATATGACTTAGCTGTTGAACAGGGCAGATCATCTTAGTCATGTAAGTAAAATTTGTTATGAGGAACCACTCAGAATAATAGCTAGGAAAGTTTAATCCTTCAGGAGAATGGTGTGTAATTTATCTTGGGCATTATTTTATATTCACAACAAATTAAACCCTCACAACAATCTTAAATTACTTTTAAAATATATTTTATACTATATAATTGGGTATGTGTGAAGTACAGTTTAGCCAAACATATAAAATATGTCCAAACACCTTCATTGGCACTTGTGTATATGGAATATAATCTTTCCCCAGTATGGATCACAAAGTGTTATTGTACCCTTTTTATCCTTTTCTAATGATTACACATTAGTTGGAAATACTAGTAGATTTGCAAATCTATGTCTGAAAAAAAATGAACTAGGAAAAATAACGATTATAATGAGTTAGGATCATTAAGGCTGGGGGTAAAATTGTTTATGTGCAATAAACATATAGTTGCTGCCAAGTTTAATAAAACTGTTTCTGCTACTCAAGATTGAGCTGATTTTTTAACAGAAAAGCAGGAGGACTGACTAAATGTTCAATTTTCAGAACAATTGGAGATCAGCTAGGAGAAGCTAAAGCTAGTGGCAACTTGGGAAATACCTTAAAGGTCCTTGGGAATTTTGAAGAAGCAATTGTTTGTTGTCAGAGGCACCTTGATATTTCAAGAGATCTAGGTGATAAGGTAAGAAAAATCACTACAGTCAATATTGAAAGAAAAAGCACAGTGTGCATTCTTTGAAGAATGCTACACATTTAAGGTGAACCTGATATCAGCAATAGAATAATACTGTTCTGATAAAGTTCTTCAAGCTTATTAGTGGGTTGCCACGGTATCTTTAGATGTTGTCTCCCTGACCCAAATTAAAAAAGAAAAAATCAGAAGATATTCTTGTCATCTTTCTTCCTGAAGTAATATTGTGGAGATCAAAAATTATCAAAAAGTAAAAAAATCCCCACAGGTTAAAACCCCAATTGACTTAAAATCCCAATTGAGCCCATAATCTCCTTTCTAAGCAAGAGTGTTATTAAGTGACTTTTGCCCCATTTTACGACTTGCCACAGTTGTTAAACAAATCACTGGAGTTGTTAGTAACGTGATTGATAAGTGAATCTGACTTCCCCATTGACTTAGTTTGTCAGAAGATTGCAAAAGGTGATATACATGACCACCTGTTTTCTCACAACAGGAAATGAGATTCTTCTGTTCAATTATGTGAGTAGCTATGTATCATAAGAACTTTTAAGAAAATATTTTATTTGTATTTATAGGTGGGAGAAGCAAGAGCTTTGTATAATCTTGGAAATGTGTATCACTCCAAAGGTAAAAGTGTTGCCTGTGCAGGTACCCATGATCCAGGAGAATTTCCAGATGATGTTAAAACTGCCTTGCGGAAAGCTGCAGATTATTATCAGTAAGAAAAATTTTAGTAATGGATTAATCTTTGAAGGTGGATACAGTTTTAATCATCCTTTTTATAATGCATTAAAATGTGTTATTTTAATTCTTTTAAAGCACTTTTAATTTTATGATGTTAAGGCATATAAATAGGAAGATATATCAAATTTAGATAAAAACTGAGTGTAATTTAAAATTCCAACTATTTCTTCTGCAGTACTACTTAAATAAGATGAATGTTTAAGAAAGAAAAATATGAACTTGGATAGCAGCCATCAATATTGTTACTATAATTTATAGCATGTGAAATCACAGGTGCTTTAAGGACATCACCTTAAGAGGATGACAAATAGTAACATAAAATGAACATTAAATCAATCTGCATAAAATGTTTTCTTTTGAACTAGCAAAATAATTATTTTTCATAATTGTTACTTGTACATTTCTTCCATTATAAACCTAGTAATTTGCTTTTTAAAACTTTGAATATTAAATAGGGAAAACTTGACAATTGTAACAGAGTTGGGGGATAGAGCTGCCCAAGGACGTGCCTATGGAAACTTGGGAAATACACATTATCTTCTGGGCAACTTCCGAAGTGCTGTTACTACTCATGAACAGGTATAAGAAGAGTGCATGTTGGTGTGTCTGGTCCATTGTAGTTTATATTATTTGTTTAAAAAGTAATGTTAGTGAAGCATATACTATTGTTTCCTTGGTTTCTCATATGAAATATATACAGAAAGCTGGATATTGAAGGAAATATCTTCTATGACATTTATAAAAGAAAGTTAAAATGTACCCTTTTAAAATAGTAAACAGGAGATTATCTGATATAGATTTATTATGCGTGTGATATTTTAAAGTGCATTATTGGGCTGAAAAACAGATACTTTTTTGAACTGTTGAAGACAGGTAAAGGTGTTCCCACGGGTTTTACCTCACTAGTCATGACCAACTTTAGGGGTGGTGCTCATCTCTGTTTCTTAAGCTAAAAAGCTATCATTGTCTGGAGACGGTTCCATGGTCATGTGGCCGGCATGACATCACGTTGCATCACAGAGCATACAATGAAACACGGAACGTTGGTGCCTTCTAGCCTGCTTTTGGAGACAGAGGACTTTAAAAATATTTTCTGTATATAGTAGTCCTCGACTTAGAATTGATTGCTTAGTGGTTGTCTGAAGTTGTGATAGACCTACTGGGGGGGCTACTTAGGTCCCAGGTTTGAAGTTCCAGTGGTTGTCCTCTCCCCTCGCAGTCACATGACTGAATTTTTGGCACTTGGCAACCAGGACTAATTTACATCTGTTTGCAGTGTTGCATGACTGCATTTTATGATGCTTGTGGTGAAAACCAGCATTTACTTCCGTTTTTTGGCAAAACTACACCTATGGCAAAAAACTGGTTTGCTTAACAAGTACAGTGTTGTTTTAACAACTGCTGTGAAAAAAAAATCCTAAAATGAGGTCACACATGTCTGACCCGATTTTACAACGTATCTTACAACAATGATGGGCAGGCTCTTTTATAGTCTAATTTGAGGACTCGTCATACATAATGTTCTGGTAAAAATATGTTTTAGAAAGGGAAAAAGAGTGAATCTTAGTATTCACTTGTGATTTATTCTGGCAATAACATTGAGCATTGTTACAATAATTAACAGGGTAATTCTTTTCCAGCGCCTTTTGATTGCAAAAGAATTTGGTGACAGAGCTGCAGAAAGAAGAGCCTACAGTAATCTTGGAAATGCCTATATTTTCCTGGGAGAATTTGAAACTGCTGCTGAATACTATAAGTTAGTTTGAGTATTGTTTTATATTATATTATTAATACATTTACTCTGATTTATAGAGATCTTAAAATCATATCTTTGAAGTTTTCATATCTGTCTGTATAGTTAGGCATTTCTTGTGTGTGAGCTATGAATATGCAGTATACTTACCAGAGCTTCTTCCTAGAGACAGAATTGCCACACAATTAGGCTGTAGTCCTATACTGATTCACTGAATTCAGTAAGGCTCCCTCCTACAGAAACACGTACAAAATGGCACTAAACTGCTATTTTATGTATTAAATAGAAAATAACTTTTATTGAAAATAAAATATGACATAAATTCTATCTGAGAGCCTAAGACAAGATGTTTAAATTTGTTGTTCAGTGCTTAGTCATGTATTTAGGAAGGGTTTATTAGTGGTTTATAAATAACCTATTAAAACAATAAGATAATTAGAACAGTTCCATTAAAAGAAATAGCTGTGCATATATTTCAGCTGTCTTAAATGCATAAAACAGAACAGTCATAATCTGTTTGGAGAAACTCAGCAAAAGTAAATACATAGTCTATATCAAGATACATATTTCTAAAATGGCTAATGGAGAAAGCTCTCATTTTCATAAAGCCAGGTGTAATGACATTTGAATCCAGGTGTAATGGCATTTGAAACAGGGCTTCTTTAGCTGACTGGAAACAGAAAGACTCATCTGGATATATAAACACACTGAGAACTTTAGGTGATAGATATCTGCAAAATTTACTCCCTGGTAATTCTGCAAATGAACCTTATTTTTCAATGGTATCTGATTACTCTGTGTAGTATTTCATTTATATTCCTTAGCAATGTAACTTGACTTAATTTGTAAGGGTAGGAAATTAAGCACATTAAGCATCTTGCTTGGAATCATTCAGTGCAGATAGAGACTACTTGGAAATGGAAATACTGGTTGTTCAAGCTGGCTTTAGAAAACACCAAGAAAATGAGACATTGTTGCTGATGCATGCTGGATAATTGAGAAAATTGAATAATAGCTAAAGGAAATATTGTAATAAATGCCCATAATGATTGACTAGCTTTCCTGACATGCTGATTACCCATCACTTCCACATATGCCACTGATTGTTATTTATCATATTAATTGGTGATAAGGTAAATGGCAGTAAAACATTTTCAATATTAATGTATGCCATAATATATACCAATTTGCAAAGGACTTGTTTAATTTTTTAAATATTTTCCCCAGATTATTTAAAGAACCATTTTATATATTGCATTGAAGTTTATAATAGATCCAGTGGGTCTCACTACTGTACATTACTGTATTCTGATACATTGACTGGTGGTTTGAATCATATAAGTAAATATTGTATCTGTTTGTCCTTTAGGAAAACATTACAGCTTGCAAGGCAGCTTAAAGATAGGGCTGTGGAAGCACAGGCATGTTACAGTCTTGGAAATACCTATACCTTACTTCAGGATTATGAGAAGGCCATAGATTATCATCTGAAACACTTAGCAATTGCTGAAGAACTAAATGACAGGTAAATGTTTTAAATTAATTGCTATATAGTTATACAGTTTTTGTTTTCTATAGGAATATTGCCTTATTTATATAGACAGGATTCCCATGCTAAACAGTTTAATATAGGATTGTACTATTAATTGCAATAATAATGTCTGTTGTTGAAGATGTTTGCTCCTATATTAGTTCCTTGGAGCAAAAATCAAAACTTAGATTTTCTATTGGCATTTGGATGCAAAGTGGAAAAACTGGTAGACTAAAATAGATATTTAAACTGGTTCAGTATTGCCCATTTTACATTCTTACATCAATCTGAATGAGCAATTTTAGCCCAATCCATGAATCTATCAATTGTTTGAGATGTAGGTATTTATAAAGTTAAGGATTCTCTTAAATCAAGTGTTACTCTTATATGGGCTCAACTATGCAACTTTTTTGGCACTAAGAAGGAAGTCATCTTTTAAAATTTCTCCATTATAGAATTTTTGGAAAGCTTTTTTCAACAGAAAATGAAGCATTTTTGAATTAGGGAAGACAGTAAGTTATGTAATGTTTAATTTCTAAAATATTCTAATAAGTAATATTTATTCTGTATTGATTAGCATTATCACAGAGATTGGTATGCTTTCTATATCTAAGCTTTGTAGTTGCATGACAATTTGTTAATGCAAATATTGCTATAATTTTTAAAAACATTTTAATGCTGTTACATTGAGACAGGCAAAACAAGTCAAAAATCTGATTTTGATATATGTAATTAAATTACAGTTAATATGATAAATGAAAATTAACGTATCTTACAAATTATATTTGCTTTTATCCTGTTAAAAGATTAAATCCAACAATAAATTCCTAGAATTCTGAGTTTGGAGACTATGATTAAGGTCTTCAAGGGTCCTTGACCTGTACATATCTATTTAAAATCATTTATATATTTAAATGTATTTAAAAACATTCTTTTATTTTTAACTAGAGTATTTGATGTGTATATTATTGAACTGTGTTCCAGAATTGGTGAAGGAAGAGCATGCTGGAGTTTAGGGAATGCATGCACAGCTTTGGGGAACCATGATCAAGCTATGCATTATGCAGAAAAGCATTTAGATATTTCAAGAGAGGTATGTGCACATATTTTTAATTCTTCATTGTGTGCATTTTTCAAATAAAACAGTATATGTACTGTATGTAATTGGAATAAATTGACTAAATAAAATTAAGGAAAAACAGACTGAAAGCTTGAGGGGAAAGGATTGTTTTGGTTTTCTATTTTGTAAGTCACTCTAAGATTGTTTTAAATTGATGAGTGTGATTCACATATTTTAAATAAATAAAATCATTTACATAAAACATGTAATATCTTTGATTGCAGGTTGGAGATAAGACTGGAGAATTAACAGCTAAACTTAATCTCTCAGATCTTCAAATGGTACTTGGTCTAAGTTTCAGCACAAACAACTCAATGATGACTGAAAACCAGATTCCAGATTATAATTTGAATGGTAAATATGCCCAATAAATTTTAGTATTCTTCTTTATTAACCTTCAATTCTTTATTGTTTTCTCTATGATTACCAAAATGCGACACACACCTGCAAAGGATTACATTCAAAACATTGTAGAGCTTTTAAAGTTTAGTGAGAACCTTGCTTCCTATGCACATCATATTAGCTGTGCCATTGTGTTCGTTGTGTTTTTAACTACCCCATTTTTAGCACATTTCATTCTTTGAGCCAATTGTCATTTTGCTTTATTACTTAATTTTTTTCTTAATTTTTTTCCTTCTCTTACCTCAGCTGTTCCTCAAAACTCTTCTGTATTATTCAGTGGGATATCTTCTCTTCCCACAGACATTTGGCCTTACTAGTCCTATTTTGCAAGTGCCTGCATTACAGGAACACATTTACCTCTCAAACGAGAATAAACTTTTTGGGCTCAGTGAAATCATACAAGTAGATACATGTAAGCGCTGCCAGGCACTTAGGAAACAGACTTATGGCAATTGACTTGCTCTTATTTCATACTTTTTCTGTGTTCCCAATGGTGGTTCCTTCATCCCTTTGAGCAACCAATAAAGTTTTCTAGTACCCATGGATACTAATCAGAAGTGGAATCTGTTGAAAATGAGTATACTGCTAATTAACAATAAGTCATGATTTTCCAAATCTTGGGTTATAATTCCTTGTAAACATAATGATGTATATATAATTCCTTGCTTTTCATCACTCATATTTTTATTGTATATCATTTTAGAATATTACATTCTGTAGAGTTATAAATAATGATGGTATAAAATGTGTGTGTGTGTGTGTGTGTAAATCCTTTGTCCCTTGGCTTATATCCATACAAGTTGCTTTTTCTGGAATGGCTACACTGGTTTTGATTTATTTTCTGCTAACAAAAACATAATTTGTCTATTTCTACAAGTCACTTCATTCTCAAGTAATAATGTAGAAATTATTTATAGAAATGGTTTTAAAGATACATATTAGGAACTAGGTATCATCGAAATAATATTTTGAATAAATTAGATTGTGTCTTCTAAAGGGTATTCTTAAAATAATTGCCAAAGTGAGCTTATACAAATTTTGTCAGATATGTCTATTAGGAGAAATAGTAATGGATAGAATATTTTAATGGTGACATAGAGGGAGGGAATGCCTAGTAAGAACTTCCCTTTCTTTTGGGTTCTAGAAAATGTTCCAGAACTTTGATAAAAGTCAAGTACCATTTCTGAATTAATCTCTCAAGTTAAAAGGCAATACTAGATGTGAATTCTGCTGGATGTTTCTGCTAAATGTAAAGAAAAGAAAATAATGCATTGATCCTGTAATACTTACCATCATAGATATGGAGGAAACTCAGTATTACTAGTATAAAAGTTTCCACCATAGAAATGTTCTATATAGTTTCTGTTTGTTCCTATTTTAATTTGTGCAAAAATATATTTGTCCAAATATTTTTAACCTTTGTAGCTAATGAAGCTAGTGTGAGACCTTAGCCTCATAATTCTTCTACAAATTTCTTACAAAAAATATTGAAAAATGAAATATTAGAAGAGCCATATTGTTCAATAATAAATACGGGTCATTATCAGTGCTAAGGAAATGATTTGTAGATGTGTCCTGGATTGGATTTTAAGATTTGATGAGGAACACAAAAAAGTATACAAGGCAATTTATATGTTATTTTAAAGACAGCTTGCAGCTATTGAACTTTGTGGCAAAAAATAATTGTAAGCAGAGACAAAATGTTGGAGGTAGAACAAATTATATCCCTTCCCTACTTCAGCAGTTGTTGAAAATTATGTGCCTGAAGGGAGATACCTAGCTTACTCTTCAGGTTAAGTGGACAGGAGTAATCTCTTTCAGCATTTGGGATTTTAAATGGTTTCTTTTGCCTCCATTAAAACATTTAAAATGTCTTCTTGTTTTTGCAGTCAAATTTAGAAGAGATGTTATTAGTTTCAGTGGGGTGATCATCTTCAGTAAATATTATAAGTTAATAAGTCCATTAAGTTGTTCTTTGTATGTTTCTTCAAAATAACCTATTACTTAATTTTTGTAATTCTAGGCACTAAACAGAGGTTAGGACGTCGCCATAGTATGGAAAAATTGGAACTTATGAAACTAACACCTGAGAAGGTTGGTGTCTTTTAAGTGGAAGTGGCTTTGTAAAAAATTAAATGTGTGTGTGTGTGTAAAATACACACACACACACACACACACACACACACACACATCATAATATTGGGTCCAGATTTACAGTTGAGAATGCATTGATTTTGTAATAATACAGGTATGAAAGAAAGTAAAAGCATTATCCCTTATGGAGTTCGTTTGTTCCTAGATTAAATTGTGCAAAATCGTAAATGTGAAAATTTTACTACAACTAACTTGGTCAGTGTCTGGCAGTAGTTCTTCCTATAATAAATGTATGTTTCTTATAGATTCATTTAAATTAAAGCAATGAGCTACCAGTCAAAATGATAATATATAAAAACAACAAATTATAAGTACTCTTTATCTAGAGTTGACCTTTTAATGGAGTTGAAAACACCCTCCTCCCTTCTTCCTGCAACCCATAGATTGCTCTTTTTTTTCTTTTTAAATCCAAGCTTATCCAACAGTAGTTTCTTTTTTCTTTCATTTTCAGTTTGGGAGGGAGAGCTCGCTGGCCATCAGGCTGGCTGGATTGTCAGACCCGTTGTCTTTTGACAAATGCTCTGGGCCCTTGGTAGCATTTGTTAGTAGCATTTGTGGGCAGAGGTTAATGATGTTGAGTGTCATCCCTGAGCCAATCCTTGACATTTTCATACTCCCCTCCCTCTTGGAGTTCTACTGTTCAGATCCCAAAGGCAAGAAGGAGCAAGAAGCAAGAAGGAGATGAGACCTGCAGAAAACCTTTAGCTTTCCAAGTTTCACTGGCAAAATACTTTAAGGATTACATTAACTTTATAAAGAATTGGGATGAACAAAGCCATTGTATCTATATACAATCTGCACATCGATGTGCAGGCTTGATTGCCCCAGGCTTGATTGCCAGTCTCATGTTTAGCACCTTGGAAACAGAGTTTGCTGATAAGGATTTTTTTTCTGCAATTATGGGCAAATTTGACGTGCATTGTTGGTTAAAGGACTAGTTTTGCAAACATGAATAAATTAGCCATGTTTTAATAGAGATGGAAAAATTAAATTAACTTGTATTTCATATAGTGAAAAACTGTTTTCTGGAAAACATTTTGGTATACAACGTTACCTGTTTCCTAGGTTCAAGATTGGAACAGTGAAATTCTAGCTAAACAGAAACCATTGGTTCCCAAACCTTCAGCAAAACTGCACTTTGTAAATCGATTGAAAGGGAAAAAATACAAAAATATTACTTCTTCTAAAGTTCTCCAGGATGCTAGTAACTCTATTGACCATCGACTAAATTCACAGAAGGTATTTGTGAAGAATTAAACATTTTAAAACTTTGTATTTTATTTAATATATGGTACACACATGTAGATATAGATGTATAGATATTTGAACTTTGCTACTGAAAACATTTTAGAAATATGCCAGTTTTAATTGCTTTGCCTAATTTTTTAAAATGAAAATACTTGTATACTTATTTATTTCCTTACTTACTAGCCTTACCTGCTATTCCAATTATAACTGATTCACAGCATATAATTAAGGTTTAGGTTATCTCATACTAATTACAAGACTACAAGTTAGAAATTAATTCAGTTAAATAATTATGTATGAATAAACATTTAGAAGTGAAGACAAAATAGATTAGTTTTGTTGGTATACATGAATTGTATATTTGGTGATAAAGTGAGATACTAAGTGAAAATGCTCTTTTATATTGAGATAGCATTATATCAAACTTCCTAGCCTTAATATTTTTAGTGTTTCTTCACTGGACCTTTTCACTTCTTTCCCATAATAATACTTAATCTGAATTATGTAGATTGAGTTAAAATTCTGCTAGTATAATGGCTAGTATTATTTATATTTACTTTTGTACTTTATCATTTTTAAGAAAAGCAGCTTAGAAGTCCCTGGAGATGAAGGCTTTTTTGACTTGTTGAGCCGATTTCAGAGCAACCGAATGGATGATCAGCGATATTGTTTCCAGGACAGGAACAGACTGACAGTGACAGCTTCTGCCCCAGCACCCAGAATTATGCAAAAATGTAATTAATTATAAAGCCTACATAATATTGCAATCTCTTTAAATTAAGTTAGATATTGCTTTAACCAGTGTGTTGTTGCACCTCTTGCTGCTTTCGACATATAATGTTTTTTTGTAATTTCTTTTTGCAGCCTTTTCTGCTTCAGTGCTCTCTCCACATACAGATGAATTTTTAGATATGCTTGCTAGTTCTCAGAGTAGACGTTTAGATGATCAGCGAGCCAGTGCCAGCAATTTACCTGGACTTCGTCTTAATCAGCATAATAGTCAGTCCGTTCTTGGTCACCTGATGGCTAGCAAGAACAGCGAACCAGATGATGACTTCTTTGATATATTAATAAAATGCCAGGTGAGATTTTAGTTGCCCTGATATTCTGTGTGGTGTGTATTCTTAAAAAGACATTCTAAAGCAAGTAGTTGTTTCAAAGAGCCTCCTGGTTGTATTTTTTGTCAGTTGAATCAATAAATTTGGAAGTATTAAAAAAAGACATATAATTTTATTTAAAATCTTTTTAATGCTAATTAAGCAATGTTATGTGATAATGTTAAGTTCAACTCTTTGGCAGGGGGATCAAAAATAGAAGAGAAGATTACATTTGCCAATTCCTCATTCTGTTAAAACCAACTTCTTAACCTAGATATTATCTTAAATTGTAATGGGGCTCTAAATAATATTTCTACTTCGTTTTGTATTAATAAGTAAGTAAAAATGTGTGCCTCTTCTGAAGCATTAAACAATTGCTGAGAATTGCTTAGATGGCTATTACCCTTTGTATTTCTCAGTTAAGCATTTTAAGTGGTAATATGCCAACAGATTTTTAATAAGAAGTTTGAATAGCCATGTTAAAGGTAACGGGACTGTGCTATTGAAGAAATGCATCAGGTGTACAAGTGCAGCCTTGTTGTGACTTATTAAAACAGTTGCATGGTTGTAATGAATTGTAGATAAGAACTGCACATTTTGATGCACCCATCTTTATAATCATTGCACAACCATAAATTTAATGCAGCAAAATGAATGTGCATCGTAGTGAACTATGAATTTGAGTTTCTGTTGTAAATTTTAAAACTATTTATGCATAGAAAGTATATATATCCAATTTGGGGAGGGGTATTTGAGCAAAAACAATAATGGTAAAAATATTGTTTATAGTGAGCCATATAGAAACCTGAAAAAAGTCAGGCTGCTTTAATGAGTTATATATATTATATATAATGAGTTATACATATACAAGGTTCAAAGCAATGTGTTTTTTGTAGTGAACAGTTTGTAAAGATGAATTTTAAATCTAAATGAAGCATAGCTCAGTGTTTGACAGATTGAGTATAGTTATTATTGTGTATTTTGTTATCTGCCTGTGGATATCCTGTTCTTTCCCCTTTTATTAGCAAAACAAAAGCCTATATTTATCAAGAGAAAACAGACATACGTTTCAGCACATAAATGAGTTTAAAATGGAAATGCTCACTATGAATGCATGCAAAATCCCCACTTGTGTGCTAAGTGGCCAAAGATTTATGTAATTTTAACATAAAAGTTTCAAAAGTCTTGTTTTCAGAATTATTTTGTATTTCTGTAGGATTTAGGGTTTCCTCAGCCTTTGATACTTTTTTTCTTTTCTATTAATGCATTTTGCCTGGATAAAGGATAGGCACTTAGAGGATTTGATATTAGTATAGAGGATAATTCATATTCCAAAGTTTAACAGATTACCATTCAACACAATTAAGTTAGATTTATTTTTTAGTGAAAACTCATTTGGATAGTGGGTTTCAAACTTATTTCAGATGTAACTGCACTCTTCTCAAGTGGCAAGTGCCACTCCATTTGTTTTCCTGGATGCTCAGTTTGTCAGGCAACTTATCAGCTGCAGTGCTTTGAGGAGTACAGTATATTACTGTATCTTGGAGCATCCCATTCATATTTAAAAATAGGTACTGTTGAATTGGTGTACCATCTTCCCAGAAAGTGTGTAGGACTGCAGTCTTTTCCCCATAAGTTACTATCCAACTGGGAAATTTAAAGTTAAAGGGTTTGATCCCTTCGCGGGCAGATGACTTGGTGTATGTAAGGATGCAGGCCACATTTCAGTGCCAGCCTCTTCGCTTTCTTATATGGACTTCTGGATCTTCTTCTACATGTAATTGTTTATTCATCAGTTGAATATTAAAATTTAAAATAATAGTCATCTAGTCTTTTGGAATAACTGTTCAGAATGGTTCTGGAAGACACTCAGGTTTGAAATGGATGCCAGTGGAGTTCCCATGGAAAAAATGGACTAGCTGAAACTGTAAAGTAATGGTTTTAATGTGGTCTTTTTTTAGGGCTCTCGATTAGATGACCAGAGATGTGAACCACCACCAAACATTCCCAAAGGGCCAACTGTTCCTGATGAAGATTTCTTCAGCCTTATTTTGAGATCACAGGAGAAAAGAATGGATGAACAGAGAGTCTTTCCACCATCTAATTTAAAGAGGCCAAGTTCTACCTAATGGACTTAAGCTCATTTGAAAGAACAAGGGATGGTTATGTAAAGCAGCAACAGATAGTTTACATATAATGCCTTCAGGGGAAATATATATATATTGAAAATATTCAGTATATGTACATAGAATACGGTACAGTCATTACTACCACTGTTTAAAATCAGATATTGAATACTGGTTGTTGAAAGTTAGCTGTATAGTCTTATTTCCATACTGTCTGCTTTTCTGTTCATTTCTCTTTATGTAAATATACTGTTTTCCTTTATTAATGGAATCTGTGTTTAAGGTACTTTTGTCACAAATTTAGGACAACTTTTTCTGCTAAAATATGTAAACTGTAGAAATAAATTCATTTTTTTCCTAACTTTTACATATTTCAGAAGGTTTTAAAATGAACAGAATTATGGTGTTTTTTTAAAAAAAAATTTTTTAATACTGTTGTGTTTTTTTATCTTTTTATCTGTAAAACAGTATTAAGCTGATGCAAGAAAAAGAAGCCAATTCAGTTTGGGTCATAAAAAGGAGGCTTCATTGTCACTTAGTCTCACATTGTCACATTGTCTCATTTTTTAAAAAATATTAAGAATTTTGATTACAGTAATAAAAACTTAAATAAACTAGAAGAGAGAGGAAAAAATATATAAAGTCACTTCTAGCTAAGTATAAGCAAATGTAATAACTTTTTACTCTCTGTAAGGTTACAGGTTTCTCTTCATCCCATAATTTCATCCCTTATTCAAAAGCATATCCATAAAACTTTTCAATCCTGATGTCAGCAAACAGACCATAAGTGTTGACAGAACTTTAACGTCTCATTTTAAACTTGATCAAAGAAATAAACTTTATATTCCTTTATTTCCAATAGCCCTTAATTCAATCACATACAGGCAATCCTTAACTTATGATTAGCCATTTGAAGTTACAAGTGGACCCTACCCAAAAGCGACTTATGGCCGGCGGTTCTGAAGGCACAACCGCTACATTGCCTCTGTGGTTGTTCGCCTTATGACTGACTGTAGAGATGATGCAGCACCCCAGCTCCCTTATCCCATAAAAGTATATGAGCGATTGAATGGGGGTGGGTGGAGAGAAGTGTGACCCTGTTGGGGGGAGGGGACAGGCCCCAAGAGGTATGAAGCAGAGAATGGGGTGCCTTGGGGCAGAGGAGGTCTTGGGATGTCTGGGGCAGGGCCTATGCTAGGCTTCCCAGGTTCTCCCTGAGGCCTGAGAAACCTGTATGCCATTTAATGATCCACATGGTCATTTAATGGCCAGTTAGAAAGGGCAAGTATGGGGATTTGTGAGACAACCATGTGGGTGCTTTCCTTAATGGTTGCCATGACTCAGCTGTAATGGGCAGGCTCTATTACAGTTGGTGGTTGAGTTCTACCTGTATTGTAGATTTCAATTCTTATCCCACTGTGCAGATTTATTCAAGGTTTTAATAACTCTTGTAGATCCAATAAGAAATATTTTCCAGATCATTGTCTCAATTTATTGTATTTTCTTTTTAATTTTTAAATTTCATCCAGTTTCTTTTGTATATCCAGTAAAACGTCATTTTTCAAAACATTCTTTTTGCCTGTCATTTGTAGCTCTACATTTTATACGTTATCGGATAAAATTTGTTACACATCTGTTTTTTCATTAACATCTTTTGAACACAGTATATCCATAGAAGCAGATATCACTGACAGGGTTGCTATTATATTTACTAATTTCTGATTCTGTTCTTCAAAGATCTCCTTTAATGTTTTCTTTATAATGTTTTGTGTCATTTTGTAAGGCACAGTATTACTTGACACCAAAAACAGACTTCTGTTTTTTCCCCTCCTTGGAATCTTTAGTCCCTCCAGTAGTTTCAACAAACATAACTGAAAAATGTTTGTTATGACTTAATAGCCAGGAGTGCCAGAATAAGTTTGTTTCCCATAAGAAGCTGCTTCTTTTTAATAGTTAATTTCAAAATCTTAAACTTCAGATTTATCTGGCTCTTTAAATGGCTTATAACTTTCTTAGATACGTATTCTCAATCATCCATTCATTTATGGTTGTCCCAAGGGTGCTTTTGTTCAAAAGGTAACTTGACTTCCTTGATGTTTTTTCTTTGAAAATGTTATGCTTCTCATTCGCTTTCCCTCCAGTCAGTCAGAACTGAAGAAGCTTCTTGTATGAGAAGCAAAACATTTTCAAAGAAAAAAACCAAGAAAGTTGTTCCCTTGGGTGGGGTGGGGTGGGGGCGGGGAGGCACCTTTGGGAAATCTTTTTTAGATTAAAATCTTAGCTTTTTTGCTGTTTATTTCAAATTGTTTAAACTTGCAATTAATTTTTATTTTGTTCAGATTTGAAAATGAACTCACCCAATAACTTTTCAAACGTGTCATTTAAGGCCTGTAGAAGACTTAGAATAACTTTGTCATTTTGAATGTATACTGTACTAATTGGCATACATTAAAATGAATTTTCATTGCATACAGCTCTCAAGGGGCCACCACCTCCAATATACACTACATAAATATGACAAAATACAAAATTATGCATACAGCCGCATATATGACACGGAGAAATAAGTCTAGTTTGGATATATACATGTATATGGCGAGAAAAACGAATCTTGCAGAAGAATGGCATGGGGAACAAAGCTGTTAAAGAATCTGGTAGTTCTGTTAGAAATACTTTGAAACCTTCTCCCAGAGGGGAGCAACAAAACAGACTGTGAAGTAGGTGGGTGTGGTCTCTAACAATGCTTTCAGCTCAAGGCACATAGCGCTTATAAGCAGTATCCTGAATAATGGGAAGCAAGCTTCCTCTAGTCTCAGCTGTCCTTATCTACCACTTTAAAATGGGTAACGGGTAATTTCTCAAAGGACTAAGAAGTGAGGCATGTGAACGTATCTTTTAAAAGGGTCCAATGTAGTTGCAAGAAAGATGACTGATCTCTTTGTCAAATAATCCTTTTGTCTTCTGGAGTTGAACCCTCCAAAAAAGGAGTCCTGCAGTCACCTCATGAGGAGTGGCTGTGGAGCACACGTGGGCAATTTCTTGTTCTCTCTTTACCTGGAGAGGTTCCAAAGAATCTGGCTACTTGCCAGTTCTTTCATCTTTGTGTGGCTGTTGGCTGTTTGCACCAAGACTTTAGTTCACTTTATCTTCCCTGGAAGTCTCATTGAACGCTTCATTTATAGCCTCCAAGTGTTCCTTACCTCTTCATATTTCTAACCTATGGATTTATTTTATTTTCATTTATTTGATTTGTCAATCGCTTGCAAGATAATAGTTATAAGTATAAACATAGTTACGAATACATGAAATATAAGAAAAATAAAAAGAAACAATAGGACAGGGACGGTAGGCACGTTGGCGCGCTTATGCATGCCCACTACAGACCTCTTAAGAAAGGGGTGAGGTCAATAGTAGACAGTCTTAAGGTTAAAGTTTTTGGGGTTTGGGGAAGAAACTACAGAATCAGGTACAGTATTCCAGATATTGACCACTCTGTTGCTGAAGTCATATTTTCTGCAATCAAGTTTGGTGCGGTTTACCTTGAGTTTGTATCTATTGTGTGCTCTTGTTATGGTTGAAGTTGAAGTATTCACTGACAAGTAGGACATTGCAATGTATGATTTTATATCGGACCAAAGGCGGCATAGTTCTAGGTTTTCTAGATCTAGAATTTCAAGTCTGGTAGCATAAGGTATTCTGCAACAAGTAGAGGGGTGGAGAACTCTTGTGAAATATTTCTGGACTTTCTTAACTGTGTTAATATTACATACTTAATGTGGGTTCCAGACTGATGAGCTGTATAGCAAATGTTTTGTATGCTCTAGTTAGTAGTGTGATATTACCAGAGAAAAAGCTATGTAGGATTAGATTAACAACTCTTAATGCCTTTTTGGCTATGTAGTTACAGTGGGCTCTGGCACTTAGATCATTAGAGATGAGTATTCCAAGGTCCTTTACAGAGTTTGGATCCTCAACAAGGTCTTGACTATTCAGCCTGTATTTTATTTTCTGAATTTTTTTGCCAATATGTAGGACAGCATTTATTTGTTGAGATTTGAAGTTGCCATTTGTTTGACCATTCTGATACATAGTCAAGGTCTTTTTGAAGGGTAGCAGTATTGTCTGTGGTGTTGAATAGTTTTACATCATCAGTGAAGAAAACACAGTTGCACTTAATATGATCACAGAGGTCATTTATGTAGAGTATGAAAAGAGTTGGTCCTAGAACACTGCCTTGGGGGACACCACTGTTGACAGGTACAGAATTTTGATAGGACACTCCCAATTTTGACCATTGTTGTCTGTTTGACAGGAATGCTTCTATCAGTTATGCAGGTGTCCAGAGATACCATAAGATTTTAGTTTTAGTAGTAGTTTGTCGCGTACCACTGAATCAAAGGCTTTACAGGTCTGTGTAGATTGTGTCTATTGCTTTGCCCTGATCGAGTTGTGTAGTCCATATGTTTTTGCAGTGTAAGAGTTTCAGATTACAAGATAGTTTTTTTCTGAAACCAAATTGTTTATTAGAGAGTAGGTTGTTTGTCTCTAAGTGGAGGATAATGGATTGGTTAATAATTGATTCCATGACTTTACAGGTGATGCAGCATAAAGAGATTGGTCTGTAATTTTCAACTAGGCTGGAGTCTCCCTTTTTGAAGATGGGGATGACCATGGCTTGTGACCATAGTTTTGGCAAGGAGCTGGTCCTTAAAGATTTTTCAAAGATTATGCTTAGAGGTTCGGCTATGGCAGTGGATAGCTTTTTTAAGAAGTAGGCACATATTCATCTGGTCTAATAGATAGAGATGGTTTTAGATTGAGTAGTGCTTTTTCAACATTGTCTTCTGTAAAATCAATATGTATTGTGGATGTCTGTGGTTCAACTAGGAAATACTGGGCATGATCCAGTGCTGTTTACAAATACTGAGCCAAAGAATGTGTTAAAGAGATTGGGTTTAATGGTGTCATCGTTGCAGTCTTAGGTCCTTTCAGGGGTGGGATGGACCTTGAGTCTTTTAGTTTGTTGTTTATAAAGTTGTAGAAAGCGCAGGTGGAATTGTGTGTAGAAGTTTTTCTTGTTTAATGTGATAATTGGTGCATTCAGTCTTTATCTGGTGGCATAAATTTTTGTATCGGCTTTTGAAGTTGGCAACGTGACCAGATTTGTTTTTCCGCCAAAATGATCTCTTTTTGGATTGAAGCTTCCTTATTGTTATGGCTATAAGATCATAGTTTCCTTTTTTGAAGTTATAATTGGGGATTACATCATTGTGTTGATTTTTGTGTGGACACACGTTGAGACAAAAGTCAATTACGTTGTGGTCACTGTTGGAAAAGGGTTCTTTAATTTGTATTCCGTAAATTGAATTCAAACTATTGCAGAAGATGAGATCGAGGCAGTTGTTAAGTCTAGTATTGTTGGTTACTAGTTGTTCCAATCACAGATTTGTTACAGCATTGTTGAAGGTTGCATGTATGGATTCAGTGTTACATTCGTTTAGGGTCCAGTTAATATAAGGTAGATTGAAGTCACCAAGAAAGATAAAAGTGTGTGGGCAGGATGTTGCCCATGTTAGTAGTGAATATAGCTTGTTTACATGTTCGATGTCATAACCAGGGGCTCTGTAACATAATAAGAATTGAAATGTGATATTTAAGGACAGTTCACAGACGATGGTCTCAGGAAGAGCAAGCTCCTGGGTAACTTAGATGTTTTTTAGATGTAAGGACATTTTATAGAAGATAGCAACACCACCTACTCTACGGATTTCATGATCTGATCGGTAAACATGATAGTCTCTTACTGTGGTAATGGAGTCAGGGAGAGATGTGTATACAAAGGAAAGGAGATTTGAGATCCTCAAACAAATCCCTAGAAGAGTAAGAGAGCAGAGAAGGGATTACACATTTTTGGCTACATAGTTAAATAAGGGAGACATTCTATTTCTTTGGTTGATCCCAGAAGGAATGTTGGTCTCTTGGGAAGAAAAGAAGATTAAAATAGATACTCTAGAAAAGGCGCAAGAATTGAGCAAGCAACTAGCGGGCTCGGAAGATCAACGTAGCAAAGAAGATCTAGATTCAAACTCTCAAGAAGAACAAGACCAATAAAAAAACAAAGAAGAAAAACAAGAAGTAAGAAAAACTAACCAGCAACAACAAGAAAGAGAAGACCTTAAATCAACGAACATAACACAAAGGGAAAGAAGAGCAACCAGGAGACAAAGAACCAGATAGAATTAGAACTATGGAAAAAGAGGCGAAACTCTTATCCATTAACATAAATGGCTTAAACTCAAAGACAAAAAGACAAAGGATTCTGGCAAAGTTGATAAAACAAAATGCAGATATTGTTTACAGGAAACACACATTTTAAAAACAGATGAAAAATAGGGACAAAGTTTACGGCTTCTGCAGATCATGAAAAAAAGAATGGAATAGCAGTTTATATTAAAGAAGAGATAAAGGCAAATTTAATATTTACAGATCCCAGAGGAAGAGTTCTGGCAATAGAAATACAGATAAACTTAAAAAAAAATCTATTGGTGGTAATTTATGCCCCTAATGCCAATCAAAAAGAATTCTATAAAGCTCTATATGCTAAAATCATTGAAATGGAAAGGAAAAATATTTGTATGAGAGGGGATTGTAATGCTCTAGCAGATTATCAAAAAGATTTTAATGGGGGGAATAAGAAGGGAAGGGAAAAAAGAAAAGAGAACTACCTAAAATTTGTGTAGAAATGATTAAAGAATTAAATTTAATAGATGTATGGAGAATATTAAAACCAGATAAGAGACAATTTATCTTCTATTCAAATCCCCCAGTCATGGCCGTGCATTGATATGGCATGGATGAGTGGATATTTAGTAGAAGAAGTGACAGAAGTAGAAATTATACCAAACTCTTGGGCAGACCACAACCCTCTTAAAATCAATTGGAAAGGTAAGAAAAAAATCAAGGAGAAGTTGGACTTTAGATTCTCAATTATTAAAGGATGAGGATTTTATAAAGAAACTTAAGGAAGAACTAACTTTATTTTAAAGAAAATAATAACCTAGACACAACTATCCAAAATTTATGGGACACCATGAAAGCCATCATACGGGGAATTATAATATCTTACACTGCACAAAAAAATGAAGAAAAACATGCTCAACAAAACAATTTATATCAAACAATCAAGAAACCAGAATCCGAATTACAGGACACCCCACAAAATGTTAAATTACAAGAACAATTGATTCTCTATAAACATAAACTCAACTTAGTTGAACAGGAAGAATTGATTAGAAACTTGAAAGTAACTAAGCAAATTATAAGCTCAAAAAAGAGAAAGAGAAAAGAACCATCTACCAACTACAAGATGAAAGTGGAAATTATCAACATACAATAGAGAAGAAAAAAGAGATTGCACATAAATATTTTGAGAAACTGTATAAAAAAGAGAGTAGATGAAGATCAGATAAGGAAATATCTAAGAGAAAACAAAAACTCGAGAAATTAAAGATGAGATGAAAGAATTTTTGATGAAGGATGTATCTATGACAGAATTAAAACAAAAAATTAGAACCCAGAAAAGTAACAAAACCCCAGGCCCTGGTGGCTTCCCAGCAGAATTTTATAGAGTGATAGAAGAACAAGTGGGACCAATAATGGTGGATTTATACAACGAGATATTATTATCTGCTAAAATGCCAGACACATGGAGAGAATCATTAATTTCGCTAATCCCGAAGGGGGACTCAGATGCCAGAATGATACAAAACTATAGACCAATTTCTTTGCTGAATGTAAATTATAAAATATTTACTACCATTATTGCTACAAGATTAAAGAAAATTCTGAATGATTACATACATCCAGACCAAAATGGATTTCTCCCAAATAGACAAATTAGGAACAATTTAAGAATAATAATGGATAGTCTGGAATATTATGAAGCTCACCCGGAGAAACAGGTAGCCCTTGTTTTCAAAAGGCTTTTGACAAACTTTTTTGCAATTTATGATTCAGCAAATTTATGACATGAATTTCAGCACCAAATCTGAGAATATTATAACAGCAATTTATTCAGTACAAAAAGCAAATATCAAAATAAATGGAGAAAATACCCAAACTTTAAATATAGAGAAAGAAGTCCAACAAGGTTGTCCGCTGTCCCCTCTGCTCTTCATATTATCATTAGAAGTATGCTTAGAAAGAGTGAGGCAAAATCCTGAAATAAAAGGATTGAAAACTAGGAATGAAGAACATAAACTGCAAGCATTTGCAGATGATATGGCTTTTATTATTGAAGACCAAATAGAAAAAGGACAAATATTAATTAAGGAATTAGAAAGAGATGGAGCGGTGGCAGGATTGAAAATTAATAGACAGAAAACAAAACTTTTAGCAAAAAAATTAACAAATTTACAAACAACAGAATTAGAAAGAGTACTTGGACTTCAAACAACAAGAAAAATTAAATACCTGGGAATATGTCTTACAGCACACTGTAAGGCGATAGAGAATAATTATAATAAGCTATTATAAACAAAAAAAGACTTAGAATTATGGATGAAAATGCAACTATCATTACTAGGAAGAATAGCAGCCATAAAAATGTCTATATTGCCAAAATTTCTTTATCTATTCCAAACCATTCCAGTTAAATGAGAAAAGACCTTTTTCAATAACCTTAATAAAATGACAGCAAAATTTATTTGGCAGGGTAAAAAACCCAGATTAAAAATGAAATTACTACAAGATATGAAGAGCAGAGGAGGCTTTGGATTGCCAAATTGGGAATTATATTATAGTGCAGCAACATTAGTTTGGCTAAAAGATTGGATTAATTTAAAGAATAAAATAATATTAGCTATAGAAGATCATGATCTTCAGAGAGGATGGCATGCCTTTCTTTGGGACACAGGACTCACCAAACAAAATTATTTCCACAGACATCTGATTAGAGATTCGCTGATAGGCAACTGGATCAAAATTAAAAAGAAACACTATATAAGAATCCCAATCTGGCTATCTACAATGGAAACGATGATCCACCCAAATAATTTAGACCTGAACAAAATGTTAAAGTATAAAGACGTATTGGATACACACGGAAACTTAAAATCAATACAGGAGCTCCAAGAACAAGGGCTATGAATAGATTGGTGGGCTTATCTTCAAATACAAAGCCGATATAAAAAGGACGTAAAGGAGGAGGGAATATACTTGAAACCTCAACAATTAGACAAAATCTTATTAGGCCCAGAAAAAAAAAATATTACCAAAATTTACAAGTATTTCCTAGAAGTAGATTTAGAAGAATAGTGAAAGGATGTATGATCGCATGGGGTCAAAATATTGGTCATAACATAAAGTTATCAGACTGGGAGACTGTATGGAATAGAAATCACAAATTAACAAAATCAGCAGCGTACAAAGAAAATGCATATAAAATGTTCTATAGGTGGCACTTACCCCCTTCAAGATTAGCGAAAATGTACCCTAAAATGAATCCTATATGTTGGAAATTTTAAAAAAAGAGGGAACATATTATCATATGTGGTGATCCTGCCCAGAGGCTCGAAAATATTGGCTTAAAATCAAAAATTGGCTACAGGAAATCACCAATGAACAATTAGACCTAGAACCAGAACTCTTCCTATTGGAGATCTTCAAAAAAAATATGTAAATAGCACAAAATACTTATTATTACACATATTGACTGCTGCCAGGATCGCCTTTGCCCAATGTTGGAAACAGCCATATACACCCGTAGAGGAACTGGTTATACAAAAAGTTATGAATTGTGCTGAAATGGATAAATTAATGCTGAGTTTAAAAGATGAGGAAGCGTCAATATTTTATAAGGTATGGGAACAATGATATAGCTGGATAGATCGGAGAGAGATTAAGGATAGGTAATTATTAAATATAGAATATAGATAGAATAAGAATATAATTATGCACAAATTAATGCCTGTAAATATTGCACAAATGATTGTTATATGATAAGCACCACAAATAGCTGTTATTGAGTGATATATTGTTTATGTTTTTAATGTAATAAAAAATCAATAAAGTTTATTTTAAAAAGGTGTGTGGACCATGTTGCCCATTTAGTAGTGAATTTAGCTTGTTTACATGTTCAATGTCATAATCAGGGGCTCTGTAACATAATAAGAATCGAAATGTGATATTTAAGGACAGTTCACAGACGATGGTCTCAGGAAGAGCAAGCTCCTGGGTAACTTGGATGTTTTTTAGATGTTGGGACTTTTTATAGAAGATAGCAACACCACCTCCTCTACGGATATCACGATCTGATCGGTAAACATGATAGTCTCTGACTGTGGTAATGGAGTCAGGGAGAGATGCGTTGGGCCATGTTTCACAGACAAATATAATGTCGAATTTAGCCGTATTTAGTAAGAGGAGAAATTCAGGTATTTTATTTACAAGACTTCTTGCATTGACTAGCTTGCGTTTAAAGCCAGTTGTAGTTGGAAATGAGGTAGTTAGGGGCATACGTGCCTAGTTTTGAGTGATGGTGGGTTGGATGAAGTAGGGTTGGATGCGGAGTTGTGGGTTGTGTGACTTACTTTTGATACAATCAGCGCAGTAGTCAATGTACAGGTCCTTCTCTCCATTGTCTAGACATCTTTTGAGTTCGTTGCAGAGTTCACGGGAGTGGATTCTTTGCAGTATGGATAAGTCTGGTCTTGAGTGAAGTTTTTGGGGGTTGGGATTGGTTTTTGAAATGGTGTTTATTGTATGAATGAATATACATTTGTTGGACTCATTTTTGCATACTACTCTACAAAATTTTGGGGCCACCGAGCCGTCATTGTATTTGAACTCAAGGCCATCTCTGGTTATTTCAATGATATCATCAGGAGATGTTTGTTGTATTGGAGTTGCTTATGTTTTTGCGAACTTTGGTGATGTCATCTGATTCGATGGGATTTGGATGTTTCTGATCATGTTCCATGATGTCTCTGGTGAGTAAGGGGATATCATTTGTGGAATTATTTGATGGGATAGTAATTATTTGTGGTTGTGGTTTGGAGGTTATTTTTGGTTGTAGTTGTGATTGTAGTTGAGGTAGTAGTTGTGGTAGTGGTTGTTGAGTTGGGATTTGATTTTGAACTGATAGGTATTCGCTTAACAGTGCTGTATTTTTTTTTTCAAGAGAGATTAGGCTTTCTTGTATAATTGTTTCAAAACGTGTTGCTAAGCGTTTTCCTACTGAGTGCATGAGCGATTCTATGTTATCAACTCTGTCAGGCAGGGTGCTTGGTTTGTTTAGCTTAGGAAAACTGATGAAAAGGTGATTTAAAAATTGTATGGATATTTATTAGAAATTAAATTAGAAGAAGAACAAGTTAAAGTAACTATGATTGCTTGGGGGAAGAATTTTGGATATGGGATCGATTTAGAGAAATGGCAAAAATTGTGGTCTCAAAATTATAAAATGACAATGTCAACAGCATATAAAGAAAATTTGTATAAGATGTTTTACAGGTGGCATTTCCCCCCGACAAGAATAGCAAGAATGTTCAAGAATAAATCTGAAAAATGTTGGAAATGTCATCAGACACCTGGCTCATGTTACCCTATGTGGTGGACTTGTGCGGATGCTAAAAAATACTGGACTAAAATCCACATGTGGTTGGAAAAAATGACAAAAAAACATAGATTTGAAACCAGAGATATTTTTATTGGGAATTTTACCTGAAATATATAGTAAAGACTTGAAATACCTGATTGTAAACATGTTGATAGCAGCTAGGATTGTATTTGCTAAAAACTGAAAAAATGAGAAAATACCATCACAGGAGGAAATCATTAAGAAAATATTGGAATGTGCTGAAATGAGTAGATTGACATTTGAAATTAGAGAACAAGAGGATAAACAATTTTATAAAATTTGGGATTTTTTCTATCAATGGTTAGATAATAAAATACAGTAATGAAATATGTAGACTTTTAGAAAATAATACATAAAGATATACTTCTTTCTTATTATATCTACAAAATGATTTTAGGATAGATTTGAGGTGACAATATGAACTGTTATAAAATTAAGTAAACTATGATTATCTTGTAAAACATGAATGAATTAAAGTATAGTCAAATGATTGATTAATAATACTAAGGTATTTAATTTTTCATTGAAAATACGAGATTATATGCAATGTAATTGTAATTGAAGACTATGAAATAGAAGCACAAAACAATTTGTAAACCAACCGGCACACTGTATGTACACATATGGAAGATGGGTTCATGTTTTTATGTTTTGTTTGTTTATGTTTGTTTTTAAAAACCAGTATTTTTTTTAAAAAAAAGGAAAACATGATGGACATAGACAAGGGAATTGATGATGCTTTTAGGAGATCAGCTACTTTTTTGTTTAAGTTTTAGCAGGCCAGGTGGGCTTGATTGTCACCATAGGTAGCATTTGATGTTATATTCGCTTTCATTGATGGTTTTAAGACATTTGGGAGGTCATTGGTAGAGATATTTTTTTTTGTTCTTTGGTAGTGGAGGATTTGGAGTTTGTGGAGTTTCTGGCCGGCATGGTCAATGACAATAGTACACTAAACAATTACAATAGCTAATTAATGTGTTAGGTAGACAGTTATTAAATGAATATTGGTAATTAATAAATGTTAATTGATAAATTAGAGAACAAATCAAAAGTAAGGATACTTATTACTATGAATCAATCAACTTATTACTAAGAGTCAATCAATCAACTAGATAATCAATGATACAGTATTAAATATCTATCAATTCAATGAATCAGTAAAGTGGTCATTTAACAATTGTTATACTATTATATGATAAATCAGTTATTTTAGACAAAGCATTACCTAGAAATATTTGGTCTTGAGGTACTTAAATAGTGGAGGTAGTGAAACATTGGAGGTTTGTAATGTAAAGTTCCTTTGTTTTTCCTTAAAGCCACATTTTTTGGCTTTGTTTTGTTTTTGTTTTCAAGAGGAAGCGTTGCTACTTGATAGATTTGAATGGAGAAGATTTGAATGAGCTCACCAATCATCTACTTTGGAGTTTGGAATGGGTGAGATTTGGGTGGGGGTTTAGTAGAGGTTGTCCAATCAGCTGAGTGGGAATTTAAATGCAGGCTGACTAATCAGCTGGGTGTTTTAAATGGAGACTATCAATTCTCCTTGAGTCTCCTTTGTTTTCCAAAATTAGTGGCTGTTTAGAATTACAATCACACGTTCCGCTCTGGTTCTCCACTTTCCCCTTTTCCTCTCCGATCTTGCTGTCCTGTGTCGATCTGAACAGTTGGGCTCTCTTCTCTCTCCCACTATGTTCTCTTAATGCTCCTGCCAAGTCTCGCTCAATAAATCCAGTCCTTTCTTCTCTAATTCTCTCACCTCCTCTTTCACCGTCTCTTTCCGATCTCCAAACCAGCCTCTGTCAAATTATCTTCTTCTCCTCTCTCCTTAATGTCGCGCTGGGTCTTTCCTCCTAAAAATTGCTCAGTCACTCCTTTTCCAGCTTTCATAGAGTTTTCACTTCAAGTTTAAGTCCCTCTCTTAGTGGCAATCTCTTTCTGTCTATAAAGCTGCTGATTCACAGCTTGTACTCTGTTGAATCACCGCTTGTTCTATGGGGATATCCCCCTTCTCTGGAGCACCCTTTTCTCAGAAATAATTTCAAAACTTACTTCCTCCTCATTTGCGGTTCAGCTGTGGATTCGGGTCCACCATATGAGAGGCACTTTCACTACGGGTTTCAGGGGTTTCCCTTCGTGCCGGCTGGCGATTGCTCTTCGCCTTTCTGTCGTCTGGGATTCCCCTCTTCTCTGCTTGGCTCTCCAGGCTCCTCACACCCCAAAAAGTCCCCCCAAAAAACTTCTGTAGAATGCCATGCAGTACTCCAGATTTCGAGTATTTGTATTCATTAAATTCTATTCTATGGACTAGGACATTCACAAGAACACAATATTTTTCACTCTTATTAGTAATCCCAACTATTTCCCAAAACTTAACTTAAGTTTGATTAAGCTATTTATGGTCCAATTTCATTTTTATGATTGCTCTTGGATTGTAACTAAAATGAACTCTTCCTTGGGCTATTTATGAACACAGTACAAATTACACTAAAGTTCCATATATAGTAAATCTTTTATTTTGTTGTCAAGCCATATGTACAACATTCTTGCATGTTTTATACGTTTAATACATAATTCTATAAAATCCTTTCAAAATGCCTTGGAGCTGTCAGGAGAAAAACATCCTGATTAATCAAGATGCACTGGGGTTATGAAGTGAATAATTTTCTCATTTCAGAATGATGATTTCTTTATGATTATTTTTTAAAAAAACTTCTATGTGGTAAAGGTCTGTCAGGAAGCAGTGTTCCTCTGATACTGTTCCTGTAAGGAGAAGATTTCAATTATTTAAAGGCCTTCTGCCAAATATCTTCACAAGCCACAACCTCTATTGCACTGGGGAGTCAAGCATTCATTAATCCACAATATGAATTTGTTGCCCTCAACAGTCCAAAGAAGGGGAAAAGGTTATACTAAAGTTTTGAATAGTTTCTTTAGTCATCTATTTTTAAATCTGTTATCACAGAAGAGGGCTAGTATGGCTACCAATCTGATCTTTCTTCTTCAATAATTTCTCTTTCCTGCTTAAGATGTATCTTAAGTCCTTTGTAGATAAATGATTCCACCCCCGCAAGTGGGAGAGCAATGGAGTGGAAACTGAACCAGAAAAATATGACACAGAAAGTTAAATATTCCAAACATGTGAAGTCCTTGTTAGATACAGTTGAGTGTTACACAACATATTTTTTCATTTAAAAATGTCAATTTAAAAATGTCAGCCTCTAATCTTTACAGAGAATTACTTAGAAGTGAATCTCACTGAAGGGCTAAGTAACTGCTCAACTTTTTAAGTTACAAGCTACTCTTCCAGAAATTCAGAAAGTCATTGTATATTAATAAACAACACCTGAAGTCTTGGAAATCTTCCCCACATGTTTCATAATATGGTATGAAAACAGCATATTGTCTAGAACGTCCATAAATTTCATAAGAATTGCTATTGTCAGATCATTAATTTCACAAGAGGGAAAAGTGTTTACTGTACTGGTAGAAGACAATATTTGTAGCTCAGGGTTGAATTGTAGGGTCCTTAGTGCTAAATAAGCTTGGTTGTTTTCTTGCAGAAGTTTAATTACCAGACTAGGTAATATCTGTACGCTGATTATACCTAGTTTGGTAAAAACCAAATGCAGAGAGCACCAAGCACACTGCTGTCTTTTCAAAGCAAATACTTAAATCATGTAAGACTGTGCTACAGTGGGAAGATGACAGTGGCTGAAAGGGGGAGAAAACTAATTTCTGCCAATTTGTCTTCACGCACACATATACACACACACGCACCCAAATCACCAAAACCACTTTCCACACTTGTTAAAATATTTCCTAATTATCTCAAGTAGAAACTCACCAAAGTGTATAAACTGGAAAAAAGCCACCTCGCCACTCTTTCATTATGAAGGAGTGAAACTCAGAAATTATTATTAAATAATATTAAATATTATTAAATTATTATTAAATTAATTACACCACCCAATTCCACAACTGGAGCCTGAAATCAGTCCATGAATATTGTTAAAATACTGCTATGGCATTTCTACCTAGACTAGTTAATTAATAAATTGAATTTATATATTTTTTATGAGTAAACTACTATAGCACATACAATTTGTTCAAAAAATGGCACTTATCAACAGATCCACTTGTTTCTTCTCCTAGTGAATCATTAAAGACAGCTGGAGAACAGCTATGTAAATAAGGGAAAGATTCAAACTATTCACTTCTTTTAACTCTTTTGAAAGATTTAAAATTAAACAACTTACAATCTCCTCTTACTCTAGAAAAAAAATTTTATTGGCCTTTCCATGCATGTCTTCCTATCACTATAGGAATAGATTCTAGGCACACAGGAACAATTGTACATTTACTCATTACCATTTCCTTGTTATGGGAGGCCAAATTGGCTTTAAGATACACAAGAGTGAATCCATTTTAAACTTACAGATGGGTTCAAGGTTTCTATAACCCTCTCTTCCAATGTGTATTCTTCCAATCCACATGAGCTGTTCTCTTTCCCCTGAAATTCTGGAGCATTTTGCTTCACAATCCCATCTTCACTGCTGCTATGTTTTGTTCCATTTCCATTACTTTCTGAATGCTTTGGCACTTGGCTAGGTTCAACAATATTTGTTTTATCCAGGTCTGAATCTGTGTTGGTTTTCTCCATTACATCATTAGTCTGATTCTCTTCTTTTGGATTCAGTTCAGTCTGTAAGAGATTTCTAGTATCAATGAGTTACTTTAGTAACAACCAACATTACATAAACTAATAGCAGCCACTTGAAAGAGATGATTATGAAGAGTCTAATGAATTATAAGGTTCAAAATTTCTAGTGAGTAAGACGCATGCAGACACGTACACATTTCAATCTCAATTATTCACATCTTTTATATATTTCAATAAACCATATAGAAACTGTCTTACTTAAAATTTTTCAAAGGGAGTTAATTTTAGACAAGCATATTTTCCCCTCCAAACAAATTCCAAATTGATTTATTAGAAATTATTCACTTTGCTTGCGTTCAATTTTTGTTCTTCCCAAACATATATTTATCCACAACATAAGTAACCGAGTAAGGATGTATTCCTAGACAATTCATCGGGGAGCAGATCCCACTGAAGTTAGTGAGACTGTCATCAAAATATACATATACTGGGTTACATTCTTCCTAATATATAGTCAATAATATTTTTCTGAAGTCAACTAAAATACATTGCAGCATCATTCCTTTTAACTATATTGTGCTTTATGGATGTTGTCTTTTAATGTCTGGAGATGTGCAGTGGTCTAAGCTCAGTAGGTTAATGCAGTGGTCTCCAACTTTGCAGCTTGGTGGCCCGGCGGCCTGGCTGGAAGGGAGGGAAGAGGGGAACCGGGCTGTGTAAGTGACATACTGGTGTGCATGTGCATGTGCATGCTAACCAGGCCACTGCTCATGCAGCCCGGTTATGAATAGGCCATGGCCTGATACTTGGCTGCAGCCTGGAGGTTGGGGACTCCTGGGTTAGTGGATAAATATAATGCACAAACACACCCAATTTAATTAGAATTAAAACTGACATTCTTCGGATTACCTTAGTTGCCAACTTGGAATGCTCTTCTGCTGGTACATCTAGTGTACTGCCAGCTCGCACAACCTCTATGTTGTTTTTATGGTTGCCATCGGATTTGGTTTGTCTGTCTGTCTCTCTGGTTTCTCTTCTTGATGCATCTCCTCTATCGTAAGGACCTCCTGGGATGGATTCTGTGTTTCCAGTCAAGTAACCTGCCTTACCATCTCCCCCATTCTGGTTTAGCTGCAGCATTGGTGGTGATTGATTTCTATCCCTTGGGGGAAGAGCAGGAGGCTGTGGCTTTTCCTGGTATGGTAAACTTCTTAGAGCAGTGACAGATCTTCCTGCCCCATAGCAGAAAATCTAGAAAAGAATTGTTTAAGCTCCCAAACGAAATGTTGCAATTCCAATCTTCACTTTTACTAAACTCTTTGCATTGTTATGTGCAATGATTTCTATTATCCAGTAGTGACTTTCCTGTCTTTTATATTACAGCACCCTCCCTGTCAGAATCTGATTCTGAGGGGGAGGCCAAGCAGCTGACAGGGAATGGGAGTGTGGCTCCAGTGCCTGTGGAAGAAACTGGGGAAGGGCAAAGTCCAACTGGGCAGAGCAGGGGAGAGGTAGAGCAAGGCAGAGGGAATTCAGAGGAAGATCCAGGCCCACCCCCTCTTCATCCTAGGGGGGAATGGAGGAAGGGGGAGAAGGGAGAAACATGAGTTACATGGCTTACAGGGGAGAAAAGGGCCCTGATTCCCTTCATTAGCTGCAGCTGGGAACACAGTATTTAAAAAGGGAGATTGCATACAGCAATTTGTTGGAAGCAAATTGTGAGTTATCTTTTATTGATGAGGCTTATCTGGGTTCCTGGCATCTTCCCAACTCTGTGTGTTTTGTTGGCCTTTGAAGTCTGCAATTCCTTATCCTGCCCTGTCCAGTTAATTGCTGCAGCGTGGTTTGTGTGGATTTTTATTTATAGTTTATATGTATTTTGTTTTCGGACTGAATTTCCTCCACTTAAAGACTGTTCTTGGGAAGTTTCTTCTCCAGCCAAAGGTAACTGGACATTGGGGCAAAGTTGGAAGTATTAAAGGGACTTTTCTTACTTATGGGACTGTGTTGCCTTTGTGCCATGCCCTGGGTCATCACACTTCCCCAGCTATGCCACAAAAGTCTTTTTAGAGGGCCCTCCAAAGAAACTGGATAAATCCCAGAGAAATTGGTGACATGACCTGAAGGTGCAGAAGGAGAATTTGATCCAGCAACCAAATTTCTGCTGATAGAAGGGCTCTGTTGGACATGATCCACATGTATCCAAACAGGGACACTATATATTTTAACATTTCTTATTAAATATTATTTTCTCAAATATTTGCTTTCAATCTTTACTATCCAGAATATTTAAATGGCATTTATTTGTTTAAAAGATTAAGAGTTCTTAATCTTTTTTATATTTATCTGAACCTTGTAGATTATAAATTGTAAACCAATATTAGAAAAATCCCTGTAGATTCAACAACCAAATCATTTTTTATCATGGTATACTGCATTAATTTTAATTACTACGTCAGTTTTTGGTCCAGGATCCCATCCCATTCATGCTAGAGGCACCATTTAAGGCGCCTTACAGGTTGAAACGATTAGCCAGTAACATCACCATCATCTGGGGGACAGCCCTTGGGGTTCATGTCCTCGTCAAGGAGCTGGAGCAAATGATGGGAGCTCATGCAGCAGCACTTGGGTCTCAAACAAAGACTTGCTAAATTCCAACCCAATGTTCACGTGAGCCACTAGGCACCCAGTCCAGGATAATTTACCTAGAACATGATTGTGGATTTTCTTCAAAAAACAATGGCTTTCAAACTGCCCTCTGTACATGATTTGTCACTCTAACCTCTTGAGTAATAAGTGGCACTATGAGAAATTCAGGTGGGGGTGGGGGTGGTTTAACAACATCAGGTATCCAATTCCACTATAAATTACATCCATTTTCCTCATATTGAATTCATTGGGGCCATTGTAGGTCATACACACAAGATAGATGCTGATCATAGAATTGGAATGGGCCTGGAAATCCAACTGAACATGTCAAACAAAGGGGACTAAACACAATTTAATAATTAGTTCCACTACCGAACTGATCTTGCTAATAAGATGTTTTTTTCCTAGCATTCAAGTCGACTTGAATGGTCTCTGGGAGCTTATAGCTTGTACTGTGGGACTTCAGAGCCCAAGATTCCAGATGAATCCCCTTTATGCAAATACTTACCAATGTTGCTCCTGCCATTATGATCAGCACTGGAATCTGTAGAAGTACTGGAATTTCTTTCATGAGAGCTCTAATAAATTCACCAATTCCTTGTCCTATGTGCTTCAGTGGTTCTGTTATAAAATTGGTAAATGTAACAGCCAGGGCCTAAAACAGGAGACAATAACAAATATTGGAATGTTTTGACAAGCTTCATTACAGAACAAAAGGAAAACATCTAGAACTAAAAAAAAATACCTTTGTTGGAGGAACGAACAAAATCGGATTTACCAGGAGGGTTTCATAGTACTTTTGGCAAGGATCATCTTGGTATGTAAATGAAGTTCTAAAAAGCTCTGTAGTCAAAAGGCAAGAAATCATTCAGTCAAACCAAAACTAAATTTTAAAGATAAAAATTAAACTGCTTTAAAATAAAATTACATTTGCAATTACATTAGCAATACTTTACAGCACTGTTTCTCAACCATGCAAATTTTAAGATGGATGGATTTCAACTCCCAGGGGTGGGATTCTACCGGTTCGGACCAGTTCGGGTGAGCCAGATGTTAAAGTTACATCTGGTTCGCCGAACTGGTATTTCAACCAATTGGCTGGCCCCTCCCTGCCCACCTCTCCCCTCCCTGGAGTCTCCATGTGGCCCATTTTCAATGCAGGTAACTGCAGGGTCCGCACAGAGGCTCTGGGAGGGGAAAACAGGTCTTCCAGAAGTCTGGAAAGAGGCCTGCTTCTGCCTTCTGGCGGGCCTCCAGAGCCTGGGGGAGGCTCTTTTCGCCCACCCCAGAGGCCCGGGGGAAACTTCCAGACACTCGGGAAGGCAAAAACAGCCTCCTCCAGGCTCTGGAGGCCCAACAGAAACTGGAAACAAGAATTTCTGGTAGGCCATGCCCACCATGGCCACGTCCACCCAGCAACTGGGTAGCGAACCCGTTGCTGTAATTTTTGAATCCCACCCTGGCCAATACCTCCAACAAACACATGCTTTGTGTTTCTTATCTGTACTACCTAGCAGGGCTGACTGTTCTCAAGCTAATAGAAGAGTCACCCTATTAAAAAAAGACCCTTGGAGGAAGGGTTCCTTTTCTCTGGCAACTGAGGCGTAACTGGAAATAAAAGGCGTCAGAGTTTGAAGAGATCCAAGTATTATTCAGATCCACTTAGAGGTCTATAAATTTGTTTCAAATCAGTACAACCAGTTACCTAAATTTTCTGTCAGGGTGTTGAAAAGTATTTCAGAAGATTATCTGTCCAAAACTATTCCCCCACTTCACCCCAAAGCTATTAGACATTTCATCATCCAAAGCTTTCCTTTCAAATCACTTTTTAAAAATTGGAAATTCTTTCAATTATAGCTTTTGGTTCATTGTTTTTTAATGAGAATTTTTTATTTTTTATGACAGACATATACATACAAAACATAAAAAACATAAAACCATCTTTCCGTTATATACATAACAGTGTGTCAGTTGGTTACACTCTTTTGTGCTATTCTTTTTTAGGCATTACTCACAAATCATATAAATTCTCACGTTGTCAACCTAACATATGCTTATATATTTATCAATTATTAATCATTCATCTGACTAACCAATTGTTCATCATTTTACACGAGTTATTCTAATTTTTTTATAAGATTATATTATATTTTTTCATTTTTCCAGTTCTTAGCAAATACAATTCTAGCCAATGTTAAAACATTTAAAATCAAATATTTTAATTCTTTATTGTATATTTCTGGTGTAATTCCCAATAAAAATATCTCTGGTTTAAAGCCTATGTGTTGTTTTATCATTTTTTCCAACCATGTGTGGATTATAGTCCAGTATCTTTTTGCATCCAAGCACGTCCACCACATATGGTAATATGAGCCAGGTATCTGATGACATTTCCAACATTTGTCCGATTTGTTCTTGAACATTCTCGCAATTCTCGTCAGGGGTAAATGCCATCTATAAAACATCTTATACAAATTTTCTTTATAAGCAGTTGACATTGTCATTTTATAATTTTGAGACCACAATTTTTGCCATTTCTCTAAATCAATCCCATATCCAAATTTTTCCCCCAAGCAATCATCGTTTCTTTAACTTGTTCTTCCTCTAATTTAAACTCTAGCAAATGTCCATAAAGTTTTTTGATTACCTTTTCATGAGTACCTTTCAAAATTTTATCTAAACCAGTCAATTTATCATAAAAACCTTCTGTTTTAAAATCTTTTATCAAATCTAGATTGTATTTGTGCAGATGAAAACCAATTCATTTTTATACTTTGTTCTTCTAGTGCTTGCATAGATTTAAGTTCACCCTTTTCATTCAATATCTCACCATTGGCAATCCATCTGGACCTGGTGCTTTTCCAATGTTTTGTTTTTTTTAGAGCTTCTGTTAATGTCTTTTTTGGTGGGAATTTCTGTAACTCTTTTTCCAGCCTCTTGTAGTCGTCTTCCAATGTTTTGAATGTTTTTTTCTGTTTTATATTTCTTTTTCTTGTATATTCCATTATCAAGCCTCTTGTGTAGGCCTTCACTGTGTCACAGAGATTCTGTAGTGATGTATCCTCATTTTTATTTTCTTTAAAGAAGAAAGTCAATTCTCTCTCAATTTTCTGTTTAGTCTTTTTCCTTCAATATCGTGTTACTTAAAGTCCTCCTTTTCTGTCCTTTCCATATTCCTGTTATTGGATTATGATCTGCCCAAGTACTTGTTTCTATTTCAATATCGTGTGTGTTGGAAAGCAATTATGTTGACATCCATATCATATCTATTCTAGACCATGATGCATTTCTATTTGAATAGAAAGTATATTGTTTATTTTCCGCATTTCTTTCTCTCCATGCGTCTTTTAAGTTTATCTCATCTATCATTCGAAAGAAAGATTTTGGCAATGTCTTTATAGTTTTCTTTGTTGTTTTCTGTGTTTTATAATCCAATTTGTTTTCTGTGTTTTATAATCCAATTTGTCATTAATTATTCCATTAAAATTTCCCATCATACAAATATTAACATAGTCCAGTTCAATTATTTTCATATGTAATTTCCTATAAAAATCTTCTTGATTATCCTTTGGAGCATAAATTGCTATTAAAAGTGTCTTTACATTATTGTCTATTAACTTCACCATCAAAATCCTTCCATCATCATCTGTATATATTTCTTCTGCTGGAATTGTATTTCTAATTTATATTCATGTTGTTTTTTAATATGCACTTCTTCTAAGCAGATTATATCAAATTTTAGTTTCTCTAGTTTATGAAATATTCTGACCTGTCAACTTCCCATCCCATCCTGCTCTTGTCTCATTCAACTTCACTCAATCAAATATCCATATCTCCAATTTTCTTGTCTCTTTGTACATCCTGTTCTTCAATTTTCTTAATTCTGTCATCATATTGTATCATCATCTGTTGGATATTTGCAACTTTCTCACCTGTTTTTTCAGTTCTCTGCTCGATATTCTCCGTTCTCTTTTCAATGCTCTCTGTTCTCTTTTCAATATTATCTGTTTTTACTTGTATCTTTTGGATTCCTTGCATAATCATCTGCAGTGTCACTTCCTTCTCCTTCTCATGTTACAACATCATCTGTATTGATCATTGTCCTCCAGATGGTAAAGAGGAAGAAGTTGGTATTGAAGAAGCTGGTGCTGGTATCTTTCTACTCATCTTGCAATGCTTGATAGAAGAAAAGAACAAAGGGGGAAAATACAGGAGCAAACAACTGCCACACCAATGAAAATTTTAAGGAAAAAAGGGAAAGGAAAAAATCTCCAGGCACATGTATACCTTAATCCAATTGGTTCCAATTATATAAAGAAGAAAAAAAAGAGAAAAAAACTGTAAAAAGGTTTTTAAAAAGTAGAAAAAATTTAAAAAGAATAAATTTAAGAGCCAGAAGTCTATATATTCCCCTTGTTAGAAAAAAATAAAACAAAAAGAAGTGAGGGGGAGAAAAAATGTATTCTAATTCTTGTATCAAAAGGCTAAAGTCCAAACATTAAAAATTCAACTGGAGGGGAATTGGAAAAAAAGAAGGGAGAAATAGAACACTATTCTGTCAAAAAACAAAACACTGTCACTAAATGTCCAAGGCTCTTTACTAGTTCAAAACAAAATTTCCAGTTCTCTTTTCAAGGTCACTTCAATCTTTCCTTCTTTCCATTTCAATTCCAGACTCCAATTAAAAGCACCTGTGTAAACAATCTCCATTCTCGTCCCACTATCTTTTCAATAAAAGCTCAGAGTCCTTGAACATAATGCCAGATGTATCAACAAGTAAGAAACAAAGAAAAACAATATATCCAAGCCTCTAGATGGTAGTGTTACTTATTTCCCTTCACTTTCACTTCCCATCAAATATTCAAGCCAGGAATAAAGGAAAAAAAAGTAGAATAATTAAAAAAGAAAAGAATAAAAATATTTTAATTAAAGAGAGTTTCAAAGGAGTTATTTAAAAAGTAAGAGTTAAAAGAAAAAAACAGTCTAGTATAGAGTTGAGAAGCTTTTACCAAAAATCCCAGTTCCAATAAAAAGGGGAAAAAAACCTTTAACTTGTATTTAATCTCACCACTTAACCACTTTTATCTTCACTTTTAATTTCACTTTCAGTCTTTTAGGGTGTTCTCTTCAAAAAAACTAGAAAATAGAAATTTATCTCACCAAACTGACACACTTTCTTTCCAACTCCTTGCCAAAACTATGGTCACAAGTCATGGTTATCCCCATCTTCAAAAAGGGAGACCCCAGCCTAGTTGAAAATTACAGACCAATCTCTTTATGCTGCATCACCTGTAAAGTCATGGAATCAATTATTAACCAATCCATTATCCTCCACTTAAGAGACAAACAACCTACTCTCTAATAAACAATTTGGTTTCAGAAAAAAACTATCCTGTAATCTGAAACTCTTACACTGCAAAAACATATGGATGACACAACTCGATCAGGGCAAAGAAATAGACACAATCTACATAGACTTCAGTAAAGCCTTTGATTCAGTGGTACACGACAAACTACTACTAAAAATAAAATCTTATGGTATCTCTGGACAACTGCATAACTGGATAGAAGCATTCCTGTCAAACAGACAACAATGGTCAAAATTGGGAGCGTCCTATCAAATTCTGTATCTGTCAATAGCGGTGTACCCCAAGGCAGTGTTCTAGGACCAAATCTCTTCATACTCTACATAAATGACCTCTGTGATCATATTAAGAGCAACTGCGTTCTTTTCAATGATGATGTAAAGCTATTCAATACCATAGACAATACTGCTACCCTTCAAAAAGATCTTGACTATGTATCAGAATGGTCAAACAAATGGCAACTTCAAATCTCAACAAATAAATGCTCTGTCTTACATATTGGCAAAAAAATTCAGAAAATAAAATACAGGCTGAATAGTCAAGATCTTGTTGATGATCCAAGCTCTGTAAAGAACCTTGGCATACTCATCTCTAATGATCTAAGTGCTAGAGCCCACTGTAACTACATAGCCAAAAAGGCATTAAGAGTTGTTACCCGAATCCTACGTAGCTTTTTCTCTGGTAATATCACACTACTAACTAGAGCATACAAAACATTTGCTAGACCAATACTCAAATACAGCTCATCAGTCTGGAACCCACATTACGTATCTGATATTAACACAGTTGAGAAAGTCCAGAAATATTTCACAAGAAGAGTTCTCCACTTCTCTACTTGTTCTAGAATAGCCTATGCCACCAGACTTGAAATTCTAGATCTAGAAAACCTAGAACTACGCCGCCTTCAGTCTGATCTAAATATAGTATATAAAATCATACATTGCAATGTCCTACCTGTCAATGAATACTTCAGCTTCAACCACAGCAATACAAGAGCAAAGAATAGTTACAAACTCAAGGTTAATCGCACCAAACTTGATTGCAGGAAATATGACTTCAGCAACAGAGTAATCAATGTCTGGAATACTCTACCTGACTCTGTGGTTTCTTCCCCAAACCCCGAAAACTTTAACCTTAGTGTTCTGTATTCTGTACAGTGGTAGATTTTGTCTTCTGTACAGATCCAGATAGATAAACTGAACAAAACATTCATACAAAGTCTTTATTATTGGTTCATAGGTATCCTCATAACTCACATTTGTGATGAAGTTCTTCTTTAACGACTAATCCTTTGCATATCTATCTTCTAGGTAAAAAGATAGTTATCTCCTTATCCCTTTCCTGCCATCTCCTAGCGGTAGAAGTAGAGCAGCTACCATGAGCCCGTGAAGTCAGGCAAGAGTGAAGAAACCTCCTCCAACCCATCAAGGGTCAATTTAGTGACCAATCAGGATAAGAGAGGTGGTCTCGTGACATGGACTACATTTCCCAGGATACCTTAACTACATTTACCATGATCATTCCCTTAAGGGGACAGCTCACAATTGCTAACTAACTATCCAATTCCCAAAGACTGGCTGGACAGCACACTTAGACTGTCTACTATTGACCTCACCCCTTTCCTAAGAGGTCTGTAGGGGGCTTGCATAAGTGCACCAACATGCCTACTGTCCCTGTCCTATTGTTTCTTTCATTTTTTTTATTTTTCTTATATGTATCCATGTATTCATAACTATGTTTTTACTTATACCTATTATCTTGTAAGCAATTGACAAACCAAATAAATGAATAAAAAATAAATAAACTTTCTTCCATTCCGGAGCTGTCCCAGCTTCAGCAGCTTAAATGGCTGCCTCTCTGCAGCCGGAAAAAAGGGCTTCTCCTGGATCTACCAGGGACTTTGCGGTGTCCCTGGGATCGACAGGATGTGCCCTTCTCAGTCGCCATCTCTACCAAACGGTTTAGGTCCAGTTGGACCTTCCAACAGTGGAAATATCAACGGCCTCCAGATCGCGAGTCGTACCACCACAATACCAACTCTGCCCTCCAGCTTTTGGTTCATTTTGTTGTCTTATTTTTTATTTGTGGCCTTACTGTTCTGATTTTTTTCTTTTCATATACGTGCTTTGAAATTTTGTGAAATAAAAAGCAACACAGTGATAAAAACACGTGTATTTTCAAAAAGAAGTTGGGCAAGAAAAGGTTACAATGGCAGAACAGAGAGGACAAGCTACTTACCCCAAAAGGTGTCCGTCCATCGAATCTTCTCCACACATATTTTATCAACATTTCCCATTTTGGCCACTTCCGACTGGTGTTGAGCAAAGGCCTTCTACAAAACAAAAAACAAAAAAACTCCTAAAGAATTCAACAATTCTTGAATAAAATCAGTGAATCTATTTTTTTTTAGTCTTTCATTTAAAATGTGCCTTAAAAAGAAAATGGATCCAATGTAGATTCATCACTGTTGAGGCTAATAAGAGAACGTGGAAGTTGTGTTCTATGTCTGCAATGCTTGGAGTGAATGTTGGAATTGGTAGGTCTGTTCTTTTCCACCTACCAATAAGATCATGCAAACTAGGTCTTTCTTCACTCCCTCCTAGGAAGAGAATAGCTCTCTTTAGAAATGGCATGTGCAAAGAATAAAGGAGAAGGATCTCAAAGCCTCTAACCTTTTAAGACTAAATGGTGTGAAAAAAAGATAAACATGATGAAACGTAAGAAAAAAATTATTAAAGAAAGATTCTATCTTACATATTCTGTATCCTTTCCCACATCAGCAAAAACTATTCATGGCAGCAGCTCAACCCACCGTCACAGTGATGGGCTCAACATCAGTATCCCATTTTGCTAGGTTACTAGTTACTAAGAATTTATTTCATTTATCTTTTGATTAGGCTTATAACCCATGTCTTTCTTTCAGGAATTCAGGATGGAGTAGATAATACTCCCTCCTCCAATCCTCATACCAGAATCTATGAGATTGGTTGGGTTGACACTGACTGGGCAAATGTCACCTAGCGAGCTTACTTTGCAGAGCAAAATTATCATATCTGTGTTGCTAAACTAATGTATTTTGGAAGAGCGGCATTTTATTAAACCATTTATGCCTTTAGTTACCATTTTTGGGGTAGGGAAATATGTTTCATGGTAACCAAACACATATAAATTCTACATTATAACAAGTAAGCACAGTTCAGTCAAATCTTGAAGCAGCCCTGCTCTACTGCCTGTCACTCTTATGGAATAAAAAACCAACTGTGTGTGGCAAAACAAGTTCCTCAGTTTGAAACACATATATCATTTCAGAATAAAAATAGGTTGTGATTAATGTGAGTTCAAACACTGTGATTTTTTGATTTAGTGAAAATTATAATTTGGTATCAGGTCGTATTTAAAGTGAGCCAAAATTCAGTTAATGCAAGGATAGTAATTGTATGTGCTAATCATGTAAACCCCTTGCCTTGTGTGCAAAATGGAGAAAAGAAAAGTCTTTAAGAAAAACTCAAAGAACATGACGTTCATTTGGAAGAACTACCGCAGAATACATCAGATAACAGGTACATTTTTGCTATGGATTCCTCCCCCTTTTGATTTATTTATCTTACATATTTATGAGATTTATATAAGAAATTTAATTTCCATTAGAAAAGAATAAACTATTATGTGACTTAGTTAAAAATAAATTTAAGTTGCAAGTATACTCTATTAATCTTTTATTCTTTTTTCCATTAATATACATTAACATTTATATTTTAAAAGTTCATTGCATGTTTCAATCAAGCTGGACAATTGCTCTGTTTCCATTGAAATATCAGTGTGAATAGTGGAAGTTTGAATAATGCAACCATTACGTGGGATGCATTATTCATTATTAGCACTAACTGATACCTACCTATGTTGCTGAGACTATACAATTAAACAGCGGGTAACATAATGTGCAAGTTTTCTTTTGAGGCCAAACATATATAAACAGAAATGGCTGTGAAAGTCTGACTCACAGACGAACACTATACGGAAGCCTGATGATGGCAGATGAGATTCTGCTGAAACGTTGCTGCAACTTTAAAAGCACAACTATAATGATGTGGGAAAATACCCGAACAAAGCCGAATGCCATACATGTAAGTACCCACGAAAACTTAAGAATGAATGAAAATATATATATATATATGTGTGTGTATATATATATATATCCTTAAGTTTTCGCGGGTATTGAAATACCCGAACAAAGCTGAATACCATACATACATACATATATATACATATACATATATATATATATATATATGTTTTCGTAGATTTTCATGGGTACAGGGATGTAGGTCTAGGTGTGTTCGGGTCTTTTTCCATGTAAGATTAAGAGTATCTTGGTGACGTTTCAGTGTGTGACAGCTGGCGAAGCAGCCATGGTTTGGTTTCTGGATGGTGGTTGTCCTTCGTTTATAGGATGGGCCTGGGCCTGGGTATGATGAGGATTGACGGTGGTGTCCCGTGTTGTTTCGGGTCTGGTGTTGGTTTTTGTGGCTGGGACTCGTTTGTTGGTGAGGGCTAACTTTCAGATGTCTGGTAGGTGGGAGGGGTCGTCCCGTCTATCCCGATGGCTTCCCTGATTATTCTCTTGCTGGAGTGCTCAGTGTTGGATATTAATTCGGTTCCTTCGAAATTAATTTCATGTCCTGTGGCTTTAAGGTACTGGAAGAGGGAGGAAGTATTTTCTTCTCTTCTGACTGCGTTTTTGTGTTCTGCGATGTGTGCAATTATTCTCCTGTTGGTATGTCCAATGTATGTGGCTGGGCAATTGATGCATGATATTTCATAAACTCCTTGGTTTTCTAGTTGGATCTCGTCTTTGGGGTTTCTTAGGATGTTGGCTATTTTTTGGTCAGTGCCAAAGGCTGTCCTGATATTGTGTTTGTGGAGAATTTTGCTGATTTTGTCTGTGGTGTCTTTGATGTAGGGGAGGAGTGTGATACCATTGTCTTGTTCTGTGTCTTGGTTTTTTTGGGGTATCTCTTTTCGGATTAGGTTGGTGATTGTGTTTCTTTGGAATCCGTTGGAAATTAATACGTTAGTGAGGGTGTGTAGTTCTGTTCTCAGGTGGTCTTTGTCAGCTAGGCGTTTAACCAGACCATGGCTGCTTCGCCAGCTGTCACACATCCCAACCCCGAAACCAAACAAGCTGACACACGTCAAGAACACAGACCCAGCCCCCAAACTCGAAGCCAGACTGAAACCCAGAATGCTACATCACGGCCACCCGCTCAGGATATCACATCAGAAATCTCAGGAAATTACACCACAAGAACTCAAGAAGTTGCAACACAGCAAATGACCCAGGATATCACAGCACAAGACCAAGGATACTACAGCAATAAATCTCACAAGGTCATCACACAACCCATTACCCAAGCCGTTACAACACAGGAGGCTAATGGAAAAGAGATCAAAACACAAACGACCCAGGAGATTACAACACAGGACCCAGGATACCACAACAAAAGAACTTGCAAGCCCATCACACAGTCCATTACCCAAGCCATTAAAACATGAGAGGCTAATGGAAAAAAGATCACTACAAAAGAAACGACCCAGGAGATTACAGCACAAGATCCAGGATATCTCCACAACAAAACTCACAAGGCCATCACACAACCCATTATACCAACATCAACTCCATCAACCAATCAAGAGGCAGCAGTGCAGCCAACCAGCCCAGAACACCAGCACCCACCACCAGTATTTATAGAGAGACAGCAGCTCCGATCACACACTGCTTGCACTGGCACGAAGCCGAAAGCACCAGCCTGAGGATGGTGAGTGGGACCTTGCCGAAACGTCGCCAAGATACTCTTAAACTTACATGGGAAAAGACCCGAACACACCTAGACCTACATACCTGTACCCGTGAAAATCTACAATATATATATATATATACACACACACACATACATACATACATACATACATATACATATATATGTATTCCTCCGTACTTTTTTTAAATAAATTTACACTGAGAGCTTATGCATTAGAGACAAATTCCTTGTGTGTCCAATCACACTTCGTCAATAACAACAATAGCACTTATATACCGCTTCACAGTGCTTTACAGCCCTCTCTAAGCAGTTTATAGAGTCAGCCTACTGTCCCCAACAAACTGGGTTCTCGTTTTACCAATCTCGGAAGGATGGAAGACTGAGTCAACCTTGAGCCTAATGAGATTCGAACTGCCAAATTGCAGGCATCCTGCAGTCAGCAGAAGTAGCCTGCAGTACTGCATTCTAACTACTGCGTCACCGTGGCTCTATAAATTCTGTAAAATTGTTTACCTTATAGAGGTACATCCAGTTCCATCCAAAACTGATGAGAAAACTGATGATCATAAGACGTTTCATCTGAGTCAACCAACTAACACGTGTCCATAATTCTGTTGCAATAATGACTGAGATGCTTGCTAAACATAAAAGAACCTTTTGGAGAAAAATAACAAATAATACAGGAATATAGTTGGTGAGAATCTATTAATTTCAATAGACACAATTCTACCTTGTGATTAAAAATATGCTGAATAAACTGAATTTAATAAGTATGATTTATTACCATCTTTTATAACTTGTGATAATGCATTGTGAACTGGGAGATGCTTCGTCTCACTTAGTTTTTGCACTCTCAAATAGACAGTGTAATAATCACAAATTCTATTGAACTTCCAGTGGAAAACTATGACAAGAAAATTATCTAGCTCATATTCTTCTTCTTTTGGTCATTTTTGAATAAATGAATCAAAAAATTGAGGCGCTTCATCACTATTGAGAAAAATCACAAAAAATTAAGTTGTTCTCATATTAGTGTGTAGTTTGTTGATTTCTGTTTAGCATGATGTGCATTTCTCTTGTAGCTTGTTCATGATTAAAACTACTATATAGTCATATCAGGAGCACTAAAAAGATTGCTAATTGAAAGTATGACATCACTATTGCCCAAGGGATATCTGTTTGAGGGCTCCTTTCATGTCCCTGTTAAAGTACTCACCGAAATGTATCTATCTACTTGTGTTTGCCACTTCTGAACTGCTGGGTCAGCAGGAGCTGGAGCGAATGATGGGAGCTCACCCCATCCTGCTGCAGCAACCAGGTCTCAAACATCAGCCCAGGGTCTAACTATGTGAGCCACCACACTCCTATTGTTAAAACTAATTTAGCAGTAGGGGTAAGAACAGTAACCATTTTGTTACTCATGCTATGAGATTTACCATTCATAAGACATTGTATTTCAGAAAGCTTCCTTTACCATGAAGACATTATATAGATCAACCCCAAATGTGTCTTCAAACTTCCATTTCCATGCTTCATAATCATGAGGTCTACAACCAATCAAGATACTATTAACAGCTTCATCTAGAGATGCAGATTTCCAGCCTTCTTCCTTAAGGAACTTGTTAATTTCATTAACTGATTGTCTGTTGAGGATGATCTCTGCATCATAATGCACTTCCCTGGTATTATCATTGGGCTAAAATAAAACACACACAAAATAACCAAATCAGCCAAAACTCTTTTTCAGAATAAATACATGCAAAGAGATCACAGCTGGTCAGTCATATGCTAAATTCTAACTGGGTGGCCTTTCAAAGGGTCAAGCATAGTCATCAAAAACTACCCTCCAGAATGAGGATTAAAGAAAATGTGTGTTTGGCTACAAAATACCCTGAACATTAAAGATGCTACACTACTATCCGCAATCACAGTATAGTTTGGATGTTGTTGTAGCAGGAACCAGTCAAGTGTGCCCTGAAAGCAATTAAAACTTTTAAAGTATTCTTATATTGTTAAAGCAAAGTATTAAATGAGAAACTACCATAAAGCCAACCAAAGTGCCAGCCTCTGAATCATTTACATTTACTTTTGGATTCCACCCAGGCATTGTGGGCAACTTAGATAATAAATCAGGAGTAAATTCAGCTCAGTCACTCAGATAATTATCTTCAGTGAGGTTACAAACTTGAGTTCACCTTCAAGTATTTTCATGACTCAGTAAACTCACTGCAGCATCAATCTGTAAATATTTGTACCTTTGCTTGGCAAGTACTTTGCGAGTTTACTCATAATGTGACCAGAGGATTCCAAAAGTGTCCATCACCCAAAAAGCTTTTCTGCATCTACTTAATGGCCTCAGCATCATCCTAAGTCAAGAGTCTTCAAACTTGGCAAGTTTAAGACTTGTGGACTTCAACTCCCAGAATCCCTGAGCTAACATGACAAGAGGAAGAAATCTGGGATTTTCATACATAGTTATGAAGGCCCCAAATATTATATTAAGGAAAGATCAATTCTATCTCAAATTGCTAAACATGTAAATCAGGCAAACTAAGGCCTCTTCAAGCAACTCCTCTGTACTTTTGTCGCTTGCTTCTTGACTGATGTATGCCATTTAATTTGTTAGATAGACCAGTTATTTTTAGGTGGACAGTTAGTCACTCAAGCTCATGTACTTAGCAATGAGAGAATACACATATCAATAAAAGTGCTCAAAATTCTTAACTGATTCTTAGGTACTCACTAGTCCAAGTCTTCCAACTTCATTTAAAATCTTGTTCAAGTATCTTTTAAAAACATGAATGCTGGAGCTTTCATGTAATTTTACTTTATATATTTTTTCATATTCATCAAGCTGGAAAAAAAAGTCCTCCAAAATTATCTCTGGTATAAATTGATGGAAATATAACAAGCAGATCTGATTATTCTTTCACATCTGATAGTAATACTGTAAATTCAAAAGTTTTGGAAAATAATTCAAACCAGAATGAAACAAATCTCAAAATTGAAATTTCAACCCGAGATATTTTGATTATATTTTAGTAAATCATATAGTATAACGTACAAAGCATACATTCCTTCAAAGTATACTGAATTAGCTGTATATGTGGGAATTGCTGCAAGGATAGTATATGTCTTTCCTTAGAAAGGATATTTGATTCTGTCTATGGAAGAACAACTAACCAAGTTATGGGAGTATGCTTAATATCAGACTAATTTCATATCTTAAAAGTAAATCTAACACAGAATATATTCAAATTGAAAATCATTTCTAGATTACAATACATGGATTTGTGTCACATCCAAAATGTGGGTTTCTTTATGCATAAAATCTATATTTCAATTTTATAGGATTTCAAAATCAGAGCCGATTTTTAGTAATATAGAAAATAGATTCACAAGGCTGGAAGGGACCTATAAGGTCATCTAGTCAACCTCCCTGCTCAAGGCAGGAGTCCTTATACATCCTGGTGAAATTGTTGTCTAGTCTAGAAAACCTCCAGATCTGTTGAATATTATTATTATTGTTGTTGTTATTAATATTACATTTATTTGCCACCTATCTCTCCATGGGGCTACTCTAGGCAGCTCACAACTATAAAAAAAACCCCAAAAATAAAAAGGAAGTTTCAACAAAGCAAAAATAAAATAAAAGAATAAAATAAACAAGGAAAACAAGACAAAAAATACATTAACATGACTAGTAAAAAAATATGGATAGATAGGATTCATTTTCATTCATAATTGTGTGGTTTATATTTTGCTGACCACAGTTCTTTATATTTATCTTTTTTTAGATTTAATAGCAATTTTTAAGCTTTAGTTATTCACAATTAAATAATGATATGCTTTAAAATTATAACTTCTATATTTGTAAATCTCTTGTTTATTCTTTTGTATTTGTCTTCCATCCCTTTTCTTTGTTTTTTTCTTTGATGTGTTATTTTAAAATGTCTAACAAAATGTATACTAAAAAATTTCAGCTGTTTATAGCTGAAAATGAACATTAACAGCAGTTATTTTTAAATGAATATTAACAGCAGTTATTTTTAAAAATATGGGAGATTATCTACTAACAATATAAAATAGATATTTTAACAAGGTCAGAATTTATTCAATTTACAAGTAAGCAATATTTTATTAAAATATGCATAGTCAACTGGCATGCATGTAAACTAACCTTATGAGTTACAGCATCTAGTTTTGTTTGGCATCTGGAAATTTCAATTAGATTTTCTTCGGCCACTTTTGTTGATGGTAATCTATTATTTTCAAAATCATCCTTATTCACATGCTGAAATTTTAATCATTTGTTAATATTGAACAGTGAAACTGCTTCATTCTGCTAATTTCTACAAAAAATATATAGTTAGATATATATCAAAGGTAGAGATCGACAAAAGTATATACTAGTTTCAGCAAATTGGACAACGTCAATTATGATCATATTGAGGTCTCTCCTGCCTGATTATGGTGACAATTGTCCACAGCTCACAGATGTTCATCAAAAAATTCTTCATAGTCAGGAACTTTGAAATGTTTTTTCTCCTGATAGTAGTCAAAACTATACGTTTGAATGGGGCGTGACTAAGATGCAGAAAGGCTGCTCACAATGATAATACATACAAAAATGTTTCTATCCACATAGATTTTTTTGAGTGAGTGGTTAATGTACACATGATTTATGGTATTGGAGTTAATTTTTTAAAAAACAGAAATGGAAGACCTGAATATTAATTCAATTCTAGTTTCTTCACAACCTCTCTTTTGTGGATTCTTAGAATTCTTAAAATTGTTTTCAAAGCTTTAAAGCTCAACTTCAAGTTTGTGAATTTGATGACTTTGTGCCTCCAAGAAAGGAGGCATTCCTGATATCTAAGGTAAACAGCTCCTAACCTCAACACTAAAGAGATGATTTTGAATTTGCATCATAAAGAAAGAATATTTATTATATTTGTGTTATTATCCAAAGCAACTCCAATATCTCTGTTTACCTCGTCAGGCTTTCTCATTGTTCCTGATGCTGCATCATAATTCAACATGTCTGTTGGATCAATCCATTCATCATTCTGAGCTTCACTCCTCCCTATCAGAAGGACTGGATACAGGAGCAAATAAAGTAGCATTCTCTGTCAGGGAGCACATTGGATGATTTTTTAAAAATGCACGAGTTTCAGGACAAATTCAACCATCTAGTGCTCAATATTATCCAAATTATTGAATTGTCTGGCTACAAGCTATCTCATAGCAATGCATGACCCAACCTCTGCCCAAAAGAGGAATATTATTTGTGTACTTATTAACATAAACAATATTGGTTTCATCCTTTTGGCAAATATGCGAGGCTGAACAGGGAAGAATCCACCCTTATTCATTTCCACAATGCTGTTGTGTGAACATCACACAATCCCATATTTGATTTCTCTATTGAAAGAGAAATAATTAAACAGCTTTCATTTTCACTACGATTTAGTATCTAGAATGAAAGAAATCTAGAAAGAGCTTAATGTAGAATACATTCTTTATTTCAATTGTGCATAGGAAAAGACAAGCCAACTACAAGTGAAAAGAGCAGAAAAAAGTTTGCCCCCACCCCGGGAAATAAATAATACATTCTATCAGTAGAATAATTTCAGTCTGGTAGACTGGATACATTTACAAAAGTAAGATTTGTGTTTATTGTTTCACTTTCGTTATCTGTAATTAATCTTACAAAATAAACTTCTCAGAATAGACATTGTAGGGGACTTTAGAACCAAAGTTCCAGCTCTTAATTTTTTTCTGGGTGATGAAGTAATAACATTGACGTGTTTTCTTCTTGGTTAAGTTGTATAGATGAGCCTGGCTATTCAATAGTGACTTTAGGCCAGTCATCCTCTTTTAGCCTATCTCACCTCACGGTGCTTTTATTGTGAGGACAATCGGAGGATGGTTATTTGATATAAATATTTTGTTGCTTTAAAAGGGGGAATTTGCACAAATAAACATTCTTGGGAAGAACAAAATCTTGGAAATCTTGTCAGATTTCCAGATCTTTAAAGGACAATAGGAGGAGAGAGGAATATTCACTGCCTTCACTGCCTTGTTTATAAAAATAATAATGGTGGGATAATAATTAAATAATATATTTAATTTAATTTAATAATAAAATAAGTAATAGAAGTTCTATTCCTTTGAAGAGCCTCAAGTTAGGATGGATGAAGAGGAAAAATTAGTAATGGAGTGTCACCTCCCTGACATGGGCGGCATAAAAGTTTAATAAATGATAATAATAAAAAGGAAGTCGTAATGCAACCTCATGTGCCTATAGTTACTTTCATTTAATGATCACAATTGGCAACTCAGTCATTAGGCTAAGCAGTCACTAAGTGAAACCATGCTTGTGCTTATGGTTTTACTTAAGTCTTCCTTCTCTTTACAAACCTGCAAAGGTTGTAAAGTTTCTTTTTCATCACTGGTGTAACTTGAACGGTTGCTAAATGAGTCAGGCTCTAAATGAGGACTTCCTGTATAAAATAGCCAGTTTCAAGTCAGTCACGGAATGTCCCTGGGTGACCTTGCCAGTCACACTTGCTCAGCCACACTTACTCACAAAGTTGTTGTCACAGGATACAAGAGAAAGGGGCTCTCCCTGCACTACCTTGAACTTCGAAATAAAAGGTAGAAGACCTTTTATTGGGTCTTCTACATTGGGTGTCACTCGATGAATAGATGAACATATTTACCAACCATTCAGGAGACTTAAGTACAAATAAACAATGCCCTTTTGTATCCTTTTCAATTGGTGGAGTCAATAACTAGTACAGGTAGTCCTTGACTTACCATAATTGAGCAAAACATTTATGTTGCTAAGCGAAACGTTTTAAGTGCATTTTGCTCCATTTTACAACCTTTCTTGCCAGTTGTTAAGCGAAACACTGCAGTTATTAAGCTAGGTTGTTAAGTGAATCTGGCTTCCCCATTGCCTTTGCTTGGAAGGTTGCAAAAAGTGATCACATGACCCCAAGGACACTGCAACCGTCATAAATGAGGCAGTTACTAAGTGGCCAAATTTTGATCTCATTACCATGGGGATGCTGCAATGGTCCTAAGGGTGGTAAGTCACTTTTTTTTTTCTGTGCCATTGTATAATTTTGAAGGGTCACTAAATGAACTGTTGTAAGTCGAGGGCTACCTGTATTATGAATATGCGTCAAATAAATGTACCATCGGTCCTTTTCCTTTTTATGATGGCATTGGGGAAAGGAAATTGTGGGGCAAGGTTGCAGGAACCGCAGGAAACGCATGCAGCATGCCTGGCTGCAAATAAAGAGAAACCTCCGTCCGTTTCCCCACACAAAATCCTACGAGTCCCCGAAAAGTTGGCTGCACGCCACACGCGCAGGCCCGTTTTAAAAGCCGAAGCCCCCTTTACTGGGCGGGAAAACGTGCTGACAGCGCCCAGCCGGACATGTTTTCCTTCAAGAGGGGAAGCGGTAGGGAGTGGCAACCTCACTCGGGGAGGCGTACCCCCGGGAGCGCAAAGCGCCCCGCTTCTCCCTCGTCTGACCACCACCCACCCCCGTCCCCGCCTCTGGCCTGAGCCCGCCCAGCTCCCTCGCCGCCTTTTCTGTTTCTCCTCGCCCGTTTACCCAAAATCGCCTCTGCCCTGCGTTGACGCCCGGGAGCGTCGTCGCCCGTCCTGCTGGGTTCTCTGAAAGGCAGACGATGATGATGTAGACGCCGAGCGTTGCACTTCGGGAAATCTAATATGTCCGGTTGCCGAGATAGGAGGAGTTGCTGAGCAAAGTTTCAGGAGTTATCTGGATGCTTCTGCTCTGGGTCCTAAGTTGTGACTGAACGAGATAAGACAGGAACTGCTTATCCACATCATCACAGGATGGCTGCTTTGCGACCTCGCTTTTGCTACTTCGCTGCTATTAGGAAGATGGCATTGGGGAAAGCTAAATATCAGGGGAGAAAAATGGATTCCCCCTTTTTTTTTACAGTCCTATGCTTTTGCTAGAACGGGTCTCTTAATTTAAGAGGCTTTTAGGATTACAGCGTATTCCGGGTTCGACGGAGTCCTTAATCTTTATTGATGAAATCATTTTGAGAACCAAGCTTGCTAAAAGGTTCTGTCCTATATATATATGCTGTACATACCTGGAATTAGGGTCTATTTTAAAGTATCTACTCAAAGTGAATTGTGTTTGTTTGGTATGCAACTATAAAAATAAGTTTTGATAAGGTGCGCCAAATAAATCACATCTTCCTTGGAGTTTTTTTTTTGGGGGGGGGGTGTTTTCTGGACATTTTGGTATCAGATAAAAGGTCTTTTCTATTCACCAGGCATTTTGATATTAGCTGTAAAATGAGTTTTTTAAAAGATAGGGTTACTGATATTTTGCATTTGATATCTAAATTTGCATTTTACTATTTATGTAGTATTTATTTGATTTGTCAATTGCTTACAAGATACAGGTACAAGAATAAACATAGTTTTGAATACATGAGAGGTACTTATAAGAAAAATAAAAAACAATAGGACAGGGATGGCAGGCACGATTGGTGCGCTTATGCACGCCTCCTACAGGCCTCTTAGGAAGGGGGTGAGGTCAATTGTAGACAGTCTAAGGTTAAAGTTTTGGGGAAGAAACCACAGTCAGAGTATTCTAGACATTGACCACTCTGTTGCTGAAGTCAGATTTTCTGCTGTCAATTTTGGTGCGGTTAACCTTGAGTTTATATCTATTGTGTGCTCTTGTATTGTTATGATTGAAGCTGAAGTATTCATTTGCAGGTAGGACATTGCAATGTATGATTTTATATACTATATTTAGATCGGACCGGAGGCGGCATAGTTCTAGATTTTCTAGGTCTAGAGTTTCAAGTCTGGTGGCATAAGTTATTCTGCAATGAGTAGAGGAGCGGAGAACTCTTCCTGTGAAATATTTCTGGACTTTTTCAATTGTGTTAATATCAGATACATGATATGGGTTCCAGACTGATGAGCTGTATTCAAGTATAGTTCTAGCAAATGTTTTGTATTATAGTGTGATATTACCAGAGAAGAAGCTATGTAGGATAAATTAACAACTCTTAATGCCTTTTTAGCTATGTAGTTACAGTGGGCTCTAGCACTTAGATTATTAGAGATGAGTACTCCAAGGTCCTTGACAGAGTTTGGATCCTCAACAAGGTCTTGACTATTTGGCTTGTATTTTATTTTCTGATTTTTTTTTTGCCAATATGTATTTATTTGTTGAGATTTGAAGTTGCCATTTGTTTGACCATTCTGATACATAGTCAAGGTCTTTTTGGAGGGTGGTAGTATTGTCTGTAGTGTTGAAAAGCTTTACATCAGTGAAGAGAACACAGTTGCTCTTAATATGATCACAGAGGTAATTTGCCTTGGGGGACACCACTGTTGACAGGTACAGAATTTGATAGGACGCTCCCAATTTTGACCATTTTTGTCTGTTTGACAGGAATGCTTCTATCCAGTTATGCAGGTATGCAGAGATACCATAAGATTTTAGTTTTAGTAGTAGTTTGTTGTGTACCACTGAATCAAAGGCTTTACAGAAGTCTATGTAGATTGCGTCTGTTGCTTTGCCCTGATCGAGTTGTGTAGTCCATATGTTTTTGCAGTGTGCTTCAGATTACAGGATAGTTTTTTTCTGAAACCAAATTGTTTATTAGAGAGTAGGTTGTTTGTCTCTAAGTGGAGGATAATGGATTGGTTAATAATTGATTCCATGACTTTACAGGTGACGCAGCATAAGGAGATTGGTCTGTAATTTTCAACTGGGCTGGGGATGGGTTTATCTGTGAGTTTATATAATAAAGTTTTTAAAAGTATGGATATTTCCAGTATATATGCACAGATAAGTCTTTTTTTATCCAAGGAGAAGCAGCCTTTTAATTTTTATTCAAAGTAGCACGAAAAATGTGACACCCCCATCTGTAAGTAATGCATTTCTCATGTTATTTTGATAAAAATTTGATTGTCAGCTTATTCATGCACCTCTCTATATGCAAGAATACATGGTAGTTGTTACCATATGAAGGAAGAAAAATATGTAGCTTCACTTTCTTTATTGAATTAAGTACATATACACTTCTATAGTAACCTCAACTTTTTTTTAATGACAGTTCAAAAAGATCTTGCTACAGTGCACAGCATATATTAATTAGAACCAAGCCTTAAATTGTACTTCAAATAAATAATCCAAATAGTTAAAATTTTAATTTAAAAGCAATATAAATGTACAATATGAAAATATAAAACAATACATGAACATAATACTCTAAATATAGAAATAAAATTGCAACTATATTGTATAGTCAGTGCAAGAAATTAAAAGTTCCAAATAAACTTCTGAACTGGGAAATAATTTAGTTTTAGATTATCATGCAGGCATAGCATTTCAAGCCATGCTATTGCCTTTAAAATTGGTATGGTATTCTATATATACCCAGGAGAAAACTGTGTGTAACCAGAGGATATTTTGAAACATTTTACTATACTGTTTTGCAATGCTGAGGAATGGGCAATTTAATATATTATCTTTTTATCAACAATGCAATTAGTAATTATAGCAACTTCAGAAAAATTCTTAACTGCATACCACAATACTTTCACTTACGTGCCTCTGTAGGATTATAGCCACTGATATCAAAATAACTGTACCAACCACACCTAATAGTGTGCCTGCTTTCCTACATTACATAGAGGTATTTTGTTGCATTCGCATTCAGTAATGATAATGTGTCTTCACACCAATGTTTTTTCTACTAAAAGCTTGAATTTTGAACATAATTTAACAAAGTACAGCCTCAGACTGAGAATTATTTCATATATCTCAATCTCTAGATAGTTACTATGATCAAGAGTCAGCTCCTCTTTAACCATCTTTAGAGTTCATTATTATATCTATTAAATGAAACTTTCATGGGTAAGGTTTTTGACCACTAATTAAGTGGTCCAAAACATTGTACAGCATGGCATAACAACTTACTTATGTGGATGCTATGATAGTGCATGTGAATTTCCTTGAACTGTAATTCATTCTGAATTTTTAAAAAATATTGTCACTGAGACAAAGACCAGGGAATGCAAATAACACAAAATGTAAACACATAAATAAATTTAACTTTTGGAGTGCACATTGACTTTGCAAGAGCTCTTGTAACAAACCTCAGCAACAAGACTACAGTAGGTCGTAGCAGCATGAGATCACATAGAAAGCACTAAAAAATAATAATCCACACCAACACACCAACATCTCATAACAACCAAGTTTCTGTAGGATGCATCTTCTTGCTCAAGTGCTGCTTTTCTTATAGACACTCCAGTTGTCTTGTGGATCTATGCTTTATTCATACAGATTGCCTTTAGCCATTATAACTCCAGAGTTTGACAGTTCTGTCAGCAGAAGATGATAAGAAGGAAAGATCCTGTGTGTGCCATCTGCACTGAATCACTTTGTCCTTATGTTCCCCTACTACCATAGTTGGTAGCTGCTTAGTAAGATCACCTATGAAAAATAATTAGAATAAATATTGCTTAAAGGATGTCTGCATAGCACTGCCATTTACTTTATCTTTGCACATAAACTTTATTAATACTGTTTACTTCAAGCTAATTAAAGTTGCACTCCGAAACAGATCAGATGGATTATGCTTTCTACCAGGGGTGGGATTCAACTAGTGTTACTACCGGTTCGGTGATTATGTTTTGCGCGCACATGTGCGCTTTGTGCGCCTGTAAAATAACTTTAGGCTCTGCCGCCCGGACAGCTGAAAAGCACTGTGCGCAGGTGTGCAGCGTTCAAAAAGCCTCTTTTTCCCTGCTTTTTCAACCTCAGCTGTGCTGCGCAAAGCAGCTGAGGTTGAAAAAGCAGGAAATAAAGGACAAGTAAGAGCTCAGGCAGGTGCGTGGGCCAAACAGCAGCAAACACAGAACCGGTTCTGTGTCTGCTGCTCTTCAGAGCTACCGGCTCTCTGGAACCGGGAAGAACTGGTAGCATTCCACCCCTGCTTTCTACTCATTTCACTTATTACAGAACAGGTAATTCTATATCTGGTCTTTAAAAATAAGTGATAAACTATACTACCTAAACATATACTTATGGGTTTTTTTTTCAATCCCAGAAGTTACCACTAAATCATCAAAAACATAATGGATTGCAATTAAATTACATTTAAAACTATATAATATATAGTTAATTCAATAAAATGTATAATGTTTAACAATGTTTTAAACATAAAGTAATTTTTTTACACTGCGTTGTACTGAACAAAAGAGAAAATACAAATTAAGATTTTAATTGTTACAGAAACTGTCCACACTTACAACCTACTTAAAGGAATTTCTGCTAAAATCAATGAGCTGTAACCAAATCTTTTCGGAAATCACTAGCAATTCTACTATTGAGTTCCAGAAATTAAAAGATACAGCTATAGTTTATAATGGCACATCATATTTTATATAAGGATCAGAATTGGATAAATATTTGGTATAGTGGTTAAGATGCTGGCCTAGAAACAAAGAAGTCCCGCTTAAGGTATGAAAGTTGTCTGGGAGATTCACTGTTTCTCAGCCAAACCCACCAGGATTGCTAAGTGGAAAATAGGAAGTTAAAGGAGTATTAGGCATGTTCGTTGCATTGACTTATTTATAAAAAATACTAAAGGTGGGATAAAAATCTAATTAATAAACTTATGAAATTGACCTTAAGATAGAGATGAGGAGTATTAGTACTATTTAGAAATTGTTCAGAAGTGAAATTACCTTGCAGGTCTGTGACTTTTATTTTCATGTCGTATGATCCTGTGAGAAGATAATGAGCCCCAGGGGAGAAGCGAACAGAACGGACATCACTGGAATGAGGATGATAACTTTGAACCATCCGCCCACCACGAATATCATAAAGCATACAGCTGGAATCTTCCTGTCCAGTAGCTAGAAGGCGACCACTAGGATCTACAGCCACAGATGCAACAGCACTGCCTGAAAGAAAACCCATTATGTACTCAATTATGTACTTGATTTCAAATCAAGATTCTAATGTAGATTCTCTAAAATACTCGTCAAAACAACATCCAATGTATTTAACAATCGTATTGGTGTTAATATAGGGTCAACTGTACAATAATGAAAGATCTGATTCTGTCTTTGCAAGTTTGATAAAACCAGGAACATTTGACTGATTTGAGAATGCTAAACATGCTTGTCAATAAAAGCATGTATCACTTGTTGAGGTAATTCCCCGTTAGGAGAATGAGCGCATACAGGGAGATGTAGTGAGAGTAGTGTTTGAATAATACACAAATAGCATACAGACACACTGTACAGTAAATGTAGGTTTTTACTGCCAATAAACGTTCAAGCACGGTCCAAACAAGCAGTCCAAGTCAATGCACAGTTAAAGCAGTCAGTGTTCAATCCAGGGATAATTCCAATATCAAAGTCCAGTATCAAAACAGTTCAGTAACAGACTTACATCAATGATCAGTAATAGTCAACTCTCTCCAACAGAAGGAAACAAATTCACTCACATTCTCTTCTGAGATTTCCTGAGACTAAACAACCCAGATTTCTGGCTCCCATCTTATGGCCGTTTGAGTAACCACACCCAATTACAATTTTAGCATTCCCTTAAAGAGACAGTATTAAAATGTCTATCCTGGTTTATATATTTCCAACCCAAATAGCTGTTAGGTGACTTCTATTCTTAACACCAGTAAAAAATTTAAACAAGTTCTTTTACATATTAAAAAAAGGTGTCTTACGAGACTGGAATACTGACCATTAAATACACAATTTACAAAATAAACATTCCATAGAATTATTTGAAATGGCCCTCTAATAATAGCGTTAGGTGTCTAATTAAAGATTCCCAGTATTTACTCAAATTTATGAAGAAGCTATTCCTTTACCATGACAATCTCCATTTTCTGCACAAATATTTTGAACAGCTACCAACAATAAGTGTTTTTAGGTCCATACCAGTTCCATGAAATGTTGTTCCAACAACTCGAACACAACTTGGTACTCGGAGATCCCAGAATCTCACAGTCTTGTCTTGGGATCCAGATGCTATCATCCATCCACTCCATGTATAAAGTGCTAAAATGTGACCTGCATATAAGAGATATTTTGTATTCACTGCATTTTTAAAAGGCTATTAACACCTATAGCAATAGCACTTAGACTTGTATACCACTTCATAGTGCTTTACAGCCCTCTAAGTGGTCTAATTAAGAAATAGTTACTTTTAAGCCACAGCAAGGGAGATTATAAGAGATACTTGTAATTTTTTATGTTTTTAACATGCAGTATGCATTTTAAACTTTATTAAACTTTTCATAAAGCAAGATTGTAAAGTTAATGATTATTTTTTTATTTTATATTTTACAGTAATTCCATTTCATTTCAGCTGTGTGTCGACTGGGTACATATATCTTGTGCATACAATTATAACTAATACTTTCTTGCCAATATAACAATACATTTTCTTATAGCTATTATTTAATATATCTATTATTTTTTAAACAACCTTAGCTTACTGCTCTATATTCATCTAGTCCATTTTAATTTGTTTTATTTTTATTTTATATTAACCAATATTAACCTCTGCACATTCAAATATTTTCTCAATTACTTTTCCCTCTCTCGGTATCTTATCACTTTTCCAATTCTCAGGAAATGCAATTCTGGCTGCTGCAAATGTATAATTAAATATGTTTTTTCTTTACTGTAATCTTCAGGTACCTTTCCTAATATAAAATATTTCAGTTTCAAATATATGTATTTTATCATTTTTTCCAACCATGTGTGTATTTTGTCCAATATCTTTTAGCTTCTATACAAGACCACCACATATGGTAATATTTCCAGGTGCCTGGTGACACTTCCAGCATTTAGCTGATTTATCTTTAAACATCTTAGCTAATTTTACTGGTGCAAAATGCCATCTATAAAACATACAAGTTTTCTTTGTATGTTGTCAATATTGTTAATTTATAATTCCTATCCCATAGCTTCTGCCATTTATCTAATTCTATAGCATATCCAAAAAATTGTTGCCCATGCTATCATTGTTTCTTTAACTGGTTCTTCTTCTAGTTTAACACCTAGTAAATAGCAATATAATCTTTTAATAAACTTATCTTCTGTTCCTGTTAATATTTTATCCAATTCTGTCAACTCCTAAAGCTAATGATTCCGATGAACTGATAACATACCAGTATGGCCACTCAAAGCATGGAGACCTTGCCCTCGCTGGCAGTCTGTGGTATAAATATTACAATCACCAGCTCCAGCACTTATTAAAATGGCACCACCACTTTCAGGACCTTCCATAAAAGCTAGATCTCTAATAGTTCCATCATGCATGCTAAATTCCAGATCTGGTCCTAAAAGCATCAAAACAGGAGAAATATAAACAAATACATTTTCAGTACAGAATAAATTTACTAACCATTTAAGGAATTTTATGATGCAATGTAAAAATAAGCAAAACCTTAGTTTTGAAAATCTAAGAAACAAATAGGCCTACTAAATTTTTCAAACTATATAGTTACTATGTTTTAGCAAACTTCAGCCAGGGCAGGCTGTGGTTTTGAAAAGGACTCTGTCAGGCTTACCTGGCAGCATAGCAGGAATCTGTATAAACATTTAATTAGTAGGAGAAATAATTTTCTTTCCCAACTGTGGACTTTATGTTGCACTGGAGCAAAATTTACATAAAATCCTAGGTAATTAAAATGAAGTTTACCAAACTCCAATTATATTGTTTTTTTAAGAGAGTGCAATTGTAGAAAATAGCAAAGGAGTCTGTCAATAACTTGAGGCTGCCATATAAAACTAAATCACAGTAAACTTCAGTTTAGGGGACTAATGGAGAAAACTATGTCCCCATTAATCGATTAAAGAAGTTAATAAACCGCAAATGGCCCTAAAAGGCATTCTTCTGCACAAATTATTATCTAATAATAATTACAGTAAACACCTATAAACTGCCATGATTAATAATGGATAACCCAAAATATCTTATTCTGATAAGGGAGCTGCTGCATTTTACTTTTTCTATTCTGCACTAATTGAAAGAAAAGGAGTATCATCTAACAATGAATACTCATTTTTGAGGAAAAAGTAATGAGTACTATCCATTGTTTGAGGCAGAGCCAATATTGTGTGAATACGGACAAAACCTGACTGAAACATTTTATACACAAAACACCTAAAGATATTTCAGGTCATCTATAATACAATAAATATTCTTAATATTTTGCCATTCATCAACATTTATTTATAATCTAATTTTATATCTAATATATATGTGGTAGGGAATAGAGACAGAAATTGATTCTGTTCTAATTTAGGAAAGGAGAAATTCAGACAGAAAGATGCTATTCAGAATTAGGATTTATCTATGACTTACTCTGAAAATGTTTCGGATTGAAAGGAACAGCTAGTTTTGACTCAATTATGTTATTTGCAAGAACTATTGCCAATGTTCAGATTTATTAAAATTTGTAATTACTTGCACTTACCAGTGGCATTACAGGTATCTGCATTGAAAGGCAGCACTTTAACATATTTGTCATTGGAACCGGTAGCCAGCAACTGTCCACAGGGGCTCCATGCTACACAATAGATCGATCCCTTGTGATGTTTGTTCCGTTTGAAATGAACGACGGGTTGTTTAGGAGTGCTATTACCACTAAAAATATTAGAAAAATTATTATTATATTCTTCACTCTGTGTCTGTATGTGCATGAACATACATGGGTGAACAAATAAAGCCAACTACAACAGTTGTGACTTAATAATATTGGGAAAGAGTAATTATTTTCACCAAAACAATTTTAAATGATTTAAATACATTTAAGGTATTAGGAAATACAAAAAAAGAGAAATTCTTAAATATAAAATAAAAATAAATAGCAGAAATGTATCTGATCATAAAGGTTGAGTTGAAACTAGTTAATTTTTAGTGAATATGAAAACAAAGTTACACATTTAAACATTGATCTGACTATTGCAAGCACCTCTAAATAATAGTAATAATTTATTAAATGTATGTGCCAACTATCTGTTTTAAAAAAGAAAAAGAAAAAAGAATGCAAACGAAGCATCATCATTGATATCTAGCTTTTGGGGGTATGTCATGAAAGAATATGATGGGATTAGAACAGTTCGATTTGCAATTTCTTTCTCACATTCTATAATCTAAATCAACAATATACAGTTCTATGCACATCCATTCAGAAATAAAGCTCAAAAAGATCAGTGATGAATAAAGGGGACTGCAATCTAATTTAGCTGTTTATAAATTATTTTCATTTCAAACTTAACTAAATGTATTTTTAAATTTTTTTTAAAAAATTATCCTGTGGATAAAAATTGTTTTATGCTACAAGATCCATCAGTCTTTGTGTGTCTTATAGATCTACAATAAATGGAAGGGAGGCACTGCTAAAATGATTGGGGAAGCAATATGTAAGATGAGCATTTCATTGCTTCCCTGATGTAATTCCAAATTACAGCATGTTGCTGGTGCCTGACTTTTGTCCAATCTAAATTCATTTGCTGAAATTTCTATTAATTCCAAATAAAAGGCTTCATATATTTGCATCAAAAGAAAAAGAGGAAAAGGGGAATCTTGACAAGAAATTATTGATCTTTGTCCTTTCCCAATTTGGGATTTATTAGTTATGCTTCAAAACTGTTTAACATTTTATCTAGGCTGGCTTTTAAACGAAAGCATTGCCAATTTATTACCCTTATTTTCACCTCAATATATCTACATTAGAACCATGTTAGAGTATCAAAATATCATTCTCATATAAAACATTATTGAATCAATTGCATATCCTGTTGCAGTCTACATATTTTTAAAAAAATAATAGGATGCTTTTCCCCAAAAGCTCTATGGAACCCAAATCTTGGAACACTGGGCTAATGCAGGGCAGGAATTCTTTGACCTTCCAAATCCAATGTTCAGGAACCAATGGTTTATAAGTCTTTCCACATATAACATCCAGGAATCCAAAAGTGTCTGCATCTAAGCAGAATAGTAGGTCTTATAGAGTAAATCTGTGTTGCTAATGTAAATCAATCTCACCCACAGTTCAATCAATAAAAACGGATTTACTTTCTGCCTCTACATTTTGTTCCGTTGAGACAACAACTTGCTGAATTAGGAATTAAATGATTCTACTCTTTGAAATAAAATCCACTACCTAGCTATCAAATGCAATCCATATTAATACTGCTTTGTGAAAGCTGTTTCTGGGATTTTTTGGAATGCACAAGTTCAATTTTTTTAGAGAGCTTTTTTATACCCGCCCTTTCCTTGAACAGCATAATTTACCACCATCGTATTCAGAGAACAAAACAATGAATTTATTTACTTATTTATAGTTAGAATATATGCAACAGAACATATCCACTTCTAACATTATAGGAGCGAAGGTTAATTTATACAATTGGACTGTCCCAAAAATTTTTATGGTCTATACAGTGGAAAGAAAGACTAACATTTATTTTCTTAGGCCACTTCTGATGTACAGTACTTGAGATAGTAAAGGCAACGTGTTATACGCCAAAACAAATTAATGTATAAGAAAACAAATTTAGCCATATGCAAATACAATGGCTCATAACTGTAATGCCAATGAAAGTGTAATAATGCTTCGCATTATTTTCTTTTTCTATACAAGCATATTAACCAATACAGTTCCAAGAAAAGAGACATTTGACAATCATTTACAGGTAGCTGTAAAATGTAAATATGTAAACAATGTATATAAAAATAATGACGCAATGTTACTACTCGGTTGTATAACTAAGCAAATAAAAGAGGATGCTAATATGGCAACAGAGAGCTAATATAATCAAGACATTTTTAAAGTAGCATTTAAAAAAAATGATACAGAAGCTGAAAAGTGTCCTGGTGTATTAAGTTATAAAACGTGGAGAAAAAAACAGCCCAAACACATAGAGAAGGCAGAATATTTAGATGTGGGAAAGCACATAATGGAAAAGCCAAAAGAAACACCCCCCCGCCAACACCCAATGAACTAAAATTTCCAAAGTGTAGGTAAGAGGAAATAAATATACTAGTTACTTTGTTGTCATCTTTACAGAAGAAGAGAGCGCAGATCTGCCTAAGTCAAATACGAGTTTTTGAGGAACAGCAGTGGAGGAGCTAAACAACATATAAGCAAATAGTTACAAAGAGACTAAGAACATACTTCACAAGATATCCTATGTGAGTTAATACACTTATGACTTTTTCAGTTTTACATGGTGAAAGTGGACTTGTAATGGGTCACACAAAAACACACACTGGGCCAATATTTTATACAGCGAACTAACTGAAGAAGCAGCAAGTCATGTAATCTAAGGCACAGTCAATACTGGGTCCCTTTGCCATGCTTGGCAGCCACACAAGACAATGGAGATTGAAGAAACTCAGCAAGAATGATGGAATTGTTGAAATACATTTCTTACTTTCTAAATTTCTTACTTTAAAGAAAGATACAAATGAGAAATGAACCATGATTCCAAATGCGTTTTCAGTAGTCATTGACTTTAATGGAACAACTTGTTATTGCAAGCCCTGCTATCGGTCATTTGTGCATGATATTTTGATTGCTGGTATCAAAATTAGAGGAAAGATACTGCAGGGAGTCCTCATTTTCTGATCACAATTGGATAACCAAAACACTATTATAATGTGAAAGGTCATGTGACTGCAATGACTTACGACATCGGTTCCACTGAAGTTGTTAAGTGAATCATTGCAGGTCATTAAGTGAAATATCATGTTACTGCATCCTGCAACTTCCTGCTGGCTTCCCCATTTATTTTGTTGGAAGCCAGTTATAAAGGCTAAATATGACGATCATGTGATCATAGCAGTGATGGGATTCAATTTTATTTTACTACTGGTTCTGTGGGCGTGGCTTGGTGGGCGTGGTGTGGCTTGGTGGGCATGGTTTGGTGGGCATGGCAGGGGGAAGGATACTGTAAAATCTCCATTCCCTCCCCACCCCACTAACCTGCTTTTCAGCTCTGTTCTCCTGTGCAGGGCAACCAAAGAAGACCCAGCTGATCAGCTGGGACTTGGGAAGCAGAAAGTAGATGGGGGAGGGGCCAGTCAGAGGTGGTATTTGCCGGTTCTCCAAACTACTCAAAATTTCTGCTACCGGTTCTCCAGAACTGGTCAGAACCTGCTGAATACCACCTCTGATTCATAGGATGCTGCAACCTTCATAAATGTGCAGTAGTTCACAAATGTCCTAATTGCAATATGTAACAGCAGGGATGCAACAGCCACAATTTTGAGGACTGATTATAAGGCTCCATTTTTAACGCAGTCATAACTTCAAACAGTTGCTGAATCAGCAGTTGATAAGTGAGGATTAATTATTTTGTAACACCAGTAAAATCAAGAAATGTAACCAGTTTCACTCTTGGGATAGGGATAAAGTGAAGGCAACATTATAGGAGTTCAATTAAAAAAAAGATTTGCCAGGGTATATTTTTATCACAGTTAGGTACAAGGTGGAAATGTACTATGCATTTTTTATGTTCCTGTCCATGCCAACAAAGGTGTATTAGAACATCTTATTTGTCATGTTTCCTTACTTATTTTCTAATTTGAAAATCAAAAATTGTTGCATGAAAGTGCCACTGCCTAATCCCTACCATAAGATAGTTAATCAATTTATGTCTTAAAATGAACCAATCAAATTCTTACTTTCTGAATTAATAAGTAATGGGCAGCAGACAAATTGACTATGCCTTTTGGTATATATTTTACTAACAAGGTACCCTTGCTTTGCTACGAAACTCTGTGATTGGGCAAGGGGTGGGGAGGAAAATAAGGGGGGGGGATTGTGCCTCTGCCTACCAGCATCCATCGGTATTCATCTGGCTAGCGTCCTGTCAGTGTGTGAGAGAGTTCAGGGCTGTTTGGAAACTGAAACATTATTTGCTGTGTGAGCAAGGAGACAGAAATGAGCCTGGGCGTGGCTTACCTCAACTGTTCTGTACTAAAGCTGCTTGGTGCTGTGAAACTAAAACTGAAACTCCTCTCCTCTGCTTGTGTTTTGCATTTGGAACAGATTTCTTTTCAGGTGGGGAGTGGAAGTAGAACTCCTTAGCATCAGAGCATGTTAATAATAATATACGAAATATTAATGCTCTGATGGTCATTTTGAAAAATCCTTTCTTAGTGAGCACCTCGAAGCCAAGATGAACATACGTGCCAAATTTCAAGTTTGTAGGCTTTATGGTTCTGGAGATTTTGTGATGATGCGTGAGTGGTATTTCGCTTTTATATATATAGATAAATGTCTTGAAATAACAGAGAAAAAGTACAGAAAAATGTATATGAATCTTAGTGTGCTCAAAAATGTATTTCAATTTTTGAGGAAATTTTTATAAAATATAAACTGAAATAGAAATAAGATGGGACGTGCTTGAAACAATGCAACTAAATAGTAAGAATACTTACTATTATCAAATGTTCAGGTGCTTTTATTGATAAAGCTAAATTTTGCTTGTCTTAATAACTGAAGTTTAATATAAATCACCTCACAGGATTGTTATTTAGACTATTATGTTAAAAAGTCATTTATATCATATTATTACAATAAAGTATGATTTGATGGTTGCAGTTATTTATTACTGGATACTAAAGGTATTCAACTAATTAGGAATTTAGTGAAAGTTTGTGTGCGAGTGTGGGTGTTGAGCTAATCACCTAAAGAAAGATATAACTAGAAAAAAGACCTGCTTTTAGTCTGCTTCATCTAGCATCAACAATAACCTTAAGAAATTATGAATTGCTACTAAAGTCATCTAGAAAGCCAGTTTGGTGGAGTAGATAAGGCAGCAGGCTAAAAACTGGGGAGTTCTAGTTCTACTTTCTCTTCAATGACTCAAGGACACTGGCCTAGTCAATGCATTAATAAAAATCCCCCAAGGAAAAATGGACAAAATTGTTTTTTTGCTTAATGGAATTTCAGATTGTTACCAAAAGGAAACATTGAACCCAATGATGTTTTCTTGAGTGTGAAAAATAAATCTAAGTAAACCTGTATACATAAAATACTTCAGATAATATTGTAGTGGTATTTTTTATTTCAATAAGTTAAAAAAATTTGGAGAAAAGAGCAACAAAAAAGAAGAGAGCAAACATGGATGCAAATATTACATGGCAAGTGATGAGAAAAATCCAATACATTATCCGTACCTTGAGTCCGGGAAGTCTGGATAGCCACAGACTCTCAGAGTTTTGGAATTAGAGCCAACAGCATACAGGGTGCCACTTGGATGAAAAGCCACAGCTCTAACAGCTTGTGTATCTTCTAGAGTATCGATACAAATGAATTGTTTCTTTGATTTGTCATCCTGCTGTATAAAACAGCAATATAAATATGAACTTTATTTTTATTAGGAAGCAAGTATAAAAATTAATGCCTTTAAAATTATATTTTTATTAAACACTTTTCAGAAAGCAAAAAAGGCAAATGAGACATAAAAATAAAATGCAAGTAAATGTTATATATCACAGAATTAAATGATTAGATAAGAATCTTTAATATTTCATTAGTTTATATAACTGAGTAACTTGTATCATTTTAAAACTGTAGGTCACTGTGGAAATCCAGTTAGTGTGTAAATATTAGTAGCAATAATTAACACTGTATAAATCATGAAGATAAAAAGTTCTACTAATTTCTGTTGGAAAAGGGAAAGACTCATTGTTATTTAACAGATCATTCAAAATTAAATATTTCTGTTTAGACTAAATTATAATTAAATTTATGTTCAGAGAAATTAAATTTTAGATGTGAAACAAACTAATATATAGAATCAAAATATAAAAATGACTTCCAAATTAAATTAAATTGTTTTTTATTTGTTTTTCAAACATGAAGTTATTTTGGACATCAATACTCTATATACCTCCTAATTCTTTTGCAGAAGGAAAAGTACATACTTTCTAATAAAAATATACATATTTTGTAATAAGAACTATAAAGTATCTTTGCAGCAGCTATTATATACAATGATAGCTGTAATGGTTAATCAAAATAGAAGATTAAAAAATAAATTCAGCTTTTAGAATTAGTTTCATTCTATTATAAATCATGTTTCAAAATGATGAAGCTTTGCAATATAACCATCAAATATGAAAAAAATGATTTAACCTGGTCACTGCATTTTCAGCCATTTTTGGAACATGAACTATTCATTTTAACCATCAATACTAAAGTAATACAGTAGCAGGGAAACATTTTATATCCATCTATTAGCAGTAAAACAAATGGTTTAGCTGCAAGTATAGAAATACCTAAGCTGGATTGTAATATTCAGAATGATGGTAACTGATTTAAAGTTCCATGTTAAATAGACTTATCTTTCAGTGATACCTTTACCAAACTATGCATCATATGAACCAGGTAATAATTTGAAGGTCCAAATTATTGTACAAATAATATCATATCATATATTGTATAACATATCAAACATGTTATATATGTGATCTTGTACTGCTATATTTTTTTGCATAATCTGGTATGATACACCAGATGTAGAATTCTACAAAGTATAGATGTTTATTCCATCAGTGTCTATGACTATATAAATTTATGATCTGATCAGATGATACTAGAGAGTTGGGCCCGTTTTTTCTGACAATTACAACTGTCACTAGATGTCACTCTATTATAACAATAAATGACAGAATATTTCAGACTGTATCCTGCTGTGCTCTTTCAGCATGTTTGGGGTGTTCTTTGGAGTAAAGAATGAAGCACACTGCTCAACCTGTATATTCCCAGTACGATCACCCAAAGTACAAAGATAATCCCAGCTGTTCAACTAAAACCACATGGTTGGACCAGATAAAGAGATTTACAGTATAATGTGGAATCATGGCCCCCTTATTTTGGGTAGTGCTCAACATGTCACTGAGGAAGAGCTAAATATCTTTCGGAATATTAATGGTGTTTATAATACAACTAGGTTAAGTCCTAATTGAAATGGATTGGAATTTGACACATTCAGTCCAAAGATCTCACTGTACTTAGGACATGAAAAAAAAAGAAGGAGCAGTATTGTTTTCATAATTAGAAAGAATATAGCGACTTCCAGTTTGAAGGGCTTTGGCGACAGACAGAAATCCGCGATCGTGTGTGGTTTCTGTCTGGGCTTGCCGCTGGAGTACCCCAAGCCGGCTGGTTTCGGGGCTAAGCCACCCCGTAGAGGTGGTGAAGAGGGGGGATACCACCAGCAGGGTTGAGGAGAGCCGCATCTCTCCTCAGCTGGCCATTACTCCCTTTCCCGAAGGCGGTTGCAGCGGTGGTCAGAAATGGCCACCACAAAGGAGAACTCAACCGGAAAAGAATGTGCAGGAGGAAGATAAGAAGTGAAAGTTTTGGCTGACCGGGTTAAATTGTAAAAGCAACAACTAAGGTACCCTGGAATTTAAACTTACAAAAAATAATATTGCTCCCAAAGAAGAGTCGGAAGCAGCGAAGGAAAGTGAAAAGGGAAAGGTTTGGCTTTTTTTTTCTTCTGTCTCCTTCCCTATACTGACAACTAAGAGACTTAAATAAGAAATTGGAAAAATCTGCTTTGACATCAAAGGCAATTAAGCTGAAAATAAAACAAAATGCCAAAGGGATAATACAGATTTCTGGACATTAAAAGTTTTCTTTTTCATAAGCAGGAAGGGAGAAAAAAAGAATAAGGGCAGGATCTGGAAAAGGGAAGAGACTGCCTGGAATTAAAAAGAATCTACAGTAAAACTTCAAGGAGACTTCTAAAAGATACATTTTAACTGAAACTTTGTAACTAAACAGTAGAGCCCCAGGAAGAGAAAGTGAAGAAAAAGAGCAAAAAAGAAACAGCTTGCGTGTATTTGGATTATTTGGTGATCTTTGGATTCTTGGTTATTATATTTGAATGACTAAAATCAATTGGGTGGTTGTTTAAAAATTTATACAATGGCACCATTTCTGGATGAATTGAAAATGGAACTTAAAAAGTACAAAGAAGATGCACAAGAAGGGAAGGGTTCTTTTGGCTTCATTTTTCAATTCTTAGAAATGGAGATTTGGAACTATGAGAAACAATAAGAAACGACTGCAAAACAAGAAGACTGTGACAAAGAAGAAGCCATCTTTAATGAACAAGCAATTTTATGTGGGGAAGAAAAAGGAAAGGGGGCAAAAATTTTATAATCTGCATTTAGTAAAGAAATCGGTCTATAATTCTTGATTTGCAGTAGGTCCGCCTCCTCTTTTTTAGCAGAAAGACTTAAAAAGTACTTGAATAACTTTATCCACCCAGACCAAAATGGGTTTTTGCCAAAGCGACAAATCAGAGACAATATGAGAGTAATTCTGGACACCCTGGAATACTATGAGGCGCATCCTGAAAAGCAAATGGCTTTGATATTTTTAGATGCTTAAAAGGCATTTGATAACGTGAATTGGAGATTTATGTTACTTTTAATGGAACAGATGGGCTTTGCTAGAAGATTTATTCAGGCAATAGAAGCAATTTATAATGAACAAACAGCTAAGGTAATGATGGAGGGAGAATTTACAGATTCTATTAATATAAGAAAAGGCACAAGACAAGGTTGTCCTCTTTCTCCCTTGATATTTGTATTGACTTTGGAAGTGTTGAATAGAAATATCAGAGAAGATAAAACTATAAAAGGAATGAAAGTTAAAAAGGAAGAATTTAAACTACAAGCCTTTGCAGATGACCTAGTCTTTATCTTGGAAGACCCTATAGAAACAGCCTCGAAACTGTTGGAAAAGATAGAGGTCTATGGGGAGGTGGCTGGTTTGAAAATAAATAGAGATAAAACAAAGATTTTGTCAAAGAATATGTTGCTGAAACAAAGGGAAGAGTTGGCAGAACTGTTAAAAATTCAAGTTACAAACAAGGTTAAGTATCTGGGGATATATTTGACATCAAGATGTAGTACATTGAAGGAGAATAATTATATTAAACTTAAACAACAGATAGCTCAAGATTTGAAAAAATGGGAGAACTTACAATTGTCATTAATAGGAAGGATTTCAACAATCAAGATGAACATTTTACCCAGAGTCTTATTTTTGTTTCAAACAATACCAATTAGGCTTGGAAAAGAATATTTTGAGGATTTAAGTAAAATTGTTTTGAAGTATATATGGCAAGGCAAGAAAGCAAGAATAAAGTTAAAGCTTTTACAGGATGCTAGATTTAGAGGAGGGTTTGGTCTGCCTAATTGGGAGTTGTACTACCAAGCTGCAAGCTTGACGTGGGTTAAAGAATGGATAACATTAAGGAAAACCAGATTGTTGACATTAGAAGGTCATGATTTGTTGTTGGGCTGGCATGCTTTTTATGGTATAAGGGAACTAAAACACAGGGTATTTTAGAAGACATTATATACGGGAGTCTCTGTGGTTGAATTGGGAGAAGATAAAAAAACAGTGTTATTTGAAAATTCCAGTTTGGTTATCGACGATAGAAGCGTTCTCTTATCCTATAATTTATAAAAAGGAACAAACAGTTAACTATGGGGAATTATTAGATGAAAAGGGTGAACTTAAATCGATGCAAAAATTGGAAGAACAAGGTATACAGATGAATTGGTTTTCATATTTGCAAATACATTCAAAGTACTATGAGGATTCCAAAGCAGAGGATTTTATGATAAGCAAACTGACTTGGATAAGATTTTGATGGGTACTGATGAAAAGGTGATTAAAAAATTGTATGGTTATTTATTGCAAATTAAGCTTGAGGAAGAACAAGTTAAAGAAACTATGATTGCGTGGGGAGGAATTTTGGATATGGGATTGATTTAGAGAAATGGCAGAAATTATAGTTAAAATTATAAAATGACAATGTCTACAGCCTATAAAGAAAACTTGTATAAGATGTTTTACAGGTGGCATTTTCCCCGACAAGGATAGCAAGAATGTTCAAGAACAAATCCGAAAAATGCTGGAAATGTCATCAGAAACCTGGTTCATACTATCACATGTGGTGGACTTGTGAGGATGCTAGAAAATATTGGACTAAAATCCACATGTGGCTGGAAAAAATGACAAAGAAGCATATAGACTTGAAACCGGAGTTTTTCTATTGGGAATACTACCAGATACTTATAGTAAAGAGTTGAAATATTTGATTGTAAATGTATTGACTGCTGCTAGGATTGTATTTGCAAAGAATTGGAAAAATGAGAAAATTCCATTGCAAGAAGAAGTTGTAAAGAAAATTTTGGAATGTGCTGAGATGAGTAGATTGACTTTTGAAATTAGAGAGCAAGAAGATAGACAATTTTATTTAGTTTGGGATCTTTTCTATCAATGGTTGAATGATGAAATATTAAAATATAAAAGTTAGATAATAAGGAATAATAATGACTTTATTTTCCCTTTCCTTTTATTGGTTTTTGATACTATATCTATATAATAGTTTTCTTTGTTTCTTTCTTTTTCATATTTGGGATAGAATTGGTATGATTATAAGATTTGTTTTAGAATAAAATATTTAAAATATAGTTATCTCATAAAGGCATGACCGAATAAAAGTTTAGTCAATTTTTTTTTCTTTAATAGCGATACTAGGATTTATAAATTTGTATTGATAAGAGTATTATATAAAGTAATTGTAATTGTGACTATGAGGTGAATGCACAAAACCGATGGACCAACCGACTTACTGTGTGTACAAAAATATGGGGGAGCTGATACTTTTATGTTTTGTTGTTGTGTTTTTATGTTAAAAAAATAATAAAAATTTATTAAAAAAAAAAAAAAGGAAAGGGGGGAAAGAGAATGGAGAATTTAAGACTTAAAAAAACAACCAAAGAAAAGAAAAATAATTCAAAAAATAAGTATAATACTGGAAAGCAACAGAAAAGGGGAATACAGAAGAGAGAAACAGAGGTAGAGAGACAAGGGGGTAAAAAGGGGAGAGAGAAGAAGAGAGAAAAGAAGGAAAGGAAAAGAAGTTACAAAGGACCGGAGCAAGATATAGAGAAACAGGACCTATTTAGAGATAATGGGTGAAAATCTAACTGAAAAAGGGATTCTGTAAAGGTACATAAGATTGTATTGTTATATTAGTAATAGAAATAACTTTAGAAAATTGGAAACAACGTATGATTAAAATGAGGGATAAAATAGTTAGTGTGATTAGGGAAATGTTTGTGAATAAAATAAGTGAAATACAATAAACGAGAAAATTGAATTAGGAAGGGACGGGAACATTTTAATTAGTTAATGTTTTATAAAATATAAGTGAAGGGGGGGAATTAACTATGGAAAGCTTATAATTGTTCCCATAGAAGTATGATATTTAATTGAAAAGTAATATTAAAGATGTTAAGACTTTAATGAATATTAATATTAATGATAGACTTGAATTGGAATGGAATGTTGTTTTAATTATATACATTTATATTTTTTTCTTTTTTTAAGAATACAGTGTGTATTTTAAGAATGTACCAAGCAGAATCTGAATGGAAGTTATGTATTATATTGAATGTTACAACTTTAGGGAAAAGATATAAAGGCATCATACTCCAATCAGTAACTACAGGAGAAATTTTGTTTAATGAGAAAAGATCATAGATAATTGAAACAGGACAGACAAAAAATATAAATACAATGATTTGAATTGAGATGAGATAATTAAAATAAAATTGAGAAAATTAAAAGAAGGGAGAAGCTATGCAGAAAATGTAAAATAGTAATAAGATATGGAATAGAATATAAAAATGAGCATGAACCTGAATTTGTGTCTGTACGAAGAAATGTAACCCGGGATTACGCTACTTTCAAAAAAGATGTTTTATTTGTATTTTTTTTCTCTTTGTGAAAACTCAAATAAAATTTACAAAAAAAAGAAAGAAGATATCAGAGACAATACCTGGGTACAATGCAATCAATGATCAAATATTATCAATTAGATTTCACAGACAATCCTTTAATATTCTAAAGAAAATGAGCTGGTCTAAAGAAAAGAATTAGGGGCAACATTATAGCAGTATTCCAGTATTTGAGGGGTTGCCACAAAGGAGAGGGGGTCAAATTATTCTACAAAGCACCAGAGGGAAGGACAAGAAACAATGGTTGGAAACTAATCAAAGAGAGAAGCAACCTGGAATTGAGGAGAAACTTTCTAACAGTGAGGACAATTAACCAGAGGAACGTTTGACACCAGAAATCATGGGCGCTCCATCACTGGATGTTTTTAAGAAGAGTTCAGACAGTCACTTATCTAAAATGGTATAGGTTTTCCTGCTTGAACGGGGGGGCTGGACTAGACAACCTCCAAGATCCCTTCCAGCTCATTTATTCTATTCTATATAACAGGTCAATCATGTCAAACTATAAAATGTCCCTAGGAAAATATGAATCCTAGAGTGTCTTATTGTCTTAACGAGAAATCTATGTACAGGATAGGAAGATATAATCTAGCTAAAACATTGTAAAACATTGGATTCGTGTTAGCAAAGAAACATGACAAGATGTAAATTCTGTATTTATTAAACGTATACACTGGATATATGTTGAGCGAGGTTGCATTAGGATAAATGAGCATGGTTTAACACTGGAGAGAGAAACATCAATAATCTATGCTATACTGATGACATTATTTTGATAGCTGAAAATGAAAATGATCCAGAAGCTAAATGGAAGTATATAGAACTACAATTAAATATTAAACTAATTAAAATTAAGTAAATAAAGACCAAGTTAATGACAGCAGCTATAGTAACCAGCATTAGAGCTAATGATGAAGACACTGAAATAGTATAGTTCTGCCTTTTAGAATCAATTACCAACAGTAAAACCAATAAATATGTCATAGACTAGCACTTGGTGTGGAATAGTAGTAATAAATAACTTAAAAAATACTTTCAAATGCTGTGACATGTCTATACCTACAAAGATCAGAATCATGCAGGTAAAGATTTCCTTGTGACATTCTGTAGAAGCAAAAGTTGGATTTTGAAGAAACAAGATAGAATATTTCTATCTTTTATTGGTAATAGAGAAGACTGTTAAGAATACTGTGGATAGCCCACAAATGACTGGATGACTGGATTATGGAACTAAATGAGAGGGACAAATGGCAGTGAAATCCTACCTCATCACTTCCTGGTTTTCTTGTACTTCCTGAAGAATCTTCATGTTGTGACTGAATGGCAGCTTGGTCTGTCACACTGTTTTAAATGCACAAAATTAAATCCAATATAGTGAGATAAACAGATTTTTATCTTTTTAAAATTTAGACACCAGAAACATGATCCATTCTGATATAATTGAAAGTAAAGAGAACACTAGAAGAGTGACAGAAGATTTGTTTCAAATATTTGCATTTGGGAAATAACATACATTTCTTAAATTAACTTTCATTATTACACCCAAATTACTGCAGACCAATTTCAATAAAATCATCTATTGAAGTCCCTTCTTTTGTTCTGACTTCCTTTGCTTTCTGCTGCTGTCCTCCATTCTTTTTTGCGCTTTTGTTTTAAACTACATATCATGATTTTTCAGCAGTAAACTCAAATTCTTTTTAGAGCAAACAGGGTTTTCTTTCTGAATTGAAAATAAAACAAACTTTGTAATCTAGAATTCTAAAAGTGTGCAGGAATAGCTTGATAACCTTCAGGAATTTGAAGTACTGTATATACTTGAGTATAAGCCGAGTTTTTCAGCACATTTTTTGTGCTGAAAAAAAACCCCTCAGCTTATACTCGAGTCAGATTCCCTCTGAAAAAAAAAAATGGTGTGGAGCTCCGGAGCTGGGCAGCCGCTTCCCTGCTTCCGTGTTTCCTTTGCAACTTGTAAGCATGGGGGTAATCGGAAGCAGAAAAGTTCTTGCATGAGGATGTATTGTTTTTTCTTTATTTAACTGTTTTTAGGGGAGGGGAAAGTCCTACCGTCATGTAAGAATGCTCAGACACGAAATCTATCCGCCTGAAAATAAGTGTGTGTGTGTGTGTGGGGAGGATTTTAACAGAGGGAAGACATAGGGAGAAGGCAAACGCGACGGAAGATCCTGAGGGGGAGACTCACCCTTGGTCCAGATGAGCCCCCTTCCCCGCCCCTAAGGAAGCAGAGGCAGCCAGCAAGGGCAGGCAAGCCCCGCTTCGCGGACTCCGTCCGTCCTCGCTCCCACCCACCCACCCAAAGCCACGAAGTCCCCCAATCGTGCAGCCCAGAATCGCCCTCCCCTCAGGGGGCAGCAACGACGCCCGGTGTTTCCTGAAACAAGAAGCTCCGCTGTGCAATGAAAGCACCCTGGCTCTAGGCTCAGAAAACAACGCGAGCCGAGGTGGCTTCGTTTCCTCAGCCCTAGCTGCTTTCAGTCCGCTCGAGGGGAGGAGGGGGAGGAGGAGGTGGTGGCAGGAGCTTGTGTTATTTTCTGAGCTCTAGGCTCGTGATCTCAGAAAACAACGCGAGCCGAGGTGGCCGTTTCCTCAGCCCTAGCTGCTTTCAGTCCGCTCGGGAGGAGGAGGGGAGGAGGAGGTGGTGGCAGCGGCTCGCGTTGTTTTCTGAGATCGCAGAAACGCGAGCTGCTGCCACCACCTCCTCCCCTCCTCCTCCCGGCGGACTGAAGCAGCTAGGGCTGAGGAAAGCGAGCCACCTCGGCTCGCGTTGTTTTCTGAGATCACGAGCCACTCACCACCTCCTCCTCCCCCGAGCGGACTGAAAGCAGCTAGGGCTGAGGAAAGCGAAGCCACCTCGGCTCGCGTTGTTTTCTGAGCCTAGAGACAGGGCGCTTTCATTGCACGGCGGAGCTTCTTGTTTCAGGAAACACCGGGCGTCGTTGCTTCCCCTGAGGGAGGGCGATTCTGGGCTGTGCAATTGGGGGACTTCGTGGCTTTGGGTGGGTGGGTGGGAGCGAAGACAGACGGAGTCCGCAAAGCGGGGCTTGCCTGCCCTTGCTGGCTGCCTCTGCTTCCTTAGGAACGGGGAAGGGGGCTCATCTGGACCAAGGGTGAGTCTCCCCCTCAGTTTCCCCTGAAGGATCTTCCGTCGCTTTTGCCTTCTCCCTATGTCTTCCCTCTGTTAAAATCCCCCCCCCCCCATACACACACACACTTATTTTCAGGCGGATAGATTTTGTGTCTGAGCATTCTCACATGACGGTGGGTCTTTTCCTCCCCCTAAAAACAGTTAAATAAAGAAAAAACAATACATCCTCATGCAACAACATTTCTGCTTCCAATTACCCCCATGCTTACAAGTTGCAAAGGAAACACGGAAGCAGGGAAGCGGCTGCCCAGCTCCGGAGCTCCACACCATTTTTTTTTTTTTCAGAGGGAATCTCACTTGAGTATAAGCTGAGGGGGGGGGTGTTTCAGCACAAAAAATGTGCTGAAAAACTCGGCTTATACTCGAGTCAATAAGTTTTCCCAGTTTTTTGTGGCAAAATTAGGTGCCTCGGCTTATATTCGGGTCGACTTATACTCGAGTATATACGGTATCTTGCTATTTAGCTAGAATTATATTTAATCCAGAATTGAGATTTTTGTGTCTTTGGTGTCTGCTGATAATAAATGCTTATTATGTCTCCAATGAAACAGAAATCCCACATCAGATCCTTGTGGACTGAACTGAAAACATGTGCCACTGATCTAATTTTGATGAATCCACGTGGGAGGGCACCTCAATACAGATTGGGCCTTAATGACAATACTCTCTACTCAAAACCCAAATGCCTTTCTCTTCCAACCTTGAAGACAATATTACACAAACAAACAAACACACTTTGCAGATCTCAGCCTGGGTCAATTTACATTTAGGCTAAATCTCCACATTTTAAATGGGTCCTTTGAAAGGAGAACCTCTCCTCTCCCTCAGACTTAGAAAGGAGTCAATGGCAAACCACTTCTAAAATCTTGCCAAGAAACCTACAGGGAGTTGACCATGCAACCCCCAGCAATCAAAAACTGACTCCAAGGCACTCCCCTCAAAAAGCACAGTATTGACAAAAATATTTGTCTACCTACATCTGATTTCCATGGACAGGTGATTCTTCAAGAGATGGTATCTGATTACTGGAGCCAAATTTTTGAGGTGTACTTGTGTTAATGTTTGTATTATCATCAGCTATTCTCTGACTAGAATCTGGGGGAATGGATACATTTCCCTTGGTCCCATTGCACTTCTGGTTTAATGTCTGCACGTCATTTCCCAGATTATCCATTCCCATGTTTAATTCACCCAACTTTTGGATAGACCTGTAGGACATATAAAAAAAATCTTATTTACTCATAACTCATAAACTGCAAGAAGTAAATCCAGTCAGAAGGAAAATTAAAATCAGGTTAAAATATGTTTTTTTGCAACTATCATTATTCAATGAATTGTCAACATTTTTGCTATCATTTTGTTACTTGGCAACCCAGAAATAGAAAATCACTAAAGCAAACCTATTAAGAAACTGTTCTGTAAGATTCTGTTGTTCTGAACCATCTTCCTGATTAACTCCTCCTTCTAATAACATTTGTTGATACAATTGCCGTTGTTGTTCCTTTTGCTCTAAGTGTTGTTGATATCGTAACCGCTGTCTGTAATATTCTTGAAACTGCTCTGTTGAATCTCGAAGCTAAAACAGATTAAATAAAATTAAGCGTTGCTGAACATATCCACCATATTCTTATTAGAGGTATACAATATAGTGACAAACATTTACCCGAAACATTACCATCACCTCATAAGCACAGAAAGGAAGGCAGGTAACCACTCTATTATATATTCCCATTGGACAAGTTCCTCCCTACTTCTAAGTTCATAGGCGCTTTCTTCCCTCCAAAATTAGGCAAGCATATAGCATAAGCTGTGCTACGCATGCCCTGTAAGCCAAAAGGAGTAACTTATGTATAATGCTGCCCTAAGCACTACTCTCTTGACCCTAGGCATAGGGCTACTGCTATTAAGCTGGATTTTTGGCTAAGAAACAGATTTAAAAATGGGGAAAACATAATTGCGCCATATAAATGCTCTGTACAAAGTGAGGGGAAAAGTGTTTAGCATGAACTTGTAAAGCAACTTTGGATTCTATATTTTGTGTTCTTTATCCTTCAGTTTGGCCCTCAAAAAAAGGAGGGCATCTGTCTAATTGGTTATCTTCATGCTGTCCTCATGTTATCATTTGCCACAAATGCTGAACTAATCTTAACTCACATAAATGTACACTTTTCAAATTTTTATAGAAAAGGCCTTGTTTCTATTTCAGCAAAGACTAGGCTAAATACTTTTTTATTTGGGAGATTTGATACATAGTCAGGATTTTTTTTAAAAAAAATATCTTTTCTATTGCAGACTTCTATGTTTGGTAGATTCATGTGATTCTAAGGGCAGAAGACCATCCCAAACATTTCAAGATGGTGTTGTAGAAAATAAGGAACAAAGATCAGATGTACCTTGAATGACCTTGAAGGAAGGAAAAATAAATGAATAAAATTGAGCCTATGTATAAATAAATGCATTTATTCTCATATCATCCCCTAAACATTGGCTATCCAACCTTTCCTTAAATACTTCCAGTGATAGAGATCCCATGACTGTTGAACCCAGGCTGTTTCACCCATACCTCTCATGGGGAAGAATTTTCTCTTTATTTCCAGTTCTCCCTTCGTGGAGTTTCTTACCCTCAAGAGCTATGGAGAATAGATCCACCTCTTTTCCTTGTGACAGCTTTCAAGTATGAAAAAACTCCATCGTGCCTTTTTGTAGTTTCCTCTTCTTTAAGCTAAACATACTTTAACAGTTTGTCATAAGATTTAACTCTGAGCCCCATCTGTTATTCTTCTCTGCACTTCCTAGTTCGTCAATGTACGGCTTGTATTGTGGTGATCAGAACTGGATGTAGTATTCAAGTCCAATTTCATCAATACAGCATAGACCAAAATATTCAGAAGTCCTTTATTTAAAGTTTTTTAAAAAATACCTCATTTTTTTCTTGCTTGATTGGTCCTTGATTCTGTGTTCCATTTGCTGGCTCTTTTTCTGGAAATGAATTCTGGTGTGTCGTCTCATTACCAGATGAATTATGGGAATCCACAGGAGTTTCACACCTTTTATAAATACAGAGACGAGAAATATATTCTTGTTTTTTTTAAAGTTTTTTTTCTCTAAACTATAGCTCAAGTATTGAGATAAATAGATTGACTACTTGCCAAAAACCCAAGCCCTAACATCTAAACTTCAGGTAGAAAATGCTTAATACAATAATATTTTCTTACTTCTACCTCTAGACATGTATTGTGCTGATCTGAGATGAGACACAATTAAAATGACTCAAAATTTTACACTACAGAGTGTGCAAATTACATAAAGTATGTGCATGTAAAATGTGAGGTTGGAACTGGATAGCATTATATCTTAGGACAACCATTAGAAGGTTTTCTTCTCTAGAAAATAGCAGAGAGCTAGATTAACATAAAGGCTTGTGGCATAGAACTGCCCATAATAATTTAACATATAGAAATATTGGATTAGAAGCTGTGTTCTCTGATTACCCTTTAATAATTTCTTATTATATAGTGACTGCTATTCTAAAATACCCAAACCACAGGCTTTTTACATAATTTATTGTTAAATGTTCAGAGTGGTGAGAATCTTGAAGAGACTGCACCTTCACAAAAATATGATGCTTCTAGTAATCAGCTGGACTGACACCTTGGATTAACATAAAGGATTCTTTGTTTTGCCCTATTTAAGTAGATATATGTGAAATTTTTGTTTTTAAAGGCATTTCTCTCTCTGCATCTTTCATTACAAAAAACTCTAAGCACGTTATAATAATATTTTAAAATGGCATACTAAGAAAAAAAATCAGAAACCTTGAAGGAAAAGCCTTCAAGATAAATCCAGAAAGATCATTTTCATACAAAATCATGTTCACTCTTCCACCTGCATCTGATATGACTCTCTTGCAATATTCCACTACTGAAGCAAACAAGATACAGGAAACCTCGACTTACAACAGTTCATTTAGTGACGGTTCACAGTTACTGAAAGTTACACGGCACAGAAAAAAGTGACTTATAACCATTTTTCACACTTACAACTATTACAGCATCTCCTGATCACGTGATCAAAATTCAGACATTTGGCAATTGATTCATATTTATGACAGCTGCAGTGCCCCGGGGTCATGTGGTCATTCTTTGCAACCCTTTTGACTAGCAAAGTGAAGGGGGCAAGCCAGATTCACTTAACCATGTTACAAAATGAATAACTGCAATGATTCACTTACCAACTGTGGCAAGAAAGGTTGTAAAAAGGGGAAAACTCATTTAACAACTGTCTCACTTAGCAACAGAAATGTTACGCTCAATTGTGGTGGTAAATTGAGGACTACCTGTATCTATGGCAATATTATCTTCCTTCAAAAAAGATTAAATTTAGTCTAACAGCCATATCAAATTAAAGAGCATTTCTGAATGTACTCATCTATAGCAAGCAAGATCTTTTTCAGGAGCACTGCTCAGTATACATTTCGTCTTTCAAGAGGAAGTACAGTTCCAACTAGAATAGTTTGAATACTTCTTCCAGATCAGCTTTCCTTATATCACTAGAATTTCAGTCTCTCAATAGGGTTCTGTAACTGTTCACCTATTTGGATTTACAAAATCAAAGCACACTATACCACACCAAGGGCAAAGAAACAAACATTTTTAATTTATACTCAGGTTAGTTACTATTTGTGAATTTTCTTCTGTACATATTAACATTTCTATGTAATATGTCGCAGGGGTTCAATTTCCTACTTCAGATGCCAACTGGCAGATTTTACGGGCCAGGAAATCCTACTTTCAATGTGATATTGATGGCTGGACAGCAGAGCTTTAAAATTAGCTTTTTGACAGTAAATTATCTATGTATTTGTAGAGTTACCAGCCATTGATCTTCCATAAACTATATATAGGATTAGAACTTGCTTTCAGTATTTTTATGGGTTTACTGCAAAATTATGTCTTTTAAAAACATATTATTTTCTTTCTTCTTCACTGTTTCTGCGCTCTTGTGTTTCTATGACTCTGAACTTTTCCTCATCTGAGTTAATTGCAGGACAAACATGCTTTGGCAATTGTTATTTTCTTCCAGGTTCTCATAAAAACACTTTCTTCAGTTCCCCTGCCTATACCTGAACATGTTATAACCGCCTCAGATTTTCAAACCATTTTTTTTTTTTTGACCAGAGACACGCTCATTCACACTTAATTCAGTGATATAGTCTGGTGATTTCTGTGGGGCAGAATTGGTCCAATTCCTATTGGTAAATGTTACTGGTATGAGCAGCCCCCTGATCTAGTCTGGACAAGAAACTCCAGATCCGTCAAACTGGCCTTTCCTCAGTTCAGACACCTGGCTCTTGTACCGCCGATTCAGAGATCCTCCTGAAATTGGGATCTATCCCCTAACAGGTGATAAGCACTGAAAAGGTGAAGTGGGAGGAAGGCGACTTCTATCGCACAGCACTCTATCCACCAATCACAATACATCTGCCTAATGTCAGTCAAACTACTTTTGAGCACAGATTTAGTCCTGTTCTGAAAGAAGGCTAACCAATAATGGTAGGTGTGACCAAAAGTTTGCACTGTGCAGTGGGTCTGCTCCCTTTTGCTTCACTCGGCAACCCCACAATACCTCCTGATAGCTATTAGACATTTATAAATCCTCTGAACCATGCAGGTTGAATAAGCTTTGATGGATGGCTAATCCTCTTAGTGTACCCATTTGTCACAACTTATATAGACCAAGTCTCTAAGACTTATCTCTCTTGTTTAGTCCTAGTTTCCTGATATTAGGGGAGTGATTGTTTGATATTTCCTACCAGCTAGTAATGTCTGAGGGAAGGAAAACAAATTTCCAGACAGTATAAAAATCCCAACAGCTTCTCCACTAAATGATCAGTGGTAAGGTAAGCAATGCGAGGTACCTCAGGTCCTTGGGGGAGGACCTGCGAGGCCAGGTACATATACAAGTGTCTCTCTACTTAAGAATTCAGAATTCTTCTCTGGATTTTGCCAAGGATGATTTTCAGCACCAGAGTACAGAGGCAGCACAAGGTAAAAAGTATGAAATGCCTGCCTGGGAAGTATGTCCAGAAAACAAGTTAAACTCTGGTTGAGAAGTTTTCTAACTGAGAATTATTACTGAGGGGGAATGTAAGACATATCCATAGGGGAGAAGGAAGGCAGTAATACTATTTTTTATGTTATATGTTTTTAATGTAATGTTATTAACAGTGTATATTAATACGGTGTATTACACTTAGCATTGAGGACTAGTCTCACATACAATGCAGTCATCAAGTTTTCTATACTATTTTAAATTGAGACTAAAGAGGTTTCTTGTTTTGCACTATATAGATGGTGGTAGTTTACCCAAGAAGAACTAAACCAGTGTATTATTTGTAGACTTTTTCTCAACGCAAGCAAAGGTCATGAATAATCCCAGTTTTGACCTCACGCCGGCATACACTGGACTTCCTAGCTCCAAACCAACAAGTTGCCAGTGGTAGTACATAAAACCAGTATCACCTCATCAGGTTCTCCTTACAGGTTCCCCAACTCCTCTTGGCAAGAGAGCAAAAGTGAAGATCCTGGGAATCTGTGCCCTCTACACAAGAAACCACATCCAAATCCTGAAATGTACAGCCTTCCAAGAAAAATCTCTTGCTGTACCAGAAATACACCACTTGAATGCTCTTAACTGATATCCACTAGGGAAAGAACTAGGAGTGCCAGATTGCCAGGTGAAAGGGTTGGTCTCTATGGAAAAGTGTCTAGGTTTATCAACGACAGTTTCAACATGCTATTAAACAGAAGACAGGTGGACATCTTGTTTAATCTTAGTATTGGAGAAATAGTTTATCACAGTTCAAATTAACCTCTGTAGAAGGATGAAAAACAGCTGAGAAAGATTAATTTGAAGAATGCTCCAAAAATCAAACAACTTAGCATGGCAAACTCCCAGCTTAATTCAGCCTACGTACACATATTTTTATACATTGTTATTAAAGCATTATGATCTGACAATGGTTAATTATCTATTCTTGTTGAAATGCACATGGTTGGGATACTACATTTTATGCATGTTGTTATTATAGAAACAATAACAACATGCATAAAATGTAGTATCCCAACCATGTGCATTATTGTTTCTATACACTATTGCAAGATATACTGAACACATTTTCTCCAGATTTTAAATTGTTTTGATTTCTATCCCCTACCATCTTCTTTCAGTGACCTTCACCTCTGTTGTCCCTTGATTGTAAAATTGTATAGTGTTTTTTCTTGGACATACGGAATGGCTTTCTTTATTAAACTGCAAACATTTCCAGGCACTGATAATGCTTAATAACTAAACAATTATTTAATCAATAAATTACTGATCACTATTGCATTGTCTCCTATTACAGTTATTAAACATTTATGCAATTTTGTAGGGAAAAAGAAATTTTAATATTTATACTGGAAAACAACTTCAAAATCAAGTTTCTTTGCATAAATATATAAAGTTGAGGACAACTTACCGTTCAGGTGATTCTTCACAAATGCTATGGCAATCAGTAGTTTCCAACATTAAACTACGAGTAAGATTCTGTACTCCTGGATAATGGAAGTTAGCAAAGGAGTGAGACATAGGAGATGTTTTTGTCCCAAGGTCAGTGATACGTTTATCATGACCTGTTAAACCACAGGAGAGTCCATCCAATGCAGGATTTAAGGAACGGCTCATGTAAGCATCAGCGGATTGAGGCCGCCTCATGGGAGAGGACGGATAAGGAGAAAGTTTGCTGATGAGGGGTGTCAAAAGATCAGCGTAGGCAGCTTTTGTAGGTTTTAAAAGTTTGTCAACATGAATGTTAAGCATTTTTTGTTCAAAAGCACAACAGAAAACAGTAGAGGGCAGATTCTGAAGCCACGATAGCAAACTAAGGTCCAAATCATCACATCCATTCCCACATAAAAGGTCAATTCCGAGTAACACTTCACTCTCTGTAATTTCCTCTCCTGTTGCTTTACTCTGACAGAACTCAACACAACATTCATATAACAGCCCCTTCATCAGAAGCTGAAATAAGCGATTATTGCTTGCTTTAAATCCAGCCTCACTTAGTTTTCTATCAGCAGGAATAAACTCTGCCACCATGATACAAGCCTCTTCAAAACAGTGAACTCGTGCAGTGCTGGGATTCCAGTCCTTGAATTCTGCATGGTTAGTCAGACGAGGCAATGTGAGTAGTAAACACAGTTTGCTATAATCTTCTTTACAAGGACAATATTCTTCTAGAGCATGTAGGCACTGCACAGCTTCCTGCATTGTAAATTCCAACTGCGGAGGAGGGGGAAGCATTTTTGTTTACTTAAGGGAATAAAGTAAATTTATCACAATGCAATTAAACATATGGTAGTTGCAATCCATTTGTTCTGCTAAAGATATTTACCGGATCATACCAATACAAAATAGTGCATTTTATTTCCCTTTGAAATCTAATGGTATTTCTTTCTCATATACATGTTTTAGACCAAGTTTAAAGCAACTTCTTATAGACATACTTTATATGTCTGGTATCAAAACTGGATTACTTTTTCATACAAAAGAGCATTACTTTTTTCAGTCAGACCACATGTCTCATAGATGGTTGTCCATAAATCCAATTTATAAAAATAAACAAAGAATTGACAGTAATAGGCACCTTGGGTGCAATTCCAAGCACCACTTAAACACCATCAGCATTGACAAAGTCATAATCAGTCAATTGCAGAAGGCAGCTTTACTTGGAATAGCCTGGTGTGAAGCTAGGTCACCCCCTGTGGTACATCATAGATAGTGTTAAGGGTGAAACAAATGGGTTAATAGTCATAAGGAAAGCAAGTAACTACTCTGTCGTTATTTGTAGTCTCCTGGCTAATGTAACATCGCCATATGATAAACAAACAAAATTGGAATGGCTTACATCCTGTGATATCTCTAACACCATCAAACTTTGATATTTGCCTATCCCAGGTCCTTGGAAAGGACTTGATGGACAAAAATGCCAAATCCAGTCTGAATATCTGGCCGACTGTGTGATTAACCATAATAACAATAATACTCTGCCTTTCAGTCAAAATTAAAGAATAAGAACTAAACTCACTTATAAATAAGAAATTGAAGTATTTCCAAACTTCTGTATCATATTAAAATCATACCTCAAAAATCTCGGGTAAAAAAGGGAATTTAACTAGGGGAAAAAAGACATCCAATTTCATGTCACAAGCTTCTCTGGGGAGAACATTTCAGAATAAGAGCCTCATGAAAAAAAAGAGCCCATTATAAAGCACTGCATGTCTTATTTCAGTATATGGAGATGCTTAAATAAGAGTCTGAAAGAAGATATTATCAGCAAGGTTTTCTTAGTCCGACTTGAGGGAATTTAGTATGATAGCTTGCTTAACATGACAACTTCAATCCTTGTGATAAAATTATGTCTGGGGATTTTTGTATTAAGTGGAACTTAGTTTTTGCTGTAAGAATAGATGTAATTATAAAGGTAAGCTAAGATTGAATTTGCTCAGACTAAAAATCAAGACATATTAATGATTTTTATGTTCTTCTATGAGGATGTTATGTATAAGTCTCACAGCTTACATGTTGAGGCTCATCCTCTGCAGACATTGCATTATTTACACATAAGGCTTCTAAAAACTTCTGTTTCAGTATGATATAACGAAATCTGTAGAACAAAAAAATAGAAATGCAAATTAAGTAGGAGCAGTAAGAGAAATTTCTATGAATTTTAATGTAAAAAGCATTTAGATTAAAATTTTGAAAACAAAATAAAAAATATTAAACAGTTGTTGCCTTACAATTTTGGGGGGAAATTAAACAGCTGTCAAAAACAATGACAAGTTACTTAACTGTTATTTTGTTTCTATTTACATAAAGAAAGGTTAACTGTTATTAGTTCAACTGATAAGCAGTCAAAGAAAAATGCAGTACAACTTAACACATCAAATAAGTTCTACAATTCATTTTTAAGAAATATGAAGTCTAAGTGCAAGTGGATCTCAAAATTAAATTTGTGTTTGCATTCTTGCACTTATATCCTTTGATTATTTTTTTCTTTTGTACAGCAGTTCCAAATTTGGTTATGCACAATGGCAGGGTTTTTAGGGGGAAAAAACTATCAATACTTCACAGCAGATGGCTTTATGATCCCAGGCAATTAGATATATAGCACTAAAAATAATTGTTTGTCTAAAAACTCCTTAATCTCAGAAACAAAGTGTTCATTTTTTGAAATAGCTTGCAGGCCATTTACCAGCAAAATCTGCCAGGGTTAAATATACTTGTATTTATGATATTCTGGCATTAATCATATGAACAGGGTTGCAGTTGTGGTATTCTGTAATGATAAGAAAAATTATCCCGGTTATTATATTCCTGCCATCTTCTTGGCATCAATATACTTAGCCTTTCTGTTATTCTAAGTGTTTTTTATTTCTCAGTATAATCTATAGTTAGTGATATTACAAACATTAAAAACTGATTACCTTTTTTTATCAAATTTATCCATGCACTCCAGAGGCTGGATGAACTGAAGAACTTCATCCCATTGGCCCTCAAGTATCAACTGTCTTTAAAGAAAAGAAAATTGAACTAAGACTTAAGGAACAAACAAATCATTCCTGCAACTGTAAGCCAACTTTCAGGATGAAAAACTCTGCAAACAGTCAATAAAAGCAGGTAATCTTTAAGGCTCTCCAGACTGGTCCAATACACATGGTAAATATTTCTGTTCTTTCAATATTTAACAAATTTGTCTAAAATAATTCAGTATCAATGTAAATACTAATACATTCTGGAATTTTTTTTTTCAATTCTGTAGGATAATAAATAGATAGCTCACTAAAATATATTTTTCTGTTGGACATAAATTGTGCTGAAAGGGGGATATAAACATCCCTTTATATGTAATTGCAATATAAATTCTTGGCAAATGGATGGAACAGTCCAACAACTAAAATTGTTGAATTGCAACAGCTAAAATAGTTGAAAAGATAAAACTGTATACAAAATTTTCATTGTATAATGTATTAGAATTTCTCCCCAGTGCATATCACTATATAATTTTTTTTAAGTAGCTGTTTTATTTTTTTTTCAAACCTAAAAGAAAGAGATGTCCAAAAATAACAAAGGATGCAGCAAATCTTCTTTTTATAATGCTATAAAGTGCTGGTGGCAGGCAAGAAAATTACTTTAAATATTTTTTTTAGACAATTAAATCTCCCTTCTTGTAACATATTATAATTAGTACAAGATGATACACTTGCACACATTATGTATCAAAAGAGAAAATTTAATCTAATTATATTTTTTATTAAAAATTGTTTCAAACCAAATTTGAGTTATGTTATTTTATCTGCTTGTAGATCTTGTAACCTTTTTGCACTGTAGTCCATAATGTAACTTTGAAAAGAATTTGGTCTTGTGGATGGGGACTTACAGCAAGCAAGGTCTTTTATTCCCTTTTATGTAGAGTGTGGAATTCTTCTCATTCCCTCCATTCCCAAAGGTACCTGAAGCAGCCCACAGAAAAATTGATAGCAACCAAACATATTTTTATTTATTTATTCTTTTATATCCTGCCTTTATTATTTTCACATATATATAATGTAATATATACAGTACCCACTGAAAATGGAAGGTAAAATGTGCTAGCAATTATTTTCATTCTTTTTTGCAGAAAGTGGGAGAAATTTTGTTCTTAAAACAGCAATAATTTGGGGCAGTGGATGAAGAAAATGACATTTTTTTGCCCTCTCCTATTGGTCAGCTCAGTGAAGAACACCAGCAGATGCCAGTGTTCCTTGCCAGTTCTTTGTATTGGTTTCTGCAGCTGTGAAGAGGATTGTACAAAATAGTTTAAAGACATTGGAGAGTAGAAACAGAACATGTGGAAATGCCTTGGGTCTGACAGGGATTAAAGCATCTTAATTAAATATATTCACTTTATTTTGCAGCATATTTAATAATGTAATAATTTATACCTTAAGAAAAGCATATCATCTGAGAATAGGCCATTAATTACACCACTTTCTTTTTCTAGAGCCAACATACTGATATGAAGCTTTCTTGAATTCAAGAAGTCCAGTATTAGTTTGACTATTTCAGCTTCTTTGATGTTAACTGTCTCTTCAGCTGTCATTGTGTAGGCTGGAAAGCAAAGAAAATTACAAATCAGATCAGATCCAACCTAAGAAAATTCCATCTGGCATTGTTTTATTTCAACAAGCACAAAAAACTTAAATTAAAATTGCTGCCATTCAATATATTCAAATCATTTATACAACAATTCACATTTGGTGTCTTTGCCGAGAGTAATGCTAACATACTAAGCTATGTTTCAATTTACAAGGATTCAGTAGCACAAACAAGATTAAACACTTTTTAAGAAGTCTAAAGAATATTTAGACATTAATAAAACTGAAATTCTACCTGATATTATAGCTACATATATACAGATTTTAATACACATACAATTCTTAACTTTATATAATTATTAACATGACAGAAGAAGACACATTTATTGCAAATGAATACTTTGTACTACATTTGTTCTATTAAATCTGTCTTCTCAATTTAAGGGAATATGACACGTTTAATGTGATTCAACATTTTCTCCTTATTTATATTCCATTGCAAACTCAAAGAGCTGGTCAGTATATAATATTCAAAATAATATACGTAGATCAGACTTTGGGCATATGGTATCAGTGGGGGATGAAGTAGAAGAAATACCCATGCTTGGCAAGGTTGAAGTAACTGGAGTAAGAGGAAGATACTGGATGAAATGAATTGACTAAATCAAAGAGATTAATGGAATATCCTTGAAAGGAATATGAATTATTAACAGAAGCAGGTCCAATACTATTTGCCCTTGCAACCCGCAGGGACTATTCCCAACTCTATGGTCCTTAACTAGCTAACTGCTTGGAGCCAAGAAAAAAAATACAAAATTGTTAATAAAAATGCTGCTTTTAAACACTGGAGAAACAGGAAATGTTTTAAACAATACCAACTATGGGAAGCCTTAACTAAAATCTGCAATTCAATTAATATGTTTTAGAAATTATAGTTCACATATCTGTTCCTTTCTTGGCTGATAAATAAAATAAAATAAAATAAAGATTATTTGGGTGGGGGACTGCAAAAGTGATATTTAAACATTGTTGAAAATGTGTTTTAATTGATTTTCTTAAAACAGCTGCATTTTTTCCAGGATTCCATTTTGCAAAATAGATGTCTAAATACACACACACACACACACACACACACAAACACACACAGGGAAAGACAGCTAGATCAAATTTTAAAGTAGCTGTACCAAATTTACAAAACATATAGCACTTGAAATTATTACTACTTTCGAGGGAGATGTTTTATTTACTTTAAGGCACTGTGCACAACTCCTGTTTTGGCACATTGCACAGTCCTATTACTTAGTATCGTGCCTATTATATCCCATTGTTTATACAGCATTCTTTTGAATGTGTTATATATTAATTTTGTTGCATTTCAAATCCCGCCAAATATGTGTTGACATTGAATGAAATAAAATACAAAACCGTTTCTTTTGAAGTTAATAAATTTGATTTGCATTCATATATAAAGGCATGGAAAATTATAATAATTATAAATATTCATACTTAGAAATTTGTTTTATACTCATGTTGGCAAAAGGAAAAGGAAAGGGCAGCTAGCTTAGAGGTGTTATTTAAAGAAAATTGAGTATATATCATTGTGCATGACAAAACACAGAATCTGAACAAATAAGATGCTTTCCTCTGTTGAAAATAGCTGCTTGCATTTTTTTTTCCTAATTATTTCACTTCCCATTTAGCAATTGGGACATTTGTGTTGTACATTTATATTGTAGGAAGACCACCCCACCCCAGAATAAAATATTATTTATTCTTAATATTGAAAAGAGGCAGGATAGAATATTTCCCCAAAGGAGAAGAGGGAAAAAAAAATAACGAAGGTAGAAAACAGCCCCAATCTCCCTGCCACAGGAAACTGGCTGCAAGCAGAAACTTGAAGAGACTGGTCCACAGGAGTGGAGATTTTGTATCTATTCAGAAAGACAGGGCCAATCTATTCATAAGCAAAGAGACTCCAAATAAGCAACATAATTAGGCAAGCCAAAGCTGACAAGATTAGCTCAGATAAACAGCTAGGAACGTGATAGCGAACCTATGGCTTAAAAAGGCCTCAAACCAGCCAAAAAATCATCTGTGAGGCACAGTGCAGGTAAGGGGGTGGCAGGGGGATTGCGCGTGCATGCGCAGGGGGCGTGGGGAGGGTGCCCCCGCATTGCATTCTGGGTGCTGGCACGCGAGTGCATGCGCACTGGCGCCCGCGCAATTTTTGGCACAGAAGCTCAAAAAGGTTAGCCATCACTGACGTAGAATATGCATTTCCCTTTTGCCTGTAGAACCAACCATGACCCCTGCATGACCCCATAGGAATCTGGCAACAGCCACTGAAATATTAAAGGACACATTCTTACACAAAAACAGGTATCTCAATCACAAAGCCCCAAAGAATGTATAAAAACCCACCGACTCTCAACCCCATTTTGTCAGCCACCCAGAAACATGTTGCTGTCACTAGTTTCTGGCTACGAAATAAACAGAGAATTCCTTTCCTCCAGCTTGCTTCCATTTTATTTCCAGCGCCTTTCTCTTGGCTTGGAACTGGATCAGATTTTTCTTCCAACAATATGATCCCTGGAAATATTCCTGTCTAGAATAGGAATCTCAGAAGAACAATCTGACAGTCCTTTAGCACTCAAAACTAAGAGATCTTTAAATAGAGCTTCTTATATTTCTTCTATCTCTTCATCCCACTACATTACCCATGAGCATTGGTGGATCCAAAATTTAATCTGATTTTTTGGTAGCTGAATAATAATTGTATGGAAATCTGACACATTTAAATATTCAAGGCGTTCTTAAAATGAAAATATTACAGATGTGAAATATGACCAATTAACTGAATTTTAAGGTGAAGAAATGCAATTAACACACCTTATTTTATTAAATATGCATACATGCTTTTGGGCAGAAATTAACACAACACACAACCTAGAATATACCATAGTTACACTTAATAACAACTTTAGCAGTAGTGCCAAAAGATGCATAAAGGACAAAAAAGGATATTTATACCTTTCTTAAATGGAATAAAAAGATGACAATTTGAATTACCTCATCTATAAAATAATTGTCATTAAAGGTAAAGGAACTATGTCTTGTCATGCACCTAGTCTAATTTTAATCAATTCACTGACAACTAGCTAAAGCAGTCTTCATACAAAATGTGTAACTGCCATTTTTCACAAGACAGTAAATTCACTCCATTTGGCAGTGGGTTCCAGCCACAGACATGAAGTACATTTACATTTTCCCTAATATTAGACTGTATTAGGTGTGTGGTAAAATTCTTCCATAAGGTTAGGAGCTATGGAAGACTGGATTTCTATTAGAAACAATAGTTTCAGCTTTTTGCTTAATTAATAATTCACTGCTACAGTGTAGAGATTAAAGAATCTTACACAATTGTGGATTAGAATTCAAGATGCAAAAATTATATTTACAAGTTTGAGTCACAACAATTACCTGACATAGGTAGTTTGTACTATGGAAATTACATGACAATAATCTTTCCCACAAATATTTAAAAGCTAGCAAACTCAAATGTTATAAAACCACTACAACAATATTTCGCAAGCAATAAAAATATTTGCAGAATATTATTAGTACAACAAAATAACATCTTATTCCTTGGTAACCTGTAACTATCTGGTAATTAATGATCAAGAGATCTCTTCTGCCAGGTAATTAGTCTCATTTATACTTTGAAGAAACACAGCTATTCAGTATGCAAAATTTTCAACACACATCCTGTACTTGCACCCATACCATGTAATAAATAAAGGATTTAATTTATTTAGATAGGCTCCTTAGTGCAGGGGTCCCCAACCACTGGGCCACGGACCGGTACCGGTCCGTGGAACATTTCCTACCGGGTCGCCGGTTTGCTGGGCGCCGCCATCTTTTTTTTTTTTTAAACAAGTTTTATTGATTTTACAAACAAACAAACAAAACAAAACATCATTAAACATTAAAAACATAAAACCTCTTTCCATTGTAGATCTTTACAAGGCAGGTAACATATTGCTTTATATCACGTACTTATAATTTATCCCATTTCCATATAAACACGTAAATTCCCTTTACCAAATTCCACATTGTTTCTCTTTAATCATTATTCAATCATGTTTCCTTTCTGATTTATCTGCTATTCAGTCATCAAATTGGCTTGTTTATAATTATTCTCATCTAATCTTCCTCCGAGATTTTATTATTTAATTCTTAATTAAACACACACACATAAGACATAGACATAAAAACATAAAACTTTCTTCTAGAAAGTAACTTGGCCCCAGATTACCTCTTTTTGTATGGACTTCAATTGAATTCATGCTCTTCTTATATACCATTACCCATCTTATTTACCATTCTATATCTATTATATAACTCCTCTCCACTTTTGCCTCATCTTAATTCTGTTTTATATATTTAATCTTGCTTTAAAGAAAAATATTTTTATATCTTTTGTCCATTTCTCCATTTACATCTGTCTCATTTCCAATTTAAGAAAGAATAGTTTCCCCTGGAATCACTAATCAGAGTATGATGCCTTTCTATCATTCCCCTAAATTAAAATTTAAAATAACACCTAAATCCCAATCAGATTCTGCTTAGTACATTCTACTATTTCAGAAACCAATACTACAATAATAAATCCATAACAATCAACACATTAATCCATTAAACTCTATATTCAAACTAATATTTTAAACATTCCCTTTAGTATTTTATTAAAACTTATTATCATTCATTATTAAACCTTTTAAAGTTATGTCTTGATATTTTAGTCTTTTATTAGATCTTAAAAAGTTCTGATTATCTACTTATAATACAAATACCACTATTACAATACTCATGTGTACTTTGCAGAATCCCCCCTTTTTTTAAAAAAAAAAATCCCATATATTACCCATTATCCCTAAAAAAAATTTCCTTTTCTCCATCTTGTCTTATATCTTTGTAACTTTTTCCCCCTTTTCCCTTTCCTTCTTAGCCCGCCTAAACTTTTTACCCCCTCCTCTCCAAACCTCTGCCTTCTTGATTTCCCCTTTCTGTTGCATTCCTCTTTCCTTTTGCTTTCTAGCATTCTGTTGTTTTTGCATCTTCTTTTTCTCTTTCATAAACATTTTTTTATTTCTTAAGTCCTTCCTTTTCGCTCCTCTCTTTCTCCTTTCTTTCTTAGTCACACCGTTTAGTTCATTAAAAATGGCTTCTTCTTCCTCGGCTTCTTCCAGCTGTTGTTTAATTTGCTGACACATGACAAGCGCCATATCTAGAAAACAAAGGGCTTCTCCCATAACATCTTTGCCTTCTTTCTTTATTTTTAAATATTGTTTTTTTTAGTTCATCAAGAGATAGAGCCATTTTAAACTGTTTCTTCTTTTTCTGTATCCTCTTCTTATTATTAAGCCAATCAATTATTTCCAAACTTAAAACAGTTCCCAAAAGTCCCAAAGTCCCACAGTCATCAAACAGTCCAGGCAGAGTACAAGCTTCTTCTTTTTACAGTTTCTCTTCTAGGAGTGAAGTCAAATTAGGGAAAGAAGAAACGTCCAATCTGTGCTTTAAATCTTTCTTAGAATTAATTTCTATTCTCTTTATCTTCAAGGCATCTCCTCCAGCAAAATCTTAGAGTAAAGATTTGTTTTCCCAAGCCTCTCCCTTCCCACTTATAACAAAGGAGTTTGTTTTACCTTCTACCAAAAGGCTAGTTTCCCTTGTCAATTTGTTAATTCCATAAGGGAGGGAGAGTGACTTCCCCTTTTCGTCACTTTTCTTCGCAGCTGAAAACATCAATCGGGAACATTATAGCTTCCAAGTCATTACTTTCCCAGGTGTTAAATATGTCCTTAAGGTCCCAGTTTGACCAAGAAAAAACTTTCTTTAAAAAAAAAAACTCCTTCTTCCTCCTGTGCATTCTTTATCCAGTTGCCGGCTTCTTTATGGCGGCCATAAAAGACCACTGCTGCACCGTCTTGAGAGAAGGGGGTTATTGCCGGCTGGGGGGGGGGGGTTGCGACGGTGGGCGCTGCCATCTTGTTTGATGAGAAAGTGCTTCCAGGTGAGCTTTTCCGGTTGGAAAGCGGCATTTGGGTCCTGAAGGAATCCTCGCGCCTTAGTTTCATCGAAGGGGGGGGGGGCTTCGTACGAAACTAAGGTGCGAGGATTCTTTCAGCACGCAAGGCAAGGGAGCTGAGCGACCGTCCTGAAGTCGTCCCGAAGCGAAGCCCATCGACAAAGGTACAAAGGAAGAGTTGAAGGTGGCGGGGAGAAGTGTGGGACGGCTGGCTGGCCGGTCGCTCGGCTTGCCTTGCCTTGTCATGCGTGCTGATGCTGGTACCGGGCCGCGGATCATTTTGTGATGCTGGTACCGGGCCGTGGCACAAAAAAGGTTGGGGGCCACTGCCTTAGAGTACCTTCAATGTGATTTTTCTTTTAGAATAGCAGATGTTAAAGTGTTTTAACTATTATGTTTACTTAAAACTCAGTTACTAATGTCAGGTTTCACATTTTGATGGAATAATTAAATATTTACAATAATTAAATGTTTACTGTGGAAGCAGGAAGTTTCTATTCAAGTACTTAACACTATTTGGGATTGTGATTTTTTTATATGTATTCCTTTTTCTTCTATTTAGTTTGTTGCTGCCCGTGCTTTTTTCATTTATTTTTTTAATAGAGTTATCTTATCTTCTAGAGAACTCTATTGCTAGGTAGATTAAATAGACATACAATCATAACTGAGCCAATATTTGTCTTTTACTCTTTTTATATAATCAGGATTAAATAAGAAGAGTCATCTAAATATTTATGACTTGATCTAAACCTTTGAAACAGCTTTCTGACACAGATCACTTACTAGATTAGTGGCTTCTAAATTTGATGTGCATAAAATGTGAATTTGGATGCAGATCACATATATTTGGTACTCAATATATAACAAACTTTAGTGCGGATCATGTTATCATGTTTGGTATACTGGACACTGCCTTCTTCATACCACAATTATAGGAGGATTCCATTTGCTCAGTTTATATAAAGTATTTGCACATTTAGTTAGGTCTTTAACTGAAATTAAAGGGAATTCGAAATATTTTTAGTTTATATGCACCTTTATAAAATTATCAAAGGAAGACAGATATATTGAAGAAGCTGTAAAAATAGTTATAAATTATTAAAGGAAAATAGCTCCTTCATATTTGTTGCTTTCCTAATTGGTAGTACTCAACTAGCTGGACCAAGAAGAAAAGTCCTACACAATCTTAAGTATGCCTCCCAGACTAGTTGGATTAACAAGGGTGTATAAAACTGTTGCATTCCTTATAAATAAAATATTTGTTCTTCACTATGGGTATCCCCTAATATAAGGCAATATATTAGGGGATATATTATTATGTTATAAATATAGGGCAATATATTTTAACAATTTAGGCATATGGAACAGGACAACACAGAAAACTTACAAAAAATACATTCCAAAATAAACTTTTCAGGTATTTGGATTACTCAAGAAGGATTACAAAAACTTTCACACTGCCACTGTTTTTATTCCACAAACCTTCTGTCTAAAGACAAATTATGACCTATATTCATTTCTGCTAAAGTGAACAGTTGAGAACAAGGAATAAAGTTACTGCTCCCATCTGCCCTAGTTAGGCAGGTTGCACTACAATAAAAATCCTTCAACTCCAATGCCCAGAACAAAAAGAAAGGGGAAAGATGCCTGGCACTTTTTATAGCTTCAGAAGGTAAAATAGACAACAGCTCTACTCAGCTTCAGTTCAGCTCTTTTGTCTGGACTACAGAGGAAGAGCTATAAAGCCCTCAGATTATCATTGCAGTTTCAGGAATTGAAGCTCAGACACCTGAGAAGGTTGAGGCATATTTTCCTTCTAATGTGAAAAAGGAGCCATAGAATCCCAAAGTATCAATTTGTAGTTGTTTCATATATACTACAGTTGAGTCAGAAATAAATCAGATCATCTGTCCAACACTGTAGACACCATGGAAACACCAATATGCTTTCAAAGTCATACAGAATACTTATATAGAAATGAAGACAACAAATGCTCTGATTTAAAAATGATAGAAAATATTTGTAGCTCCGGTGGTAGATGTTGGTGGTAGTTTGTTCTCTGAGCTTGCTGTTTAACTTTCGAATTTGATGAATTCATTGAAGCCTGATATTCAACCAATCTATCTATTAATAAACATGTTGATTTGGAGTCAGCCTTCAAACCCATATAAATCGTGTGACCAACTGATGGCACCAATCACTTCTTCACTGGGTGACCTTCACGCAAACTGACCAGCCGGTCACATGATAGATGCAGTGGTGGGCTGCTGCCTGGTCACACAGGTTCGGGCGAACCCGCAGTTCTGACCACCCACCCACCTGCCCCTGCACAATCCTTTCCATATATAACTAACTTTCTGGCTTGTTCCCCCCGCCCATGCTGCCCAGCTGAGTTCCATGTTGCCTCTGCTGATTAGCTGCATGTTTGAAGCTCTGTTTCATTCCCAAAGGGGCACGCACTCACACGGTTGGTAATGTAAGTGCAGCCCACTTCTGGATAGATGACATGGCATGACCAGCCAGTCACACAACAGGTCACACAGCATGACAGGTCACCCAAAATGACCAGCTGATCACACAATAGGTCACATGGCCTGACCTACCAGTCACACAACCCACATGACATTTGATATTAATAAAAGTGGTGAAGAACTGAAAAAGTTCCTCTGAGGATGTCACGTAGCCTGGTGACAAAACATTCGGAAGCTACACAGCAAGCTTGGAGAACAAACCACTAACGACAAATGATATGACTGCTTGCATCCTTGCTTCATTTAAATAAATCATGTTTAAATGCACCATAATAAGAACAACACGAAACTGATGCACCCAACTATTTATAATATTCCTCCTTCCAAGTGACTTTTAAAGAATCTGGAGATTGCTCCATTAATTTAAAAAATATTTGTACAGAAAGTAAATACAACTACTTCAGACAATATATACTGAAAAAAATCTGTTATTAAGTGTAGAGGGTAAAGAAAATGACCCTGATGGAGATATACAGATTCTACTGCCAAGGCAACAAGGCTAGAGCGGTTTTAAGCCCACAGTATCCTGATAACATTCAGAAGTGGCTCAGGTAGACAGGCTTGAAAAATTTTATCTATTCAATCTCAATAAAAATAGTTTTAGATATTCTGTGGAGTTGATTTCAAAGTCTGGTCTTTGTAGTAGGGCTGACATCAATAGGGGCACTGAAGAACCAGAATCTGAATTCACTTGATTTTACCTTATTAATATGTGACAGCTAGAATCCATGGCCAATGGAGCTGCTCAGCTGACTCTACATAACCCAATAGTTCAAAGAAGGCAGACATAATTAGATTTAGTTATCACTTCTCCTTTCCCTCTTGAAAGATCCTAGCATCTAACTAAACAGAGGAATAAAATCTTACTAACAATTCTTCAGACAATTATAATTTAATTGCTAGGATCTTTTAGTCAATCTATAATCTAGTATATAACTTCTACAATCTTTTTCAGCTTTGTAGATAATGTTCTATTCAGTCACCATGTAAATCCTTGAACAAATAATGTTTTTTTTCAGCTTGACTACTTGCCAAGATGTTAAAATGATTTGTTTCCCCCTTTCCTCTCCAATCCTTTTGTTTTGTGTATTCATCTCTTTTTCTTTCTGTCTTTTATAATGTTGTCCCAGTGTTATGTTTATCTTACCTCTGACTGTAAAAAAAATACTTAGAGCCTTTTTTTAAAGTAAAGAGCAGGACAAAAATGCTAGTAATAAATAAAAAGAAACTTGGTTTTGGAATGTAACTGTTGGTATTTATAGCAAAACAAAGATAAGGGCAGCAATAGCAATACATGCAATGTTTTGAGTTCGGAGCAAGATTCAACACATTTTCTTTAGCTTCTTCCCAAATACCAAACGTGGTCCCAATTCTGTTTAGTTTTCAGAGTTATCATTCTGAGAACAAGCCTTATCCTTTCATATTATTTCTTTCCATCCTTTTGTTGGAAAAGAAAGAATAATGAAAGTAAAGAAGTCTGTAAGTTATTACTTCTGGAATTTGTTCCAATTCCTTTACCAACACTGGACATAGGAAACATCTATATTTTCCTCCATGAAATAAAGTAATATTTTGCTTTTGCACACTCCTGCACATGTCCTGCAAATCACAGACTGGAAATGCCTTAGGAACCATATTTAATTCATCATTGACCCACCCAGCAATCAGCCTGAACTCATTCTTTTTGCTTCAATTTTCAAAAGAGGCTGCTGAATAATCGATAAATGACATATCATAAAGAGGCATGGTTAGGGCATGAGCCTACTCTGATCTTATCAGGTATCTGATCCACTGAAGGCGCATACATTCCCCTGTTTTCTGGGTGCTTAATTTTTCAACAATTTGCCTTTGGCAGTGGGAGAGTCATACTTTTTCACTGTACCTCTCCCATTTCTTTTCCCAAACTGTAGATGGCAGGGGAAGAGGAGGGTCTTCTGGTGCCAGTTCTCCCAAGAAAAAGTCTACAGAGTGGTGATTGAAAAAAATATATTTCACTGCATTCCTCCAAAAAGTTGCTCTTTTGTCTTACAATAAACTTGCACCTCTACAGATTGGACACTGCAATGTCTACTCAATGGAGAGTATTTTCATACGCATTCAGTGGTCTTTTAAAAGAATTACCCGAACAGCTTTGGTTCTACAGTTCCTACTCAACAATAGGGTTGGACTGCTGTTCCATCTGTCCGCTCCCCTACTTCACTTGGTCTTAGAGACAACCTTGGGAATTTTTAAAGAGAGAAACTTGAATACCAGTGTTTTATTGTGAACCACTTCTATACAGCAAGTTCAACAAAAGGAAGGAAATGATAGATAAGATAAAACATCTTCATAGGTGGCTTAGGGATAGAAGTGGCCAAACTGGCACTAAGCTGCAAGTGATTCAGTGGAACAAGCTATTATTAAGCATAATAGGATAATAATGAAACACCGAGTAAAGGGACATGTTCAGCAAAACCCAACAGAGTATGAAAGGAAACAAGAAGGTTGAGTTAGGGTAAGGAAGGCATAGGAGTCAGGGCATGTGACAAGGGGATGAAAGAAACATGGTGACCAAGAGTGATTTAGATTGCATGGGGGCATGAGAGAAGTAAAAACTATGTATTATAGTATATGTTTGGGAAAGATGCTCCTGAAATAATATAAGAATATAAGTAGTAACACAATGGCATGGATGCATCTTTATGTCCTGGGGTGGGAGTGACCAAGACTGCTGGAAGTAATCTCAAACAAGATAAAGCAATAGATTTTTTTTGTGACTGAAGTGTTTCATGACTGGGCGTGTCTACTATGTCAGCAATTTTGTGAATGTCCAATTCCTGCAATTGCATTTTAATATTTTCTCAAAATGCCTTCTGTGCCCATGGCCCCAAAAGGGTTGGAAGCTCCTGAATATTTAAAGTTCAACAGATGGACAGGACAGGAACCAGTATAAGGTGATATATTATTTATCTGCAACAATTAGTAGACACTGAAGGGGAAAAATAAATTACAAGCACATCATCTTTTGTTTATATGAATTTAGTGTGTGTGTGTGTGTGTGTATACTGCAGTACCAAAGTAAACAGACTCATATGGATAACCAGTAGCATTTAGTTTTCTATAATTCTAAATATACCCGTGGCACATTATATTCCGTAAGGGTTGTGGCACAATTTTATATTCATAGCATCTGTAAGATTTTCAATCAGTCTGAATAAACAAAGAACAAGATATTCCATTAAATCAATGTGTTATCACAACCACTACAACATTTCCAACTATCTGTTCACAGGCTGTCGAGTTCAAAGTTTCATATAACCATAATGCCAATTTTTATTTGTATACAATAAACATACCTGAATTTAGCATATGTGCATTCTCATTAATACATCTCTCCCTTTTTTTTTTACTGCAGTTCTATCATGCAAACAAAGGATTATTGAAAGCATGTGATGGAATTGACTGCCTGAATCTCTTAAGTGATTTTGAACTCCTGCTACAATACTATAGATTGGAACAACCGCCCTGATCTGACACGATGCCAATCTTTGCTATAAAACTGCAGGCACGTAATTCTTAATACTCACAAGAAACAAAGTGGACAATAGCAGCCATAGATTGCTTTCTTAGAAAAATCAAGATTGAAAACCCAAGAACAAGCAGAGCTCAGAGGCAAAACACTGCATCTTTCTCCCCCTTTCAGTGACAAGGCAAACCCACATTTAAATCACTTAACTTTATATACCCTATTTATATCCAGCCTTCCTGCTAAAACGAACGAACACAAACCCCTTCCTATCCAGCCTGCAAGATCATCACCGAAGTAGTAACCTAACCGTAGGGAATAGCCAAAGAGCAGCAGGTGCTGTTAAAACCCAGGGAGATTTTTTGCTCCTGTGTAGATGCTGCAATAACAAAAGAATGCAAAGAGGCGCACAAGGGCGAGAGAAGAAGAAGTAGGTCTCAGATGCGCAATCAACGTCGGTCACAAGTTGGGCAGCAACGGCACACTGACACACACACACACACACACAAAACACAAACACACCCCCTCTGACCTGGAAGGCAGGACGGCAGGGGCCGACGCGAGAAGGCAGGCAAGGTCACTAGGAGAGTTAAAGAGCCTCGTCCTTCCGCCCGTTCAGCATCCACGCAGCCCCACCGAGGCTGCCTTTCTCCTCCCCGTCGCGTCGCTTCCTCCACTGGCGCCAGTCCCTTCTCCCACCCACTCCTTCAAGATTTCCCACCCGCCCCGACGTCCGATCCCCAAAGGCCTCCCTCGGGCCTTCTGCATCCCCCTAACTCCTCCTGCACGGCTTTCCCAAACCGCTTCTTCAGCGCCGCCACCTCAGCGAAGCCCTGCCTCGGCGGCCAGCAAAAAGACCCGCCGGCTGCCGGGAATCGCCTCACACCAAAGGAGAGACTCACCTACAGGGCGGGCCTTTCCCAAGCCGCCGACTCTGAAAGAAAATCGGGGTGAGGGAGGGAGACGCACAAAATGGCGGCAGGAGCTTCCCAGGGGTGTGGGAGAGGAGGAGGAGGAGGAAGAAGAGCCCGTCCGCGGCTTGCGGCCACAGGCGCCCACAAACGCGGGCCCGTGGCCGGCGGGTTGCTCTGCTCGCTTCCTAAAGACCCGAGTGGCGGCGGGCCGGCTGTGTGGTTGTCAAGCGGCTTCGCCAATCGCTGCCCGGGAAAAGCGGTTCCGTGGGGCCCGGCGACGAGGCTTGGGCGGGGTGACAGCGCAGCCGCCTGAATGGAAAAGCGACGAAAGGGGCGGCAAGGGCGGCCGAGGACTGCATAGAAGAGCTCCAAGGAGCGGCGTTTCCCAGGCGTTGGTGGTGGCTGGACCGGAGCCCAAGTCTAGGCAGAACAGTGGATGGGGCGGCGGCGGCGGCAGGGATTGGGTTGGGAGGCAGGCAGGACGCGGCTTCATGGGAACAGTCCAATAAAAGAGCAGCTCCAGTTCGTTGCTTTTATCCCTTGCCACGGATCTGTTTTCGGCCCCTTCCCCCCAGAAAGGTGCGAAAGAGATCTGGGCCGGCTGGAACGTGTCGCTTGGGAAGGCTCCCCACTGCAGGAATCTTGATTTATTTAGGGTATTTCTTAGCCGTTCTCCAAAAGACCCCGGGGGAAGCTTGCGTGAATGCGAATAGCAATAGCACTTAGACTTATATACAGCTTCACGGTGCTTTACAGCCCTCTCTAGCGGTTTACAGAGTCAGCCTATTGCCCCTAAAACTATCTGGGTCCTCATGCAAGAAATATCCGTGGGTTAAAAACGAAATGGGTGATGTGCCACCGAAGTGGGCACTAGGCAATCTAACCGCCGTGCTAAACCGAGTTTCTCCTGCTATGGAGGAGGGAGGGTTAAAAAAAAAAGTCAGATTATGTGAAACAAATCTCATTTACGAGGCGCGGCGCCACTTTTAAAGAGGTTTTGCTTCCGATACCTCAGATCTGGTTAAAGGATGCAGAACCACAGGGTAGAGGATAGTTGACATGGCTGGTTAAAAAAAAAAGGTGATGCTTTTGATCCTTCCGTACCCTAAGTTTAGGATAGCAAAGCAATCTCTTAGAACTCGATTTTGCAAACTTTGTTAGTGGGAAGCAAACAGGCTTGGGGAAACTAGGCAGCAAAGATGACACACCTCTTGTTTCTTCCCACACAACCCCTTCTTTATTAAAAAAAATTTCCATTTGAAGTTAGTTTTTGTAAAAGAAGGGCCGTACATCTGTAATTATATAGACTCTAGTAAAGCTTCAAAACAGTTTAAAAGGAAAAGCTGCAGAGATGCACAAAACACAGCCATTGCCATTTTATTAACTTTACCAACCCACCCCTCATCCATAGTATTTTGGCTGGATTACAGTTTTTTCTTCCTAACCTGTGTTTATCTGTGGTTTGGGGGACAGAACATTTTAAACATGGGGGTATGGAGTGGTGTGGATATTACTTGTATTTGTTTTGGGATGGGTTTTGGGGGGGGAGGGGGGAGTTGTTGCCTTTTTTAGAATCCATACCTGACATTTTTCCCTTAGTTGTGTAAAATTATGCATTTGGCCTCAAAAAAAAAGGGACCAATTTTCATGTGAATTACATGGAAATTTGGAACTTGGGGGGGGGGGGAACCCAAACCCCCAAATCCATTGCAGTTTCACTTTAAACTATCCTATTCAATCAAGAGTGTCTTTTCTTAAGATGTTGCATTCCATTTAACTGTGTTTCCTATGCTTTGAAAGGTAAGGTAGCCTTCCATGCCATGCCCACTACATGTGTTCAATTCCTATCAGGATATTTTAGAATTTCCCATCCTTTGAGATATTTTACTAAATATTTGTAGGTCTGCTAATTCTTTTGTGCATGTGACTAGCAAAGTCATATATAAGAAAGATGTATAAAACTGATAGCTAAATAGTTCCTCTTCACACAGACTTTAAAATGTCCTGCAAAATAGCTGATCTGGTACAAGCCTTAAAATCTGAGCATCTTTTAGAGATTGTAGTAAACAGACATACTGTAGGTATTGTATCCTTTAAAGGTAAATCTGACATAAAATTATTGAGGACAGATGTATACATTATCTCACAGACAGTGGAACTGCTCTGTTTTCCTCTCTAAAGTACTTTTCCCTTATCTGAAAATCTGAGGTACTTTGAGTTTCTGACAGCTTTTTGTTTCTGATTAAAAATATGCCTATAGGATATTTTGTGGAAACAAGTTGGTCAAATGAAATTTAAAAAGTCACAGTTAATGAGTCTTTAGCAGTTTATTGTAGTGTATAAGCTTACAGGTCAATGTTTTGTTCCTATCTAAGGGGTTGGTATCTGAGACTTGGGTGCTCTTTACTTCATATAAGCTATTTTCTCATCCTGGGTATGATCTTTCCGTTTCCTCTCCTTTCTATGACTGTATTATCAGCTATTGTTAAATGCATATGGCTTGTAAAAACTCAAGGATTCTTCTGGAAATTCCTATTCACGACACACTCAGGTCTAGGGTTTATTTTGTGTTTGTCTATCAAACTAATTTAAATTAATGCTGAAAATATCTTTTTAAAAAGGATAGTTTTAATTAAGATGACTTTTTATACTTTCTTTTTTAAATTGGAGTTTTGAATATTTTTAAAGTAATTTTTTTGGCACTGTATTCCGCAAATTGTATAGATGTATGAGATAACTGGAGCATCATCAATTGTGTTCAGATGCTGAAGACTGAAAAAATATAGGCAGTATTTAAAATACTTTGTTTGATTTATATCTCATCCTTATTGGAAATATGTGCTTTTGGTGCCTGAATTTTTCTACTGATTTTTTAAAATAAAATTAATGAATGCTTTATGGTATATTTTCAAGAATAAAGTTTCTTATATTAAACATCAGGAACAAAAATGTCTCAGCTTTGTCTTATCACAGTAGTTGTCAATGGAAAAGGCTCAGATGATTTACAGATAGTATGAATGTGTCCTGCTTTTAATGGTAAAATGCAAGGTTGTCTTCATCAACTGATTTATTCTGGAGAATGTCAAATAGATAAATATGAATGTGCCTCAATAGTTGTGACAACTAGTAATTCTGTGGGTGTGTTTCAAGATGTGCTCTTAAACTATGTGTAGTCATACTGGTAATTGAAGTAAGTCCCAAAGGTATCCTCCGTGATACTACAGGAAAAACAGGCGAGAGTATTTATTTTTAAGAAAATGGCACAAGCAATTAATTTTAGAACCTGTAAATTAGTTTAATGTTTAGTATGCACACTTTCCTTTTGCTCCATAACACAATTTCTTCTTGTAAATAAATTGGGTGGGTTTTTTTTTTTGCTGAATCTGTTAAATTTTCTTGAGAACTGGCATTATATTACTGAATCTTAACGTTTTCCCATAAATTTAGGAAGGGCAGAAAGCATAACTATTTTTTTCTTTTCATTCATCTTCACTTGCTCTTCTTACTTTCTGACTCTTTTTGTTTGGTATACTTTTACTGTATTGAAAAATTATAATTGAAAAAAACATCCCATAAATTTAAACCACACACACACGCACACACACATTGATGACTACTATTAACCACCTTGATACTTTCTCAAATGAACAATTACAGTATGTCCAAAAATTTTCATAAACATCCTTACTACACTTCGACATGGATCACACAATTGTCATAAATGTGTTTTGTGTCATGCTAGAAGACAAAACTCTTCTGAAATCATATCCATAGTAACCTTTGTTTAGTGACCACAATTTGGACTGGCAACTTGGTCATTAAGTGATATGGTCACTAAATTAAATCATGACTATGCTTATGATCTTCAGCTTTTCTTTAATGTATATCCCTACAAATGTCATGAATATGAGGATTGGTTGGAAAGTTGCTTTTTCATCATCATCATCATCATAATTGCAAATAGTAGCTAAACAAGGTTGTTGCTAAACAAGGATTATCAGTATATGGTAATTTATGATACAATAGCACATGTGTGTGTGTATGCAGTAGATTTATAAGTGCAGACCTATCCCAATTAACTGCCTCAGTTTAATCCAGATCAAATATGTACTATAATTAAATTCAGGAAAATCTCTACACTATTCTGGTTTGGACTCTTTGAAAGAATGGGATGTAAATATAATTGGCAATTATTCAGAGAGGCTTCTTATTATAGGATATGTTCATGGGAGAAAACTTATCTATGCTATCATAGTGAATATGCCTTAAAATACTGATAAAACACAAAGGGAATTCTAGAAATATATGGAAATCAACTTAAGTATGCAGTTTGAAGAAGTGGGCCATGAAAGAACTATCATCCACAAATTTATACAAGACAATAAAATTTAATCTAAGAGATGTCCCATTTTGCCATTCAGCTCGTCTCTGGCAGTGACATGGGGCAGAACTTTTCATGCCTGTATTGGCCTTATCAGCCGTTTGCCAACACACCATGGACAGTCCATTACTCACTACATGTCAAGGTTCTCTTAAAAAACAATGGATGAACATCATCAGCAGTGCTGACCTCTTGGATTTTTAAATAATTTTTAATTGGCCATAGTCAGACATTTAATACTTTAATAAGCAGGACCTTACATTAAAAGCTATAATCAAAGTAGTATTTTCTATTATTTTATTTTGGGGGGGGGGCAGCCAAAAAAGCCAACGCAATCCTAAACTGCATTAAGAGAGGATTCAATCAAGATCACGTGAGGTACTAGTACCACTCTATAAAGCCTTATTAAGACCACACATAGAATACTACATCCGGTTTTGGTCACCACACTAAAGAAAAGATGTTGAGACTCTAGAAATAGTACAGAGAAGAGCAATAAGGATGATTAGGGACTGGAGGCTAAAATATATGAACAATGGTTGCAGGAACTGGGCATTGCTAGTCTAGTGAAGAGGACCAGGGTGACATGATAGCAGTGTTCCAATATTTGAGGGACTGTCATAGAGGAAGGGGCAACCCATTTTCCAAAGCACCTGAAGGCCAGACAAAAAATAACGGATGGAAACTGATCAAGAAGAGGTTCAGCCTAGAAATAAGGAGAAATTTTCTGACAGTGAGAACAATCAACCAATGGAACAGCTTGCCTTTAGAAGTGTAGATGCTTCATTACTGGAAGCTTTCAAGAAGAAACTGGACAGCCATCTGTCAAAAATGGTACAGGATCTTCTGCTTGAGCAGGTGGTTGAACTAGATGATCTACAAGGTCCCTTCCAACTCTGTTTATTCTGTTCTGTTTTGTTCTGTTTTTGCTATGAAAGATGGCTTATTTGCCAGTACATGAAATTGCCATCTGAAAGCTTCTTATTTCCAGTTTTGAAACTTTTCTCACATATTCTACTGCTGAAGAAATCTGGTTTGCCTTAAACAAGATCATGTACTTATAATTATATAACAGACACTCCCATTACGAATGAAACTAATTTCTTTAAATATGTTGCAATGATCCAACATTTACTTCATTAACAAAGGTCTTTTAAAAAGACCAGTTTGGGTTTGTTGTTCTGGGCCAAGCTATGCTATGGCAGAGGATCACAGACAGGAGCAGGATTGGACTCCTAGAGAGAGGTGGTTTGTCTACCTGAGCCTGCAGCTGCCATGGCAAAGTGTATTCACCAGATTGGCCACCATTGTATTGTTAGACATTGCCCATTGATATTACTAATTATAGCTTTAGAAACAAACAGGGTTTTGTGGAAAGACATTGATTGATGCTTGTACCTGTTGGTGAGGAAATTGAGGTGAGAAAGAGAAACTGGTAAGAGAGTTAAAAACAAAAGTAAAGAGCTAAATTTTCTGTTTGGTTTTGGAGAGAGGTGGGATATAAGAATGAATTCTGATGAAGAGAAGTTTAGATTTCAGGAAAAAAAATTGGAGAGTTACCAACTGACTTTGTAGGACAATGTCTTGAAAGGGAAGAATGATCTTCTCGAGTGCAGCCAATCAGTAGGACTATGGTTGGCAGGAATTTGACTGAGTGCAAGAGATGGCTAAATTGAATACAAATAAGATTGGATAATAGAATGGATGAACAATTAGAACCCCAAATATATTCTGGAGGTTGGGGATCTGAGTATATAATAGGAGAATTGAAGCAAAGAATGGAGATCAATTAAGTAGGAATGTAGACTCACTGGTCTGCAGATATTTGAATTTATAGATTGAGAAGTTAGGCTTTAGAACAAGTGGGGATTGCTAAATATATTTCTGAGTGGCACCTCTATATGGGCTGCTTGACTTCATCAATGGATTGGCAGTAGAATTCTCTAGGCTATGGAACTGTAATATTTTAACATTTTCCTTTGAAGAAGGATGAGAGGCAACCCATAACTTCATGCTGGTCTGGTCTCATCCTGTAATGGGCTGTAAGAATAACCTTGAGGAACAGAAGGAGCAGTTGTTACAGACTAGGTAATGGTCTTGTAAATGAAATCTGAGTCCAAAGCAAGAATATAATTAGAGAAAGCATATCAGAATTGACCCTCCCTAATTCTCTGGAAACAAAAGATGAGGAGTGGAGAAGTTAATTCAGAATCACAGGATTCTGTTGCTGAAACTAAGAAAAAAAAGTAGAAAAGTAGTACAAGTACTCATAATTTTGATTTCTTGATCTGGACTAAGTCAAAGGACTGACACATCCATAGCCTGAATCATATTGGAGGTCTGATATCTGGTTTTTATCTTAGCACTGGTGCAATATTTGAGAATAGAGGAATGATTATCTGTCTCTTATTATAGTAAGAATGCTTTGTGATATGGAGTTGATAGGGAGGATGGATGTACCTATGTAATAAAATTACTTTGTTTCCAGAGTGTGGTGAGAGTTATGATGAGCAATTTTGCTGAATGTTCATTTAACCTGTAGAAATAAAGAGGTGACAGTGGCTCTTGATGGGATTCCGCCTAAATGCCCTCTTTTAGTTTAGCAATTGAGAGATACTTCTTGATTTAATTAAGAGCTTTAGAAGGTAAAGTGAATCAGGAGATGTCTAGAGCATTGTTGATGTAAGACAAAGAATGAATCAGAGAGAAGATGTGTTCAGGCCTAAATGGTACTCAGAGCACCAGAATGTCAACATTTTTTTTCATTTTTATGGCACTTGCAAAATGCCATCCAAAACGGCATCTTAAACTATGAATTCTGAGGAAGCAGAGAAGGTTCTATATCTCATCAGCTTTCCAGCTGTAGTCTGGATTGTTTTACATTTTTAATTATTTTAAATGTTTCATCCTTTCCTTCCTTATTGAAGAAAGTCTTCAGTCACATGACTAGGATATGGGTTTGGACTATGGTAAATGTATCTATGAATAAAAGGGTGATGCCACCTGCTTTGAAGAAGATGCTAGCCATCGCTTGATCTCAAAATTCTGGAAGTTGACCAGGCTACCCTTTCTTGGAGGAGACCAAGAGAAAGAAATATATTTATCAATAATTATGATAATGAGATAGCTTCATAAATGTCTTAGATCAAGTGTCACAAAAATAAAGTAGAAATATTTTTAATTTCTTTTTCAAGGTTGGGGCAGAGCCTATTTTATAGATCTATCTGTAGTAGGGATATGTGCATGGAAAAGCTTTATTACTTTCAAAATATGGTGTCTGACATTTTATGAAGAATTCTGGATTTGAGTCTAGGGCTCAAAAATTTACACGAGGAGGGAAATATATTTATACTCCTGATGTTAAAGAGTAGGTTCAAGAGATATATTTATCAATTTTTAAAACGTCTATATGATGTAGGAGAAGAAATGTCAGAATCAGGGGCAGAATTAAAAGAGGGATCAGCCTAGAATCCCTACATCTCCACAAGCAATCCAACCTCTTTGAATTCCATTGACCCTTATCTAACTCCAAGTAGATGCTAACCGTTAATTGAGAAAATTCCTGTGCATAGACTGTTTATCAATAAATCAGTTTAACTGGACCTTCTTGTGTGGATCTGGTATTTTGTACCTGACAATATATACATACATAATCCATATTTAATAATGTTAATATATTGATTTGAACTAGCTTTATATTATTACCTATTTTTCTCATTGATAAAAGATAAAAAAAATAAAAAAGCATTTCTTCTCATCTTCTGGGAACTAAAAACTGAGATACAGAAACCTCATATCAGGTTTTTCAATCAGGGTTGGGCTCTAAGAACGTATTTATACCTGAGAGAATTTTTACCCTCTTTTATTATAGTATATCAAAGCATTCCTTGCCTGGGAGTTGGAGAATAATTTATGAAGACATATCTTAGTCAATTTGAGGTGTGGTTGGGAGCTGTCATAGTGAAGGAAGTCTGTTTTTTTAAGAGGACCATACATAGAAGAAATGTCATATTATTGCCCTTGGGGTATTTTTAATAGTTTCCTACATTCCAAACTGAGGATGATGGGAATTATAGTAAACAACATCTGGAAATATGTGAGTAATATCTACACAAGACTTTTGGATTTGCTTATCCAATTTCTTGTACAATGAGTTTTAAAGTATGTTTTTTTTAAAAAAAATAGTGATTCAAAGAAATCATAATGCACGTTTGGTTACTTTCATAAACATGTTTATATTCAGAGGATCTTGCCAGGTCTTGTTACCTCAGTAAATTTGCTGATGTGGTAAGACAAGTGATGCAATGATAAATACTAAGGTCGTTAGAGTATTGCCAATATAAAAATGATATTAATAATTTTTAATCATTCAATCATGGTAAATTAGTAGTATTAAAATTTCAGGAATGCAATTAATATATTTCACAAGATATGGCAGCACTGAAAAGGTTTAACACTGAATTATTCTGCTTCTAACCAAAGAATGCAGTTAGTTTTCAAAGTGCTACAAGGGCTGACATGAAGAGTACTTGAGAAGCAGGCATGGAGGAAACTGTCTTCCTTTTGAAGAAACTAGAATGTATTCCTCTCCCAACACAGAATTCTCAGGTGCTGTTTAGGTGGAAAACCTGATCCTGAGTCAAGTTACTCAGCCACCAATTGAGATACTACAGAGTCTCTGAATACACAGCAATATTTTATACAAGCAATGCCTGACTTAAGACAATTGAGCCAAAATTTTCCATTGCTAAGCAAGGTAGTTGTTAAGTGAGTTTGCTCCACTTGATGACTTTTCTTGCCCAGTCATTAAGGGAATCACTGAATTGTAACATGGTTAAATGAATCTGGCTTCCCTGTTGACTTTACTTGTCAAAAGGTTGCAAAAAGTGGTCACCTGACCCCAGGACACTGTAACTGTCATAAGTACATTCCAACTGCCAAGGATCTGAATTTTGATCATGTGACCATGGAGATGCTGCAACGATTGTAAGTGTGAAAAATGGTTATAAGTCACTTTTTTTTTTGTGCTGGTGTAACATCAAATGCTCACTAAACAAATGATTGTAAGTCAAAGACTACCTGTAATTGAGTCCCATTTATAAATATTTTACGTTAATCAGAAACATTGACATGGTTATAGTTTTAATCATAGCATAAGTTTAATGTTTTTCAAACTTGGCAACTTTATGATATGTGGACATGGACAGATATTGGCAGGGGAATTCTGGGAATTGAAGTTCACACATCCTAAAGTTGCCAAACTGCAAAAGCCCAATCTCAATGGATCTCAAAAAGCAGATACATTCATGGATTGACAGTAAAACTTTTGAGTCTTGGGATGCAAAAGGCAAAATTTGAGTTGAAATAAATCAATTAAATAAATCAATTAAATTAATGAAATAAATCAGTTAAAACAAGGTTTTATTTTTCTGGAAAGGTGCTCGAGTGTCACCTTGTAAAGCATTCCTGGCTTTATTTAGTTTAATTAGGTTTAATTGATTTAATTAACTGATGGGAAGACTAGAGGTAGCACTGGGAAGATTTCTGGGAACGTACTGAGGGAAATTGCCATGATTTAACTTCTTTTACATGCTTTTGGCCTGGATGATTGAGTCTACATTTACATATTGCATTTAATTTGGGGGAGAAGAGTTAGTTCATTCCAACGATTCTCACTCTATGCCTAACCAAAAATTTTTCATTTGACTGAAAAAGTTACGTGGATAAGTAATGAAATATTCTTTGGTTATTACGATTTAACTTTTCGACATATTGAGGGAAATGGGATATGGTGTGATCTAATGCTAGCAGCAGTCATGGTGGACAGTTTGAGGAGTCTGTGAAGAAGTAAAGGAGCAGTTTGTGCTTTCTACAGCTCTTAGGCTTGTAGTGGATTGGGACTATTGCTGCAGGTAGCTAGAAGACAATGCTGCTCCAGGAGGACTACAACAAGATGGCTGCTACAGTGCAAATTCCACATATTTGAAAAAAACTAAGTGGCCTGGTGCAGTTTTTACACATTAGGAAAATGACAGGCAGACTTTTTATAGATGGGCAAACATATCTTTTGAATTTAACTGACATTTGGCTTTAATGGACACTCTTTCCCCAAATGGCCCATTAGAGGTTTTGCTATATTTGAATTAAAGCATGGGTGTCAAACGTGCCACGTCACGATGCCGTCACATGATGTTTTGCGGCCATTTTTCCATTCACGGAACTGGGGTGGGCATGGCCTGGATGTGATGCATCCGGCCCACGGGCTGCCATTTTGAAACCCCCTCAGTTAAAGTAGTTAATAAATCTGTTGTAAAATCTCTCTCTTTGTAGGATATTGTCTAACCCCATACAGGGAGATAAAAAAGTATTAATTAACTAGCGGTATAATATCTTATACAGCTATGTAATCTAAATTGAAATTGTATACCACAAATAACATCACTATTAGGATTTCAGTGCCATGCTTTTTATTTAGATGGAAGAGAAGAACTACATTGTACTAAGTAAGCAGCTATACGACAGTATTTTACAGCACAGCATTTGAAAAAGAGAATAAAGTAGCAATGCTCCAAAAAGTGGACAAGGAAGCATACAATCACTGTACAGTTTTCAACGGACGGTGCCCATTAAATTATAAATAAGCAGAAATTGGCTTTAAACAGCCAAAGAATTAAAAACATACACCAACAGTCATTTCCCCTACCCCATCAAATTTCAGTAGCCATCATGACTGTCAGACTTTAAATACCTGAACCCCAAATTAGGATGTTTGGCAAATTCTCTCATATAAACAATACCTTTCTTATAAAGAACCAGCGCACATGTATTATCACTGGTAAAACACAGGGATTATTCACAAAAACTTTTCTTTTCCCAAACAGGATATCAAATTAAGAGAATGGCTAGTAGAAAATGTTAAACCTTAAAAATTAAAAAAACAGCAGCCTCAACCCTGTCATTACTTTGCTATTATACTATATAGTAAAATTTTAATCTCAGGGGTCTTGACTTTTATTTGTAATATTCACATTCTACTTTTAGACATTGCACAGAATGTTTTTCTGAAATGTAGACAAAATTCATAATACATTCAATAATTTAAAATAACATCCTCGGCTGCTACATTTTAAAAATCATCCTGTTTAGCTAGGTGTGCAAGAATCAGTGTAGTGTATATTTTTAAAAATGTTTCTTTTTTTAGCAAGAATACTTTAGTTTCAAAGCTCTTGCACATAATTTCTTCTTTCACCAACGTCAGTTATGTCCAAACTTGTCTCTCCTAACCACAGATATACTTGAACTATCTTAAAATTAGGTGTACATTTATTTGAGTTCGCAATAAAATTTCCCTCTGCCATTAGTTGGAGGATTAGCATAGAGGGTAGAATGCATAGAACAATCTCCTATTTTATACATACATATATAGGTGTGTTTGTGTGTACTTTCTTTCTCTCTATATATATACAATATGTTTACATTTGGATAAAAGATGGGTTAGATGTCCCTGTCCTTACATGCAAGCAGTAGGAATCAACTAACCACAAATATATTTCATTTTTATAGTTTTAACAAATATACATAAATATAATAACATAAATTACAATAAAATATTGGCTGCATCTTTGAAAAAAATTGATAAACAACTCAGAAACATTGATGCTTAGGGCTGTTTAATAATTTAAAAAAAGTGTTCTCTAAATTTAGGATTTTTTATTCCTGTACATCATCTATACAAAGAACAAAAGCAAACTGTAGTGAATCAAGCTTTTCAACAGGAGAAGTGTACAGAACGTTTACATTTTCCTTTGCAGGACATATTATAAAATTCAAGCATAAGACAGATAGTTCAATACTGTCTAAGTTTCAACACTTTTTACAATACTGAAACAGAACCAGAGCAGTAATTCAAGTCTTTTCCTGAGAATGTGGTTCCACCTAGCTCCCCTCCCACCCCACAACTAAATTGTCTGGTGTTTGAATGTGGAAAAAGTAATAGGAAAAATAAGGGTAGATTTCAAGTTCAAATGTTGCCACCTGTCAGTTAAGCAAAGTTCCAAACAGGAATTACTTTTCTAAAGTAATTAGATGCAACACAGCCCTTCATAAATACTGAAAAGATGTCCTAGTGATATTTCTATATTACATTGTAGGTTGCCCTAGTTCCTTTCAGTTAGGTTGTCAAAAATCTAACCAATGCAGTAAATTACTCTAATAAAATCAACTCTATTGTGGGAAGAAATTTAATTTTGGTCCATATAATGGGCAACATCTTGATCATAAACCAGATACACCCTTTTCTTTCCACTTCCTCCAAAAGACCCATATGAAATGTATTATTTTAACACATTTAATACTGGATTTTAAATGTTCCCGACGTATGGATCTGATTTAAATATCTATGTTGGTTTGTATACAATTAGTATTGTTTGCTTATAGTATGTTTCCTTATAGCCGGGAGAATCTGTGCAAAATTACAGGATGCAATTTAGGCAGAAGCTTGGGAAGAACTGAAGAAAGGATGCCTGTTTAGAAGAAAATAAGGATGGGGGAAAAAAGTCTACCAGTGCATACATTTTCATTTCATGCTATCCTGGATCAGTGCCATGATAGATTGTTAAATATAAGGATGATGTCTTCACAACAATAGTTAACACCACATTTCCCTATTAGAGTTTAAGACACGCTAGCAACAATCCTGCATATGTCTTACAAGGTTTTCTCCTATATGATGTGCTTAAAAAAATCAGAGTTAAAATGGAGTTTAGGTAAGCTTAATTTTATTGTGAATCAGGCTTGTGTCCTTTGTTATCTGCAGGATATTAATAAAATAATAATAATGACACCAGCCTATTCCCAGATCCTTGGAAGGACTTGATAGGTGGATAAAAATGCCAAATCCAGTCTAAACATCTGGCTGACGGTGTGACCAACCATAATAATAATAATAATAATAATGGTGTGGCATGTAAGACACAATAGTCCAGTAAAGTTATAAAGTACAGAAGCAAATTCCAAAACAAGCATTAACAGCATAAGGCAGTAAATGTAAAACTTTTAAAACTTCAGTCTCATAAGTGTGCAAACATTCAGAGAGCTGCAGAACCGAGGAAAGGAACACCACATATCATGAGTAAACAACTAAAATCCCCAGGTGTGAATCCATTGTTCATGATGCACAACACCGAAGTGTCAGTTTCCTGCAAGACTTCAACACTGTGTTTACATTCCAGTTGGCAATGACAGCAGCAGAGCTTGTTCTTCAGAGAAGCCTTGTTACCAAATCGGAGTCTATTTAGTAATAGACAGCAAATATGAAGGTCAAGTTTGCCCCAATTGCCCAAAGCAAGAAATAGCTTCCCACAGGTAGCTATGTCTTTGAAGATGAGAGCTTTTTGGGAGTTACTGGTCTCTTGCTCTGCCATAAATGGCTGTGAATAGTAATTGCATCAACGCTTGCAGAGAGTGTTTTTGCAGGTATGTGGCTGAACTGCTTCTTGTCAGAGTTATATTTATACAGCCCCTCGATCATTCTTTTAGTGATTGATCTGGGGCCTATCCCAGTCAGTTTATTGATCTCTTCAGTTTCAGGGCAGTATGTATATAAAGAACGGAACTGGCAGCCGGAGTCCCGGAAGAGGATTAGGAAGTTGTTGGCATTTGATTTCTCCATTTCCTGCAAGGGAATAAAGTAGAAAAGAAAGTTCTTATTGTGGCAAAGATAAAAATGCACTTGAATGCTTTAAAGTACAAGGGAGTTTTCCTGAACTCTTAGAAAATGATTCCAGGTTCAAGATGTCAATTAAAACATCCATTGTTATTATATGATGTTTGAGATATTGGTACAGGAACACAAGCAATATGGTTGATGAGTTTTGCCCAAGTTTATGACCTTTTTTTGCTGTGGTTGTAAGTGAATCATATGGTTACTAAGCAAATCTGGCTTCTCCTATTCACTTTGCTTGTTGGAAGCCCCCTGGAAAAATAATAAATGATGACCAAGAGATCCCAGAATACTGCTACCATGCATATTAATTGCCTAAAATTTGATCATGTGATTGTAGGGATGCTGCAGTGGTTAAAAGTGTAGGGATTACCTGTATGTTGCTTTTTTTTTGTAAATTTTATTTGAGTTTTCACAAAAAAAACACAAACATCTTTTTTGAAAGTAGCATGATCCCGGGTCGCATTTCTTCGTACAGACACAAATTCAATTTCATGCTCATTTTTATGTTCTATTCCATATTTTATTACTGTTTTACATTTTCTACATAGCTTCTCCCCTCTAATTTTCTCAATTTTATTTTAATTATATCGTCTCAATTCAAATCATTATATTTGTATTTTTTGTCTGTCCTGTTTCAATTTCATATTATCTTTTCTCATTAAACAAAGTTTATCCTGTAGTTTGCTAATTGGAGTATGACACCTTTATATCTTTTAAATTTATCCATTTAACTCTTATTTAGGCTTCAATATATATATTAAAGTTTTAACATTCAATATAGTACATAACTTCCATTCAGATTCTGCTTGGTACATTCTTAAAATACATATTATATTCTTTAAAAAAAAAGATTATAAATATATGTAATCAAAAACAACACATTCCATTCCAACTCAATTCTATCATTAATATTAATATTCATTAAAATCTTAACTTCTATAACATTACTTTTCAATTAAATATCATACTTCTATGGGAACAGTTATAAGCTTACCATGATTAATCCCCCCCTTCACTTATATTTTATAAAGTATTAACTAATTAAAATGTTCCCGTCCCTTCCTAATTCAATTTTCTTATTTATTTTATTTCATTTATTTTATTAAACATTTCACTAAATTACACTAACTATTTTATCCCTCATTTTAATCATACATTATTTCCAATTTTCTAAAGTTATTTCTATTACTAATATAACAATACAATCTTATGTACCTTTACAGAATCCCTTTTTCAGTTAAATTTTCACCCATTATCTCTAAATAGGCCCTATATCTTGTTTCGGTCCTTTGTAACTTCTTTTCCTTTCCTTCTTCCCTCTCTTCTTCTCTCTCCCCTTTTTACCCCCATGTCTCTCTACCTCCATTTTTCTCTTCTGTTTTCCCCTCTTCTGTTGCTTTCCAATATTATACTTATTTTTCAAATTATTTTTCTTTTCTTTGGTTGTTTTTTTAAGTCTTAAATTCTCCATTCTCTTTTCCCCCTTTTCTTTTTCTTCCCCACATAGAATTACTTGTTCATTAAAGGTGGCTTCTTCTTTGTCCCAGTCTTCTTGTTTTGCAGACGTTTCTTGTTGTTTCTCATAGTTCCAAATCTCCATTTCTAAGAATTGAAAAACGAAGCCAAAAGAACCCCTCCCTTCTTGTGCATCTTCTTTGTACTTTTTAAATTCCATTTTCAATTCATCCAAAAGTAGTGCCATTGTGTAAATTTTTAAACAACCACCTGATTAATTTTAGTCATTCAAGTGCAATAACCAAGAATCCGAAGATCACCAAGTAATCCAAATACACGCAAGCTGTTTCTTTTTGCTTTTTTTTTTTCACTTTCTCTTCCTGGGGCTCTACTGTTTAGTTACAAAGTTTCAATTAAAATGTATCTTTTAGAAGTCTTGTTGAAGTTTTACTGTAGATTCCTTTCAATTCCAGGCAGTCTCCTCCATCTTTCCAGATCCTGCCCTTTTATTCTTTTTCTCTCCTTTCGTGTTTATGAAAATTTTTTATTAGTGTCCAGAAATCTTTGTTATCCCTTTGACATTTTGTTTTATTTTCAGCTTAATTGCCTGTTGATGTCAAAGTGGATTTTTCCAATTTCTTATTTAAGTCTCTTAGTTATCATAATAGGGAAAGGGAGAGAAGAAAGAAAAAAACCAAACCTTTCCCTTTTCACTTTCCTTCATTGCTTCAGACTCTTCTTTGGGAACGATGTTATTTTTTTGTAAGTTTAAATTCCAGGGTACCTTAGTTATTGCTTTTGCAATTTAACCCGGTCAGCCAAAACTTTCACTTATCTTCCTCCTGCACATTCTTTTCCGGTCAAATTCTTCTTTGAGGTGGCCATTTCTGACCACTGCTGCAACTGCCTTCAGGAAAGGGAGTAGTGGCCAGCTGAGGAGGAGAGATGCGGCTCTCCTCAACCCTGCTGGCAGTCTCTCCCCTCTTCACCACCTCTACGGGGTGGCTTAGCCCCGAAACCAGCTGGCTCGGGGTGCTCCAGCGGTGAGACCAGACTGAAACCATGCACAATCGTGGATTTCTGTCTGTCGCCGAAGAAGCTCAAAACTGGAAGCCAGCACTGCTGTAACTTTGAAGAGTCGTTAAACAAATGGTTGTAAGTCAAGGACTTACACTGTATGAACAGATGTGCTTGGTCTAGTGGTTAAGGCTAAAAATCAGGAGACTATATAAAAGTTGTAGTGCTGCCTTAAGCATGAATGCAGCTGGGTAACTAAGGGATAGTCACTCTCTATCAGCCCAGCCTACCTCACACTGTTGAGGTTCTGACAAAAATAGGAAGGAGTATTAGCTATGACTTCCCCCTTGAGTTATTTATAAAAATACTAATGGAGATAAAAATATTTAAAAATATGGAGACCATTCTTTTTCTCATGGCATCCTATCCATTAAATATGCTTAAAACAATAGCTTGGACGATTACTCCTCTAATGTCACATATTGCAATCCCAGCTTTAGATTGAATTTTTCTTTTTTATTTCTTCGTAGGTTAGTCTTACCTCTAGTATTTTATTCTTCTGTCCTTCATTTACTTTTCCGGCCAGACAACAATGGGCAAGTGCATTTTGGATGATGTGCTTATTGGATTTTGCACTGGGTTCTTTGTAGAGCTTTGGTCCTAATTTTTAAAAAGAGAGAGAGGAAGAGGACATCAAAAAAGGTCAATATGATTTAGAAAAACAAGACTTACATACCATGATCATCCATTCACTCATTTATTCAAATTCCATAGTCACCTATCTTAGCCAAGTGGCTCTGGGCAGCTTACAATTCTAAAACTATAAAACAGTTAAGACAACTAAAAACAATAAACATATCCAAAAATTACACAGAGCAGCCAAGTTAGTTAACAAACTAATAGTAAAACCAAGAAACAGGGTCCATAGCACATTCAAAGCTCCCGGCAGTGATAAAAATCATCATTTTGCCACTAAAATGAGTGGAATGACCTGGGGCCTCTGAAACTTGTAAAAAAAAAGGGGGGGGGGAGCTGGTGGGACTCACATGTGGATTAAGGTTTATGGTTTGCTCTATCATCCATAGAAATTTGCATGGTTCCTGGATAAAAGTGGAGAAACATGATTCCAATGGAAGTAATCGCTAGCCATACTGCAATATGTCTAGGACAATTTTTCAGTTAAGTGGAAAATGGGTGGAGAAGATGAAGGGAGTGGGAAAAATTACCATTCTTCTCAGTTGAAAACCAAATATGTGCTCACCTGGAGAAATTGATTAATTAATATCCCCAATGGGTTAATTCGGTTTAACCAAGGATTTTCCTTCAAACTAGAGTTGTAATACCAACCTGTATATTCTGTAGCAGAAGCTACCGAAGAAGTAGTTGATGCATTTTCCCAGTCTTTTTCCCCATTCCGACTACCGCAACAACTTGGAGATAAAAATCCTTCTACAGACTCAGATCTAAATTAAGACCATAAACAGAAAACATATTGGGCCTATAATAATGTTTGATTTTCAATACTAAAGCGAAAACCATATGTGGGAATAGCTAAAGGTAAATATAACAGAATGACAAAATGACAGAGTTGGAAGGGACCTTGGCGGTCTTCTAGTCCAACCCCCCATTCAGACAAGAAAGCCTATATTATTTCACACAAATGGTTCTCCAATCTCTTCTCAAAAGCTTCCAGTGTTGGAGCACTTACAACTTCTGGAGGCAAGTTGTTCGACTGATGAATTGTTGTAACTGTCAGGGAATTTCTTCTTAGTTCTAGGTTGCTTCTCTCCTTGATTAGTTTCTATCCATTGCTTCTTGTCCTGCCCTCAGGTACTTCGGATAATAGATTGACCCCCTTTTGTTTGTGGCAGCCCCCCCAATATTGGAACACTGCTATCATGTAACTAAATATATAAATTTGAGAGATATCTAGCAGAAATAGCCCTTCTCCAATGAACCTGCATGCTGGAATTCCTTAGCAGACAGGGTCTGAAGCAGTCTCTTCTACTGGTGCAAATGGGGTGGACTAGCACCAATGGGGTGAGATGGCTCCTCAGAGACCCTGGACCATGTCATATAGGGCTTTAAAGGTGATAACCAACATCTTGAATTGGACCCAGAAGCAACTAATGCAGTTCATGCATCAGCAGTGTTATACATCCTACTTTAGGGGCCTCCAGAACTATATCCACTGCTGCATTCTACAGAAGCTGTAGTTTCTGAATATTCTTCAAGGGTAGCCCCATCTGGAGTAGATTGCAATAATGCAACCGAGAGATGACTAGGGCATTAATGACCATGCCTCACGATCCAGGTAATGGTGCACAACATGAAGTTGAGTACAAGCCCTCTTAGCCATTTGATCTTTGCTTGTGCTATTGCACACTGGATCTATCTGGCATAGTGCTACCTCATCCAGAGTTAAAGATGATAAACGATTGGATCCTGAAGTCCCTTACACCCATAGCTACTCTGTCTTGCCAGGGTTCAGCTGAAGCCTGCTGTTTCCCATTCAGACCCCTACAGCCTCAAGGTATTCATAAAGGGCAGCCATAGCATTTACTGGATCATGAGGTATGGAGATGTAAAACTGTGTATAATCTGAATACTGATGCTATCTCATCCCATGGTATCAGATGATCATGCCAGCAGTTTCATGTAGATGTTAAAAAGAAGCAGAGAGAGTACTGAGACATCTGGCAAAACCGCAAGGGAGTGGCCATGGGTTGGACTTCTCACTTCCTATCAATACTGATTGAGACTGGCTTTGAAAAAAGGAGTCGAATCAGCGCAGTATTAGTAACATCTTGCCTCCTTAAATTAACTTTCCTATTCCTTCCCCTTATTTTTGTGAGAACTAGGAAGGATCTTCTCTGAGACATTTACTCAGGTTACATTCCTGTCCTGGACTCACACCCTTTTTATTTGACTGTTGTCTTGCTAGAAGTTCTTCCTTCTGTTTCTCAAGGCCATTCCCTCTTCCCTTTACATGGTGTCCCTGTGAAGCAATGTGATCATAGGAACAGATCCATTATTTGTACTAGTAGAACCACGGTCACTGATTTCTTGATTATATTCTAAGTAGCTATAGCACATAGTGAAACAGCATTGTACTGGGCTTTTAAGATAATTTCTATAAGAAACAGAATTGTAAATTGAAACTTTACCTTGGTGTCCTCTTGCCTGATTGCATACTCTCATTGTCTGCTGTGTTTAATGATGCAAGAGAAAGGCTCGATACTGAGAAAAAGAAATAAAAAACATTGACACAGCCATTTATAAACTTTAAAATACAGATAATCCCTGGGTTATGAGGGTTCCTTTAGCAAACATTCGAAGTTATGCAACAAGCGCCTCCTAGTGTTTATGAACAAGTCCCGAAACTAAGAATCTTGCAGTACCAAGGCAGTTGTTCGTCCTTACGAACAACCACAGAGGCTCTGCAACATTTGTTCTGAACATTGCTGGCAAAAATGGACCTTCTGATGGGCAGATCTCTGACGCTCTGTTGGGGCCTCCAGAGGCCTCACTCAGCATATTGCAGGCTGAAACAGAGCTTCTGAGGGGCAGATCTCTCAGATGCTTTGTTTCGGCCTGACACGTGCCAGAACTTTAGAGGGGCAAATGCAGCTGAAAGGCTGGAGAGGAGACCACTTGCTATATCTTCGCATGGTAAGTGACCCAGTGTGGCAGGTTAGGTGGGGGGAAAAGCCATTGTGGGGAGTATGAGTTATTTCAGTGGGGTGGGGAGGCCTTGGGTGGTATTAGACAGGTAGCCTCTTCCATTACTAGGCCCTCCCATGGTCTTCCCCACCCTGAAATACCTCATATGCACTTAACGAGCCTTGCATTCGATTAACAAATGTGTGGGCAAAAGGAGGGAGTGATCCTGTTCAAGGTAAGAGATTCACTCCCACAAATCCTTGGGTTACAAATGGAACGGGCAGGCTCCATTACATTTGTAACTCAAGGACTACCTGAAATCAAGATACATCCTGAAAACTATCTATAAGGGAAGCTATCTGGATGTTTAATAATTACTTTCTCTGCCACCATCAGGAGAACACTGAACAACAATGGTGTGCATGCCAGGGTTGAAGGAGAAAGCCATTACTCTCCAAAGAGAATATTGTTGCCTGTCTACCATTTACAAAAGATGATAAGAAAAAGCCAGAAGGCTATTTATTGATTAATGTTCTCTGCATGGATGAAACCAAAAGAGAACTTTTTGGCTTTAATGAATTGTTGCTTGGGGATAGGGTTACTGAAAACAAAGGCTTGAATACTTTTGTCACTCACAAATAAATAACATTAGATCATTTTCATCAACAAATAAGTGAACATGTGTAATGCTTTTGACTCATTGTCTTCTTTTTATCTATAACATGTGGAAACAGATTATGTTTTAGATCATACTTGTGTGCAGAAATATTAAAAATTCAAAAGGATTTTCAAACTTTTAAGTGCCATTGTAATTTTAAATGTATCCATTAAAAAAGAAACAGCCCACCCCCAAAACATTTAAGCCCCACAAAAGAAAAAAATAGAACGGGTTTAAGAGGGTTTATATTCCCTGGATTAATAGATCCTGGAAAATTATATGCTGTTGCTTTAACCCAAGGGGCAAGAGCCATGGTGGTGAAGTGGTTAGAATGCAGTACTGCAGGCTACTTCTGCTGCCTGCCAGTTGCCTGCAATTTGGCAGTTCGAATCTCATCAGACTCAAGATTGACTCAACCTTCCATCCTTCCGAGGTCAGTAAAATGAGGACTCAGATTGTTGGGGGCAATATGCTGACTCTGTAAACCACTTAGAGAGGGCTAAAAAAGCACTGTGAAGTGCTATATACCAGTAAGTCTATTGTTATTGCTCTTAGTTTGTGTAGGGGCACAAATACAGTATGTTTTTTTCTGGAAGCAATTATTACCTGGAGGACCTTTGATTGGAGTTTTAGGTGACTCAATGTGATCTCTATGAATGGATTTTGGACGTGCCTTCTTTTGTTTGGAAAAATGAGGCCGATGTTTTAAGACAATGTCCATGTCTTCCATTAGTTTCAGCTGCTTTCGCCTCATATATTCCTGCTTAATAAACTCTCGTCGTGCTTTTTCATCTTCCTTTTTCTGACGTTCTTCCTCAGACTTCCTCCTTGAAATTCCAAAAGCATGGTTATAAAATCCTATTTCATAAGAACACTGCTGGTGGTCACAAGTGATGCATAATATAGCAGATCACATTTAATTTTCAAGTGCTGGTATAAATTTAACTTACATTATGTGCTTAATTTAAGGTCTGTGTGAACATTCACACCCATACACTGGCCCAGCAGCATTGCTTTTAAATACATACTAGACAGCTCATGACCTATTGAGATCTCCTTTCCAAGATATATTTTCCTTTCCAGATTCCTCAATGCCTTCAACAGTGACAGAACTTCTAATGTTCTGCCTTCACTGGAAAAGTTGGGATACATTCAGAGATTTATCTGCCTTGAAAAGAGCCCATGCTGAATTATATGGCACAGCCAGATATCAGTACGGGAAGTGTTTTAAGACATTTTGTATGGTGTCATTAGCTGTTCTGTGATAATTTTTACATTATAAATCCATTATAAAATTGGCCATATTTCAATTCCCCAGGAGTTATGGGCTTCAGATTTTAGACGCATTCTGTAAATTAGCCTGTTTGAAGTATCTTGGTTCAAAGAGTGTTGCATTATGATGCATTGTTGCACTCAAAGGTTACAGGAACAACAGCTTTACTTTATATAGATTAAACAGTCCCTTAAGAGCCTTTTTTTTTTAAACAAATGATGCATTATGATATTGATCAGTGAATACCTATGAGAATCAAATTATTTATTTTGCATATGCATTCTGTTAAAGAGAAATTAGATATTTGAAATATTGTATTTTTAAAAATTGGATACAAAATACATTTTGAATTACTGAATTTTCCATTTGGAAGCATATGATTACTTTGCAGTCAGACTGATATTGGATTCCAAAAATACCTCCTAAAAGTTGGCGTGCAGAAGAACAGGTGTGGGGCAGCCACCTCAAATTTAATGCCTTCTAGCCATCTATGCTGACTGGAGATTATGGGAACTTAAGAGCAGTACAACTTAAATCATCGTATTGATGATGATTTCCTCGTTACATTAAGCAGATTTCAGCTTGAGCAGAGTGAGGGAATTAGTTGGTAAACTGAAATAGAAAGTATTATGGGTTTTTTTAAAGAAAAATGAAGTTTATGAAATAAATTGGGTTAATATACATAGAAATAATAAATGAATGTGTTTCTTGTGCAGAATTCCATGGGCCAAGGTTAGAAATAAAGAAGCCATGGTTTCTTTTGATGCGCACAATTTTTGAGTTTTCACACTTTATTTTTAGAGTGTGTCCTTGACAATGAAATAATCTCTTTTTGATTTTTAAACATTAATAGCTCCCCATAACATCTGAACATGAAATCTTTGAGGATGAGATAGATAATGTTGTTGATGCAATGAAAATAAATTTGGGTCAACACCAGGAGACAGTGGAGGACAGGGGAGCCTATTGTGCTATGGTCCACGAAGAGTCAGTCATGACTTAAGTGATGGAACAACAAGAAGAAAAAAGTTTAAAATTGACTCAGGTGGTGTGCTTTGCAGTAAAAAGGTAAAGGTTCCCCCGCACATGCGTGCTAGTCATTTCCAGCTCTAGAGATGGTGCTCATCTCCATTTCTAAGCCAAAGAGCCAGTGCTGTCCGAAGACATCTCATGGTCATGTGGCCAGCAGGACTAAACACCAAAGCCGCATGGAGCCCTGTTACCTTCCCACCAAATTGGTCCCTATTTTTCTACTTGCATTTTTTACGTGCTTTCAAACTGCTAGGTTGGCAGAAGTTGGGACAAGTAACAGGAGCTCTCTCTGTTACGGCGCTAGGGATTCAAACTGCTGAACTGCCAACTTTCTAAATCTATCTCAGCATCTACTTCTGTTCTACTACCGCAGCACCATTGAGAGTGTTCTGACATATGGCATTCTTGCATGGTATGGGAGCAGATCTGTAGCGGACAAAAAAGCTCTATAGAGAATCATTAAAACTGCCCAGAATAACATTGAGATCCAGCTACCAGCCCTGGATGACATCTTCACATCTCGCTGTTTGAGGAAGTTGCACAACTTTATCAGAGACTCTTCCCATCCTACTTACAATCTTTGTGGACTGTTGCTTTCTGGCAGAAGATACAAAACAATTAAAACTCGGACCACACGTTTTTACAGAGTTCTCACTTGGGGCATAAATGACCAGGCTCAAAATAGCTTCATACGTTATATGAGCTCTACTTCTCTAGATATGGCTCTAATGCCAGGATAAGAGGAAGAAAAGAGAAGAGAGCAACCAGCAGCTAGGTGGATTGACTCAATTATATAGTGATAGGTGCGCCATTAGAAGAGCAGAGAGACCTTGTAAGGGACAGATAATCATGGAGAAAATCTATCTGTTAGTGAGCAGTCACTAATAGCCAAAGACTTAATGACACATAATCAATCAATGTAAGCCTAATGAATCAAATCTTAACATGGAAACCTAAAAAAATGACCTGATTTAATGAGCAGCAGAGAGATGCTATGATTACACTAGTTCAAGGTCCAATCACTTCTGAATAATTTTCTAAGCATGCACAGTCCAAGTGAGAATAATCAGAATAAAATGATTGCTTCAGATCCTGATTTGTTGAACAATTACAATTTTAAAAATTCAAAGTACTCTGGTTGCTAACTTATGTGACTAGTGCTGCCAAATCTCTATTCATGTTTAAAAACAGTTAAAGGAAATATAGAATATTCAATCTTCAGTATAACGTGCTCTGATGATGAGGCAAAAAATCAAATTTGCCTGATATCTTTAAACCTATCCGTTATTTAAAAACTGTCACCATACTGAGGGCATGGCAGTACATTCCAGCCTTATTTAATCACAAATACTTGATCAGACATATACAATATATTAATATTAATTACTATGTCACTCATGTTTAGTCACTGTATCTTTTTTTCTATCCCTGATATATAATAGAGTCTTACAGAAGTCTGTAAAGACTGACTTCTTCATAAGTAAATTATGCGAAATTTTACTTGATTAATGAGACTAATTATAAAGGTGTTGATTTTAATAGACCAACTTTAAAAAGCAATATTTCTTTCAGAACTATTAATGTATGCATTTAATCTTACTTTGTTTCTTCTTTCTTATGTTCCATCTCTGCTTCCAATTGCTGCTTTCGAAGTAAAGTTTCTCTTTCTCTTCTCAATCGCTTCTCCAATAATGCTGCCCGTTTCACAGCCATGTCATTTTCTGGTTTTTGATCATCCTAGTAATAATAAATAATATTTTGAAATTATCATTTAGAGTCCAGACAGGGCAACATATTGACCTCATATAATTCCCATACAACTTTCCCCAATTGGATTAGAAAATTTGAAATGAAAACTATCATGTTCCCTTGTTTTGCTCACAAAAATTCAAAATAAGATGAGTTAAACAAACATAATTTTTTTCTTTTTTTCTTCTTTCCCCTTTAAACTTGTTATTCTCTGGAAAGATGCCCATGATCTTAAGTAGAGTTCCATATAGTATCAGGAGAAAGTATTAGTAGGAACATAGCTGGAAAACCTAACCACCAAAGAAACAAAATCCCTGTTATTCTAAAATGCTTGTTTTCCCCAAACATCCTAAATGTAGTATGATCTTTGAAAAACTACTATAAAGAGCAATACAGGTAGTCCTCAACTTACAATTATTTGTTTAATGACTGCTTGAAGTTACAATGGCACTGAAAGAAGTGACTTATGACTGATTTTAACACTTACAATTGCTGTAGCATCCCCATAGTCACGCAATCAAAATTCAATCAGTTGGCAACTGGCATGTATTTATGACATTTACACTTGTCTCAGGATCATGTGAACACCATTTGTAACCTTTCCAGGTGGCATCTGACAAGCAAAGTCAATCGGGAAGCCAGATTCATTCAGCACCCTTAACAATTGTGTCAAAAAGATCGTAAAATGTGGAACAACTCACTTAACAACTATCTTGCTTAGCAACAGATATTTGGGGCTTTGCTGTGGTTGTAAGTTGAGGACTACCTGAAATGAGTGAAAAATATTCATTTTCCCCCACATTACCATTATTTGATGCAGCATAATCTTACAACTCAATTGTCCAAACAGATTGTAATATATCCACTCACTTACCTTGAAGAAGAATCCACAGCATACTTTCTGGTCATCCTCTGCTTGTTCTTTGTCACTCTCACCCTCTGATTTTTCAAGTGAGTCTTCTGACTTCTCTGGTGGCTTTAAATCTGTGAGAGAAACTTCTATGAGGCTAACAGGTTTAGATGAAGGTGGGGGCAACACTGGTGAATTCAAAGGCTCTTCGTTTGGAGTAAGGCAGACAATTTCTGTAACGGGCTGTGACAATACTTCAGATACCATGGATTCCAGAGGTCTGATCTGTTCTTCTTCTGATTTTTGCTCAACTTTCTCTTCAGTCTCTTGCTTCTCACCATCCTTTTCACCTGCTTCTTCCTTGTCAGCAGCCTGTTCAGTTATGTTTTTCCCCCCAGTTGGAGGGTTCTGTTCGCCATCATCCCCAAAACAAACAAAAGATCTAGTCTGAACCTGGCTTGGAGAAAATCTTCTCAACCGGGGAAGGCTATCCACAGACCGTGGGGCAGTCAAAGTGCGATTCAAAGGTGTAATTTTCAGTTCATTTGGCCTTGGAGTCCTTTGTATTTTACCTGGGAGAGATGAATTCTTCCTAGAAGATGACTGTGGGGATTGGTGGGATGGCCGAGGTGTTTCTACGGAAAATGGGACAACAGGAGATGATGATCCACTAAGCCTCACTGAAGACTTCAATTCCCGAATTTGTTTCTGAGGAGAAGGTTGAGGAGGTGAAATAACCCAAGCTTGCTGTTCCCTCATCTGCAGTAGCATCTCTTGCTGAAGTGACAGGCGTTGCATTTCTTGTTGTAAGAAATGTAGAGAAGAGTTGAGCTTCTCGATGGATTTTGTATATTCTAAAAGGTCACCTTCATTTAAATTCTCTTCTGAAGGACTTACCAAATTAGATGGCTTCTCACCATCAGCTGGGGTGTTTGGAGGCTTCAGCCATGTCGTTGAGGGAGTTTCAGTGCTTACTTTCAGGGCCTCAGAAGTCTTGTTCAGTTGTTCACCTGGCTTTTGGTTTTCTTTTTCTTTCACTCCATTGTTGTCAGTGAACACTTTCTCGCCCTCTGCTCCAGCTGCTTCTTCCCTGAGTGGTGAAATCCCATCGCTTTTCTTTTTCACAACGTTAAGGAATGCCGTCCTTCCCATTTTTTGTCTCTGCTTTGTGAACGCTGCCTCAACCTTCTTCTTCTGGGCTTCAATCGCTCGCCTCTTCTCTTCCAGTTTCATCTTCAGTTGCACCATTTCAGAAGCCAGCAACTGTGTTGTGTCCCTACCCTGAGGGAGAGGGGATTCCTCTGGGATTTGAGCCCAAGAAACAGTGTGTGGAATGTTCATCTCGGAACCTTCGGGGGTGGTTTTCTGAGAACTGCTGCCACTACTTCTGCTGTCGGCGTGATTCATCTTTTTAAATTTCTGCTCTGCAAAGCTGGTCATTCTAACTCCAGAACTTGAAGATGGACTACTGCCAGCTTGAGATTTAGTACTTATTGAGCTTGGACAAGGACTCAATTGCTCCTTATGGTTCATGCCTCTGCTGTCAGATTCATGCAGAAAGCGAGATGATTCTTCCAGATCAGAATCCAGGCTGACTGTATAATCCCTTAAAGTAGAATCTTCATCCAGAGTCTCTGGAATGTCTGAAGGGACATGTATTCCAGTGTCTACTTCTGTGTTGTCAGTAACAGGACTGAGGGCACCTTTTGTATCTGCGATAATATCAGGGCTACTTTGATTCAGCGCTATGTTTGAGTTTAGGATGCTCATCTCTTTGTTGTGAAGGAAAAACCCATTTGTAAATTGTGCTGGTGGAGTAATGTTGGCAGATTTCTCACTATCGTGGATAATCTGCAAAGCCTGTTCAATGCTCGGTGTCTCGATTTGATTGCCAAATTCATCAGTAGTAACCAACTTATTTTGCAGTGCTCCATTCGGTAGGGTGTACGTGTTAACCTGGATGGCATTTCTTTGATTGCTGTCTGCTTCTAGATCGCTGAAAAGTTCGTCATCCTTTTCTATTTCAGAATCTTCACTATCCTCTTCATCATTCAGAGGCTTGAAAAATGTATTCTTTTTGATATGTCTGGGCATATGGTTAGTATTCTGTACAAGGCCTTCATTACTAATAGATCTCATAATTCCTCTGTTTGGAGGTGTCATATGGATGCTGTCTTCTTTATCAAAAGAAATGTCAAACGAAACCCCGTGGACTGAAGACCTAAAGGGGATTTTAAAATTAAGAAAGTCTTAGAACAGCCAATGCAATATTGAAGTTTAAATATTCCAACAAGTTAGAATTAAAAATAATATTCTTTATCTGTCTTCAAACTAAAGCAACAAGATGTAATTTCAACCCTATATTCAAGATATGAATATATATACTGTACTATATGTAAAGATGACATCTGGAAAATTATTAAATAATGACTTAATTCATTATATAAGGCAATTAAGTCCCAGTAGGCAAAGATTTTACCTTTTTTCTTTGGGCCACGTCCCTACATATCCATCCACGTAGGACATAGAAGTTGATCTTTTAATGCCGCCTATTTAAAATCAATACAGAATGCAATATAAGAATAATTCTTTGGAAAGTTTTAAAATGAAAATATAAACAGAAAGCAACAATTGAATCGGCTTAAGAAATTGAGATCAATTTTTGCCACTGATTTATAAAGCAGGCTACATAAATTAAATACGCATTTGTAATACTGTAGTCTTAGGCCAGGAACTAAGAAAAGGTGGTACATGCAGCTTGACAAAACATCTGATGAGACCTACAAAGTTGTTTTGATTACCCAACTTTGTCTTTCCCTACTTCCATTCACCTCTTCTCCAGCCTCCCTTGAATGCTTTCATAAACCACCACTTTTCCACCCTACTGAGAGGCTTCAGGTTCTGCCTATGCCCTTTAAAAAAAACAACACCCTGTAATGATTGTTTAGAAATAAATCTGCCTGCCTGCCTCCCTCCCTCTCTCCATCCATCTATCCATCCATCCATCCATCCATCTATCATCAGAGGGAATTAGGACAATGATATAAAATACAAATAAAATACAGGAGCTGAACTAATAAATGAAACAAAAAGGGCCCAGATGCTTTTGGAGTAAAACCTTCAACATGTAGGTTGTATGGGTAGTCCTCAATCTATGATAATTGAGCCCAAATTTTCCATTGCTAAGCAAGATTGTTGTTAAGCAGGTTTTGCCCCATTTTACCATCTTTTTTTTTGTCAGTTAAGTGAATCACTGCAGTTGTTAAGTTAGTAACATGGTCATTAAGTGAATATGAATTTCCCATTGACTTTGTCAGTTGGTGGCAAAAGGTGATCACATGACCCCAGGACACTGCAATCATCATAAATATGATCCAGTTGCCAAACCACCAAATTTTGATCATGTGACCATGGGGACGATGCAATGATCATAAGGGTAAAAATGGTGATGTTGCTTTTTTCAGTGCTGTTGTAACTTTGAACGATCACCAAATGAATGGTTGTAAGTTAAGGATTACCTCTACTACCACTTACATAATCAAAGTGTAACTTATATCAGAATTATTCTGCATGTATCTATTGCTCATATTCAACATGAATTATATTTATACATTCCTTCCCAATTTAAAAATGTGTAAAACAAAATTAAGTACTTAATCAAAGTGTTATACCATCAACAAAACAATTAGCTCTATAGAATATTCCATCAAAAGTGTTTGTTTATTCCCAAAATATATAAAGTGATCCACTGAAAATGTGATGAACCTGTTCCGCTGTCCTATATTATCATGGTAGTAATGAGGCTGATAATAAACTTCAATTATCAAAAGCTGGGATAGTTAAATCATTCCCTATACACAGAAAACAACTTTCTCTTAAAAAACTATTTTTCTATATAAGAGTCACTATATGATTACAGATTCTGTTTTTCCAGAATCCACAACTATATGAAGAGTGATCATATATAGAAAGATTCTCCACTAGATGATTGTACTCTAAACCCAGATGAGCATTCTCATTTTCAATAATGATAGAAATGGCCTAGTGAAATGGCCTAGTGAACTGGGTATCAAACTTGGAATGGAAAAATAGATTCTACTTTAGCCATAAAATTATCTAAATGACACTGGGCCAATGAAGGGCTATAACTTAACATTTCTTTGGTGGATAATTGAGAGCAGTCATAAGAAGGTCATCTGTACCCTTTTTTTTAAAGGAAAAGAAATAAAAAATAAACAGAATTCTAATACAGATAGTCCTCGACTTACAACACTTCAAGTAGTGATCATTACAATGGCACTGAAAGGAGTGATGTGACCATTTTTCACACTTAGGACTGTTGCAGCATTTCCATGGTCATGTGATCAAAATTGAGGTGCTTGGCACCAAACCCATATTTATGACGATTGCAGTGTTCTGGGGTCATGAGATCGCATTCTGCAACCCTTCTTATAAGCAAAATCAACGAGGAAGCCAGATTCACTTAACAACCGGATTACCAACTTAACAACTGTGGCAAAAAAGGTTGTAAAATATGGCAAAATTCACTTAAATGTTTCACTTAGCAACATAAATTTTGGGCTCACTTGTGGTTGTATCTCGAGGACTGCCTGTAATTCTAAGTCATGCGTTGTAGTGCTTCATGAAGATTACTTGTGATTCTAAGAAACAGTCTGTAAAAACATTCTCTTTGGATGAATGATGAAATAGTAGAACATGAATAGCCTAAAATCTAGTCATTCAGTTACACGTTGGTACCTGGGGCTGATGAGTAAGGCTGTTGCTGTGTGTGCCTTGGAGGAGGAATCTGATGAGATGGTATAAAAGTTGAAGTCCCCACACTGGAAAAAGGAGAAAACCCCACCACTTGTTAGTTTGGGTGTCTGTCTGTTTGTCACTTGAAAAACATACAGTCCTGAGCACAGTTAACAAGCAATCTTACATTGTCTATTTATTTATCAATTATTCTTCCTTATACAATGCTTTAATTGCGACTAATTTTAGAAAACATATATTCCATTTGAGTCACAAAAATTAAAACACCAAGTAACAACATCATAAATCATTAGTACTGTCCAGTTAGGGAAACCCTATTCAAAATTAGAAAGGGACAATATCCATTTCAATGCTCCAATGGCCTTCTTAATGAATAAGAAATTAGGAGAATTATTTTTCCATATTAAAACAAATCAGTACAATTTTTGCCCCCTGAGAAAGCATATAGTATTATTATGTTAATCTATATGCATATTTTGTTTAATTCAGTGCAGATCATTTTCTGATCATATAGAACCATCACACCTAAGAAAGCTGTTATCTTCACTACAATAGCACCTACTCTTCAAATACCATCTATGTTGTGAATATTATGGCATTTTAAGCCTTGTCTATGTATTAATGGTTCCCATATATGATATTTCAATTAATAAATACATGCAGTATGTATAGGATTTCCCTCACTTTTAAGCTTTGTAAGGCTTAGAGACAGTCACTGGCCTCATGTTAAAGTTAGCTGTAAAATGAAGTGGAGGCTTAAATGTGGGCTCTTGTGTTTTAGCCTAATAATTCTAATTAGTGTAACATCTTGCTTCCTAGATACATCATAATGTAGGATGGATAGAAATATAGTTTCAGATTCAGATTCTTATAAACACAGCTAACATTTTGTGAGGCATGAAAAACTATTAAATATGCTATGTGGCAGGACAGATTGTCTTTTGCATCTCAGACAACAATTTGGTTCCCAAAATATATATAAAATTAAGTTCTACTGATGATCAAAAATAAGCATTTATGTGTTAACTCCTTGATATGTTGAAGAGAGGACACCAGCATTTTACATATCTTTAATTCTGGTGCCTTAATACTTTTTAACATACAAAGGCCTACTCTACATCAATGAGAAAGCATGGCAAGTTTCATCTCCTTTTCTATGATGCTCCAAAGAGCAAAGCATATATTTTGTACAGTTCATTGAGAGAAGGGGAAAAGAAAATAGGGGTGGGGTAGGGTGGAGATTGAGAGACATGCTCAACTGGACTGATACCTGGTTATCAGATCGGAATCATGCAAAACACCTGGGTAACTTCTTTGATTGGCATTTGTAGGAGGAACAGAAGATGCTTCCTTTGGAGGTTCAGCTGCACAGAAGATAAATATTTCACACATTTAAAGTTGTAGAAAAATGAAGACATAGACAAAACTTCAAATGGTCCAGCATGTACCTGTTAGGGACCTCATCTCATTTAGTTATCTTACTTTGTTATCAATTACATTTAGGAGCTCATGAAAATATTGATGTTGAAGTGACATTGGCAAGCTTTTTTCAGTTGGGAGCTCTGAATTAAACTATTAAGGTACGGAAATGGATAGACCTGCAAAATTTGCTCCACATTACAAGTTAACTTCTAGAACGTTAAGTACATCCTAAGCTTACGCCACATGTGGAAATATGAAACGTTTTCCTGACAATGAAGGATGATCAGCTAGTTGACAGAAAATCTGTTTATATGATCCACCCTTTCTGTCCAAGTTTCTGTCAGTCAAAAAGACGTGCAGTTCATTGCTATCCAGGGGGACCAGTATGGGAAAGCAGTTAAGATGATAGATTACGAGTGGGAAAACTCAGGTTGTATTATTCTCTTAGGCATGGAAGCTGCCTGGGTGATGTTGGGCCAAGTACTCCTTCTCAGTCCAAATTGGGATTAGGTTCTATAATGAGAGGAAATACAACTCCCTGTTGCATCATGGATTGACAGCTTAATTGTGTGAACTGAAGGAATGCAGTTCACAAACAAGCAGATCCTGAAACCAAGCAGGAGAAATGCTAGAAACAACAAGGGTTCTTTGAATGCTGTTACTTGAAGTTCTACTTTAATAAGCACAAGGACATAATATAAATCATAGTGTGGTACAGAGATCTGGATGCATTGTCCCTTAAAGCACTGAAGTTGCACGAGCCAAGACATGATGAGATGCACAACTCACAAAGCTTTCTTTACTAAGTTACATTATTGTTCTACATAATCTGTTACTGTCTGCCTTGGTAGTACTCCCGCTTCAATTTATACAAAGTCTTCCTGAGCCCTTAAAAAGACAAGAATGTGGGTAGGGAATGGGAAGTGCCAGGATTCAACCTGGAATATTCTGCTTGAAGAACATAAGATCTACCACCGAATCTCTTGTTGTTTGTCATAATATAAAAGCAGGACTTCAGTAAGTTATTTCCCCATGCCTGGAACAGTGTAGGCTTCTGTATTTCATCACTTCAGAAATATGTTCCATGTTAAACAACAGATACTGAACAGAAGATCACAGAATTTTTTTTAAAAAAGTCACCTTGGGGATGACCTACAACTCGCGGCTGGACAAATGATGGCTTCACCACTTCAAACCACCAGAACAGCTCTGCCATGAACACTAAATAATTACTCTGTAAATAAAAGACACTAGTGTTAATATATAAGTTCTGAAGAAAAGAATTCATGGAGTCTAGGTTCTCTACCGTTATAACTTTATATTGAGATTTGGAGTAAAAGGTGTTACACGTTTGACATGAAAACTACAATGGCAAACTTTAAATCAGAAATAAACCATCTGCTACCATTCAGATTATTTTAGAGCACTGTTTCTCAGCCTCAACAATTTTCAGATGTGTGGACTTCAACTCCCAGAATTCCCCAGCCAGCACAAGATTTCTTTAATCCAATACTGGATGAAGTTAATGAGAGCTGAAGTTCAAAGCATCTGAAGTGCAGCACATTGTATAACCTTCAGTTAAACCTATTAACAGAACAGAAGAAGCGAACAAAAAGAAATGTCAGTATTTGCACACATTGGCAATGATGAAGCTATTTAATACAAAATCCTCATAATCCTTAACTTAATCTGTAATTATCCAGGCATTTCTTCCTGGTACCAGAGTTCTAGACTGGGCAACAGTTTTAATCAAAAGAGTAACAACAGTAAGCAAAAGCGAGTGATGGGATCAGTTTTGTTGCAAAGTCTGAAATCCGGGGCCAGATTTTTCACAGGGAAAAAAGAATCGCTGGAAGAGAAATCCATCAAAATTAGATTCCTGTTCACATGATCCAATGGAAGTTTGCCTAAACACACTATTTAAATTATATATCAATTGATTCCCCTTTGCTGTGTCAGGAATGCAGAGATTTTGAAAGCCATTATATATGATTTACTCACTTATTTTGAATCTTGAATCACAGCCACATTTCAGGTTGTGGCCATACTACAACAGGGTTGTGTAATGTGTATCCTCAGCATACATTTGGAAGAAACCATTCAAACCTTTTACAAACACTTATCTGCTCTTCAATAAAGCAGCCTGACTTTTTACAGGTTTTCCGGTGAGCCTAAAAAGAATGGTAACTGAATCAAATTATGACTCAGTTCCTTAAAACAGCTGTATATTTTATCAAGTTTCTGGAAAAGCTTGAAAGAAGATTAGAATATTAGAATATTAGAAGAACTTTATTGTCATTGCACAAGTACAACGAAACTGTGGATGCACCCCAGCAACTGTTCGCAATACAATAAAACCAAAGCACTTAAAAATGGATAAGAATGATAGAGTACCCACGTCTCCAATTTCAATTTGAGAGTACAATATCTACGAAAATACACAAAATATACATCCAGCAGCTGTTCTACTGAGCAGCATAAAGATGTTCTGATCATGTTGAGTTGAAAGCACTTCTGAATTATTTTTGAAAAAAATGCGGCGCTACAAAATAACTTCTGATTATTATCTTTATCACCCAGTTAATTGGATATACTTATGCTCACAAGCCAGTGATAAAGTAGAGCAAAACATTACTTGGCAAGTATCATATGAATTTATCAGGTTAAGCTAACCTCTCTCTCTCTTCTTCCCTACTTCTGCATACAATGCTAGGAAAGTGCCAAATAAAAATATTCAGAGCTGTTTTGTAAAGGCAAAAGCAGAGTGAAAATCAATAAGAAGGCAGCTAACTGAAGGAGGGCTGAGCAAATACCACTGAAGAATTGAATGCATCTACAGTGATTCTCACTTAATGGCCACTCATGCAGTAACCATTTGAAATTATGATGTTGCTGAACAAATGATACTTATGACTAGTCCTTAAAATTCTGGATGGTGCAGCATTCCTACAATCACATCATCATAAACATCTTGCAATTATGATGTTGTAGCATCCCATAATCAGGTGAGTTGATTAGCAACCGTATTTGCTGGGCTTTCTACAAGCAAAGTCAATAGGGAAGCTAGCAGGAGGTTGCACATGGTATGATATCATCCTTAATAAAAGCACAAGATTTGCTTAACTGCAACCAGAAGTGCCATTGCTAAGCAGTGGGATCACGTGATATCACACTTTATGACAGTGTCACTTAACAACAGAAATTCCACTCCCAATAGCCATTGTTGACCAAGGACTACCTATACAAGTACACACAAAGTTCCTGTGAATATGCATATTCTTCTTAACTGGACATTTTGCCTCATTCTCTCATTGCATATTAAGTCCTCCTGCTGGGACACTTCAGTGGCCTTTCCTAGAAGACCCTTTTGAGTAAGCTTGTTAGATCCATCATTAGCCCACATTAAGCTAACAAAACTAATGGTGTATTGAGATAGTAACCACACCAAATTTTGTTCAAGAACAATGGCTAAAAATCAAAATGAAACATTTATATATTCCAGATATTCATATTTTTGAAATCACATGAAACTATAATTAAGTTTCCCTAAAGTTTTAGAGATAACTCGCCTTCCACTTATGGCACTAGATTAATATATTTACTGTAGGTGCTAGACATGATGACGATGATTTTTACTTTCCTGAGTTTCACCACAGGTTAAAAAAAATAAATCCCACATACAGACTCATATAACTGAACAGAATCATAGCATCTATCCTACAATTCCCTTTCAGGATAAACAAATAAACAGTGTCAATCAAAACCCAGAAAGGAAATAAGAAATAGTAAGACTAAAAAATTAAAGTCACCAATAAGGAAGAAAAATGGAACCTTGCTAAACCATTCACTGAACCTTTCCATAGCTTTCTGTTCTTGCAAGACATTCCTGCTTTATAATAACCATGTACTGCTTCATGGTTTTAAAAAAACCTCTTTCTTTAGGAAGATCTCATTGACTCAAACATCCATTTTCTTGGTCTTCCCCTTTCTCTTGACCCATTCACTCCTTCATATACATTTGTTTTGAAAGTAAGTCGTTCTTCATTTTCAATGCACTTTTTTTCATACTGGTCATTGAGTTTTATAATCAATCCACACTCATAATACCTTTCTTCCAACTGTCAGGCATGCCCAGATGTAGCCTTGATGCAAACATTAAACACAGCCATTAGATAAGCAAACCTCACCTATTTAACATTTTTCCAGGGACACATGGATTCCCTATAATTTTCAACATGTTCACAGTACATCACTGTTATTCTTTTACATTAACTTCAAGTTCCTTGTTGAGCTCTCTTCAACCCATTTCTGAAACATTTTATTCCCATCAAAATAATAAGCATTTTCTTTGTTGTTGTAATTCTAATGGTTCCTTGCTCTTTGACTATATTCCCTGAAACTACTTGTTCTCTCTATATACGTTATCTTCCAATCTTCCTAATGTTTTCAATAATTATCCTCTGATATGCATCTTTCAATCTCATTCCACCTGTCTTTTCATTCTTCTTAGGATAATTCCCATATTTTTCAAGTACATTCACTTTGTTTCCACGTAATCTTTCCTAACATTCGATACATCCTATTTGGAGATGAATCTCTCTCTGAATGCTTTTTCACACAGAACTAGTACTTCCCTTTTCTACAGACAATATACGTTTATCTTCATTTTTTTAACTGCCTTTCTGTTCTTTTGTGGCTATTTTCCCTAAGATTCATTCCTAACATAAATAATAGGTTACATACCACATTTATCAACCCTGCTGCTTTCATCAATATGCCTGTTAGTGTATAAGGAAAGAAAAAAAGAGGTTAACAGCAAATAAGGGTATTTAGATGCATTAATGGAAACTACAGGAATTTTCCTGCAAGAATTCTGCAATGATACTTTGGAGCATTTATCTCAACATATTTTGGTTGGTCTTCAGATGTATAAATCTTTTGTATTTTATATAAATATAATATCACCTTTGCACTTCTCATTCATCATATACAGTTAAATAAATCATATATTAAGGTTTATATTAATTTGATACCTTGTGTATTAAACTATAAAGTTGAAACTAATACATCTTTTTCTTAATAGATGCTTACCAAATAGTCACCATGCTCATTCATTCTTGGGTGTCTAATAATGCAATTGCTTTTTCCATACTCTCATCCTATTTTTCCTTTATCTGTTCATGTTATCTTACAAAATATTTTTTCTATGGACTGCTGTATAGAACAAGTCATCTCTGATAATGGATGCAACACACAACTACCATCAACAAACTAGATGACTCTGGTTCTTACTGTCTGACACATAATTTAGCTCTTCTATTCCTAATTAATTTTATGCCTTCGTTTCCATGAAAGTATCCATCAACTCCATTTGACAAAATCAGCCATTTTTATCCATTTCTATTCAGTTATATTGTATATCTTCCCCTTTCTCTTTCCACAGACCCACACCATATATATTTTCTTTCATGTCATTCATTATTTCACTGTACTTTACTCCTACATTTCCAGCTGAAACCTTCCATATTTCATGGTTGTCACCAGATGGCCTCATAGATATTGACACCCCGCTCACCCTTGCACCACAATTTTGGTGTTCTTCATAGTAACCCAGAGAAGATATAGGTTACCAGTCATAGTTGTACTTGGGTCACATACAGTATTCCATCATAATAGGATGGACAATACTAGCAAGTTTTGACATATTTTGCTAGTTGGTTATAAACAAAAATAAAGCCAGATTTTATCCAATCATGTTCACCATGCAGGCTAGGCTCTCTAATCAAGAGATTACTTTCCAAGCTACATATTCTTGCTTGCATCCTAGCAATTTGAGAATACATGCATGTCTTAACACATATTCAGGACGCCTATGATAATAACCTGATAATTATACATATTGTTCAACACTGAAAAAAGTCATTGGCTTAGCTCTGGTAATTCTATATAGGGCTTAATAAACTAAATTCTAAGAATTCTTTATAGGACTTAAGCTAAATTCTAAATGAGGCCTTTGCTCAGACTTATTTAGTCATGTTTATCTTTCTGACATAACAGAATACTATATAGGAGTTTCAGATTTACTACTGTCAATGTTCATAACATGTTATGCTTTAATCTTGTTATGGGTTTGCTAGAGAAACCACAAAGGCCTGGGCTGTACCTAATGACAAGCTGCAATAAATGCATTCATTCATCATAATGTCAAAAAGAAACCATATTATGGTTTGTTGTAATTGTGAACCCAGTCAGTGTTTTCTATTTCATCCAATTTGGGGTGGGGGTGGGGAAACCCCAGCTTCCTGGTATCTTAAACCAGCTTCAAATTAAACCTTAGAAGCCCAGTATATTCCAAAACTGATAATGATGATTTCCAATTCAAGTAAAAGAAAACCATGATTAAGGACTTCCTAATTTAGTAATAACTTTTATCAAGGGAGAAATGAAGAGGAAAGAGTGGCTAAGCAGCAACATGATCATTCACATGCTGCAAGTGTCTCCCTTAGCTGAAAACAAGCATCCAGTTGCCATAGTTATCAACCTTCAAATAGCATTGGAAGAAGGAAAAATGCATTGCTTTTATATTCAGCACAATATTGAAAGTGAATGGAAATATCCTGATTTTTTATCACTCAAGGGGAAAAACGGATCATTACATGTTTTTTCTTTACTAAAAATGCATTATATTGAATGTGTTTATACAATAGGCAAAGACTTCAACTATTGTTTAATCTCACCTAAGATGCTTGAATAAACCAAATATTATCTCTGACTTGTTTATAGATGTATCATATTAAAAACCATTCATTTTAAAAGCAGCTTGTGATGTAAGGATGGGTGTGGGAGGGCTGCTTCAGAAATCCTATCCATATTATTTACTAAGACGACCACTTATTTAAAGCTAAAAATGGTCTAGGCTGAATATTTTAATCACATTTCAAAAACATTTAGCAATTTTTAAAAAACAAGCTTGTAGATTTCTTTTGTAAATATGTTCTAACTTTTGTTCTTGCTGTTACTTTTGAACGACCGTTACTTCACCAAAAGTGACATCACTGGCCCTGAAGAAAATAACAATTCCTTTATTCCATTATAATACTGAGAGATACTGATGTAATGCTCCTACTTCACTGTGAAAAACTAGCCCCTTACACTATACTCCATAATAGCACTACTGGAATGACTCTGGAAACTACCTGGTTTTAGAAAAACATTCATTCTGTGCTTTATACTTAACTGTGTTATAGGACTCTGTCCCATTCCTGTAAATACTAAATACAGGTAGTCCTTGACTTACAGCCATAATTGGGACTGGAAAATTTGTTCTTAAGCTGTATGGTAGTTAAGTGTGGCATTATGTGAATTGATTTTTGATGCAATCTTTAAGTGAATCCAACTTCCACTATTGACTTGGCTTGTCACAAATCAGCTGGGGAGGTTGTAAATGGCAATCATGTGATTCCCCAGGATGCTACAACCAATGCCAACATGACCCAGTAGCAAAGTATTCAGATTATGGTCACAAGACTCCAAGGATGCTGTCGTGGTCCTAAGGGTGGGGACCAGTCATTTTTTCAGCACAGTTGTAATTTTGAACAGTTTCTAAATGAATAGTCATAAGTCAAAGGCTGCCTGTAAAATTAACCAGAGCTTGGATTTATTTCAGAAATATTCAGATATTGCAATGGAAATATTAAGTACATATTACTTGCAGTCAGTAAAACTAGACAAAAAAACCCCAATAGACTGACATTTATTTCAAGTAAGATGGTAACATTTTGGACTGATGATTCAAAAGATTTGGAAAATGGTACCCAACCTATTCCAAATACTGATGAACTCTGCTTAAGACACAGGTGAAGAACATTCTGAGGTAAAGCTGAATACATCAGGCACTGTGGCATACATGTGTACAACATGAACCTTCTTACAAAAAAATACTTTCACATACAAGTCTTTTTGTATGTCAAACTTTCATATACATGTCGTTTTCATTTCAAGGATCAATCTAGTCATGGAAGAATCAACCTCCTTTCTCCATCACATGGTTATTCTTTTATTTTCAAGAGGGAAAAATGACTGACATGGATGCTTTAATGGTACAACCTTAAGGGCCTGAGGTTTTCGATGTCTGCCTTAAAATATCACAAAGACAGTCAAACATTTGGATTTTCTTTCCTATAGATACTTTTTCTGATTGTGGATACATTAGAGGCGTCATTTTTACAGCTCAACCAACATGGGAATGGGGATCCTTTGAGAGGTATACCCTTCAAGAGAAGGCATACTATGACATGTGTGATCTCTTTTCCTACAAAACCAATTTGGCATTGCAATCATTTGTCATCTTTGAACAAGCAAATAGTAGTTCCCTGACACAAGGTGTAACATGGAAGCAACTTTAGCATTATTTTTTTAAAAAATGGTAATCTTTTAAAAGTCCACAGGTGTGGCTGTTTTGTCTCAGTGTTGAGTGAGGCGTGATGACTGGAACTGACATAATTCTGGCTGACTAGCTTTTTAGTAGCGAGGATTTTAAATAGGGTTCTTTCAACATTAATATTTTAGAGAAAGCTGATGCGTAGATGAATTCAGGTTATTACGCAGGGCATGTGTCACAAAGAAGAGGATCGAAAATTATCAGTTGCTTCCTCCCTTTCCAAGTAATTAACCCTCAATAAATGAGCATGACCTACTTTATAGTATATAATAGAAAGCCAAAAAGACTAGAAAGCTTTATTGTGTTTACTTAAATAACATGTATAGATCTATTTAGGATTGAAGTTTTAAAATGATGAAGCAGAAAAAATTGAAATTTATTTATATGGAACCTTCCCAAACTTTTCCTAATAAATGTCTAGCTTGATTTATCAGAAATTTAGAACTTAATAAAGTTATTGTAAGTTTAAATGTACACTAATCGGCATAAATTAAAATGAAATTTTGTTGCATAGAGCTCTCAAAGGATCACCATGTCCAATATACTTACATAAACATGACAAATATATAAACAAATGAAAAAGATTATGTATATATCCACATATATTATATGATACAGAGAAATAACACAGTCTAGTTAGGATGTATAAATGTACATGGCGAAAAAAATTAAACTGTATTGAAAAACATAGTTTTTAAAGAATGTAGCCTAACAATTCTTAATTCAAAAAGTACTTGAAGATTGTATTTAATTTCTCATACTTTTGATTAGATTTTTTTAAAATAGCCCTGTGGGAATTTAAACTTTTTTTCATAACCATGATATTTTGGTCAATCCCACTATAGATGGCAAAATCTAGCTTCATTCAAGGAAACAAGGTTTTTCCACAAGATTTTATACCTCAAATAATTCAGATGGCCAATTGGTTATTAGAGTTTTCTAAATTTATCTGCAGCTAGTAGCAGTCTGATAGCTCTATTGCCAAGGAATCACTCAAAGCACATAAAAGAACAGATAGACCCAATACACCATCTCTTTTATGATCTTTCACCCCCGCTATCAGCTCTTTATATTTCCACTTTTAACCCTCTTGACCTCCCCACCTTTTATAAATCTGGAAAAAGATTCACAGCCATAAAGCTATTGCTGGAGTCTTATTAACTAACAGCTTGGCACTTTTACAGCACTAGCATGTATTCAAAATCTTGTTTTTTCTAATCCTTAAGCCTTGATTCTGCACTAAACTATTTATATAGACTAATAGTTTATTCTCCCCACACTTGCTTAAAGACCGCAGTACAGTATGAAGGGGTTCAAAGATATATTTAAATAAGAAATTGATTTTTGGTTGCCATAAAGAAAAAAAAGCTACAATCACATAGGAGCACATAATAACTGATATCAAAGGGCAGAAATTATCCACATCATCAAACTGCAAAAGGAGACTCATGTGCTCTGTAGGATGCATACAGTGCAGATATGTTGCAAATCATATAATAAGTTGCTCATTCCTCATTGGAAAAGCAATTTAAAATGATAAACTGAGAATAGCTACAGCAGATTGCAGCTGCAGTTGGTACTCAAAACCGTACTGCTGCAGCAGGATGCAAGGGAGGCTTATTCACGTTTTAAAAGCAGATTATGACCTTATATATCTACTGAAATGCACACATGTTGTATTCTATTCAACTGAATTCAGTTTCTGTTGAACATTAAAATAAGAAACCCATGATCCTAGAGTAAAAGGTTTTCAGTTAGTTAAGCATTCTACCGCCCTTCATTAACAAACCAGAATTATTCCAAAATAATCATTTTAGAGTATTAGAATAAGTGCTCTCCCTGGGATCATTTAAACTGAGGTTCTAGGAATCTAAGATTCCATGGCACAACGCTAGTTGAGTGTTTCCTTGTCAAAATTCTGGGAGGAAAATCTTTTCGCCCTTTCTGTAACATTTCATTTGTTACATTTATATCCTGGCTCCTTCTCTACAAGCTTAAGACAGTTACAGATAGATTTTTCTGTATTTCATCTCTACAAAAATACATCTTTGGGAGGTTGGTTTAGTCAATCAGAAAGTTTCTGTGACTGAAGGTAAACATGACTATCTCCATCTTGATCCTTGCCAATCCCTTAACTACAGCACTACACTAGTTTGCTACTTATTTACATATGAGGAATAAGTTTCTGAAAATGTTGAAAGACATTACAATTGAGTTTTCTCTTAATTGAAATGGCTGTCCAATTTTATAATTCAGAATCACGAGTAGAAAGACAAAATTTATCAGGTTATATTAAGCAAGATTCAGTCATATTTATATCCTAACATTAATTAGATTTAGAGAAAATCAAGTTCATTTATCAAGATATATTAGGCAGGATTTAGCTATATATTTATATTTTATTTACGTATGCCTCATTTTGTTTGAATTAAAGCATTTCATAGCATCTTGCTTTTATTTTTTTAAAAGAATTTTATTAATTTTCAATAAACAAACATACACAAACAAAACACAAAACATGAAAACATAAAACATCTTTTTGGAAAGCGGCTTAGTCCCGGGGTACATCTTTTTGTACAGACATAAATTCAAATTCATGCTCACTTTTATATACCATTTCATATCTTATTTGCCATTCTACATTTTCTATATAGCTTCTCCCCTCTTTTCACTCTCTTAATTCTGTTTTATTTATTTCATCTCAATTTAAATCATTATACTTACATCCTTTGTCTGTTCTGTTTCAGCTGTCTATTATCTTTTCTCATTAACACAAAATTTCTCCTGTAATCACTGACTGGAGTATGATGCCTTTATATCTTTCCCCTAAATTTAACACTTAAAATAATACATAATTTTCATTCAGATTCTGCATAGTACATTCTAAAGCTACATATTATATTTTAAAATAAGAAAAAATTATAAGTTTATAATATAATTAAAACAATAATCCATAGCAATTAAACTCTATCTTTAAAATTAATATTCATTTAAGTCTTAAACATTTTACACATTCCTTTTCAAATCGATATCATGCTTCTATGGGCACCCTTATAAATTTTACTTAATTACTTCCTCCCCGTTTCTCTTATATTTTAAAGTATTATGAAATTAAAATGTTCCCATTACTTTTTAGTGCAATTCTCTCATATTTCATTTCATTTATTTTATTCCAAAAAAATAGAAGAAAATTTCACTAAATTACATTAAATATTTTATCCCATTTTATAATCATATATTCTGGTTTGCAGGGCTTTGGCGGCAGCAGGAATCCATGATCGTGCGTGGTTTCTGCTTGTGCTCGCTGCTGGAGTGCCCCGATCCAGCTGGATTCGGGGCTATAGTTACCTCGTAGCGGTAACTGAAGATAGGGGAGATCCGGCAGGGGTCGGGGGGAATCGCAACCCCTTCTCAGCCAGCTTAACTCCCTTTTCCAAAAGCGGTGGAGCGGCGGTCAGAAATGGCCGCCACAAAGAAGCTCTCATCTGGAAAAGAATGTGCAGGAGGAAGCTGAGAAAGTAAAAGTTTTTGGCTGACGGGGATAACTAGCAACATTTAAAATATCCTGGAATTTAAATTTCATCAAAGATACATCGCTCCCAAAGAAGATCTGGAAGCAGCGAATGAAAGTGAAAAGGGAAAGTTTTTTTTCTCCCTCTCCTTCCTTACGATGACAGCAGATGAATGAGAAATTGGAAAAACCCGCTTTGGCATCAGCAGGTAATTAAACTGGAAAATTAAGCCAAGGGGACAATAAAGATTTCTGAACATTGGGGGAAAAAAATCTTTTTTTTTTTGCTGTAAGTGGGAAGGGAGAGGAAAAGAATTAAGATTAAGATTTTGCTGGAGGAGGCTGCTTGGGGTTTACAAGACTAGAGCTAAATTGTAACAAGACTTCTAAAAGATACATTTTAATTGGAACTTTGCAATTGTAATCCCAGGAAGAGAAAGTGTAAAAAGAAGAAAGTGTTAAACGAAACAGTCTGTGTGTATTTGGATTGCTTGGTGACTTTGGGACCTTTGGAAACTATTATTTGAAAGACTAAAAACATTTGGGTTGTTTAAAAAATTTTCTACAGTGGCATTACTTGTTGATGAACTGAAAATGGAATTCAAAAAGTATAAAGAATAGGAACAAGAAGGGAAGGGCTGTTTTGGCTGCGTTTTTCATTTCTTAGAAATGGTGATTTCTACTTATGAGAAATTACAAGAACAAGAAGATTGGGATGAAGAAGAAGCCATCTTTAATGAACAAGCAACTCTAGCTGGGGAAGAAAAGGGAAAGGGGGAAAGAGAATGGAGAATTTAAGATTTAAAAAAACAACCAAAAAAGGGAAAAATAAGGTCAAAAGTTGACACAATGTCAGAAAGCAACAGAAAAGAGGAATACAGAAGAGGGTGGAGATCAAGAGACAAAGGGGTAAAAAGGTTAGACTGGAGAAGCAAAGAGGGAAAAAAAGGGAAGAGAAGCTACAAAGGTTTGAAACAAGATGTAAAGAAACAGGATTTATTTAGAGATAATGGGTAAAAATATAACTAAAAAAGAGATTCTGCAAAAGTGCATATTGCTTTATTTTTAATTTGATAATTTCAATGTCTCATACACCTTCACTATAGTAAGTTAACATAATACCCATTAGTTTAAATGTGCAAGTGTAAGTAATATTAACAGTGGTGAAATTTTGATTAGGCCAGAAAAGTTCTTTATTTTTTAATTTGAAAGTCTCACAAAACAATTTATACAACAGTAAATGCCAGGGAGACTCCGCCCTCAAGCTCAGATTAAACAGATAGATAATTATTTATTCAGAAAATAACCCCAAACTCTGTGTATGAAAGTTCACTGAGACACAGTTCCAAGGAAAGGTACATCAGATTTAATCTTATTTAACTTAATCTTAACTTAACCTTAGTTAAAGAGATTACGCATCTTTTTGGAATGGAAATCTAAAGGTTATTACAATGCATGAATGCAAATAGACAAGTCCATTCCAGAAGTGTTATTTCCAATCACCTTGATACAATTATAGTGATGCCTTCAATTAAACAGAAAATTCCATTTGGGGATTCATGAGAAAGAAAACATACTAGAAAAAGTGGTTAGATGCAAATAGACCACACTGGTAGTTCCAGTCATGGTGTCTGAGTAACTTTTCCTTCTTTTCCCCTTTGAAAAGAAAGTGGGCAAAACGATAGTTTTGAAGATTTAGCATAATTCCAGGTTACATGTTTAAATTGCAATACCAAACTAGAATTTATTCCATATTCACAAATATTGAAAGATAATTGATTCAATGCAGAAGAAAGCAGAGTTGGTATAGGAGTGAAAATTTATGCAATTAATAAATCACTATTGGAAAATAAATTAAAATATAGGTTATATGATTTAATTATAGAATAGCAAAGGAAAGCAGTAGCAGGACCTCAGTGCATTTACACAGCACATAAGAGAATAAAACAACTACAGCCATCTTGTTTTGTATTACCTTTACTGAAGAAGCAGCATACAACATATCTTCCAGTGCAAAATGGCAACATTGGTTTAAGTATTCCTGACAAAATTCCTGGATCAATTGCAGATTGTACAAACTGTCAGCCAGTGACATGGTTTCCTTCAAACAGATATCTATATGATGGAGAGGGGAAAAAAACAATAGTGGCTCTACAATTCCCAGTATTCAGAAACAAACTGAAAACCATAATTTCCAATATGCTATGTAGGATGTTACCTAGTTTGGGTAATGAAACGTCTACAAGAAAACAACCAAGCTCAGAAAGCACCAAGGACTCCTCGTATAGGCTTTTATTCACAGCAATGCCAATTCATAGTTAGGTAACCTTCTTTAAACTAGTGATTTTGTAAACAATCAAACTACTAGACACAGAAAATAAAACAATGGACCAGAATTTTGTAGAATTATATTTTTGGGTTTTTTGCTGCTTTCCAGTCAGCTTTTGTCTCCTGGTTATTGCCTGGACAAGAATTTTAAATTTTCTTGGCAAAGTTTTCAAAGTGGTTTGCTATTGCCTGCTTCTTCTTAGGGCTGAAAGACAGGGACTGGTTCAAGGTCAGCAGCTGTGTACGTGCTTAAGATGGAATTAAAACTCAAAGCCTCCCAGTTTATAGCCTGTGCCTTAACTACACCAAACTGGCTCATTACACATTAACAAATATCAATGCTTTGGAATGATGGCACCTAATACTAAAACATACTTCATAAACACGCCATATGTTTTTGCATTCACTTTCACTTCTGTAAATAAATACTGTGGTTAAAACCTGAAAAGGGATACTTTTATATGGCATGGCCAACCATTAGGGTTAACTGGGTGCATCTAAAAAGGGATTCTAAACTAATAGCAAAATCTGGTTTGAAGTCAATTTGCCAGGACAGTTAATCATAATCCTTGATTCCTATTAAGCAGTTACCTTTTTGATTTTTTTTTACATGTCTCTGTGAAAGCAGGAACAAGTGAGTGATATACTGTGCAATCATTCACATGTTAATTTCATTAAATTGCTGACTTTTGACAAGCGAAAACCCACTTAGTAGTAATTATTTACTCCTAAGCAACCATGAGATAGTGAAGAGGCAATCAGCTTTATTTCTATAATTATACTTTGGGTTGGTTTTTTTTTACATAATTTTAAAGTGCTATTAATATTGTCTATTTTTTAAAAAAAATGTTTTTTAACCATGCTTGCAGTTTATTTGTTTCTTTCATAATTGAACAAAAATGTAAAGCTGTGATTAATTCAAAACAGCAATGATCATTCTGAAGGAATGGGAAAGACACAGGGGGGCTATAAGCCAGAGATTCATGAAAAGTTTGTTGCCATTTTGTTAAGCAATTATTTATTGTCACACCCAAATAAAAGCCAATTTTCAAATCTATTTAGTGATTTCAAATGTTAGTTTATTAAACCTGCTCCCACAATAAAAAATGACCCACAGAAAAAAATAATTCAATTTGTATTTTATTTAAATTAATAGTTAAACTTTCAGTTGAAGCACACTTGTTTGGTGAGGACACCTGTTCCCACTTTCATAAAACCACAAAGTTCATTATGTTGGGAACTTTTCTACTAAAGCCAAACAAGGATAGCAGAAATATTCTGGTTTGCATTAAACCATTATTCTGTTATGCCTGAGCCAATGAACACTGGCTTAATATCAATGAACAAATTGGAAAAATTAGTCAAGATTCAGTTAAAATAAGAAGCTAGTCTAAGGCCTGATTAACAGGCTTATCGTAATCAAGCAGACTTACCCTCTAATCTAACAATCTCTGGGCAGTAAAAATGGATCAGAGCAGCTAAAGCACATCCATCTCTGCCATCTTTCAGCAGATTTTCCACCAAGGGAACACAGGGCAGCTGCTTAAGCAGAGTCTGTTCCTTCCGGTATCGAGCCTGTCATATAAAAAGAAGAAAACCATCCAGAAACATTTGTACAAAGAGTGATATGCTGGAAACTCTTTAACTATAAATATCTACAAAGAAACAAGTTCAAAATGTTCAAACCACACCTCATTTTCTTAATTTATGTAGATTTAAACAGTTCCATTTGTAGGCGTGCAGTCTTTAATCAAGTTTCTCCAACACCCACACAATCTTTCTAGGCCATTAATGTTCATGCTTAAGGAGTTAAGAGATCAGAGCAACAGAAATGAGCAATGGCATATAAAACAGGCAGATTACAATTAGGCTCATACAACATGGATTACAAACCACAGTGCTTGCTTTACATTTTGAATAAAGCCATAAACAAAGCACATTATAGATGAGTATTAGTGCATCCTATTTCCTTATTGGAGAACTCAAGTTCAGCCATACTTTTTAGAACACAAAACAGCTTCAAGGTCATTTGTAGTAAGATGAATTAGTGCCCTGAATGGACCTATTATAAAATGAAACCCTTGGTAAAGCTTTGGTTTGTGAAGTTTGGAAGAAAATACCTTAAGATTATGATATTCCAATATTTGTATTTTCTGTCCAGTGAGATGAAAAGTATACTGTAGCTTTAGTTTCCCTCTTATGTATTTTGCAGCTGATTAATTCCAATCTGAACTAAATAAACTAGTTCCAAGCAATAGTTAATAGATTTAGTTGGTATCAAGGAACCCACAATTAACCTCACAAATAGGACTTACATTTTGCAGTATATTAAATCATAATGTGATTTAGTTTTGTTCTAGCATTATCTGGGAATATCTCTGTGCTTTGTAAGTCACTGGCAATGGTTTAACATTATGTATTAACTAAGCTACTACCAGTCAATCAGTCATTCTCAACATAACCTGCCAAGATTTGTTCCTTTTCTGAAACAATATTAACTGAATTTATTAAGGCACTTAAAAAAGTCATAACTAAGAAATGTAAGCCAGTGGTTTTTCTGTCTTTCAGTTCTTAATTATATATTCCCAGTTGAGTCTGGTTTTTTTTTTTGACAACTATTCACTATTATTTGGAAGTATGACAATTTATGCATTTGGGCAAATTTTAATTTGAATCCCAGCTCTCTTTGGATTCCGAAAGTTAATGTATCAAACATTGCCCCAAACCCACCAGCTGTGTTTTTGTTTCACCTTAGGTAGAATTAACTAGTGTTTAATATATAATTTATATAAGTTTATTTTTCTTGTAGTACCAAGCTCTGAGGCCTTTTCATATTGGCTGAGCTATTGGTATGCTTTTAAATTCTCCTACAGAAGCCCATGTTCCTTCCTCCAAGATGTCAGTTCTACTTTTTAAACTGCCCATCACCCTGTAATTTCGTTTTGTTTCTTTTTTACTTCAAAGACTTCATTTCTGTTTACGCTGAATTAAGAAGCAATAATGAATGAAAAGAAAACATGCCTAAGCTGTTTTAGATTACAGAAGGGGAAAATAATTCATATAAGCATCAGAGATCCATCCATCTTGTATATTCATCACAATAATTGAGCATTACACATGATGTTCAATATTCCCTCTTTCCCCTCTTTTTCTAAGGAGAAGATTTGTTGTGGACATAATAATATTAACTTCTACAGAGATTCTCAAAGCTTGCAATGCTATGATTACCTGGAATAACAAACATGTGTGACCTTCCTATAAATAATGAAACTGATAGTGATAGAAGCAGCCAAACACAGGAATTTTAGCACCAGCTACCACAGGGCAAGTTGGGTTCTTGGATCACTTCCTGACTATGAGAAAATTATCTTATCTGGGCACAGTCCTCTCTTTCCTATTAGCTATGTACTACACAAAGGGTTCCTTCCCTTCTCCAGAAAACAAAGCTTTTCAGATGCTATTGCTCCTCTCTGCACACCTTCCAACACTCCACGCTATCAGAATCACCCTGACACCACTCTGCAAAAAACGCACAACTCCTTTAAAGAGATATTTCATTCCCCCTAGTTTCATATTATGTCTTCCAAAATTTTTTCAAAATCCTCAAGATGCATATGTATATGTAATGTATATACTATGCATTCTTCTTTGTATGTGTCTCGGTGTGTATATGGGTATCCCATAAATACATACCAAAATAACATAGCATTTCATCTTTTATAATTACTTTTATGTTTCTGATATCTTAGAACAATTTATCCTTCCTCCAAAAATTTCTCCTCCCTAGTAAAATAAATGTGTCGAATGTGTAGATTTCTGCATTTTCAAAATTGATACTATAACCACCACAATGTTAGGATTAAAGAAATAACATGAATTTAGATCTACTGCCAAGTTTGTTTGGAAGTGAAAATTTTTGTTGTTAAAAATGTATTTAATTATGTTTAAATGTAATAAATAAGCAATTGTAACTATATACATATACATACATACACATATATACATATATATGATAAAACTAAAATGAGTGTTCACAATCCTGATGTATACCCATTATATCTATGCCGATGTGGATAAGGGTTCTCAACTGTTTAGAGCTGTTCCATTATCTGTTCCTCTTTTGTAAGTCATTTACTCCTTACTGCTAAAAATTGTGAAATGGACACTGCAATGGTATTTGTCCAGCTGGAACTATAATGGGGAAAGGTGGATGATGGGACCAACACTATTTCAGAGTATGTTAAATTACTGCTGCTGTTTCCTTTGCCAGGGGTGTGTGTGTGTTACTTAAAAGGCATTGAGTGGGGAAGAGGTAGAAATGAAATGCATGATTGGACTATCATGATATTGGCAAAGCAACTGATACAATATTAAACTACTGAATCAAAGTAAAGCAACATGACAAACTTACAGGAACCAGTTTCCAAAACCACTTGGAAGGAGACTTCAAGGAAAGCAGCAGGAAAAAACAACAGGCAAAGAACATGAACATGGTGACTGTAATTTAGCAATTCCACCATTACATTTTTTTAAGCCATTTTCAGATTCATGAAAAATTAATTTTACTTAATTGTCTTGAAATACACATTTATTTATTGCAAATAGCATTGTTAAAAGTATCCATGTGAAAACAACAAGTTATTATTTGTCAGTTCAACACATAGCAGCAGAAAAACTCTCATTCTGAGATAAATTAATAAATACACGTAGTCAGTACCTTTTATCTCAAAAAAGTAGTAATGAATTTATCTCAAATTTATCTCAAAAAAGTAGTAATGAAGTAGTAATGAATTTCGCACTAGCATTTTGGTAATGAACAAAAGAAGAAAAAATTATATTCTGGGAAAATACAGGGAATACAGAGACTAGCACTTAAGCTAAACTATAAGCACAAATAATGGTTATTAAGTGCCCAGCTACTGATAGGGATGTATTCTGAATTCCCATGCTAAAAGCAACATGCAAAATTTTATTTCTTACCTAGGTGGATTTTCCTGAGTGAATTTCATTCTTTGGAAGATTGTCTACTAAGCAATATTTTTTTTTCTGATTGCTGTTTAAACATGTTCTTTTCTTTCATGAATATTGTTGTAATCCATTTTAAAGTTACTAATATTTAATTCTCAATCATTGGAAGCTATTTTAAGAACTTTTGTTGTCAGTGAGTATAATTCCATGTTAAAAATAATTTTAATCATAATTTTAAGTGTTAAAATTCTGAGTGTTCTTTTCCCTAGGGTGACAAAGGGAAAATATTATTAATTAATTTCTGAGCTAGTTTTATATCAGATTTGATTTGGCTTACCCACCTGCTTTTTGAGTCTTAAACCATTTGGCAGACTATGAAAGAGCTAATCTTCCTTCGTAACTTTTAGGATTATATTGCTGTCAATAATTTTTTTAATTTTATTCAGAAAGTTAAAATACAATATTAGTTAAGTTAAAATACACAAAAAAGGATTATATTATTGTAACAAAGCTGCTTGCTAGCAAGTGTTAACTGCCAGGAAGATGTGCTCAATGTAAACTCATAAAACATTTCTATGGCCGTTTTATAGTTACCAACAGAAAGGGAGGGGAGAAAGGGTCCTTCCCCATGCAGCTGAAGTAGGGGAACCCCAGACAATGGTGCTCAGTCACCGGATTCTTATGACAGTGAGGATGAGGGCAAAAACGACCCAATGGTGAGTGGACCGGTTCCCCCTTTCACCTTCCCAATTTGGTTCACAGCCCCAAAAACAGGAATTCAGGGGACTTAGATCTCACTGTAAGGGTTGTCCCGGGTGGGGTTTCATTCCTGGACCCCCTGCCTTTAGGAGGTCCGTCATGGGTTTGGCAATCCTCACAAAGGAGGGGATGAATTGTCAGTAGAAGTTTGCAAATCCAAAAAGCTTTGTAGCTGTCTGAGGGTACAAGAGGGTTGCCAGCCCAAAACAGCTTCACCTTGGTTGCAAACAGGTTTCCAACTGCTAATTTTAACCTAAAAACTCTACCTGGTTTAGCATCCAGATATCTTCCTGACTGCTTTTGCCAATTTGAAGTGTATTCTTCATGAGAGAAGGTGTTAGGTATCCCCATGTTGTTATAAGATGAGGGAGAGCGAGTCAACAATTAAATGATTTTTTTTACCATGGTCATAGAATGTCTCTCTTTGGATATTACGGTAGTACCCACTTATAATGGGCCTCCCGCAAAGCAGAGAAGACTGATCTCTTCTGGACGGTGGTTTGGTGTTAAGTGCCAGCTTGTAGCCATAGAGTATGAATTATTGTGGTTCTATTATGAGACTCTCTTTATTTAATAAGGCTACTTAACAAGGCTACTCTGGAGGCCATTTGCTGTGGATCTATTAGTTTTCACTATTAGTGTTTACATTGTTTACCATGAAATGTTATTGGTTTGAACTGTTATGTTCTACCACAGTCATTTTAATTGTTTTAATTGGGGGTGGGTGGGTAAGTTTCCATGAGTCTAAATGGATTTGGCACCATACAAGCTCAATAGATAAATAATAAAATAAATATAATGCTATTAAAACACTTCACAAGCATTACCTCACAATCTTCAATTCCATACAATTATTATTCTGTACTGTAGAAATGGGTCATTAAATCTGTCTGTCTATCTGTCTGTCTGTCTTTCTATCTGTCTGTCCATCCATCCATCCATCCATCCATCTGTCCAATTTTAAGGCTTAACATGTTTCTACATCTTATTAAGCAATAATAATAATAATAATCACCAATATTGGCAATGTAGAGAGGTTATGCTTACTTGAAACTAATGTGCATTTTTGGTAAAATATCTGTTTTTAAAATGCTGCAGAAATAACAGCTCTACAGTTCTTTCTAGGCCGAAGAACATGGGGAGAAAAACTCAACCCTTACTCTTGTTAAATCTAGAGTGTGATCCTCTAAGCATAACAGCAGAGAAGTGAAGTGGGGGAAGGCAGGGACCTATAAACTGGAGTAATTTAATTCACTGATGCTCCTAAATCTGACTGTTTGTGAGTCATTAATTATAGTCTTCAATGAAGCAAATAATTTAGTTCCATTCTTCATAATGAAAACAAACTTGGGGGCTGGGGCAGAAAAGGGTCAAAACAGGAGACCAGAGTCATTAGAAGTGACAGGGCAATTATCGAGCTATGTCAGCTACTTTAGCAAAACTGATGCGGAACCTACTTGTGACAGTTGCATAGCTAGGAATGGCTCAATTTAGCAGGCAGGCAGGAAGTAAAAGAAGTAGAGCTTGTTTAGCCAAGCACCAAGAAAAATGAAATGAAATGGAGGGCGAGGGGGAGAGATTCCTCTTGAGGCTAAGGAGCTACTGGACCTCAACAACAAAGTTTACATTTGAAAATTATATTCATGACTGAGCAAAGGACTGACACTCTGCACATATGGGATGTGACTAAAATAGCAATCAGTAGAATAAGCCAACCATGTCATACTATTATCAAGAAATAATGTAAGAAACTGCATGGGAGATAATAAAAGTTGTTTGCATTTATAATGACCGTGGGTAGCTCCACATTAAGATCATACTAGAATGATTATGTCTCAGCTTGTTAAGTCATCACATACACATACCAGAAATGGTATTCAGCAGGTTCTGACCAGTTCTGGAGAACCGGTAGCAGATTTTTTGAGTAGTTCAGAGAACCGGCAGATACTACCTCTGACTGGAGATTTTACAGTACCCTTCCCCTGCCACACCCACCAAGCCATTCCCACAGAACCGGTAGTGAAAAATTTGAATCCCACCACTGACACATACACACGTGTCTTTACCTGATCTGTGTAGCCTGTTTGATTTATCTGATCAGTGAAACTATTGTTATCAGATTTAGAGCAAGCTAGAATATTAAATCACAGTTCAAAATCCTAGCTTATTCTATATCTAGTAGGCATGGTTCCTGGTGAGATGAAATGAGAAGGTATTGTTAGTCAGAAGTTTCATGGTTTAACTACAACTTATGTGAAGGAAAGTATTCATAAAGTGATACAGAGAAGAATATTAGTAATCTTTTTGTTTATTGAAGTGAAATACAATTATTTAAAATGTCTGTGTCTTTCCCACAACAACATTTTAAAAATAAAAAGGGCGTTGGTACTTACCTGATACACCCGTTCTCGGTGAACTACGATGAGCATCCAGAGAGTGGGAGGTGCTTAGTCTCTGCTCGGATAGGCTGGGCTTAATTGTTAGGACACTCTTACTCCTCCCTGGCTCCTCCCTAGCGTCCCCCAGTTTTGGCAAAGATGAGGTGATGCACCCCCCGCCCTCTTGACTCTCTTGCTTGTTTGTGGTTACTACTACTACTACTACTATTATTATTATTATCATTATTAATGGCACTATGAGCCTTGTGGACATGAATGCATCTGGATCGCAAAAAGGTGATCTGCAGAGCAGAGACTAAGCACCTCCCACTCTCCAGATGCTTGGCGCAGCTTAATGGAGAACACAGAGATGAAAGTAGAAAGTGTCTTAAATGACAAGGTATACATTTGGAGAAAACATTCTGCTCTTATTAAGGTGTTCATTTATAAGCACCTGATTTTAAAAATTATTCACTTTAAATAATGCTATATGACTGGGGTCCCCAATCCCCGGTCTACGGTCATGGCCTGTTCAGAACTGGGCCACTGAAACATGCTGAAACACTGGTAAGCATGCACAATGGGCTGGTGAGTGTGTGCACAGCTCCATTTGTGCAAGTGACAAGAAAACAGTTTTGGCTGAAAAAGTACAAAGCAATAGAGGCATCAAAATCTTGTAATATATTGACTAAAATTATTCACTCATTATAGTAATGATGTTATCCATAAACACTATCTTTATCTGAACATCATTTTGGGAGGAAATACTGAATATGAATGTTTACAATTTTTGCATATTTCTTCTTAAAGTCAAATATGTATTTGCATGTTATAAGGATATGCACATACTGCTTTCAGTGTTTACTTTTGTTTTTAATCATTGCTTTATTTTTCATTTTAATATTGTATTTCTTAGTGTTTAATATACCAAAACAAAAAATTGTCTCTGTATTTCCTGTAAAACAAGGTACTGTAAGAAAAATCTAAACGATGGATGAATTTTTTATTCATTTATTTATTTTTTATCCTGCCTTTAACCCTAATCCAAGGCTACAAACATACATGAAACTCTTTTCTCCTATTTCTCCACAACAACAATTTTGTAAGGTGGGTTGGGCTGAGAGACAGAATGATTGGCCCCAAGGTCACCTCGCCAGCTTTCATGTCTAAGGTGAACAAGAACTCACAGTCTCCTGGTTTCTAGATCAGCACCTTAACCACTACACCAAACTGACTAATAGTCTATTAGAACATATTTTAAAAAGAGAAAATCCCTCATTAGTTGCAATTATTGTGAACTAGTGCATTTTGCACACATACCTTTTGACCTCCTGGCGTTTCTGCCCCATGTTGCTCTTTCAGCTTCTGCTCCTGTTCCATTATATCCTTTAAATGTTCATTTGCCTAAAAGGGCAAAGGAAATTAGACTTTAAATAAATTTTGCTTTCTTGCTGAGATACAAATAATAGTCTACTTAGTATAATTATTCTACTGTGGGCAATTTTGAAACAGTGCAGCCAAGGCTTTAAAAATTGTTTACAATACAAGTCCCTCTTCTTTTCTTGTTCTTCTCCCAGTGTACAACTGAATCTCAAGAGGCCAAATGGGTTTAATCTCTAAAGCCTTAAAGTGCTGGAGCTTAGCAATACTTAGAAGTGACACTGAAATTGCATAGACACTCTAAGACAGACTTTTCCCTATCTAATAATTGTTAAGACTTCTACTCCTTTCATTCTTAGCTGGTATTTCCATCAGCTGTGTTATTGATTAAGGCAGATGAAGTCCAACACATGTGTCCCCCCAAGGCTGAAGATATAGTCTTTTTAGTATTGTCTTTGCACCACAGTAAAACGTGCAATATATATGCACTGTTTTCCTATGCATGGAACTTGGCTCACTAATGCACTGATTCATGAAATCAATAGACACCTATTTAATAATTTGTTTCCATACTAGCTGTTTATGCCATCTTAAGGATTTGGTAGGGAAAAAAAGAGTAACATGTACTTTAGCACAGTGTCAATTTGACTGTAACAAAACCAGAACCTGCACAACAGTTGAATTTATTTAGGATCTGCTAACAAGTTGACAACAGATGGAAAAAAGAATGAAAGCAGGCTAGGTAGGCTATTTTTATTTATTTGTACAATAAATAAATGATGGTTTTACCATCATTTAGCACAGCTAGCATAGCACTCTTCAGAGCTGCAGGATGGGATTGCTAGATGATATCAACAGTGTCTTCCCAATTCTAACAGTGAAAGCATTATTGAGTTGAGGGGTCCTTGGTGCTGAGTTTGGTTGTTTTCTTGCCGATGTTTCATTACCCAAACTAGGCAACATCATTAATGCTAGGACTAAGCTCAGAGAGCACCAAGGGACCCTCATTTCAACCCTGAGCTACAAATATTCTTCATTATTGGTACCATTATTGAGTTGCATCAACACCTCAGCAACCTGAGAACAATTGTGCATTATGACTGCCAAACATACTTATTACTTCTGTGTTCAAACTATAGGATCGCATTAAGGCTTGTTTTAAGAAATTATGGTCATAATTTGTTCCTGGGGAAAAATCAGGAACTACCCTAGCTAAGTAGTTTGTGAATATATCCAATAGATTATTAACAACTTTATTTTGTTAGTATCACAATGGTTGAAATGAATAATTTTCCAAATTAGCAAAAATGAGCAGTAATATTTGTGCAAACTCTTTCTTTCCCCCAGTATACAGCTTTGAATTTTGGCTTAAAGCTATAGGTTAGCATTAAAATATTGCAAAGAAATATCAAAGCTTACTGTCCAAGAGTATAGTATTTAGAAATCTGGCAAACTGAGCTTGAGGCATACATTAGTTGGCATTATTTTTGTTGAGTTAGAAATTGAAAGGAGACTGAAAGCAGTCAAATAACAGACAAGTAAGTGCATCATTTATTTCCTTCCTTTAAAAAAACACTGTGATGGTTAAATGAAATGCTTACCTTATTTATCCAGAACATGACCGCATCTTCTATGTCATAGGGCAGGTCTGTAGCTTGGAAGAAGGAGGAATACTGCTGTATGCATGCAATAACTTTTTCCACACTGATCATTTCTACAGTATATGCCATCATTAAGGTGTCAATCATAGCCAAATGAGCACTCTGCAAAGATAATAATGTTTTTCATTAACAGGTGGAATACCAACATAGAAGAAGCCAGAATAATTTATTTTCAAAAGGAATCAGACAACTGAAGTACAAAATAAATAAGTTTTACAAAACATTGAATCAAATGGGAATTAAATATTGTAACAGAATAAGCAACTTCTTCTGAAAAATTTTCATGATTTAATATTGTACAGATGTTTACTTCCAGAAACAAAAGTTGTGTATTGGGTAGCCCTCTATCCTTGAATATATAATAGAAAATTTAAAACTTAAGTCCTCCTATGTCCAGTTATCCATTTTATAGTCTTAGAATTATTTACTTAGTTATCTAAAAGATGCATATTAATCTTAAATGACCCAACTCTCAGTAGCTCATACCAGCAGCAAAACTAAACACAATGAAAACAAAAACCTGACACTACAATCCTTATTTTTAAAATTCAACGAACAACACCATCTTCAGGTTCCAACTACATCCTCCTCCAGCACTTCCCCAAAACTGAGAAAGTGGGGGCTTGCTAGATCTCAGGGAAGAGTGCTCCAAAAAAGGGCAGAGGGTGCCACAAAAAAGGAAGACCCCACTAGATGGCAGTATTTCAGAGAGGGACCTTGGAACGTACACTTTCAATCCAATATGGCAGAATGGACAGATACTCTCAGGGAGAAATGGGCCCAGAACTAACCTGGTCCCATGCCATGAAGAGCTTTCAAGATGATGACCAGCATACTGAATTGCACACAGAAAAAAACCTGAAAGTCAGTGCACTCATTTTTCCTATCACCATCCATGTTAATCCTTGCACAGAACACTCATATTTTAGAACAATGCTGAAGACTTTTAGTGGTTGAAAAGGGAAGAGATAAATAAATATTGGTAAAAAACACCTTCCTCATTCTATGGAAATACTGAGTTTACAGAGCAGAAATCTTTGAGATCCAAGTGATTTTTGTATTTCCTTTTATTTGTAACAACAGGATTGGATCTTGCCAATTATAAATGCATCAAGTAAAAAAAAAAATAGAGACAAGCCATTTAAAAAACAATGCCCAAGCAAAGCAAACTTAAACAATGAGAAGATGTTACTTTTATTGCCCTTCTAATTCTTCTGCTAGAATTCTAATATTTGCTCACATTTATCTACCATGAGCTTCAGGTCAGAAAGTTAACAAGGGATGAATTGATGGAAGTATTTCCATGGGGTAGAAATCTGCTTTCATACACAACAAATTCCACCTGGAGATATGGCAATATCAGATGAAACTTAGCAATTTCTTTTTTTCTTTTCTCCAGAAAAAAAGGAAAATAAAGCATGGTCTAATAAAGTTAGTCTTTTTCCACTCTACCATTAGACAGCTAGAAAGCAATAGAAAGATACTGTGAGACACTATGGCTAGTGAAATTATATTGCGAATTCAAGTTTGTTATTATAAGAGAAAACTCAAGGTTAATATACAGCAGGGATGTCAAACTCAAGGCTTCCAGCCTGCGGGACCAGCCTGGAAACAATGAAGGACTGGCCCGCAGGTGGCCCTCCCGAGCTCCATTTTCTCTAGCAGAAGGCTGTCGCAGCTGAAAGCAGAGCTCGGGAGCCTGTTTTCGCTGGCAGAGTGCTCAGGCCACAGGTGCCCCCAACACAAATAACGTTGATCTGGCCACCCTAGCATGCCCACCCCAGCCCCTTGAGGTCGAACACAACCCTGATGTGGCCCTCAATGAAATGGAGTTTAACACCCCTGGTATACAGCTTTACTCTTTTATGGTCATCCAAATGGTCACTTACTATTTGCTATAAAAGTAAGGTCCCCCCCCCTTGTATTCTTTGAAAATCTGCCAAATTGATACTGAAATGTAATATTTCTTTCTTCTCTTTTCTTTTTCCACTTGCTCATTCTGTGTCTATGTGTGTGTATCAAAACGTATATGCAGCATGACATGGATAAAGAAATGGAATTAGCATGCTCAAGTGCCCAATGTCATATTAGTCATATCCAAGTCAGAAAATACACAGTTGCCCCTTCCTGTGTTTTATGCAAAGCTGCCACAGACAGGTCCTACTGTGCAATTCAAAAGCAGAAACATTTGTACACTTCACAGCTTTCTGTAGAATCCCAAGAAGATTAGAAAAAAACAGCTCGTAGATGCCCAGGTCTAACATATGCGAAAGGAATGTCTGAGGTAATTATTCAAAAGTCACAGTCTTCCTTTCACCTTGGAAAGCTATCTCCATGGAAACTAAGCCAACATTACTCATAGTAACCACAGTTTTTGTAATGTCAAAGGAAACTATAGTGATTCTTTACTTTTTGCTGCAGCATGAATTTTCCTGAACAATTTAACCAGTGACTAATACTAACTTTACTTAATGTAATTAAGGGACAGTTTTATTAAAAGGAGAGTGGATTTTTTGCTGAAAGGATAAGAATTAAATGTCACTATTAAAAGCCACCATTGTTTCGTGCTTTTTTTATTTGAGATGATATTATCTGCATTCCAATCTAGAAGCACACAAAAAATGGTATAAAAATTTAACACACACACACACACCCCCCTCCATAACTTAAAAGATATGGACTTGCAGTATCCAGAAAGTTTTCTGGTTGTATCTTACACTGACTTTGAATTTTTGGGTAATTGCAAAGGTCATGTCTGCAAAATTATAGTTTATGACCCAGATCTAAATTGCTTGCCAGCTTAATTCTTAAATCCATTTAAGAAAATGATTTTAATCTTTAACTCCATAAATAGCTTAGGGCTTTCTGATGACCATGTCATTAAGGCTACTGTATATGGGTTGCAAAAATCTGAATAATGGGTACAAAACTGCATTCTAGGGGTCATCTGGATTTTTCTAACCTAACTAGTGTAGCTCTTTCTCTCATTTTTGGAGTAAGAACACTCCACAATTATTATGGACCACAGGTAGTAAATACAAGTAGTCCTTGACTTACAACAGTGCATTTAGTGACTGTTCAAAGTTACATGGCCCTGAAAAAAGTGACTTATGACCATTTTTCTTACTTACAATAGTTGCAGCATTCTCATGGTCATGTGATCAAAATTCAGATGCTTAGCAACTCATATTTATGATGGTTGTGATGTCCCGGGGTTGTGTGATCACCTTTTGCGAACTTCTGATGAGCAAAGTCAATGGGGAAGCCAGATTCACTTAACAACTGTGGCTAGAAAGGCCATAAAATGGAGCCAAACTTACAAAACAACTGTCTCACTTAGCAACAGAAATTTTATGAGCAAAAGTCATAAGTCAAGGATTACTTGCATCAAAATATTTGTGACCAATTTTTAAGTTAAAGTTTATAATTTTATGAACTTTTTATTTATTTTTAGTTCAATTCATCAAATGACAAAATATTAAAACATTCTGATACCTTGATTCATTCCCTTAAAGTACAGTGCGATGTTTGTTTCTTAGAAATAATTCCCTCTGAATTTAGTGGGAGAAAGAGGTATACAAATTGGCACACGGCTTCAGACATAGAAATTCTAAGCTCATTTTGTTAAATAAACCCTGACCCCACCTGAGTCTACAAGACAAGTTTCACTGACAAAACTTAGTATTAAATTTACTTAAAATCAGTATTTTAAATGCCAGCTACAATAATAAGAGTATAATCAATAAATATGGCCTTATTGGTTATTTAGGCATTTAGAAATCTTTTAAGTTTATAAAAAATACTGTTTATATGACTGAGGACAACATATTTGGTTTTATTCATCGATTGAAGGGATTAAAAAAATAGTAACTGAGCTAGGCAGCTTTTTATTCAAGCTTGTTTCTTACTACTTTTCCCTAAAAATAGATTGGTAAGGAACATGACAATAATATGAAGTTCCACATGTACAATTGCATTAAATACATGAAATGAGGATCCATGAGAAAGCAATCTGTTTTGATCAAGGGATTTCTCATTACCTACATATCATTATGGGGACGTGGTGGCTCAGTGGCTAAGACGCTGAGCTTGTCAATCAGAAAGGTCAGCAGTTCAGCGGTTCTAATCCCTAGCACCACGTAACAGTGATCTCCCATTATTTGTCCCAGCTTCTGCCAACCTAGCAGTTCAAAAGCATGTACAAATGCAAGTAGAAAAATAGGGACCACTTTGGTGGGAAGCTAACAGCGCTCGGTGTGCCTTCGGCATTTAGTTATGCTGGCCACATAACCACGGAGATGTCTTTGGACAGCACTGGCTCTTCGGCTTTGTAACGGAGATGAGCATTGCCCTCTAGAGCCAGAAATAATTAGCACATATGTGCTAGGGGAACCTTTACCTTACATATCATTACTGTCTATTTCTTGTGTTCATTTTGGTCCTGTTTGATTTAAGTTCCTATTTATAAAATATCCTTTGAAAAGATTGGATGTTAGAGTCCAGACTTCTTCTGAAGTCAAGGAACAGTTTTCAGTGGACTTCCTCCATCCTTCCTTAATTCTGTGGATTTCCTCCATAGAATCAATACAAATCTCATGCCATAGGACAAAACCTATGAGTTCCACCAGTAAACACTACATAGATATATCACTATGCAGGCGTATAACTGCAATTATACGTTCTAGACTTTATTAATGAACACTAACTTAGCATACAGGCAGAGTGTTGTTTTGAATAGCTGTAGGCTATACATAGAACATAGAATCAAAAGGCTGAAAAGGACCTCTGAGTTCTTCTGGTCCAACCCTCTGAACAATTCAGGAGTCTTACACCATGCCAGTCAAATGGTTGTCTAGTTACTGAACGCTCTATTTTTGAAAACATCCAGTGAGCATCCAGAACTTTGGGAGGCAAGTTATTCCATTGATTAATTGTTCTCACTGTCAGAAAATTTATCCTTACTTCTAGGTTGAATCTCTCTTTAACAAGCTTTCACCCATTACTTCTTGTTTTGCCCTTGGGTGTTTTGAAGAATAAGTCAATCCTGTCTTCTTGTGACAGCCCCTCAAGTACTGGAGGACAGTAATTAAGTCACCCCAAATCCTTCTCTTCAATAGGCTAGACATACCTCAATCCCTCAACATACCTAGTTCCCTCAACTGTTCATCATATGGTTTAGCCTCCAGACCTTTTATCATCTTTGTTGCTTTTCTAGTCCTTGACTGATTACTACAACTGGGACAGAACTAAGTGAAATGATGATTAAACAAGATGCCCACATGACTGCTTCACTCAATGATTGCAATCCCAGTTGGGATCACTGTGTAATCTTCTCAGGTTGTTAAGTGGACAGAATGGGAGAGTTGACTTTTGGGTTCAACTCTCTCAATTTGCAAAGGGGGAATCCCTCTGAAGGGCTGCAGGAATAGAGCTCAGATGTTCAGGATCTGAACTCCGTTTGTTCAGCCAACCGGAGGAATTCCCATCAAGCAGGCAGCCTTTTTGCTCTCAAAGGGCTGCCTGCCACAACAGGGAGGGGGAAATCTCAACTCCATGTGGAACTAAGAGTTCGTCCTGGCAGGCAGCCCTTTAACTATCAAGGGATTGCCTGCAAGGAGGGAATTTCAGCTTTGCAGCAAGCAGCAAGAACTTGCAGGCTTTCCCTACCGGCTTCCCCATTGATTTTCTGGGGAAGCCAACAGACAGGATTGTAAATGGAGAATGCATGGTTGCATTTGGCAACTGATTGCTGCCAAACAGTTGGCAACAAATTGCCAAGCATGGCTGGAAGTGCTTTATGAACCAAAATGTGCTCATTCCATGGCCAACATGATTCTGGGCTGTTTTTAAACCAACAATCATAAGTCAAGGACTACCTATGTAGACAAACACAATGCAGTACGTATGCAACAGTTCCTTCAGCTCTCTATTCCTTTTCTCTTTCTCTCTCACATAAGCAGACATTTGAATAAGGCACTCAAAATATTTATACTATTATTCCGCCCCTCAACACAAATTCATTAGAGTAACATTTCAACCCTGTCAAATGAACAACTAGCATAACATTTTAATTACAAGAGCAGATCTCCAGAAATGTGAACCACAGAATTGTTTTCTCTCATCAAGAAAAAAAAAATCACCAACACCTGCTTCATTATAGTGTGAATATATATACTGTATCACATATTGCCATGCTTCTGCCATTACTCTGATGTTTTGGAGAAATTGAACTTTAAAATAAAAAAATGTATTACAACAAGTCATGATTTCACAAATGTCTTAGTATTCCTTCATTGGGGAAATGTGCATATTTTTCAATTGGGGCCTACTATTTAGAATTTAAAATCTTATTTTAAATTATAATATTTGTCTTAATTTTAAATTATTAATAGAGTGCCATAGATTATTCATTCTATTAGCACTTTTTCAAAAAGTAATTTTAAAAGTACTGGATATTTTTGTAAATCTGTATATCCAGGAAATAGCATTTGTAGATAACATTGCACATTTACCCTTCCTTCTTCTTGTAATGTTCATTTGAAAATTCTTCTAGTTTAGTATATTTCTTTCCTTTCAAGTTAATTTTGAATATTTTTTATTACAAAGTATTTTATCTTTCCCTAAAATATTTTTTAAATATTTCTTTTTCCCTAAGATATTTTAAGAGCTGCAAGCAGCCACAAGACAGAGCACATATTCTCTTCATAATAGCTTCAGGTGAAATAGTAAAGCAACATATTCTTAGTCTTTTATTTATATTTTAAGTGGAATATTATGAAATGTCATAAATAAACAAATAGCCCTGAAACTGCCTGAGATTTGAATAGTCAACTGGGGTAGGATGTATCAGTGGAGTCTTAACATTTAACTTATCAGTGGAGTCTTAACATTTAAACAAAAGCATTAACAGTTTACAGGTGAAAAACACAGTTGCTATGTCAAAATGTATAGTTCCTTTCATCCTTATTACAATACAGGCCTTGCCTAAGATTATCTGGACTGAAATAGATTGGGGAATAACTAGACCTCACATTCCCATCTAATGAATACAGGGTTATGGCAGGCCAGTTAAGGACTGGCCGCTGGACAAACTGAGTAACAGGGCAAAAATTCAAAAACAGCTCACAAGAATGGGACAGTATTATTCCCTTAGCATGCTGAAACCTCCCTTTATTAGGTTAGCAATTTAATATAAAAAAGACTTCTCTGGAATCTGAAAATTAGTATTGCAGCTGATTTGGAAAAACTATAGTGAGTGACTGGTTCTTAATACCATAAACTTGCTTCCTATTTCAGAAGTCCTACAGCTTTTTTTTTTTTTTTGCTTATCCCATTCCCCATCTGAACCGAAGGAGGAATATAACAATTTTCAACAGTAAATGTATCATGTCCTAATGTACTACCTGCAGCTAGAAGAGTTTCTGTTCCATTTATCAGTTGGCCCTTAGAGATGTGAACTATTTGAAACAAAGTATTAACCTCAATTGCTAAGACAAGCACACTGCGGGAACAAAGGAAAATTAAATGCCAAGCAGTCTTGGAAAGAAATTCACCAATTGTTATCAAAATGAATTGCTTGTATTTATCTCAAAGAAAGCTAACTTCGAACTTCATGCAATCCACTCTCCAAAAAAGGAATATTATAAGCTTTTAAATTTTTCAATACGTATGTGCACAGAAATACACTTTATATTGAATAGTTTATCTACTTATCAACTAGGGATATTAGTTCTGGGGATTTTTTTTCCCTCAACAAAAGTGTTAATGTGGGCCACTTAAATAGAGAGGTGAATATGTATATATGGATACACACACAGGGCAGAGGCTACTCTCTAAAACTGTTCCAATTATTGTGTAGACTCCTGACTATATTCAGTAAATTATATGCACACTTTTAATCCTAACAAGCTTCTTAACTGTCTAGAATAGGGCAAATCTCTAGCTCAGAGGCACCCAACTTGTGGACTGTGGCCAATTACCGGGCTGTGGGTTGTTGGCCCCTGGGCCGCATGAATTGCTGGCCAGTGCAGGTGTGTGTGCATACGCGCACCCCCTACTTGTGCGTGCTAGCATTGTGGCATTGTGCAGGTGCTTTCATCACAGAGCACACACTCCCAAAGGTGCTTTTTCAAGAGGCAACTGGACTTTGTTTTTAGAATAGAATAGAAAAACGGATTTGGAAGGGACCTTGGAGGTCTTCTAGTCCAACCCCCCTGCCCAGGCAGGAAACCCTACACCACCTCAGACAAATCGTTATCAAACATATTTTTTAAAATTTCCAGTGTTGAAGCATCTACAACTTCTAGAGGCAAGTTGTTCCACTGATTAATTGTTCTAACTGTCAGGAAATTTCTCCTTAGTTCTAAGTTGCTTCTCTCCTTGATTAGTTTCTACCCATTGCTTCTTGTCTTTCCCTCAGGTCCTTTGGAGAAAAGCTTGACTCCCTCTTCTTTGTGGCAGCCCCTGAGATATTGGAACAATGCTATCATGTCTCCCGTAGTCCTTCTTTTCATTAAACTAGACATACCCAGTTCCTGCAACCGCATTTCATATGTTTTATCCAGTCCCCTAATCATCTTTGTTGCTCTTCTCTGCACTCTTTCTAGAGTCTCAACATCTTTTTCACATTGTGGCAACCAAAACTGAATGCAACACTCCAAGTGTGGCCTTACCAAGATATTATAAAGTGGTATTAACACTTCCCGTGATCTTGATTCTATCTCTCTGTTTATTCAGCCTAGAACTGTGCTGGCTTTTTTGGCATCTGCTGCACAAACAAATGCTGGCTCACATTTAAATGATTGTCCACTAGGATTCCGAGATCCCTCTCACAGTTACTATTATTGAGCAAGTACCACATATACCGTACCTGTACATTTTATTTTTCTTGCCTAAATGTAGAACTTTACTTTTTTCACCATTGAATTTCATTTTGTTAGATAGCACCCAATGTTCAAGTCTGTCAAGATCCTTCTGTATCTTAAGCCTATCTTCTGAAGTATTGGCTATTCCTGCCAGCTTGGTGTTGTTTGCAAATTTGATGAGTTCCTCATCTATCCCCTTGTCCAAGAAGCTTCTTCAGTTCTGACTGGATGGTGGGGGCTCCCTTAAAATGGGCAGGCTGCCCCGCTGGCAGAAAAACACTTTGATGCTCCCAAATCCCCTTATCTAGGTCTTTGAGAGCAATGCTTGAGAATCTGTGATTGGTTGCTGTGCTAACTTCCCTCCCAGAACTAATAGGGAAATATTGTGCCTTCTGGCAATTGAAGTATGCACCTGGGCTGTTTAAAAAAACCACGTGGTGCTTTTAGACCCTTAAGGACTGTTGGGTGGATAGACAAAAAAAAAAAAAAGATTTAAAGCTGCCAACACCACTCTATCTCTGAAAAATAGAGGAGCAATCTAGCAGCCGTCTATATCAGCAGAGACTGAATAGAAGAACTGGGGATGATGGCCCGGAAAGGGGTGTGTCTTCAGATTTTCTATTCAGTATATAGCCAAACAGAGCTGAATACATCCCATACACGGATCCTGTCAAAACCATTCTGGAGAATGGAAGGATTTATATTTCTTGCAGACAGCTGGTTTTATAAATCCTTCCATTCCCCACCATCCAGTCAGAGCTGAAGAAGCTTCTTGGATGACAAGCAAAAAGACTTCAAAGAAAAACAAGAAAGTCCAGTTGCCTCTCGAAAAATCTCCTTTGGTTCAGAAGAGAATATTTTTAAGGAGTTCATATCCGCTTATATTTATGGAAGACAGCAAGAAATGGGAACCCATAGTTTCCTCTTGGAGATTTCTTTTAAATTGGCAAAAATGAAATGTATAAGATGAGAAAAATGTTTCAATTAGGTACACTGTTTCTCCAACAATACTGCCTCCCCCAATAGGAAGTCCCAGCATGTTTTATAGGCATGAAATGAAATTAAGCCCCTCCCCCCAAATTAAGGCCTATATTAAAACATGCGAAATGGGGGGGGAAATGGCAGGGGGGCTTGCTGTTAGGAAGTACTTTTGTTGCACACCCGGATATGGTGCTGCCTGTGTTGACCCTGATACAAAGTGCCCCACTAACGCCGAGGTCAACATCCAAGCCGTCGCCGCCCACCCACCCGAAGATGCAAGGTGGGGAATTAAGTCACCCCCGAAAAGACGGCCTAGCCGTTTTTTCGGGGCTCAAAAAAAAAAAAAAAAGACCCGGCCTTATTATATGAGAAACACGGCAGCTAGAGCCAAATTTCTCAACAATTCATAAAACTGTAAGATAGCCATTTATCTGTTGTGATATTTTATATCTCTATATTTTTCTGTTACATTTTGTAACATTTTATGCTACACAGGTAGTCCTCAACCACAACTGAGCCCAAAATTTCTGTTGAGACATTTGTTGAGTGACTTTTGGCCCATTTTACCATCTTTCTTGCCACTGTTGTTAAGAGAATCACTGCGGTTGTTAAGTTAGTAACACGGCTGTTAAGTGAATCTGGCTTTCCCCATTGACTTTGCTTGTCAGAAGGTTGTAAAAAGGGTACATATGACCCTGGGACAGTGCAATCATCATAGATATGAGTCAGTTGCCAAGTGCCTGAATTTTGATCTGGTTACCATGGGGATGTGGCAATGCTCGTAAACGTAAAAAATGGTCATAAGTCACTTTTTGTTTCAGTGATGTTCTAATGTCAAATGGCCATCAAATGAATTGTTGTAAGCCAAGGACTACCTGAATAGTTTTAATATGAAAAGCCTTATAATGGCTAGACCCCTTGACCACCAAATTTCATCAGGAGGTACCTTCTGCCACTGTTGCTATAATTTTCTTTTTTTGCATTATCCTGTTGATTTAGCTCATGTATAAAAAAAAGGCATTGATGCCATTTTTAAAAATCAAAATGTATCAAAATGCTGTAGAAGAGGAAGTTATAACAAGGTAAAGAGAGACAAAAAGTCTGTGATACTTTTCTCTCAATTCCAGAATCTACAATGAAGTGTTCTTGCCCTTTTGCCTGTTTTCTTATGCTTTAGATCAGGGGTGTCCAACCTTGGCAACTTTAAGACTTGTGGACTTCAACTCCCAGCAAAGCTGGCTGAGGAATTCTGGGAGTTGAAGTCCACAAGTCTTAAATTTGCCAAGGTTGGACACCCCTGCTTTAGATGTCTTTAACAAGGTTTTGGACCAAGATTTATTTCATATGGTTGCTTTTCTCTCTAATCTTTCATTTAAGAAGATTACCTGAGCAGGTCACCTCATTTGGATTTTATATATGCATGTATTTTTCCCATGATGCATTTGTGTGGGTTTATGCTTAGGTTCATAATTCATTGCACTCCTACCAAAGATCTTGGTAAAAGTTTTTCATTTATCCAATTTTAGTTTTTTTGAATAGGGAAATATTCTCAATATTTTTTGGGATGGGTGGGTGCTTAATTATTCTAAGCCAGTCTCTGTCTCTTTCCCCACTGCACCATCAAAATAGTCTTACTCATAATGAACTGTTCTCAGCTATTCTCCCAAACATTTATGCTGGACACAATTGTTGAGCACCGCAAAGAATGTTGGCAATGCTCCCTTGTTGCCTTCTGTGCCAGCTGATTGGAGGCAGTTATCCCACGGAAGCAGAAAATATACCAAATTCTATCCAACTTTTCTTTTTTTTTGCAACTGCACACTGGATAGAAAAACTAAGAATCGATATCAAATATTCTTGGACTAAATTCTGGATTTTAAAGCTCCAATGTTCCATCCTTTCTGTCACTAAAAATCCAGATTTCATCAACTGAATTATATAATAATCAGTTTAAAAACATCAACACTTCTCGATACTGCTACCCCTTCATCCAAAACACAGAGTAAAATACTAGGTATCTGCTATAATATTGACTTTAATCCTACACTGTTCATTCAGCTAAACAGATAGTAATTTTTAAGGCAAGTACTTGTCAAATACCTTAGTGACAGCATCAGAAAAAGTCACTGAAATATTTCCACTATGTTTTGTATTTCTACAATTGCATGCAATTACATACAACTGTAACATTCAAATTGAATAGCAATAACAATAGCATTTATACTTATATACCACTTCATAGTGCTTTACAACCCTCTCTAAGCAGTTTACAGAATCAGCATATTGCCACCAGCAATCTGGGTCCTCATTTTACCAACTTCGGAAGACGACTAAGTCAACCTTAAGTTGATCAGAATCAAACTTCTGGCAGTCAACAGAATTAGCCTGCAATATTGTGTTCTAACCACTGTGCCACATAAGCTCATAACCTCTTTAAAATAGTTATTTGATATCAACAACTTCCAACCCAAAATTTAAATAAAATATTAAAGCCATTTCAACATGTTTTAATCAAAGCACAAATGAACAGATTATATGGACAGATAAATTACACTCTTTTAATCAAAAAGCATGGGAAATCAGATCCAGACTTAGAAGAGATTCATTTAAGTCATCCAATCGTGCCTAAGTTGTCCCACTGATTCAATTGCACTGACTATTCATACTAAATTTGAATCCAAATTTGTATAAGCGAGACAAAAATCTTAAATAAATATGCAAAACACCCATCTTTTCAATTACCAAGATTTTCGAACTGGAATGATTCAGGCTGTTGGGGCAATAGGAAAGAACTATATAATTCATCTCTTCAACTCTGTAGCTCTTTTGTATTTTCAGTTTATGATCTTTTACGTGCTAATGTATTGAAACTGGGGGGAACCCCCAGTAGTGCTTCTAAGAGTACTAATGCTACAAGGAACAATCAAGAACTAACACAGAAATGCCAACACTCACCATTTGAATAGGTTTCTTGTGCAAGTCTCTCTCTGTTACCAGTTTCTCCTGGTCCGTAACATAGAGGCCTTTTTGTGCCAAAGCTTGGATAACAGCATCATGACCCAGGAGTGGCTTAGCAGCATCACTCTTCAGGATGAGACTTCCCGCACGACAATAAAGTTCTGCAGACAGCAGCAAGTTAACCACAGGAGGTTTAATATGTTCCTGGTCATACTGGTCTGTATAAAATGGTTCTCGAAGCTCATCTGGTATATTTTCTGGAAAAAAAACCACACATGCCTTGAGTTAAACATGACTAATTCTCAAAACAAGTACATAATCTGTTCTAAATAGCCACAATACATTTTAACGACTTCATAATTGCTGTAATATCAACATCAATGTCTAAATTCTAAGCCAACATTCAAATTATATGAAAAATTTGCCAAGACTTAATCACTTATCTTGTTTCTTAGAAAGTAATAATTTGGTAGAATAGGTGGTTGTATGATAATGGGAAAAGATAGCTTCAAAGTTTCTGGAGAGGATTCATGGTGAACAAGTGGGGATAATGGAGAAAATTGGCTTCCAGATGGTGAATTTTGGCCAGCTGGATAAAGGAAAATTTGTGCGATCATCCACTTGTACTCTAGACAGGTGGTCCTTGGGAAAAAGAGCAGAAACTGAGGGGGTTTTTTGGTTGGCTTGTGAGTTAAATGACTGGGAGTGGGGAATTTAAATCAGGCTTACAGCCATACTGTAGTCTATATTACACCTAAACAGAGATTTTCTGAGCAGCAGGCAAGAAAATTTCACTTGGTAGGTTAACATTCTTTTTGGATTACAAAGAGAAATAAAAGATTTAAAAAGATTTGACAAAAAAGCTTAACCAGGAATAGATGTAAGAAATATGTTCATTGATAAGAGATGAGATATAGAAAGAAGAGCTCTTTTATTGAAATATTGGAGAAGATGATAAATTAATTGTCTGTACTTGTCTGGAGGCAGGGGGAAGTCATGTTTATACATATATATATATTTATTTTATTATATATTTTTCTTTTTCTCTGCACTATTTCTCTTGCCTTTTTGTACTTTTAGTTTGTATTAGTTTTTTATATTTATATTTGTAAACTTTAAAAAATATTTTTAAAAACTGGGTAGCAAGTTCGTTAAATCATTTGATATTAAATTGACTGAATCACTTATCGATACTCATCAAATACCAAATTCACAGCTTTGAATAAAGAACCAATGAAAGATCTTTAAAGATGAAAGAGTAGATAAAACGAAGTTAAAAAGTTGCAAAGCTCTGTAAAACAAGTGTCTGGAAATGTAAAGCAATTTAATAACCAAGTAGAAATTCTCAAAAATAAGACATAAGTGAGAGTTCGAAAGAGAATCTGGCTGTATTGGAATTGGAAGAGAAGGAATTTTGTTTGATATTTAGAGCAATTCCAGAAGAGTCTGGTGAAGATATTAAATAAAAGGTTATTTACAGCAATTTTTAAAATGCTTTCGCAATGTCAAGTCGTTGTGAGTGCTTTCACAATGTCAAGTCGTTGTTGAGAGCTGAGTGCTCTCTGGCGAGCTGATCTGTGTTCTGATGGCAGTCTTTGCCAATTTGCCATCCGAATAATGGGTCTTTTGAAAAAAGAATCTAGAAATGATTTAAGTTCTAATCCAAACCTGTTTAATTTCTCCTAGTCCAGCCAAGGAACAATCAAGCTGCCTACCTCACGAAGGCTGAGCTAAAACTGGGGGATGCTAAGGAGGAGTACATGGAGGAGGAGGAGGAGCGTCCTATCAATCAAGCCCAGCCTATCAGAACTAAGTCTAACCACCTCCCACTGTTGGATGCTCGGAGCAGTTCATTGGAGAAGGTTATTTACAGCAATTGCTTTAAATTGGGATGAGGATTGAGAGGCAGACAATGATAAAATATATAGAATAAATACAAGATTTGCAAGAATAAGAAATACAAAATATGAAACCAGCAGAGGTTTCAACTGAACTCTGTCCAGAAATTAAACATCTTTAATAAAATTATATATTGGTAGTGATGGGGAGATAGTTTCAAAATATACATCTCCTACAAATTCTTTTTCTCTCTTTCCCTATCCAACCACAATCTATTGGAGTGAGTTTTCTACTTCTTTCAAGAATTAAAAAGTCTTGAATAAAAACCTATTTTAAATTCAATTGATAAACTCCTAGGTTATGGCAACTTCAGGAAAAAAAGGGGGGTTTCAAGTATGAAACTCACTCCATTAAATAAATAAAGTTGTCACATATGCCAGTATGTAAAGAGACCACATAAAGTGATAAGTTCTCCAACATGCTGATTTATTCTGTGGGGAAGAAATTCTACGAGTCTGTGTCAGAAGTGATATAATATAGAAACAGTGTACTATTTCAGTAAGAACAGGACAGCTGTGGAAACAAGGCCTACTTGTTAAATTTATGACTTGCCAATTCAACTCTTCAGCCTGGAATATGAAGAAACACAAACTAAACGTGACAGAACTATTCCATAAATTAACAGGTTTAAGAAGATGCTTTGAAGACTGAAGTTGAAGGACTTTTTAAAACTCTGACAGCACTATTTGCCTTTTCAAATACCCCTGACTGGCTACAATAACTGAAAAAATAATCAGGCCAAATGATTAAAACACTTTTCTCACCCAAAAAGCTGTACAATGTTGCAAAAAAAAATCTGATCATGAATCTTTCAAATCATTTACAACTGACTTATATAAACACCAAAAACATGATAGAACAGCATGAACAAAAAATGTTCCACAATGTATATAGAATATTATGAAACTTTTAGAAAGACTTAAAAAGAATTCTTCCATTGTTAGAAGCTGAATCTTTATATGTATATTTGTGCCCTAGAATAAATATCTTAAAAGCACCTTTTGGATTCTACAAGTTATTATCAGTAAAGATTATTTTTAATGAAAAACATTTTACAATTCTTTTTGATGAATACTTGGAACAAGATGAGAATTGCAAATATATTTGCTTTCTCCAATTTCTCTCCACTTTGAAGGACGAAATCATTTTAACTTTTATTGCAAAAATATATCACTGAATGCACAACCACTGAATTACACATTCAGGTGAAAATATGGAAACTGAATTGTGTTGATAAAATAAACTTATATATAGTATTTGATTTTATATATTTTTATTAGAATATGTAAAATCTTATAAAGTTTTAAATTTTGCTTTTAAATTTTTTTGGAAAGCAAAATTATAAATGTAAACATTTTTTTTTTGTCCTGAACCTCTTTTCAATTTGCCCCCTTTTCAGGTTTGCTCTTCATTCCTCCCTTCCAAGAAAATACGGCCACCATCAAACTTAACTTATAAGTAGCATAAGAATAATCTTATCAGATACTTGGGGGGAATCTCTCTAAATTATTTAGTTGAAATAGATTTTGATATTTAGTGCCATGATTTTGGTTCCCATAATGTCCTAGATGTTCATTCCAGTGAGGATTATGTGATATGAGTGTAACACTTACCAAGGCGACTCAGTAAGCTCTGAGTGTGCATGTACTATCCTCTGAGATTTCTATATAAAATGTCTTGCATCAATTTTTTGTTGCAGCTAACACAGGTCATCCAAAGGTAATAACTTTTTACTTAAAAAACACCTATGCCACTTTTAAAACCAAGTCCTTCAAAGTGTGTTCCACAAACAAAAGGAACAGAGTGCTAATAATTTCAAAATAATCATACAACTAAAGCTACACTACTCCTCCCTAAAACTAAGCTGCTTAAAATACAAGCAAAGACACTGCAATTAATATAAGCATAAGCCCTTCAAGGCAAAGATGTGAACTTTGCACTGACTCACACATGAAAGGATGTGTATTGTCTCACTTATAAAAACATGCAATGATGCGAGTAAGCCAAATGAAGTGCACTTGCCCTGAATGCACATGTTTTCTTTACCCTATAGCAGGAGTGTCAAACTCGATTTCATTGACAGCCACATCAGGGTTGTGTTTGACCTCGGGGGCCAGGGTGGGCGTGGCCAGCTTGATGTCACTTGTGTCCGGGGTGCCTGTGGCATCCTGAGCCCTCTGCCAGGGAAAACGGAACTCGGCTGGGCCGATAAACTGTTTTCACTGGCAGAGGATTGCAGGAGACTGTTGCGGCTGAAAAACGGGGCATTGGAGCCCTGAATATGGGCCTTCTGAACTCCATTTTCACTGGCAGAGGCACTGCAGGCCAATCCTTCACTGTTTCCAGGGCAGCCCTATGGTCCGTATCTACACACCACGTGGGCCACATGCGGCCCACAATCCTTGTGTTTGACACCCCTGCCCTATAGCTTACTACCATAGATTTAATGTAAAGATGTTGTGAGTTAGCATGATTTGTCCTTCAAAGGTTGAAGTCTTTTGATTTCGCTTCATTAATGCCTAACATGCTTTCTTGGCATTGCATTCAGTCTCTGAATCTGATTTTGGAGCATCTGCTCCAGCAGAACCTATAGAATGTCAGCCTCAGGAGACACAAAGCTAAGAATCATCTGAGACTCATCAAACATATCAGCATTAAGATGATGACGTTAGGCCTCCCAGCCCTGCACAGCAAGTAGAGCAATGAGCAGAGAAAAAACATTCTATGAGACTCCTTGCCAAGCAAGGGAATAACCCTCTTGATTAAAGACAGTTGGCTACAGCATGATTTAAGAGGCAACTCTGACCCATGTTCCTGTGTTGGAAAGAACTTATTTCCTGCTTTGGCGTGTCATTCCTGTGAACCCTGGTCATGAAACTCTGATGTTGGACTGGCTGACAAATCTGACTTGGCTATTTGATATTCTGACTGGATTTGACTTCTCTTCTGTGCATTCCTACTGAAAGTGAAACTACCTAGGCAAGCTTTCTTCTGCACAGACTCTGCTTGGTTTACATTCCTTGACTATGTTATCTCCTAACTTTGAGTAAATTGCTAATCTCCATAGCAACGGTGGAATGTGTAATTGAAACCTGAAGTGGCATACATATATACATGAATTTGGGAAAAGAATAAAATCTTGAAACACATTTATCTTCAAAATAAGCAGTAACTAATCAAAATATTGCCTCCAGTGTGCTTACTAGTTTTTCTTGAATACATTTGTTAGTCTCTTTAAAGTGAAAACAATGTGATCTTATAGAATCTTCCTTAGATACACATTTGGAAAAAAATTATGAGAATTTCAAGTATACATCCATTACACATAAGGAAGATGATATTATTAGATATCCAGGGTCTGGTGAATAGGGCTAGGCAAAAGTGGTTCAAACACTTTTTAAAACTCCAGAACTTCCAGATAATTTTTAGAAACAGTTCGGACATAAACCTCCCCAATTCACAGGAATATAAGAAGGAAGGAGGTACAGAACAATCAAACTTGCAAGAAGATTCTGTTATTTTAGTTGATGTGTGTTGATATAGTCAATTTGCTGGTGTGTGATCTTGTGGATCAATTTTATGCTCTAGTGGGGACTAGAGCAAAGCTAAATTAAGACATTCAGTACTTGAGTATTTTCAGCTTTGTTTGATTTCAACATATATCACAAATGATTCCAATATTGTAGATTTGACTGACAAGGGTGTTAATGAACCACAATAGCTCCCCCTCCTCCTTTGTCCTAAAAGATTAGGTTAATACTATAGTTTATTTTCAATAGACAATACAGGTAAACAAGATGGGTCAATATTTTAAACAAACCTTAAATATGAAACAGGAGGACAGATTATTAAAATATTTTTTATTTAACAAAATAGAATGAAAATGGAAAGGCAGCCTAATTTTTGTTGCTGTTTTAAGTTTTGTTCTTTTTGAATACTTGGCATTGTCATGTCTACTCGAGCTCAAATATTATATTTAAGCTAAAGTCAATATTCATCTTCATAAATTATGGACAATTTCTGCATCACCTGTGTCTCCAGTCCATTTTATGTGGCTTTGATAAAATCAAGCTTTTGAAATGTTCATACTGTAAGCCATCTAAAATTTGGTGAGTAGAACAGCATACAAATTATTGTAAAAAAAAATGGTAGTTTATGGTAGAACAGGCTCAACAAATCAGTAATATTTTTTAATTTCATGAAAATTTTATGCAGCACTGTCCATGGGGAAAGTAAAAAAATCAAGATGAGGATCTTGACAGTGCGATGGAAGCTCTGCCCCTTTTTGTACCTATGCCAATGTGGCATCCTTGGTGCTCTGAAAGTTTGGCTGTTTCTTGCAGACATTTCATTACTCAGCTGGCAATATCATTAGTGCTATTTGTCAATGTTGCATAAATGTACAAAGAGACAGGGTTCTGATCACTCTACCATAATTGCCATGTTGTCTTTTTAAAAAAGTCCCTGCAGTTGCCATTGATTTTAGGTTAATGGGTTGGCATTAAGGAAGAAACAATCCAGTATTTAAAACAACGAGTAACAAATAGCTTACTGAAATATGGATCTCTAATTCATATTCATCATGAATATTGGATAATCGGGAATTCTTATTTCCATTTTCATAAGAACAGGACCTGCACATGGTATTAAAATGGCAATTTTACAGTAAGTTCCTTTACAGCATGGAGGGATTTGTGAACAAGCTCTCACTTCAAGTTCACAGTTCACTAGGAAGTCCATACTAAATTTGGTAAATGAATGCTCTGTGCTGATTTCGCCTCTATTTCAGAGAGCTTTGAAGTCAGAAAGTTGATAAGCAGTTTAAACTAGCGGTTTGGGCAATCTAGCTCACCATAAATATAATGCTGGTTATGATTATCAGCCCAGCTGGTTCCAGACATAAGATGATAACATCAGGAAGAGATTTGCCTTCCATTTTCAGAAGGCACTGACCACAGAAAGACTAAGTCTTGATTATAGCAGGACAGCCCAAACCTCCTATCCCAAAGAAGTTTTGGCATAAAGAAAAATCAAGGTTTGCACTGCAAAAATTACTGTAATACCCTGATGGGCAGCTTTGCTATTTTCTTTTTAGGAGTGGAGCTCTGCATTTTCCCTGTCCAGATGCGATGGAACAACTCCAGTCTCTTCCTGCCTCAGCCTTGTAACCTTCAGTTGAGCTCCTTTCCTTTAATGACAGTGCTGGGCTGCTACAATTCCCTTATGTGTCTGCTCGATATAGTACAAAATGTTCCCAAGTGCAAAAGTAAACAAAGGTCTTTGAACAGCCATACCAAATTGCTCACAAAGACAAATAAAATTAATTGAAAGATATTTTTTCCTTTCATCTCAATTTATATTCTAATTATATCACCCCCATTCATTCATTTCTAAAAGCAACATACCACAGTGCGGTTTAAAACTGGGAACTGATGGGAAATTTCAAACACATAGTTTAGAGAAATCTACAGTACACAGTCTGTACAATATACTACACAAGGATGGATCCAAATATAAAGATAGAAATAAGGAAGCAGTATCTAAAATTCATCTACAGGGTACCTAACACTTGTTCTAGAGTATTGTAATGGTTAAGATGGTGTTTCTCAACCTCAGCAACTTTAATATTTGTGGGTTTCAAATCACAGAATTCCCCCAGTTGCAGTTGGAAGTCTGTACATCTTAAAAGTTGTTATAGTTGAGAAACACTGGGTTAAGGTCCAAATTAGGGCCTAGGGCAAGGGCTGTCAAACTCATGAAGTGCAGGCTGGATGTGTGTCACGTGCTGGCCATGCCTATGGTTTAGCGAAGATGAAAAAAGTCATGATACATCACGTGACGATGCTGTCATGAGGTGTGTTTGACACCCCTGGCCTAGGAGATCTAGTTTGAAGTCCAAACTCTGCAATGGAAACTCATTATGTAATCCAGAGGTGGGGAACGATGGCCCCTTAATGACTTGTGGACTTCAACTCCATGGCTCAGGAATTCTGGGAGTTGAAGTCCACAAGTCATAAAAGGGCCATTGTTTCCCCACCCCGATGTAATCCTAGGTGCTTCACAGAATGTTTGTTGTGAGGGGGAAAATGGAGGAGGGAATATTACCTTGAGATCCTGGGGGGAAAATGGGGAAAAAAACCTAATAAATATAAACACACACTTTCAGTAGATAAGTGAAGTTTGAAGTACTATTAATTTTCAGCACATTTTCTATTCTCAGTCTTATTTAGAGTCACCGAAAAAGATTTACTTGTAGCATTTGGCAATATAATATGTTGCTGCTGCATTATATCTTGTGATTTAGTAACACAGAGATGGAACAGGGTCTTCCCTTAAGCATCTAAGACCCAAGCTATATATCGTAATTAGGATATAAACATATCATATTCAACCCAGAAATAAAATGAGTAATTAGTATGTCTGCTGCATTATAAAAATTCTAAATATCTCTATGGATAATTCAAAAAATGAATACAGCTGCCAAATTGAAACCAAATACGAATATTCAAACTTATTTCAAGAGCAAGTAACATTATCGTATTAAAATACTTCTATACTGGACCAATATAGAAATTCCATAGGAAACTGGAGCATGAGTTTGATCATCCAGAATAGATCAAATGCTCCTGCTTCACTATACTTTTATTTTATTTATAAGATTTACATGCCTTTATATGTTGTTTTCCTTCTGGAACTCAAGATGACATACATAATGTTTCCTTCTCCTGAGTCTGCTCCATTTTAATAATCCTGACAGGTATTTAGGCTACAGGTGATTGGCTTAACTTCACCTGGTGAGATTCTACAGCTGAAGGAGGACAGAAACTGCCTCTCCCATTGCTAGCCAATACCTTATACCACATTGGCTTTCAGGGTGCCTAGTAATTAAAAGTTAATTATTGCTTCTTTATGTCTATCTTTTGATTGCACTCTACTTAGTCTATTTTATATGGAGAAGCAGATTATATATAATGGATCCCTCTGAATACTTTTTTTAAAAAAAGATTATGGGTTCCACTAGTAAACTCTGGAGAAGTTTTAAGATGCAGGATAGTAAAAAGAGCACACTAATTATTTAGATTAGAGAATCCCATTCATCTCTATACTTTGCACAGGCATCTGTAATATGCCATAGTAGTATTAAAAAGATGCGCACCATTACATGTAATCCTCAACTTACGACAATTGAGCCCAAAATGTATGTTACTAAGAGAGGCAGTTCTTAAATGAATTTTGCCCCATTTTACGACTTTTCTTACCACATTTGTTAAGTGAATCACTGCAGTTCTTAAATTAATAACATGGTAATTAAGTGAATCTGGCTTCCCCACTGAACTTTGCTTGTCAGAAGGTCGCAAAAATGACCCCAGGACACTGCAACCATCATAAATATGAGTCAGTTGTCAAGTATCTGAAGTTTGATCACATGACCATGGGGATATTGCAATGGTCATAAGTGTGAAAAATGGTAATAACTCACTTTTTTCAGTGCTTTGTAACTTTGAACAGTCACTATGTGAACTGTTAAGTTGAGGACTACCTGTATATCATGCAAATGTTGCAATTATGCAGTGACACGATGCCTGATGCAACTGCACAAGTCATGTTAGGATGTCACAATGCAACTTCATAAATTGTTGTTCCTTTCCCCCACAGTCACCCACATGATTCCTTGTTCAGGAGCAGAGCTAAGTGCCATGAAATAACCGTGTCTCACTTGGATTGAAATTCAATGTGGTCCTTCTTATTCAGCAAATGGCTGACCTCAAGCAGTTAGTCAAGGACAAAACCACTGCAGAAGATTGTTCAGATGGAAAGGACAGATAGATACAGGAATATCTTCATCTCAGAACAACCCCCACCTTCATCTAAAAAGGGAACCAGAGCAAGAGAAAATAAGCATCTCAAGAAGTCAGGAAGCAAGCAGATATACCTTTTGTTATTCCGAAGAATGATTGTAAATGTTCCAAACTCAACTGAATAAGTCTGAAAAACTGAATAAATGCTAAATTAACTACTTCATTGTGTAAATTAAATCTGTCGGTCCAACATTCTACATTGGCTGGACTGATGACAGTTTTCCGACTGCTGTTATACATAAATATATACATGAATAAATGTATTTAAATCAACAGTGGGTACACAGATTCCTGAATAATAAAATGCCACTAGAAGTCTCCCTTAGTTTACGCAGAAATCTTTGTTTTGAAACTTTGCTCAATTAGCTGAAAACTTTTAGACAACTCAAGTATATTATTATGCAACTGGTCTAAACAAGTTATTTGAAATGACAGGCAGAACAACTCCTTTGGAGAAAGAAAACTTACTAATGACACTTAAAACTACTCCATCATATTAATTTTTGCAGTCTTTAGGAATCATATTAGACCTAATAGCAGGACATCCTCTGTGAATAAGTATCTTTTCTGGGAAAAGAAAATTCAGAAATGCTGCACAGGGGAATGAATTTAAGCCTTCTTCTTATATATGGAAGTGTCTATTCCTGATATCATCAGAGGTCTACGTTAGTTTTCTAAACCTGATTCCCTTCATAATATGTTAGGAGACCAACTCTGAGAATTTCTCTACTGAGTATGCTGCAGAATTCTTGAGAATTGTAGTTCCAACACAGATTACGTTGCAGTCATAGCAAAGGTGCTGTAATGTGAGAAGTCTTAATCTGGTTGGTGGTTTTCTGAAAGGCATCATGTTGAGAAAAACTGTTCTAAGTCGCAATATGATTTACAATATATGATTAGCCTTGTCGTGGCAACACAAGCAATTTTCAGATGCATGGATTTCAGTTGTTACATTTCTACAGTTAAGCAAATAATGGCCCAGTGAAATATGTGAACCAGGTAATCCTGTCTAGTTCAGCCCTTAAAACCTTGTGTCAAATGGATCCTTCATAGAACACATAACAGATTTGACAATAAAGTTAATAAATCCTCTGAAACTAGTTTAGGGTTATATAAGGTCTAGAAATACAAAAGCCATGCCAGCATGCAACCAATTAAGACATGTCTGTCTGTGGAAGAAATGCTGCCTTGTGCTTATAATGGTCACATTCACATATTGCTTTAATCCAGAACTAGCTTAATAAAATATTTATTGTATATATACCCGCAGCTGGCAAGGTTTGCAAACTAGCTGAGTTCTAAAACATGATTTACAAACAACAGTAGCTCAATTCAAACTGCATGTTTGGTTAAAGCCAAGCAAGTCATGGATCTGTGAATCTAGCTTTATAGTTCTCCTGAGTTCTTTGAAAAGAATGTGAGCCATTCTATTAAGATTTAATTTTTAGTCCTAGACTTGTTTTCATAAGCACTGTCCAAAATCCTTTGTTCTTTTCATCCTACCAGATTTTAAGCTACCACATAAGTAATTAGATTGTAGGAGGAAGTCCCTTGTTATTTCAGGTGCAATGAGAATTAATTTCAAACGTAATACTTCAATAGAAAGCATTAACCTATCAATGGGATAGGTTGGATAGGTCATGCTGTAAAGTGAGAAATCTCTGATAAATGAAAACAATTTCTATTTATTATTTATAGGGTTGCTGAAGTATTTATATTAGCAATGGATTTAGCATTTGTTTCATCCAGATGCAGGCATATACAGTCACACAGGCATCAAAAAGGGAGCAAACGATGGCAAGTATACAATAATGCCATCGTGCAAATTCTGCGGGGTACATACTTGTAAAAAACATTGTGACATAAATCACATCAGAATGATTATGTCATTATACATGTCATTCTGATACATCACAGCTTGTTACTATGGATATTGCTGTGTAAGTTAAAATGTGCTTATGCTTCTAATTACACTTTAAAATAAAAACAGGTACTTTGAAACAGCACAGGTAATCCTTGATTTACAAACTTATTTTTAGTGACCATTCAAATTATTTTATTTATTTAGCGTATGGCATGCAATGTCAGGGAAATCTACACATGCTAGACACCCAATGCAGTCCTGAGAGCCTAGATTGCTAGTTCATGCTGTTTGGTGCTTACATGTCTAACCTTGATGCACCGTGGGGAGTGAACTATCTTTACACCAGCATCTCTTGGCTACCTGGCTTTTCTGGGGTCCTCTGCTGGTTTTGCATCATTTTGCAATGCCTCATATGTGGCCAGGTGCAATGCCGGTGTGATGACTCAGGGTGGGATACAAAATAAACACAGTCACAAAAACAAGTGAAGCCCCTTTTATTCCTTCACTTTGCTTCAAAGCTCCAAATATCCTTGACTGGAGACAATAAACTCCCCCACAAGTAGTTACGAAAAGGAGGAAATGCCATTTAAACTAAAAATGCCTATAAATTATAAAGAGTAAAAACAACACAAACCACACTGAAGCAATTAAAGGAACCAGGCAAGGTAAGGGCTTGAAGATGTCCACAGATATTGGAACACACCCACTGGGAAGGACGCCAAACTCAGAGAGAAACGACAGTCTAGAGATATTTCCACGCTTTGTTTCCAGCACTGGCCCATACGCATGTCCATCCTTTTAACCAGTTCTCACAGCTGCAGCCCATGAAGAGGATCAAGGCCCTTTCCTCCCCCATAGACCATGCCATTCCCATCTCTCCCTTATCCTCTCCTCCCTGTGTGCCCTAGGATGGAGAGGGGTTGGGCCTGGGTCTCCTCTGACTGCCCAGCCAGAGTCTGCCCTTCCCCAGCCTCTTCCACAACCTCCAGAGCCACACTTTCACTCCCTGTTGGCTGTTCCTCCTCTCCTTCGGAGTCAGTCTCCAACAGGGGCATGACAGCCAGCTTCCACTCTCTGTATATATTTGAAGTTACAATGGCACTGAAAAAAAATGACTTATTGCTGATTTTCACTTATGACCATTGCAGCATTCCCATGGTCATGTGATCAAAATTAGGTGCTTGGCTACTGCCATGTATTTATAACAGCTGTCCTGTCTTGGAGTCATGTGATCACCATTTGTAACCTTCTCAGCTGCCTTCTGACAAGCAAAGTCAATGGGGAAAGCCAGATTTTCTTAGTGACTGCATGATTCACTTAACAACTGCCTTAGGTTATTTAACAACTGCGGCAAATAAGTCATAAAATGGAGCAAAACTCATGTAACAACTGCCTTGTTTAGCAATGGAAATGTTGGGCACAACTGTGGTTGCAAGTTGAGGACTACCCATGATACTATCCTGAAATATGCTATGGTCACATCTGACTTCAACATGACATACAAATGAATGCAATGAGTGCCCAGGATGCATTAAGGCTAAATGCCACTGCTACTCAGTTAGTATGTTATGATGATGCCTACCTTAAAGTAGGATCTACAATTCGGGGCTGCTAATATGTGATCTTATATGTGTCTATTCAGAAAGAGAGTCCCATTAAATTCAATAAGGGAAGATTTTATGACATTATAGCTTTAAGATGCTATAAGATAAAGCCACTCAGCTAATTTTTTTAGATATAATGCTATAATAGATTTTTTTTCCAAACTCAAGCGTCTTGATCAAAATTTAAAGCAATTCCCACTCAGTATGAAGTGCCTAGTCAAAACTGTATTTCTAGAGTCGAATTTCTGAAAATTTATTTGCCACAAGATATTCTAGACCCGTCATTATTAAAACAATGCAACTTGAATCTAAATCCTACCTTTAAAAAAATGACAATGTCACTCCACTACTGCACACTCCCAAATCATAAAGCTCTGCTAAAGCAAACGAAATGGAGCCATTGAGTCAATTCACTCTGCTGGATTATATTTGAAGAACGCATATTGATTGCTAGGACCCAAAAGATTACTGAAAGTTTCTTGGTGACATTTCCAAAAGAAGTAATTTATAACAAAAGTTAATCAAATATTATACAATATTTCAGTGGCTAAATACACAAATCAGGGTATCTTTTAATTTTGTTAACTATGGTTTGCTGATTCAGTTGCAATTATTTTGATCCATACGTGTTAAATGAAACACAATTTCCAAACCATAAAAGATGAATCCACTCATTATCGTGAACTAAAATCAAACAAACTATATTACATTGTCAACTTATGTTGTAATTAGAGCACAAATTACTGTAAACTTATTTGCAGTTTAAGAAGTCAGAAATACAGACTGAAGGATACTTCATTTTTAATTTTATAAATATCTCTCTTTGCCTTCAAGGCACTTTTTTATATCATGGAATAAGCATAGTCAAAACTTCAACATAATAATGCAAAGCCTATCCCATATTTGCCGTACAAAAATAATACTGACCTAACTTCAGGATTGCAATAAGCATTATTGTGATTATAGATAATCCTATCTCTATCTTTATATCTCTGTATCTCTGTATGAAATACTTTAAAATATACTGTCAGAGGTAGTCTTTGTGTGGCATCTCATCCAAGGGACAGAAGGTTTTTGGAATGTTACAATGAAGTCACTGTAAGGGTCAGGACCAAAACTTTGTTTACTTGTTTAGAGTTTCTCTAGAGACTCAATATACTCATCTGAAGCCCATCAGAATCTTACAAGGCCTATCCTTGTAAGAATACACTTAAAGAATTAACATTTCCAACGATACAAATCAATGATTTGCACATCTATACAGATTTGAAGAATAAAGGCCGGGGAGACATTCAAAAGATGCTAATACTGCTTAGCACTATATGAATTATGAAAACGGGCAGCATAAATCACCCCCTTTGCCACCAGTTCTAAATGCATGGCTTACTAAATCCAATGCCTTGGATTCATCTGCGTTGTCAAACCCAGGCAATTGGATATAGTAAACCATGGTTCATTTAAATCATGAATTAGAATGTTGCACAAAGATATCCTCCATAGGATATCAAGTCTAAGAACTTATCCAGTTTCCTCCATCATTCAACTGATAACACTTAGTTGGAAGGCAACAAACTGGTCTCCTTGCTGCCATCAGCAACAGGAAAACAGCAGTCTTGATAACAACTGATAGAGGGGGAGAGATGGATGTACCTACATATGTATAGTCTATCTTCATATTGCCCAATAACAGGCAATATTTCCTGTTGATGATTCTTACAAGAATTAGGAAAATCTTACAGGGTCAGTACAGTTCCTCAGCCTAAATAAGTGTTCCATTCTGTGCTCAGAAACATAATTATTTCTAAGCAAAGTTGCTTAGGATTGCCTAAATTGATAGGGTATTGGATTTTGTATGTTGATGACCCTGCATGCATTATTACAGGGGTCCCTAGGCTGGGCTGCACAGTGAACCCAACTCTCAACTGTGCATGCAAGGGATCTAGGTTGTCCACGCCTCCCCCCACAAGGAAAACTTGTCTTCCATGAAATTGGTCCCTAGCGCTACATAAGTTGGGGGCTGCTCAATATTAGTCACTAATGAGATTTGTTTATGCCTTTCATTATACTGTAAGGTGATTAGGCTGCTTTTTTACTTAGCTGATTTCTCTGAATCCAGCCACTGTGGTTTGTATAAATTCACTTAATTAAGGCCTATATAACAAATCGCAGTTCAAGAAACCATAGTTTGGCGTGATGTATTAATGAATCCTAAGATTCTCAGTCCTTTTCCTTTATAAAGATAGCAAAACAAATGAAATACCGGTAGCAATCTTCGAAGGGCAAATGAAACCCCACTGAATGTTATGTTTGACAACCCTGTTGTAAGGAATATAATTTTCAGAGCAATGACATAGAGATACACATACATAATAACTCCCAAGAGCTTTTTCTGCTAAGAAAATTAGAAGAGTGATTCATTCATATATCCTAATGAGCTGTTATGGGCTGGTTTTTCAAATAGCAATTATGGTGGCTTCACAAACAATAATAAGCCATAAAGCAATGGTTCCAAACTGGAGCACCTAGATTTGCACAATGCACCATTCCAAAAACTGTCAACAGTATTGGCTAAAACATGATCTGCAGTTATTCTCCAATGGAATTATCAAAACAGGCAAAAGATGGATGACTTGATGACATAGTTCTTAATATGACAACAAAGACCTCCACCATTGACATCATAAAAGAACCCAGAGCAGAATACAAATTTAAAAAGCTATCTGTAATAAAAAAGAATCAAAAGTAAAAATCAACCATAATATATATATATATATATATATATATATATATATATATATATATATATATATATACATACACACACACACATACATACACACACACATACACACACATACATATACACACACACACACATGTGTGTGTGTGTGTGTGTGTGTGTACATATATATATATATATATATATATATATATATATATATATAATTTCATGTACTTACATGTATGGCATTCAGCTTTGTTGGAGTATTTTCCGCATCATTGTAGTTGTGCTTTTAAAGTTGTAGCAAGTTTGGCAGAATCATCTGCCATCATCAGGCTTCTAGGAATACAGAAGCCTGATGATGGCAGATGAGATTCTGCCAAACGTTGCTACAACTTTAAAAGCACAACTACAATGACGTGGAATACCTGAACAAAGCTGAAATCTCTTCTCTCTCTCTCTCTCTCTCTCTCTCTCTCTCTCTCTCTCCATCCACTAGAGAAGGATTAAAACAAGGATTCATTTTAAAGAGTAGTCAGAGAATCCAGTCCAGGAGCAGTTGTGGTAACTACCCAGGAGAATAAACATGTTGCCAATTGTCAAGTAAAACAAGAAATCATGAGGGCCATCTATACTTTCCTAGGAAAGTTCCCTAACTTTCTATGAAGAAGGTCCTACTCTAAAGTGAGAGCCAGCCTCACTGGTGGGGTTACTTGGGCGATATAGTAGGAGGTAGTCTTTTACATTTCATTAAATTCAACAAGCTGATATACTGCAAAGCCCTAGTGTCCAACATTGCCTTCATGTTCACTAGAGACTCTGTTCACCAGCCAGTCCCTTATGGAAGATGACTGCAAGAAAGACAGCAATAAGATGAGGATGGCAGGGAATATCCTAGAAAAGGTAGCTTGTAACTTGTTTGATTTGCCTCCCATCAAATGTATGATAAGGGACAATTGACAGTTTAGCAACAAGAATGTTAGAGTTCTCTCACAGCAACCATTTTCTGAATGTATTCTCCATTATACTTGAAAATTTCAAAGCTACCAACCAACTAAATAGGCTAGAGGAAAAAAAAGCGATCGATCAAAACAAGCATTTCTTGATCAGTGGCAGTTCCAATTCAAGTATGAAGTAAATAATGTCACAAAACAACAGTTTTTTCGGAAATCAGAATGAAACAATTGGAGTACTATGAAAACATAACACAAAAGCCACATTTACACTTTGGTAAATTGTCTGTTGTTTTTCTGAATAGTAAGCCCATATGTTTACAAGACCTATGACTCTCTCTGTGGAGAGTAACTGATTTGAGAGAAGATGTTATAATGGTCTTCTGTGTCTAGTATCATATTCTAAATTTTGCTTCATGCAAATAAATAACATACTTCTGTGTTTCACACTGCATACACTTATTTGTCATCCTTTCCTAAATTATCCTTGAAATCTTAACTAAATCAGACCAGACCAGGACAACTATGGACAGTTTAAATAATGCCCCTATAAAATACTGTTCTGAATAGTGGCAACAGAGTGATCAACAGAGTAAAGTTTCTAACAGAAAACAGTCAACTCTCTTGCTTGTATCTTTAAAGAACCCTTTATCTTAGAATAAATTACACATCTCTCCAAGTTGGTCATGTGTGTCTGTTTACTTGGAAATTATTCACTGACTTCAATGAGGCATAGTGCCTCAATGGGACACAATGAACACAAAATATTGTAGTTTACAGTTCACACATTAATACATAATCATCTGATTTCTGTGTACTTGATGCTTGTACTCTTTTGGTGACTAGGAGTTGAAATTTAGGAATGTGGTTTCACTTGTTTACCAGACAAGAATTATTTCAACATTACAACTATGCATAATTAAAATGTTTTTCAAGATTGTACCTGCAAAGTAAAAGCCTGTGTGGCAGATAATAACAGTATGCCATTTCTGTGATTTAGGTATTGTCCTAAATTTCCAGCACATCAGCATTTTTAGGCACAAGCATTCAAAGAAGGGGAAACACAAAGTATTGAAAGATAATAACCACCCCACCCCTGCAAATAAAGACAGACTGACAGTTGAATGTAAATCTTGCTGCTCACTTGTACCTTAACTTGATAATTTGTAACAGCTACTTCCCACTGGATACATATTCTAAGAGAGGTGCCTTCTAACCTTTTGTCAGGAACAAATTGCAACTGTTATCTTGTTATATTATATATTAAATCCCACAGTTGAAGAGTTGAAAGTAGAAAGATACTCTTTTCCCATTCCAATTCCCATTCATTATTTCCCATTCATTATTCTATAGTAGACAATAACAAAACAGGAGAGAGAGAGACGGAACAATGACAGATGGTCACCTTGTAATGCTTTGGGCGGGAGACGCCTCTATTATTTACCATTGCCTTCTCTGTGTTAATATTGTCACTTCTTCTTTTGGGTAAATATTCTCTGAAAGCTTTTGATGGGAAAAAGGCTACTCTTCTCCTTACAGCCTACATTGCAATGAAAAGACGCTCCCTCTTTTCATACTTCTTTCAACCTTCTCCCAATGGATTAGACAAGGAGAAAACCCTGAGCTTTGTTTCGAAAGGACACAATTGTGTTTCACCTAATCTGAATGACTAGTCATAACCCCCAGATGTCAAAAACACCACTCAACATTTCTGTTTTCAGTTTAGTCCCCCCACTCTCTATCTAAATGGAAAAAACAGTGTCTATTTAAGGAGGTCAACTGAAAGGAAGTAACCTTTTGCACACAAGCTGATGGAAGGGTTGATTTTTTTAAAATCATTCACAGGGAGCCAATCCACATCCTTCACTATAATATGTAGCAGTGACACAAACATATAATGGGACATTGTACAATAACAACGTAGCATCTTTGAGTTATTTCCCTTGATTCCTTTTGTTATTCTTCTTCTTCGTGTTTGCAACGGATGAATGATTCAACACATAGACCAGTAAAAGAAATGGAGCAAGAATCCAGAATGGCAGACAAGGAGGCACTACAAGAAGCATCAACCTACCTGTCCCAAAGGCTTTGGCCACTAGCCACGCTAGATTACAGGCGATCTTTGCTCGGGCGAAATCGTAGTGATCAAACGGTTTGATGGCTGGGACAATGAACGTCTTCTTCATCTCCTTGACGTCCGCTGAATCCCCCATTTTTTCTTCCCTCTCCCTCCCCCACCCCGGCCCACGGAACCTCTTCCCTTCCCCTCCCCCTACGAGGGATCTACATGGTTCTCCTGCCGGAAGGAGCCGCGTTGGAAAAAAACGGGCATCTGTCAAAACCCCCGAATCACGTTTCGACCTCGATTTTTGTTGCGGCAGAAGAAGCGAGGCGGGCGCGCCGTTTCACCGGGAGCGATCTCCCTCTCCGCCCCTCTTTTGCCGCTGCATAGGAATGTGAGGAAAGGGCTCGGGGCCCCTCTTTTTTTTCCCTCCCCTCCTTTCTCCTCGGGCGCTTTGTCTCAGTCCCCAACGCCAATTGTGAAATAACGCAAAAGAAGGGCAACTTTGGAAGATTCCCTCAGGCAGGATCGTCTTCCCCACGCCGTCCTCGCTCTTGAAAAAGGAGACCCGAAAGAGATTCCTTCTCTCTCTGCCCTTCTAACCGAAGGCGGCGGGGGCGGGAAAAGGAGTCCGAGTGGGAGGGAGGGAGGGAGGGAGGTGGCGGCGGGGCTTTTCCTGCAGTAGCTGGAAGAGGAGGCGGCGAAGGCGGAGGCGGCGGCGGCTGGGAGATGGCCAGCAGACCGGCGGGACTGCCCAACCAGCCGGGCGCGCCACAGCAGGAGAGATACGCGGCGGAGCTGGGTGTGGCGCGCGTTTGCTCTTTCCTTCGCTCCCGGGTCCTCTCCGTTTCCTTCCGCGCCTCAGCTCCAAAGGAGAGCCCCTGTCCTGTCCTCCCTCCGCCCTTTCCGAGGCTGCCTTGCCAAAACCTGCCGCCCTTTCGGCGCTCTCTCTCTCTCTCTCCACCCGGTTCTGCTGCTGTCGGTGCTTCCGCCACTACAGCCGCACTAGGCTGGGGAAGGAAAAAAAAAAAGGAGAAGGGGGGTGGGGGTGGGAAAGGAGCCCGGCACGCAGACGCATGCGCGCTCCGCTGCCTCGCCACAGCCCCCTTTCCTCATGGTGAACGGGCTTCGGCTTGGGCGGAGCTGGTGGGGCGGGGAGGAGGATGGGGGGCACACCAGAGAGGACAGAAAAGCGGAGCGGTCTTTCCTTGACGTCCGGCGTGACTCGAGGAGGGTCACGTGGCCGACCGGCTCTATAAGTGGCTGATCTGGATGCGGGGTTGCGGCGCGTCCCATCGTCGCCCGTCGTCCGAGGCGCATCTTCTGAGCAGAAGGGAGACTGGAGCCATCGGGCTAATGGGAAGAACCCTGGAAGGCCTGGAGCAGAGGCCGCGGCGGGGAAGCGAATCGGCCGCGATGCTCTGCCGTATCGCTTGCAAGGAAGCTCCCCCCTCTCATTTTTTCTTTTTTTGCAAAGACGGATGCCTTGGAACCGATGTCTGAGGCCTGAAAAGGGCCTCCTAACGAACCGGTTGTGGGGTTTGGTTCATTAACATGTATTAGGAAGATGCTCTTCTCCTTCTCCTTCTTCTCCTTCTCCTTCTCCATCTCCATCCCGTTAAGATGGTTATGGACGTCTGCTGACTCCCAGAAAATTGCATCAGTGATGAAGTGGGTTTTAGTTGACAAAGGATTTTGGTTCTATTTTTGTTGCTTTTTTCCCTCCTTAGATATTCTTAATTCACAAGAATCTCTGTTTATCAGTGAGAATCAGTTTGCTGTTAGTGGATTCAAGGCACCAGGCTAGAAACTGGGAGATCTTCAGTTCCAGTCCTGACTTAGGCATGAAGACAGCTGGGTTGACCTTGGGTCAGTTGCTCTCTCTCTCTGTTGCTTCTGAAAACCCTTGCCAAGAAAACGAAGGATTTGTCCAGGTGGTTGAAAAAATATTAATTTAACCTTTCCTATCTTAAGGCATGTGTATATACGGTAATACATGCAGAAGTGGTATTCAGCAGGTTCTGACCAGTTCTGGAGAACCAGTAGCGGAAACTTTGAGTAGTTTGGAAAACCGGCAAATACCACCTCTGACTGGGCCCACCCCATCTATTCTCTGCCTCCCATTGAGTCCCAGCTGATCAGCTAGGTCTTCTTTTGTTGCCCTGTGCAGGAGAACAGATCTGGAAATCAGGTCAGTGGGGTGGGGAGGAAATGGTGATTTTGCAGTAACCTTCACCCAGGAGTGGGGAGGGAATGGAGATTTTACAATACCATTCCCCTGCCATGCCCACCAAGCCATGCCACACCCACCAAGCCACACCCACAGAACCAGTAGTTTTTGAATCCCACCACTGAGTACACATGGAATATAATCCATGTATGTTTCAGTACAATACTGCAAAATTATACAGTGTCATTGTAAATGAAATGAAGAGCATAAAAATCGCAATTCTAAACCAGCATGACATTTTAAACTGCCTGGACAACTGAGCCTTGCTGAAATGGGGAGGGTGTTTCAGGGGTAGATTAACTGCATAAAGAAATCTTTTGAGTGCAAAATCCAGAGAGATTTTCCTGAAGATCTTAAGAACACTTTGCCCATTATATTTAGCTTTTGTTTGTTAAATTGTCGTTTGATGAATAAACCACTTTTGACTGGCTTATTAATTATAAGCCAAAACCAAAGAAACCTTATCAATTATTATGAAGATAGTAGCATTAAAAATAGAATCAAGGAGGATCAAGTTCAAAAGGGTTAACTCTCATAAACATTTATTGAAAGAACCATAGGGTTGGAGGTTTATATGTATAGCTGAGACCCTGCCAACCATCTCAATTTTAAACTAATGTGGAGTAACTGAATGTATTTGGACTACAAGCTACAACCCATGTGCATGTTTACCTGAGAACAGCACAATAAAACATTTTCAATTATCAAAGGAACTTAGAATTGTATTGTAAAACTGATTTGTTAAGGATTTTTCCCAAGAAGCAGGTAAAGTGAGTTTGATGAGCCATTATCAAGTTCACCACACTATGTTGGAAAGAATGGACTGTTCTAAAAGAAAGGCATTTATATTCTTATGGACCTGTATTTAGTGTAAATATAAATGTTATATTTTCACTTGAAAAACTCGCTCAATACTTGAAATTAAGTTCAAATAGCATTTCTGCTTTTAATTCTACAGTCTATATGTTTTTGTTGACATAGAGAACTATAGTTTCAGTCAGGGCTGTATAACTGTCATAGCTTGGAGCAAATATAATTTTAAAGAAGTCCCAGGCTTTTGCTTCCTAATTATAAATTATTTAAGGGTATAAAATTGTGGGTCAAATTTTATTATGCAGCAAGTAAAAGTAATATTTCGGGATCTGAATGGTTACTTTTCTTCCCCATATGCTATCATAAAATCTGCAAATTGAAATTACTTTATGCAAGTGGTGCTTAAAGCCTATGTGGTAGTACATTATTAGATATATTGGATGCCAGTGTTTTTTGAGACATACACAACTGGCTTTCACTATAATGGTTGTAGATTCCTTTAAGTGTATGAACTAATTAGAATCTTTCTTAAACTTAAAATAGTACTCGGAAAACTATCAGGCACCTTCTTTTATAATGAATTGTAATATCTGGGCAGAGGCACATTCTTTTTACCAAGGAGCAACACCTTCTAGCCTGGTGGTAGCACAATAATTGTACTCTATTTCAGGTGTCCCCACAGTGAGCCACAGCCCACTCCCTGGCTATGGGCCATTTGGAATAGGGCCATGTGAGTGGCTGGCTAGAACATGTGCAGCTTAATGCAATGGGCAATTGTGCACGTGAGTGTTGGACCATTGCTTGTGCAAGTCGAGCTGTGCGCATGAATGCTGTCCCACTGCTTGCACAAGTACACACCTGCCTGCCACTAACATGGTCCAGTTCCTCTCCCCCACAGCTAGGCTGCGAAGGCACAAAGGTTGGAGACTCTTGCTCTATTTCATATCTATTATATTCTGGAGAAGGATTGTCCCAAAGATGCTTTTTCAAGAGGCAACTGGACTTTCTGGTCTCGTGTTGTGTTAGTTGTACCTTCTTTATAAATTCTCTGACCTGTTCCAATACATGTGTTGGTAAGTCAGTCCAGAAAGTCTAGTGACCTCTTGAAAAAACACCTTTGGAACAACCATGACCTGGATGAGTGAGAATCTCCATAGACATTGGAGATGAATTGCTCTGGAGAAGTGTACAGATTGCATCCGCATAGATGTAACAAAGCCCAATTGTTTAAAATGGACAAACTGGAGAGGTTGCCATTCTGAATATGTATAAAGAAGAACCTGCGCCCTATGCTTGAAGTGCTGCCCACCAGTCTTTGAGTCAGCAGAAAACATGGCCAGCTTTTGCTGCCTCACTTGCCAGTTCCCATCATGTATCACTGCAGTCTCTTGACTGTTGTCCAAGGTGGCAAAGCCCAATATTATGTATTTTGAGGCTGTCTTTGGTTAGTGTAGGGGTATGGGTAGCCTTTAACTTATGACTGTAATTGAGCCTGTAATCAATTATAGTTGTAAGTTGTAATGATTGTAAAGTGGGTCATGATGTGATTCGGCCTGTTTTTATGATCCCTTTTTTTGTGGTGGTCGTTAAGCAGACAGGATGGCTGGTTAGCAAACCCATTGTTCACCTTGACCTTATTTTCACCAGAAACCAGAAGTTAATGCCAGTTTCCAGCAAATATGTTAGAAAACTCAGTTCAGTGATTGCATGATGTTGCGAAGGGCTGTAAATGTGGATTTTTACTGAGCACCCACAATGCAGTCACATGACTGCAGGAGATGTGGCATCGTAATTTCAAAATTGGGTTGTAAAATTATGTTTTGGGCAGAGTCTATTGTAATATCAAATGGACTAATTGTATGTTGAAGAAGATGACCTGTAACAGGGAAAATACTACTTCAATACTAGTGCAGTTGTGGATGACTTAAGTCTGTCTCATTGGGGATAAAATGAAGGCAATATCCACGATGATGTGTACATGATTGTGTATCTTTTTTTTTTTGGCTCCCGGTGATGGTTCGCCATTGCCTGCTTCCTAGAGCTAAGAGAGAGACTGGCCTAAGATCACTCAGATTGCTTCACTCCTGAATTAGGATTAGAACCTGTGGTTTCCAGATCCTAGTCTGATTCCTTAACAGCTACACCAAACTGGTCATAGAGAGAATGAGAAAAACAAGGTCAGGAATGTTGTTGATGTTGTGTTTGGAGGCAATGGGCAAAGGCTCAGTGTCTTCCTAATAATCTGTTCCGCTGCCATCCATTGCTATTCAGTTGGTGAAGTCTCTTCACTTTTCATAAAGGGATACAGGATTTGAGAGTGAATAGAATGTGTCTCAGTGAACCTAGATAAGATGGCAAGAAAAATAAGGAATAGATTGGCAGTAGTACCTACTGTATATTCTCCTGTCTTCTGTAATGTCTACATTCATGGGAATTATGAGTATTCTACAATGCACATTTACTTCAGATGGAAGCGTGGTGAAACTTGACATGCCTAGTCAGCTTTTGGCATGAACTGAGGGCACCCTCTATCTACATCATCTGTGTATGCCAGTTCATTATCAATGTTGAGAACGTGTTTCTATAAAGTCATCAGTATTCAAGAGCTTTTTTCCCTATCTGGTTCTACACACATTTACTTGAACTCACAGCAAAGCTGGTTTTGTTCTGTGCACAGCTGGGTATTGTCTGGGTCGTTCATTTCCCCACTGGTGGGAATCTTTGCTTCACTCTACCACCTACCTCCATCATCTGCTTCTTGATACCTGTCTGCAGGCATTGTTTCAAAGGTATCTCTCCCTTTTCTGTAGTAGCTGTTTATAGGTAATGTGCAAACATGGTCAGAAGTGCTGAGGAAAATGCTTGCCTGCGGTATCCCAACATATTTCCCCCATCATTAATTTTCAAGAGTCTTGCATCATTAAGTACAAGAGAAAAGATGTCTTTGGTGCTGATAACCTTTTCTGCAGAGCAATCAATCATTTTTTGTTTAAAAAGGAAGTTTCAACAAAGGTGAGCTAAAAATATAGATGGGAATGAATGAACAGTAACCAATTATATGATTTCCCTTTTTGCTAATCTGGGAGAGAGGGAACTGTTATTACTTCTGGAACTGGGATAGCTTATGGGTGGGACACTGATGAGATTTCTTTTTGACACCTTAATATTGCTGATCTGGAGAAGAGTGGTGATTTGTTTGGGTGCTTCCTGGAAACATTTGTTTTCAAGCTTGGCAAGAATGAAGATAAACAGATCTGCTCTTTGAACTGGATAAAAATGAGGCCACATAGAGTGTGTCCCTACACTGCATTGTGTAAAATGGACTTTCTCTTGGATAATTAGCGAATAAAAGATTCCAGAAGCTCAAAAATCTATTTTTAGAGAGTAGCTGATTATTTTCATGTGTGGAAATTGGAACTCGGAGTGAAAAATGCCAGATGTCAAATCCAGGTAGTTTTGCATTTAGCAACTGTTTTCTTTAGTGACTGTTTCAGAGTTAAGACAGTGATAAAAAAAGTACGTTTGTGGCCAATCCTTGCATTTAGACCTTCGCAGGTCTGTAAAGCAAAGAAAAACTGAAGTATAGTAATGGGTTCACTTAGCAACTTCTTCACAAAAGGACTACCTACTTTATAAATACTTGATTAACATTTCTTAGGTAAGAGCTATCCAAAAGCCTACAACTTAGTTTAGTGGTCAGGAAAGGAAGCAGGAAGAAATGAAGCAGAATTACAGGCTGCCAGGCTTTGCATATCAGACAAGATCAATGAGTTTGGCTAGAGGGTTCTAAGAGGAGACAGAGATGGCAACCAACTGCCGTACAATCTGTTTTTAATGCCATATTTAGAATAATGAAGGAAGATAATTAAGAATGGAGAATTCCAAACTTGTCTTAATTTGCATTACCAAGATAACAATTTTCTATCTGCTATTGCATCTAAGATATATCATCATCTATTTCTCCAGAGAAGCCTGCAGGAATTGGAAGTGCACAATTTGCCACCATTTCTGGTGCCAATCCTTATTATATCTGTATTTTTTCTTTCCTCCAGGATCTATAAACAGGAGCCTCTGTGGTGCAGTGGTTAGAGTGCACTACTGCAAGCTACTTCTGCAGGCAGCTGCCTATAATTTGGCAGTTCAAGTTCCACCAGGCTCAAAGTTGACTCAGTCTTCCATCCTTTCGAGGTAAAATGAGGTCCCAAATTGTTGGGGGCAATATGCTGACTCTGTAAACCACTTAGAGAGGGCTGTAAAGCACTATAAAGTGGTATATAAGTCTAAGTGCTATTGCTATTCCCTTTAAATTTATCCTTTCGGCTCATTACCCTTGTGAATAGACTGGGAGGACAGATTGCTAGTCCCAATTGTATGCTTTTTTTTGTTCAATCAGTACTTTTTTTTTTAATCTTAACCCATTACAAAACTAACAAGTCACTTTACTTAATCGTTATTCCTTCTTGCCTGAGCTGGCATTTCAGTAGCAACTTTTCCAAATATGGGACCCATTAGGGAAGTTTATCTTCCAGGAAAACCTAGCTGCCAGGACCACCTGAGAAATACAGGTTGAGGAAATTGGTTCTATAGCCATTAGCTGGACATTTTCCCTTGATGTCAGTGGGACATATTTGTAAACAAAGCTATTTTTGTTTCACTGATATGAAAAGGATTTAAATGCTACTCATGTCTCTGAGCCTGTCTGCACTTGTCTGTCTTCTGAGCATTTCAGTTTCATAGAAGACAGCATTAATAAATTCATGTGTTTCATGGCCTACCTGCCCATTGGAAATATTGTGCAATTGGCTAACAATAAAACGCAGCTGAAAGAACAGAGTTATAATTAAAATATTCATTAAATAAAATTGTGGCTTCCCAGAATCTTCCTGTTGCAAGCATTATGTGTTGCTCAATGATTTTTTGGTTGTAGACGTATCTATTTATGTATGTAGTCTATATAGTTGCAAGACAAGAAGTTAGTAATAGCAGACTGGGTGAAACACAAAAAGAAGAGTCTGTGCCTTTTAAAGTATTGGCTCGAAAGATTGGCTTGTATAAAAAAGAGAAAATAATATCCTGAGGAATAGTTGAAAAACATTGGAAACATTCTTATAATTTAGTCATATATTGTACCTGAAAGAATAATTCTTAAAAAAAAAATTTTTTTAAAGTATTGTTGGGAATTGGAGACGCAGAAAATGAAGCTATGGAAAGATTAATGCCCAAGAAGCTCTGATGAAGTTTCACCATGGTTGAATTCCCTTTACCATAGCATCTCACAAAATATGAGTTGAAAGGGATCCTATAAGTCACTGAAAGTTATTCAAGTCCCTATTCAGTGTAGGTGTCCACTAACCCATAGACAGTTAGTGGCCATCCAGCCCCAGTTTGAAAACTTCCAGCAACGGGAAATCTAACATTGCTCTAGGGCAGTCTTATACACTGCTTAACAACTTTTACTGATGATAAATTCCTCCTAATAAAGTTTGCATTTTCTTTGTTAAATTCAGCTCATTGAACCTTGTCCAGCCCTTGGTTTCCACATAGAACAGATACTTGTAAAGTCCTACCTTCCCTTTTGCTAGTTAAACATGCCTAGTTCCTCTAACATTTCTCATTGAGCTTGGTTTCCAGACTTGACATTCTCATAGCTTTCCTATAAAGCCACTCCAGCTTCTCTGTGACTATTTTAAAGTGAAGAGTCCAGGATTGGAGGTAGGATTCCCAAGCACAATTTAACAAGTGCAAAATAAGATGGCACTGTTTACTTCTTGTGATCTGGATGCAGGAATTTTATTAATGCAGACCAAGATTGTATTGCCTTTTAAACAATGAATCATGCTGCTTGCTTATGTTCAGCTGATAAATTACCAGGACTCTTAGTTCCTTTTCACATGGACTGACAGATCTCCCACATACTTACACACTTGATTTTTTTTTCCATATAAGGCCTAAAGTTGTGATCAGAAGAAGCAGTAGCTGACTACTTCTGTAAGTTGGCATTAATGTAATCACCAAGAATTGAACCCTAGTGGAAGGTATTTTTCCCCTGTTGCTATCATGGCATTTCCTGTTAGAGTTTTTCAAAGTGTTTACTGTGACACAATGCAGTACAAACTAGCCAACTAAAGTTGCTGTGACTGAAGCAGTTTATAAATTCATAAAGTTTTATCTTATCATGATGTAAATACCTCAGACTGATTTATGTTTCAGTGTGTTATGTGAATCTGGACAACTGCTTCAATTGAAAAAATATAATTAAATTAATAATAATATGTTCGGCAGTTCAAGTCTCGCCGGCTGACTTGAAGATTAACTTCAGCCTTCCATTCTTCCAAGGTTGGTAAAATGAGGACCCAGAATGTTGGGGGCAATATGTTGACTCTGTAAACCACTTAGAGAGAGGGCTGTAAAGCACTGTGAAGTGGTATATAAGTCTAAGTGCTAGTGCTATGTATTATTTGAAAACAGCTACTAATTACTATCTTCCCAATCCTACTGTATTTTTCAGACTATGAGACACACGGACTATAAGATGCAGCTTGGTTTAGAGGAGGAAAACAAAAAAAAAAGTTTTTTTGCTTCTGCGCATCTCGGTTTTGCCCTCCCCGGCATCCAGAAGCACTCTGCAGGCCAAAAAAATTGTCCGTTTTGGGCCTCTGGAGGCCTCTGCAGGTCCCATTTTCAGCCTCCCTAAGGGGAGAGCAAAAACGGCACCCACAGAAGCCTCCAGAGGCCAAAAACAGGCCTATTTTTGGCCTGCAGAGTGCTTCTAGTTGCCGGGGAGGGCAAAAATGCACAGGATGCACGGAGGCTTTGGGAGGCCAAAAATGGGCCTGTATTTGCTCTATAAGATGCACAGACATTTCCACCCACTTTTCGGGGGAATGTGTGTCTTGTAGTCCGAAAAATACGGTAGATACTTCACAGCAGTCTATTGTCTAAAATCTTTATAATAACATGAAGTATTTCTGATATCTTTTTTGTGCTATAAAAAGAAGATTTCTTTTTAACGCATATCTGCATTGCACACTTCAGCGAATCTTCTTGTGTGCTCATACAACCTTGACTGTTAAGCCTTCTTGTCATACAAGCGCAGCCAGTAAATTTAAACCTACTGGATTTTCACTTTCTTTGATTGAGAATCAAGTTATATATATTGAAGAGAATGATTTTATCCTTCATCTGTACTTCATGCCCTTTTAATTATCTGTCTGTCTCTGTCTGTCTATCTATCTATCTATCTATCTATCTATCTATCTATCTATCTATCTATCTATCTATCTATCTATCTATCTATCTATCTATCTATCTATCTCAAAAGGGCCTGGACTACAGATGGAGGACAAAACCATTCTCCTCAATATATTACAAGGTTAAATGCTTTGTGCGCCATGGAGAAAACCGATATAATTTGAATCCAGTGAGCTGCATCCTTCTCTATGCCTCCAAATAGGAGCAGCAAATCCTGAGAGTTTCTGTTGCTGAAGAATGAAACCAACTTGAACAGAGATGAATTAATCATCATAGTATGAGGATCACTTTGCCATACGGGCCAATTAATGAGTCACTGGAATGACAAACTCCAAGGATGCTGATCACGTTGGATGTGGTGCAAAAATATCATTCCTGACTCTGACTCAGAAACTACCATGATTGAAATACATATAAGAATATGTCATAAATCTGTGGCTGCGTTTCTGTGTTGAAAACATTTGGGGTGTGCATGTGTGATATAAGACAGGCTTCTTATAAGCAGCATCTCCAGCCATGGAGAGCTTGTCCCAAGCTCTTGCCTATTTGCTTACCTTCCCAACATTTGATGAAAACCAGTTATTTAGTTGGTTAGTTTTTATTTTAACTTTGCTTTTATGACAGTTACAGGCAGTATAAGAATAGAATAGAATAGAATAACTGGGTTGAAAGGGACCTTGAAGGTCGTCTAGTCCAACCCCCAGCTTAGGCAGGACACCCTACACCACTTCAGACAAAATAGTTACTCAATCTCTTCTTAAAAACTTCCAGTGTCGGAGCATTCACAACTTCTGAAGGGAAGTTGTTCCACTGATTAATTGTTCTAATTCTTAGGAAACTTCTCCTTAGTTCTAAGTTGCTTCTCTCCTTGATTAGTTTTCACCCATTACTTCTTGTCGTGTGTTTTGGAGAATAGCTTGACTCACTCTTCTTTGTGGCAGCCTCTGAGATATCGGAACATGGCTATTATGTCATGCCTAGTCCTTCTTTTCATCAAACAAGACATACCTAGTCCTTGACCTATGACCACAATTCAGAGCAGAATTGCCTTGCTAAGCAAGGTGGATAAGTGAGTTGCACCTGATTTTAATTAAGGGAATCACGTAATTGTTGAGAAAATCCAGCTTTCCCGGTTGACTTTGCTTGTAACAAGCTGGCTGGGAAGGTCACAAATGGGCCTTGGGCCACTGCAACTGTTAGGGTATAAATATATATTCAGGTCAGATTTTGATCATGTGACTATGCAATGGTCATGAGTGAAAGGAGTCATAAGTCACTTTATTTAGTGCTGTTGTAACTGAACAGTCATTAAATGGATAGTTGTAAGCTGAGGACTACTGTATATTTGTTGTCTCATCTATAATAAGGAATGATCCTCTAAGAAAAACAAGTTTTTGAAGTTATGCTTTAAAATAACGTTTTGAAATAACTTATAAAATCTCTTTCTGCTTCAGAGTACAGACAGAATTCTGAAATCAGCTTTTCTTGGTTTTAAAGCAGAAGCTACTTCAGCTTTATTTTTTTTGCACAGAGTCCACACATACCTTGCTTCAAGTTAACAAAAAAGACTAGATAAGGGAATGGCTAGCCAACCTCACATATGCTACTGAAGGAAAAGAATATTAAAAATAGGCTGAAATATGTAAATAGCAGTCTCAATTCCGTCACAGGGAATTCAGTCCTCTGTATCTTTAACCACGGCAGAACAATTGTTTCTAATAGAAATAATTCCCCAAGAACCATGGAATACTAGTCTATTGATCTCCATGTAAATCATACAGAGAATCAGAAGTTGCTGTTGTGCACTGACATGACAGCTGCAGCTTGGTACACAATTAATGAGACATAGTAAATAAAATTTGGCAGTCAGGAATTGCTTCAATAAATATATTTCAAATAGGCATGTTAAATGTCAGGTACTGATACCATTACAATAAAGCATTGATTCTTTGGTTTATTGAAACTGCGGTGGAATGGTTTGCCTTTTGTGCCAAAAGCAAAGAAGCAGTGTTATACTTTAGTGTGCCGTGCTTGCTGGGGAATTCTGGGAATTGAAGTCCACAAATCTTAAGTTGCCACGGTTGGATACCCGTAGTTTAGCACAATGTATCAACCCAGTCTACGCTAAAACTAAACAACTACCTTAGAGCAGTGGTCCCCAACCTTTTTTGTGCCGCGGCCTGGTACCGGCATCACAAAATCATCTGCGGCCCGGTACCGGCATCAGCACGCATGGCAAGGCGAGCCGAGCGACCAGCCAGCCAGCTGTCCCCCGCTTCTCCCCGCCACCTTCAACTCCTCCTTTGTACCTGTGTCGATGGGCTTCGCGACGGCTTCGGGACGGTCGCTCAGCTCGCCTTGCCATGAATGCTGAAAGAATCCTGGTGCCTTAGTTTTGTTAGAAGCCGCCCCCCCCCCCCTCGATGAAACTAAGGCACGAGGATTCTTTCAGCATCCAAATGCCACTTTCTACCCGGAAAAGCTCACTGGAAGCACTTTTTCGCCAGCAAACTGGCGGCCCGGTAGAAATTGTTCCACGGACTGGTACCGGTCCAGGGACTGGTGGTTGGGGACCCCTGCCTTAGAGCTTACTGTACTGTGATTTATGAATCAAGCCTGCCTTTGTGTAGTTTATTATGTAGCAAAGGCTATATTGGGAATGTGCTGCATATAGATGTAATTTTTAATGCATTTATCCCACCATTCATAACAGAAGACTTCTGCGGTGATGTAGCCTCATTCTCAACTATATTATTGTGGCAATTGTTTATGATTCTTTGACACACCTTGAGAGAAATTAGCGGAAGCCTCATGTATCCTGATTCTTTTGAAATAGCATGTAGTGGATTACTGCCAGAAGCAAAAACACATTCCTCCAGGAATGTATCACTGATTATCGAGAATAGAAATACCCATTTCATTTTATTCCATATGAAAAAAAATATCAAAAATATATTGGGAAGTATTTTGAGAGATACAGTAATTACAGCCATATCTTGTATTTCAAAAAGCAATATTAACAAATTATCCTAAAATGATTCATTGGACCTTAGATAAGGCACACTGAAAACAGCTATCATTTTTCAGCTTTATCCCTGTTAAATAATAATTATCAGGGATAAAGCTGAAAAATGATAGCTGTTTTCAGTGTGCCTTATCTTAGTAGGTCAATATATAGCAATAGCACTTGGACTTATATACCGCTTCATAGTGCTTTACAGCCTTCTCAAACAGTTTACAGAGTCAGCATACTGACCCCAGCTATCTGGATCCTCATTTTACCCGCCTTGGAAAGATAGAAGGCTGAGTCAACCTTGAGCCTGGTGAGATTCAAACTGCCAAATTGCAGGCAGTCAGCACGTCATAGTAGCTGTGCTTTTAAAGTTGTAGCGACGTTTCAGCAGAATCTCATCTGCCATCATCAGGCTTCTGTATAGTGTATATATATACACTATATATATATATATATATATATATATATATATATATATATATATATATATATATATATATATATATATATATATATACTGTATTCTGTATACACACACACACACACACACACACACACACACACATATTAAGGCATTACAGAATGTGAGATGACCAATTCATTGACAGATATTCAGCCATTCTGAAAAGGCCTTTGGCCATGTTATCCTTAGATCATTATCCTTCATCATGCCCCCATTTCTTCTGCAGGCCAAGCTGCCTTTTATCTGACTTCCCCTGGCTACAGCTCTTCCCTATTTCCCTAGCTCATCCCCACATACCATTATACAACCAGAGTCCCAGGTATAAACTTTATCACTATTGGTGTTTGGGTCATATCAAGGATTCTATCTTTTTGTTCATCACTTAGATCAGGGGTGTCAAACTCAATTTCATTGAGGGCTGCATCAGTGCTGTGGTTGACCTTGGGGTGCAGCCAACTGGTTGGGTGTGGTTGACTAGGTGGGCATGGCCAGCTTGATGCTACTTCCCAAACTGCTAGCATGTTTCCCCTTCGCATTGAGTAGACCGGGCCGAAGCCACGCTGGCCTAATTGGGTAGACTGGGTTGAAGCTACCTTGGCCTGACCTTTTCTCTTTGCACCAGATAGACCGGGTTGAAGCTTCGCTGGCCTGATCTCTCCTCTCTGCATTGGGTAGACTGGGCCGAAGTGATGTGGGTAGACCGGGACATCCCCATGGGCTGGATCCAACCATATTATGGACTAGATCCAGTCCGTGGGCCTTGAGTTTGACACCCCTGACTTAGATGGAACTTCCTACAGCTAAAGCTAAAATGTCTTCGGTATGAGCATGTTCATACCTCATTCCTTTCAACTCATCTTAAATGCCTTGAAAGCAATGCCAAGATGGAGAAGGAAAACTAAGCTGAGGGATATAAGTTGTATGAGTACTGCTTTTACTTAACGGGAAAAGAACAGGCCTCAAATGGGGAAATGGGTGATGGCATGGTGTCAGAGGACAGAATGAGGACAGAGTGCTATATCCCAGGCAGTTTACTCCTTTAGGATGATAGAGATGCAATAAGATTTGAGTTGGCAGTCCAGCTGAGTTCTGGGAAGAAAGCAGTGGTGGGATTCAAATTTTTTTTACCACCGGTTCTGTGGGCATGGCTTGGTGGGTGTGGCAGGGGACGGATACTGTAAAATCTCCAGTCAGAGGTGATATTTGCTGGTTCTCCAAACTACTCAAAATTTTCATTACCGGTTCTCCAGAACTGGTCAGAACCTGCTAAATACCACCTCTGGAAGAAAGGGACGTTTAGTGTGGCTTGTTGCATTTTGTTGTTTGTTATTTGCCTCATGCAACATCTCATGGGCTGGTCCTGAATTGCATCTTGTGCAAAAATATTACTCTTCATAAGCAGCACAGATCCAATAGGTCAAATCTCCTGGGACATCAATTTTCTCTTCAAGTAATAGGTCACTTCCCCCCTCCCCCCTCAAATTATTCATTTCATCTTAGTTTCAATGTTAAATAAATAAGGGTAGTTTTCTTAAAATAGTATTATTGAATATTGTCTTCCTCCCTCAAAGTATGTATTAGCTAAAATCATACTAGTTTTCACTCTATGTATATTTGCCTTCTCCATTAACTAGAATTGCTAAATGCACATTTCCACAATTTTAATATGACACTTTTAATATGTCACAATCAGATACATAGCCATTGTGAGTTTTTTCCCCCCGATTAAGTTCTTTGTTAGGTAGCTTTGGATTTTGGGTTTTAGAAAAATTCAAGCATTCTGCCTCTCTCTCTTGTTCTAATAAATTTTGTTACCTCCCCCGCCCCCAACAATAAATCTTTGGCATCTCCAATTTGTAAGAGACACGTTATGGAATGTTCTTGACATATTTAAGTATAAAAAAATATAAAATGCATTTTACTGTATATGAGATTTTGTAATAAAAAAGCATTCCTCCTACCACAACATTCAGTAACGATTTGATTAGTCACACATTTATTGAATTTGCTTCTGACCATATGATATTAACTTTTCTTTCCAATTTTTTTCATGATGCTGTTTACATTAAGGGTTTTAAAAACATTTATCTATTTGTCATCAACCATTTTTATATTAACTGGTTTGACAAGGTTTCATAAATAAATAGAACCTGAGTTCTATTATCTATTCTTAATAGACTGGCTATATTTCAGCTGTCAGTCCTGGGTTTGGAAATCCTGATGACCATTAGATGGGAGGAAAGAGAAATAGAAAATGATTTAATTCTTTGCTGCCAACTGGAGGTTATCTGGAATTTTTTTTAAAGCCCAAGAGTGGCAGCCATAATATAATGGACTGTCAATATAACCTTAAGCAACAGGAGAAAGAACTGCAGGCAAGATAATGGTCAGGCAAGAGAATCTGAATTCAAATAAAAAAATGTAATTTCAGAAAACATCTTATATTTTACCTTCCCTAGTTCTCTTTAGGCTAAAGAACGGAAGTACTTTGAGATATGTAATATTCTGTTAATATAACCCTATAATAAAAGGACATATTAACATTTGTAACTTTGGTTTACTTGTCTAATCTACCAAATAAGGCAAATATCTAGGCTTTCTGTATAAATGATTGTATATTAAAATCAGACTACTAAATCATCTCGTTCACAGAATTTATACAGTATTCTAAGCTACACTTGTTACTGTTGCCTAACTTTAATAAACTTAACATAATCTGCTGATTCAAATCCAAACAATGTTATGACTGATTCAAATATTATATTAGACCATGTTTAAGTGTGGCTTGGTATTGTAGACTGCAGTCATTGTGATTTATAAACCATAGCTGATGGCCCATCATGGTTAACCCAAACAATTGAGACTTGACATGATGAACACAGAGATGATTCTACCCTCAAAATGATGCTATAGGGCACTGCACATCAGAACAACTAGACACAGGACAGTTTTCCCCCATGCCATCACTCTGCTAAACAACTAATTATCACAACACTGTCAAACTATCTAGAAAGGCAGTATTACCATCATTATTCTCGTCTTCCCTACTACCTATCTCTTTATCGCCTTATGACTAAAACTTAGTTGCTTGTATCTTACAATTTATATTGTTTACTTAGTATCGTAGCATGATTTATGTTGATTGCTTATTTAGTATCAATGACTATCCTAAGTGTTGTATCTAATGTTTTGTGATGAATGTATTTTTACAATGACTATGGTAAAGATCTATCGTTGTTTGTACAGTGAGAGCTTATGCACCGGAGACAAATTCCTTTTGTGTCTAATCACACTTGGCCTGAAAAGAATTCTAATTCTAATTATGCAGAGAGAGTTTTGGGATGGTTTCTATGTCCTTGACTCTTCCTTTTTCAAAACTAGTGATGTTAATCATAATGTTTCAACTGGGCTAAATAACATTTTCAAAAGTTCTATTTTACCTCCCAAGCCACTTTTTTTTAAAAAAATTAAAAGTTTCGATTCTGGTTTTGGGAAATAAAATTGGTATTTGCATTTTGCCCTGAGCTGGACAAACCTTAAGCATTAGGAAGGGAGAAAAAGAAGTCAAGCTTAGAAAGGAAAGGGGAAGAGAAGGACACGAGGGGCACTGCACACTGAACAGGGCTGCAATCTAGCACCAAGTAGGACAGGGTTTGGGGTGTGCTATTAAATATATTTACATTCAGGATCAAGAGAAAACAATTCTTAATAAAAAGACTCTATTAAAATGGGTTTTAATCCTTCTAATTTTTTCTTAGCTGGAAAAACAGGGGAGGAACTGGAGTCACAGGCCAAGACTTGCCTTTTATATGTGAACCCCTGATATAAATATTTTCTGTTAAGGGAAAGGGAGTTCTTGTTCCTTAGTGAACTGATCCAATTCATACAGTTCTCTTGTTCCAAACCACAGCTAAATAAGTATGCAAATTAGTGGAGTAACTTTCAAGCTGAATGAGGCTCAAGTGAATGTTATAGAAAGTGAGTTGTAATAGCTGCTCTACCATTGCTGACTAAAATAAATTTAATTTACATTTTATTAAGCAAGGAAAGAGACTGTAGGACCTTCAAAAAGTTGCATTCAAGTAATGCTATTAACTTGAAATATTTTTTATCAGGATGGTTAAGAGGCCCTTGCAGCTGTTTAAGAATTTCCATTATCCCATAAAGAGTAAGGCATGATGAAAATACATATTAGCATATGCTATTTCCTCAAATTTCTACATTCTAGGACTAGAAAAAAACCTTCTGGGATTCATTTGATTTTTATAATTCCAACTGACATTGAAATGATATTGTAATCTCTTGATATTTAGAAAGGCATATTAGATAAAATATCTCATTATCAGGAAAGAAGTCAGTATTTATTAGCAAATGGCTTTTATTGTAAGAAAGAAAACTCAATTGACATGGAAGTCAGTAAATCCCATTAAAGTCAATGGAAATTATTTCTGAGTAAACCTATTTAAGATTATATCATACAGATAGATTTATAGATTTAAAGATTCAATACCTTGCACTAGATATTAGATGAATAGCAAAAATTATACACTGTAGGAGGCTGTATGAATCCAGCCAATTTTTGTATGTGAATCCAACCAACTTTGATTTATTCACTATAAGGGATACTCTAATCGTAGATTAATCAATGCCTATATAACTTTCAACATTCTAGGTAATTTCATTTAAAGGCATAACATTGAAAAGTACATTCTCCAAAGACTGAATGAACAATTGTAGTTAAGGGAACATCAAATAAGCATTATAAATGTGACACCTACCCTGTTTCTCCAACAATACGGCCTCCCCCAATAGGAAGTCCCAGCATGTTTTATAGCCATGAAATGAAATTAAGCCCCTCTCCCCAAATCAAGGTCTATATTAAAACATGCAAATAGGGGTGGGGGACTTGCCATTAGGAAGTACTTTTGTTGCACACCCGGATATGGTGCTGCCTGCGTTGACCCTGATATGAAGTGCCCCACCAATGCCGAGGTCGACATCCAAGCCGTCGCCGCCCACCCGCCTGAAGATGCAAGGGGGGGGAAATTAAGTCACCTCGAAAAGACAGCCTAGCCATTTTTCGGGGCTCAAAAAAAAAAAAAAAAAGACCCGGCCTTATTATATGAGAAACACGGTAACATACAGCCATCACTGTCTAACATATGGAAAGTATTTAAAATTAGAATGTTGCTATATCTATAATTAGTGTGTTCATGGTTCTTTTCTGGTATATAGAAAACTTTGCCTATTGGCTTTCTTCATATTAAGTTAGAACCATATGCTTCTTAAAGATAAGAAACTAGAGAGAAGGAGGAAGGTGTACAGTTGGTTTAGAGCTGCCGCTGTTCAACAACTCAAGATAGAAACATGGTTAAAAAAATATAAAGAGTGCAATAGCACCTTTAACTGACTCGTTACAAGAAATGTGGGTTTCCTAGGCAACAGCCAGCCTATTTCCCCACATTCATGAACCACATAAGGTGATAACTAGCTTTCCCTACCAGCAAGTTATATTTAAACATTTGATTTGTAAAAAAAACAAAACAGCTCTAAGTTGAAGAATTCTATCTAGAAAGTTGTATATTAGTATAATTCTGTCACTTCACAGGATTCAGCCATCAGACTCTATATAGTCCCTCATTATTATTACACATTAAAATTCATAAGCAGACAAATAATAATTATGTATGTATAGGTTTATCTGGACTGCTCTTGAACAAAGATTGCAGCATATAGAGAACTGAGGGACATTCAAGGACTGAATGAGATGGAGATTCCAAAGGTGCCTGCCAATTATTAATTTTGGGGAGGCCTGGAAATCACCCCAGAACCTAAACCCGGGATACTCCAACAGTGTGGCTTCAGGATGCCTGAATATAGGCATCATATATATATGATATGCAAAAAATGAAGAGGAATCTGGATATTCTCAGAGATTCTGCAACTGTTCTTTAAAGGCTTAGAGAAATCTAGGAAGTAGAATGTTCAGTTCTTAGCACTGAAACTTGAGAGCAGGACAGATTGATTTGAGATACAATTGAGCAATAAATTCTACTTTCATAGCCTTTTTTCCATTTAGGCAATCAAAAACAGTACCCGCTAAATAGGTTGTCTACTCATTTGAAAACAGAATTTAAGTAGGGAATATTAATCTAGAGTTGGAGGGCGGCACCTAGTCGACAAGCTGCCAAACATGATCAGATCTGCTGTTGGTTATGAAAATTTCCATCAAGAAATCCCAGACTTACAGACAAAACTGGGAATTTGGAACATTCTAGAAAATGGCAATAGGAAACCAATTATGCACGTTCCATGAACACTATGTAAACAAGCAATCACCAAGAACTAAGTTCTTGTTTGTTAGGGTTTACTAAAATACAACATACATATAACACTTGTGATCACCAAACCAAACAAGTAAGATAGTTTCTATGTTGCGATAAGACACATCATCATCATCATCATCCAGATAGTGGTGGGATTCAACCAGTTCTCACTTTGGCCGAATCAGTTGTTAAATTGCTGGCTGGCCCCTCCTTTCCCCACCCCTTTCAGGAGTCCTCACGTGCCCCGTTTTGGGTCTCAGTGAGGCCCACTAGGCCCAAAATGTGGTGCGGGGATGTGTGGCGTGGCTCCCGTGGCCCGTTTTTGCTCCCAGGGGGCTGCAGGGAGGCCTACTTGGCCCCAAATGGAGTGGGGGTCGGTGCCCCTCCCCACGTGGCCCATTTTTGGTCTCAGGGGAGTGCAGGAGGCCAAGTGCTGCCTGTCACACCCCTTGGCCATACCCACCATGGCCATGCTCACCCAGCTGGTCATTAGGGCAGACAACTGATTAAATTATTTGAATCCCACCAATGCATACAGGTCAAGAGACCACAGTTCAGTCTTATGCAGTAATAAAGTGAATGGCCTTTATGGTATCCAGATTTTCATTTTTTCCTTCCTGAATCTGAATACTTATGTCGTCCAAGTGGCACAAATCTCAAAAAACCACATTATTAAAAAGTTTTGTAAAACTCAAGATTTGCAGGCGAGATGAATTTCCTCCCTGTCCCACTCAATCTCTTTGTTCCCCTCCCTTTCCTCCTACCTATCCCCTCCTTCTCATTTCCCTCACCCTCCCACTCCCCTTTCCTCTGGTAACGTGCATGGTTGAAGTTATGAAACATTAAAATTCCCCCCTCCCATCCATATATTTCTACCCAACTTTTTCCTCCCTATCTCACTTCCTTCCCCTCCCTCCTTCCCCTTGAGCTTTTCCCTGGCCCACTTTGTCTTCTTCCCTTTCATCCTTCCTATTCCCATGCCCTTCCTTCCTCCCCCCCTCTCATCCCTATTCGCCTCATCCTCTCCCTCAACCTCCCTCTCCCTTCCCTCTGATAATAACCTGCATGGATGAAGTCTTAAACACAGCATAACCCCCTCCCTGCTCCTACCTGCTGTTCTCCTCTGTCTCCCCTTTCTACTTCTCTGCGCTCAATCTACCTCTTCTTTGTCCCCCCACCCCTTCCTCTTCCCTATTCCCCTCCCTCTCTTGCCTAACCCTCTCTTCCTCCTCTCCATCCTCCCTTTCCCTTACCCCTGATAATAGCTTGCATGGATGAAGTCATAAAGGCATTAACATCCCCACATCCCCACATCTATTTATGACTACTCTCCCTTCTCTACTTGTCATGTCCCTCTTCCCTCCCCTCTCTTATTGGGTCCACTCCACTTCATCTCCTTCTCCTTTCCCTTCTATATCCCCTCCCCCTCTTCCTTCTCTCCCTGTCCTGTCCCCCTCCTCTACTATCCATCCTACTCCACCTTTTTGTCCCCTCCCCTTCTCCATCTCCCTTCCCCCCCCCCCGCTCATTTCCTACCTTTTAACCTTTTCTTCCTCCCATTCCCCATACCCATTAGCCTTCCTGTCCCCCTTCCCCTGACCCTCACTCTTCCTCTTAGACTGTCCCTCCCCCTTTCACTCTCTCATCCTTCCCCTAAAACCCTCTCACCCTCACCCCTTCCTTAAACCTAACTCAAACTCACTCTCACTTACCCCTCTGAGAGTTGGCTACAAAAGGAGGGAAGCTTCCAGGAGCAATTCTGAAGAGCTACTGACTTCCAGGAAGGCATCTTCACTCTGATAACTGGTCACTGACAATAACTGACACTTTAGCTTGCAGGGATGAAGTCATAAAGCCCAAGGAGATGACCCATCTCTCTTATCCTCCTATCAAAGGGCACTTGCTCCTCCACCTTTGTGACCCACACTCAGGCCACACAAATGTCTCTAGGAAGCTACCAAACCAATCACTAAAGCTGCCTGTTTGTCATTTTTTGCATGAAAGCCATGGATCTTTGAATGTGGGTTGCCTCTTGTTATAGAAGTTCCACTAAGCGCTTCAGCACTGTTGAGCAGCTTAACAGTTGGCTGTTTGCTTTCTAAAGTCAGGGGTCAAAGGCAGTCCTGACTGTTTAGAATAGACCTTGAAATAGATTTGTCTCCCTGAAATCCACAGGACTGAATCTCATAGATCTCACTCACTGATTTTAGTGGCACAACTTAGACCCCGGGTCCCCAAACTTGGCAACTTTAAGACTTGTGGAGTTCAACTCCTAGAATTCTCCAGTCCACAAGTCTTAAAGTTGCCAAGTTTGGGGACTTCTGACTTAGACAAACTTTGAGTAGAGCCCATTGACTGGAAAGACCAATCGATTTTAAAAACAAATTAATCAGCCTGTCTCAGACCCATTGCAATATATACTTTGCAGTATTTTCTCTTTGAGAAAGGGGAAAAAAATCTTCAAAATGTATTTCTTTCTTCTCCCACTGTTTGAAGTCTGTCTTCCACATATGTCTCTGTCGCCTTGCCTTATTTAGTGAGTGATGCTCCTTCTGTTTTCCCCATCAAAGAGGCAGGGGCTCTATAAACAGTTGAGAAGTGACAGTGGGCATGGAATATAGGCGGGGTCAAATTAAACTGCACGCAAACCTATCCTAGGGGTTCAATCTGCTTGCGTGCATCAGTGACAAGAGGATCATCGCCGGCTTGGGCAGGGGCGTGGAGGTCCCATCCAACTCTGTTATTCTGTTATTTGGGAGAACAAAGGAGCCATTGAGCGTCCCTAGGGAACTACAGGAAGCTAAATGTCACGTTGTGGTGTGGAGCGATGTGTACTATGATTAATCAAAATGAAACGCTTATGGAAGGCGACAACCGCTTTATCCTCTCCCCCCACCCCCTCTTTGTTAGGAATATTACGCCTGGGTTGCAAAACGTCAAACGGCCACTAGAGGGAGCAGCAACATAGTAACGTTTGATCTGCTGCTGCCCTCCAGCGGTCTTTCCATCTCATGCAAGCACCAGCCGCTTCGGAAAAGCAAGGAATTAGCAGGCTTTTGCAGAAGACAAAACGTGCCTTTGGTTTGCACATCAGGAGCTTCCAAGGAAACCTTGCCTGCTTAAAAAGAACGCGTTCGCATTTGATGCAGAAGTCATCTGCGACGCCGCGGCGGTTGCTCACGACGCAGCCCGCGTTTCCAAGAGGAACCGGAAATGAAGGCCGCGAAACACCAGCCTTTTTTTCCATCTCGGAGAATCCGAGGCGCCGTCTCGGCGGCTAGAACGGCAAGTTAAGTGTTGGAGGAAGCGTAGAGATCTCAGTGTCCTGTACGCTGGAGGACGGACTTTGTGGTAGGATCGTTAAGGAAGCTTTCCACGGGAAATCGGATGCGTCGCTCGCTGCTGTTGCAAAAACTTCCTTCCCCCACTTTGCTTGCATTCTGCCTTTTACATTGGACCGACGCTTAGCCTTTTTGGGTCGCTTTGTATATCTCTGCGGAGATGTGCTAGGCTAGGGAGAGTATCGGATCCGATGGGAGAATCGCTTGAGATACCTTGATGACAGGTCTATGGGCTGATTTGCAGTAAGTTGGCAACTGTTAAAGTTGAGAGTTATTTTTCAATTAAAACTAAATCTCTTAGCCTAGTTGCTTAGGATTCCGAGATTGGTAAAATGAGGCCCCAGATTGTTGGGAGCAATATATAAGTGCACAATCGTGCCCACCGTCCCTGTTCTATTGTCCCCAATTACTCGTACCTATTTCATGCATTTATACTTATGTTTATTATTTCTATTATATTGTAAGCGTTTGACAAATCAAATCAAATCAATAAATATGCTAACTCTGTAAACTGCTTGGAGAGGGCTGTAAAAGCACTGTGAAGCAGTATATAAGTCTAAGTGCTACTGCTCTTATGGCATGACTGCTTTGCAGTTTTGTTGCTTTGACCCTGATCTGTGGGCGGCTGTCTGTCTAATTTACATGTTACATATTTGATTAATACATTAACCTGCGGTGCACAGAATATGACTCCAGGGCTTCAGCTGATTTTTTATTTTTAGAATATCCCCGTCTCAATTTAAGACATTTCTTTTCAGCACATTTAATTTCATTTTCCATTTAGGTTTAACCCTGTTGGTCCACAAACCTGGCTCTGATAAAGAACGGATTAAAATAAGAATGAAAATAAGGCCTACCTTATTTTCATTCAGAACAGCATATATTACATAAGACAGCCCTTTGTCTTTTTTCCTCAGCAGTGTTATTTTATAAATGCTGTAAATCAAAACTCACGATACCTGTAATAAATGTAAAGTTGATTAATTGACAAAGTAGTGAGTCTAATTTAGAAGTTGTTGGTCTTTATGATTTTAATGCTAGTTATTTCCTCATTTTTCTTGGAACCATTTTTATGGAAATTGTAAGCGGGATATTAACTGCTACACACAATCTGTTTAAAAACAACTTATCAAATAACATTAGTAAAGGAGAAAGTTAAAGGTGCAGACAACCATTCCTATCTTCTCTCCATCTGAAAACATGGGATCAGCAATATGTAGTTTTAACAAAGATCACTGTTCATTTATTCTGTGTCAGTTTGAGAGGTCACATAATAAAGAAAGCCTGTGTGAACATTTGGGATTTTCTTTTAATTTCAGAGAAAGAAACAGCCAGTGAAGCAAAAGAGAACATTTGGGTTAACATGAGAATGTGCTGATTTAGTCACTCAACTTGTAAATCTTATTTCAGAGGCTCAGTGGGAATGAACTGACATTAAGATAATTTATAATTCAGGACAACTTTTTAATGCATGTAGTATGAGGAGCGGAGGAAATACCAGAGTGAGACTTGGAGCTGGAAACAAATGAGTGGGGCCTCAGTTTTACTAGCCACTGATATAAATATTATTTTATTTTCAATCAAAATGACCTTGGGTTATGACTGTATTGCTGCCAAGCAATGGGTGCTTTGTATTTGAAGAACAATATATACTGATTTGGTATAGTACTGAGTTGCTTTAAGAAACAAATTGTTAATTTTAGACTGTGAGACAGTCTATTAATTTAGAAATAAATGTTTGCCTCAGTCATTTAAACTAATACTGAATTATGAGCATTGTCCAGAAAGCAATGGAGGATGCCTTATATTTAATGGCACAATGTTCTTTCCTCAGCCTCTGATAGTTAAGTAACTATTGCAGCAAAATTCCCAGAGTTATATTTTATTCCTCCGTTGAAACTGGAGCCTTTGCAGCCCTTCATAGCTCCATAACAAACAAACAAAGAAAAAAAGAAAGAAAGAAAGAAAGAAAGAAAGAAAACCAATCCAACACTATGTTCATTGTTTCCATTATCAGAAAAATATTTATGGATGGATTTGGTTAAAAAAAACCCATCTCTTAGAAGGTAATGGGTTTTACTTGCAAGATTAACTCACCACTATGCTACTTTTCTAAATGTTATTTAAATGCTGTAAAATGATCCATGAATTCCAGTTTAAATAACTCTCTCACATGATAAAATTAATAGACTCTAACCACAGCTTATATGATTCCAATTCAAATAAACTTGCTCCTGTACAAATAGAGAATAATCTATTCTTTGAGTTTCCTGTTGCCCTTGCTGAATCATATAATAATATTAATTTGTCAGAACATTGCCAATTCTAATGATTGTATATTTTCATGATAGGTTCTTGAAGAATGTTTGTTCCCAGATCTCTCAAAGTCAAGAGAAATGCTGCTCATGAGGAGTGTTGTGTCCCAAAAAACCCCAAGTCTTCCCATAATGAATCTGCATCTGAAAAGCCTACAGAACTCAGAGATTTGGGGTCTGACATCATAAATGCAGCAACTGTTGAGACTGATTCATTGAAATCAGTAGAAGGACATAGTGTGCCACAGATATTTTTAGATTCAACTCTGGCCCTTACTGAATCAGTGTCAGAAAACAATGAGGACTCTTGTGATACAGAAGAACCCATAAAATCTTTTAGTAAAACTCAACGCTGGCCACAGTCTGGGGAACCTCTATGTGTGGTCTGTGGTCGGTATGGGGAGTACATCTGTGACAAGACTGATGAAGATGTATGTAGTTTGGAATGTAAAGCCAAGCACCTTCTACAACTCCAAGGGGAGAAGGAAAGCTTAAAGCCTACTAAGAGTGAACAAGCCATCTCTCAGCCCACCTTCCCTGATGCTGCTTATGTGTATGAAGAGAATGAATTCCTGTTAAGTCTTGAGGATGAACAGATCGAAAGTTTAAAACAGCAGCTGGGCATAGCTGTTGAAGGGCAAGGAGTTGCAAGACCCATTGTTGAGTTTGAACATTGTGGCTTCCCAGAAGTTCTCAGCAGCAATTTAAAAAAAGCAGGCTATGAAGTCCCAACCCCTATCCAGATGCAGATGATTCCAGTTGGGTTACAGGGCAGGGATATTGTAGCAACTGCTGACACTGGCTCAGGGAAAACTGCAGCTTTCCTGCTTCCTGTTATAATTAAAGCTTCAGAAGAGGTAACCTTTGTTCATTGAGAGAATTCATGTTTATTGGGAAGATTTGTTCAGAGCATTCCAAAGCGTTTGAAAAATTCTGCATAAGATCTCAAACTGTGTTGTTTGCCAGAGAAACTATACATGTAAACTTTTTTTAAAAAAAAATAGGTTTTGTCTTCCTGTCATCTCACTTAAAATGTGTGATTAAATTTATGATGCTCGCCTGAACGTATTCTGTGGAAGAAATTTATACCTGGGCAGTTGAAATATTAATGCTTGTGAAAACTGGATTTTTTTTTTAAAAAAAGTATAATTGTAGTGAAAGCATGAGCAAATCTTCCTTCCCATGTTCAAATGACTCCTTTCCTTCCACTTGCTCTCATTTCTGCACTTAAGACAGAATATTGGTGTGTACCACCGTAATATGTTATACATGGCATAACTACTGACGTCACTAGATTAACTACGTATGTAGTGATGGTGTTGTTGGTTTGATATAAATTAACCCTCTCACATTTTATTTTTCTGAAAAGTTTAATCAAAGGAAAAATCACTAACCTATTATTTGTTTTTTGTGCTTTTTAAGACTGACACTTTGTCTGCTCTTATTCTGACACCAACAAGAGAATTAGCTATACAGATAGAGAAGCAAGCTAAAGAGCTTATGATTGGTCTGCCGAATATGAGAACTGTTCTTCTGGTTGGAGGATTGCCTTTACCGCCCCAGCTTCACCGCCTGAAGCAAAATGTTAAGGTAAATAACATTACGTTATATCCTTAAGGTTTGAATGAACATTTGATGCAGTTTATGTTTGGAATGGCATAAAAGTCAGAGAACTTGATTGAAATGGTGTCTCTATTTTATTGGCAAATTTCAGAATGGCAGATAATTATTTTCAAAACTGGACCATAAAAGAAAAAGAAAACTTTTTTTTCTTCTTCGTTCATTCATTCAACTCAGCAAATTAATTAAAACTTTGTTATGAGTAAAATATCCAAACTTTGTAAAACAAAATACAGTACTGTGATATTATAAAAGTTGCAGTAAAGCAAGAGGTAGTCCATGTTCCATTGTTTTCATCTTTACAAAGACAAAGCCTTTTAGCATAGAGAATTTTGTGATATTTACCCTCTAACATTGCTGACAGTAATGCAGTTTCTTGTAGGTCTCAGTTCTTGCTCAAAGAATTAAGTAACAGCTGTGGTTTGAAGGGCCTTTCACAGCTCCATATTGTACATGGATTGTATCCATTCCTATATCTGGAGGTTTTCTTCAAAATTACTCATATTTTAATCTCCTAGTGCCGTAATAGCGAACCTATGGCACGCATGCCAGAAGTGGCACGCAGAGCCATTTCTGCTGGCATGTGAGCTGTCCCTCAGAACAGATCCACTGCGCATGCGTGTGCACCTCCCGCCAGCTGATTGTCGGGTATCTGCCGTGCATGCATGAGGGGTGGGGCTCATGTGGGAGACGTGCGCGCATGCGCAGGGGGTTGGGACATGGGGTCACGCGCGCATGCGCAGAGGTGCAGTGCGTGCAGGGGGATCACATGCGCAGGGGGCGGGGGAGGTCACACACGCACTGCATTATTTCGGCACACCGACAAAAGGTTAGCCATCACTGTCCTAGTGATTGGATTACTGCAGTGTGTGTTCTACATGGGTCTGCCCTTAGTGCTCACTCAGAAGCTTCAGCTGATCCAGCACATTGATAGGTCCACACATAATACCAGCTACCCCATAAAGCAAGAGTCTTGGATTAGATCTCTTCTCCATTTCCAGCCCCCTGACCTTGTCCATAAAGATAAGCTGATCAATGGTATTGAAGGCTCCTGGGAGATTAAGGAGAACCAGGATTGATGTACCATTTCCACCTAAGTTTCCCATAGGTCAATAACAAATGTGATCAATGTTAGGCCCTTTTACCTGCAGCATAACACCCTTCTTAACAACCATCCCTTAAAATGAAAATAAAGATAGGCGAGAAGTTATCCAGCACAGTTTGGTCCCCAAATGATTTCTTCAACTTCCTTCAATGCAGGCAGCATCACTCTTTCTCTTAAAGTATTCACTTTTGGATGCAGCCACATTCCAGCCAAAGAAGGGCATAGATCTCAAATACTGGTGGGCAAAGAGGTCCAAGGAATCTGTCCTTTTTTCATGACTAATAGAATCAAATTTTCCCCAGATAATCCCATCAGTCCATGTCTCAACTACGTCCTCAGAACCAGTACATCCGTGTCCAAGCAAATCTAAATAATTGCATGTTTTATGTGCTGTGAAAAACCCTGTTTTTCAAATTTAAACATTTTCTCACCTTGGATACTTGATTTAATACATTTGTTGGAATTCGTAATAACAATGAATTTATTTTCTATTATTTGTATTTCCTGTCTTTATTTTAGGTAATCATAGCAACACCTGGAAGGCTCCGAGAAATTCTAAAGCAATCCTCTATTCAACTTCATAATATTAAAATTGCTGTTGTTGATGAAGTAAGTGTGTATTATTTTTCAAAAAATATATGTGTGTGGATAGTCACTACTGTAATGACTTCTATTTTGAGGAGGGAGGTTAAATGACTCTTTTTTCTGCATTGTAACTAAGCACTGTAGACCATGGTGGGCAAAATATTGCAGTTTAACACTGTAGTTTATGCATGATTAAATTTTTAGCATATTTGGGTTAACTTCGCTTGACATGTAATTTCATAGTATCTCAAGACCTTTTCATCTGTCTACTTTTTAACATATGTTCCAGCAGTTATAAATTACAACTGAAGATCTTCTTGGCAAAGAGACAGCTGATTGCATAAAAGGGTTACTTTCATCTACTTTGTTGGTCATTGAAATAGACCAAATTTCAAACAATGTCCCATCATGCTGGACTGTTCAACATAATTAATGTTGACAGAAACAGTGGGCAGAAAAGAGACATAATTCAAGATACTGGGAATATGTACTTCCTAGCCAGGAAGTACATTTGTTTTTTGTTACTCAAATAAGCATTACTGTAATATATATTTTCCACTACAACCATTAGTTAGCTAGCATGATATTGCTGGGAGATGAACTTCTTGCAATACTGAAGTATTTAAGTTTGGGAAGTGCTGATCTGAAAGCCCAGATAAATGTTGCAAAAGAATGTAAAATAATGTTTTCACTCATCTTCAACAGGAAGAAAACAAACACTAGTTAATCCATTTCTTTGTTTAAAATAGGTTGATACCATGCTAAAGATGGGCTTCCAGCAGCAAGTGTTAGAAATCTTGGAAAATATTCCCAATGATCATCAGTCCATCTTGGTATCAGCCACAATGCCTTTAAGCATCGAAGAGCTGGCAAGCCGACTTCTGCAGAATCCAGTGAAAATAACAGTTGGAGAAAAGAATCTGCCGTGTTCCAATATTCGCCAGATTATTTTGTGGGTAGAAGAGCCTTCCAAAAAGAAAAAGCTTTTTGAAATATTAAATGTTAGTATCCTCATGGAAAAACAAGTCTTTGTTTCTTTTCATCAACTATAGATAATTGGGAGAAAAAGAGTTTGAACCATTGCTATAATCAATTCTGTTCCTGGAAATGTAGCCATTAAAACCATAAATCTATTCCTCTCTCAAGCTACTTGTCTGCTGAAATGATAGTATCAATCTTATTGGTTATTTAGACTTGCATATTACTACTGCATATGTGTGTGTGTGTGTGTATAATGTGTGTATGTATATGTGTGTGTGTGTCTGAACCTGTGATGGTGGAAGCTATTTAAATTAAGCAACAACTAATATTCAAAGAATTATGGTCATACTCCAAGGCATTTTAGCTATGTTTGAATAGAAACCACGCCATGCTATACTGTCCATAGTAACAGATAGCAGATAATCAGAGTTGGAAGGGACCTTACAGGTCATCTAGTCCAACTCTCCACCCAAGTGGGAGACCCTACAGCATTTCTAACAAATGGCAATCCAATCTCTTCTTGAAAGTCTCAAGTGATGACGCTCCTACAACTTCTGAAGGCAAGCTGTTCCATTGGTTAATCTCACTGTCAGAAAGTTTCTCCTTATTTCCAGGTTAAATCTCTGTTAAAATAATTCATATTGTGACTTGTTTCCTTGATAAGAAACCAAAACACATAACTTTTGGGCTGTGAGAATTTAAACAGCTCTCAATTAGGTCAGATCACCTAAATCCTCATGCTGTTAAAAGCATTTTTAAAAACTATAGTAATAGAAAATAATGGCTGATATTTACATTCTTTTTACTATTTGAAAAGTATTTGAAGCATTATTACTTCAGGCTTAGTAATATTGGAAAAGAGTTGAATAATTTGTTTGCTTTATTTACTACTGCTAAATCTCATACTGTTCCATTTCCTTTTTTTCAGTACATATTTAACTTCCAGTTTTCACCTTATATACTCACTGTCATCTCCTTGTCCTCCCCCAACCCCCACCTCACCCACATTTCTTTTTTAGGATAAGAAACTCTTTAAGCCTCCAGTACTGGTATTTGTGGAATGTAAGTTGGGTGCTGATCTTCTGAGTAATGCTGTTCATAAAATCACTGGTTTACAGACAACATCGATGCATGCTGAGAAATCACAGTCAGAAAGAACTGCAATATTACAGGTTAGTAAACATCTGGGTTTATAAATGTCTTTAAAGTGGCTTAACGAACTCTAAACTAGGAGTTCCCAAAGTACAATTTGAGGGTCTCAGAGGTTCCCTAAGACATTGTAAGGGGTCCTCAAAGTCAAATATTTCAAAATTTCTGTTTTAATTTGTAATACAGTAAATATCAATGTAGTAGTTACAACCCATACAAACCAAAGCTCTTGGGGTCTTCAGTCATTTTTAAGAATGTAGAGGGATCTTAAGACTAAAATATTCGAGAACTGTTCCTCTAGTCATAGTATACAGCTACAAGGTAGAGTGTTTGAAATTGACCTCGTAGTGAGTTTTACATAAATGTTATTTTTCATAACATAAAATATATCTGAAGATTTATCATGTTGGTTAAAGGGAATCAGGTTTGGGAATTTAACTTCATAGGAAATGCCTCACGGGAAATGCTTTCAGCTTTTATTAAATTAAATAGTTCCTTGTTTTTCCGTATTGTTCAGCTATTGTTTTTGTTTCCTTTGAAATGTATTCAGAATTTTTGCTGATGCCTTTGTAATTTTGAAAGGTATATTTCTATCGATGAAAATAATGATTATATTTCCCTTGTGCTAGGGATTATTGCAAGGGAAGTATGAAGTTGTAGTAAGCACTGGAGTCCTTGGGCGTGGACTTGATCTTGTCAATATTAAGCTGGTGGTGAATTTTGACATGCCATCTAGCATGGATGAATATGTGCACCAGGTAAATACACTTTCTGATTTAAAAGGCGTAGTGTAATATTGAATCTTTTAACAAAAAAGTGTCATTGCTCAAAAGTCTTATAAAGTGCTTGATGATACAAATTTGACTGCAGAGGAAAGACTTTTAAAATTAGAAGTTCACTTGAGTACATTACACATTTTAAAGAGTGCCTAAAGAGCTATGTTCTGTATCATGGTATAGCTATAAACAATGAATTGTAGTTTTCCAAGCACATTTTGAAGAATCAGGTAAAAGAACTAGCATTCATTTCAATGTCTATGGAGATTCTCAATCATCCAGGTCAGTGATCCCAAAGGTGCTTTTCAAAAGGCAAGTTTTAGGACTCAGTTTGTTTCTTGAAAATGTTTTGCATCTCATCCAAGAAGTGAAATGTTTTCAAGAAAAAAACTAAGGAAGTCCAGTGGCTTTTGGTTACATTCATTTAAATAACTTCCTTACTAAAATGCACTGAGCAACATTGTGTCAATTATTCCACATATCCTGGCCAAAAATAAAAAAAAACCCTGAACTACCTTACATGATGATAAACATCTGTGAATTATTTTGTTAATTGCTGGTATGTTATTGTATCTAATTGCTACACTCTGTTTTTGTTTTTTAAATTTTATTGGTCATTGACCAAAGAAATATTGTATTGTATTGTACTGTATCATATTAGGGAGCCTCTGGTGCAGTGGTTAGAGTGCAGTGAGGACCTAAATTGTTGGGGGCAATATGCTGACTCTGTAAACTGCTTAGAGAGGGCTGTAAAGCACTATAAAGTGGTATATAAGTCTAGGTGCTATTGCTATTATTCCTTTGTTCATGACTGAAACTTTAGTAATCATTTATAATTATATATTATACAGAGAGTCCTTGACTTATGGCTGTTTGTTTAATGATGGTTTGAAATAACAACAGCTTAAAAAAAGGTGACTTATGACCTACCTTTGAAGTTACCACTGTCACACTGCCTCCACTGTCACATGATTGCAATTCTGATGCTTGGGAACTGGCACACATATAAGACGGTTTGCAGCGTCTTGTGGCCCTGTAATTGCGATTTGCAACCTCACTTAGCTCCCAACAAGCAAAGTCATTTGTGGAAGCCAGATTTAATTAACAGTCAAGTAATTGATGAAGAACATCCTGCTGATGGTGTTACCTAGTCTGGTAATGAAACGTTCAGAAAATAAATTGAAACTAGCTTGGAGAGCAAACCACTGCCAAAATCTTAAACCCAAGCTACAAGAATTTTCTATTATTTCAAAGTCAATTCATTTAACAATTAATTCATGTAACAACTGAATGATTTAGTAAAGGACTGCAGTGATTTTCTTGAATTTTTATGATAGAATTGGTTGTTGTTAATGTTCAGGTTCAGTGGTGTGATGACTTGCTTAATGATGGAAATTCTAATTAGAATTGTGGCTGCAAGTCAGGGTCTATCTGTATAGTTTACCTGTAGCATTTGTCATTGATTTTAAGTACCATTGCTTTTTCCTTTTTTAGGTTGGAAGAGCAGGTCGACTGGGTCATACTGGAACTGCAATTACATTTATTAATAATAACAGCAAGAGACTTTTCTGGGATGTGGTAAAGCGAGTTAAACCAACTGGCACCATTCTCCCACCTCAGTTATTAAATTCAGCATATTTGCATGACCAAAAGCGGAAAGAACAGCTGAGGAGCAAAGAACATCCGAATGATCTTGTAACTGGGGATAATCTTATGGACATTATTAAAAAACATGATAAAAGCACCGGTATATCTCAAAAGTAACAAGCTATATTTAACAATATAATTTGTTTATGTTAACTTGTTTGATATGCAAAATTTTAATCCATTTTTATGGATGTGCTTCAATAAAAACGTAAGTTTATAGCCCTATTAATTCAAAATGACAGAGCTAAGCAAGGTATTTTTCTTTTTCAATTAGACCGATAATTTTGGTGGGAGATGGTAGTTTATACATCTCCATAATTATGAGGTATCAAGAGTGCTATTTCAGCAAGAGATTAATTTTGTTAACTGGAGATAATGACTTATCCTTGGTCATTTTATATAGTATTTCATTAAGGGCTTAGACCTCAGGTTAAATGGCAAAATACATATGTATTTTCAATGGCTGGGTTTAGTGCAATATATGTAGAAAAACAGGGAATCAGGAAATCTCATTCACTGTTACCAAATATTACAGGATTCATATATACATTTAGTAGCAACTAATCCTGCCAAATCTGAGGATAAAGGTAGTATTTAAACAGTCATGATCTAATTTAAGATGTATCTGATGAACTGAAATGCTTTGTGCAAAATAAGCAGTTGGTTCTGAATGTATTTCTTAAAATGGGCGGTTAGAATTTGGAAAAGCAAAAGACTGTAAGAAGCATAGAGAGTAACTGAAGTATGAGTTAAAATAAAGGATCTGAGAGTCTTAAACTTACTTAAAATGTACATTTAAATTCAAATTCAAAAGATGTTGAGACAACAAACTGGTCAAATACTTCAGAAAGTTATTTATTCAGTTATATCCGTTAGTAAGGATTAAGGGGCAAGCCAATTATAGGACAGGGGAGATTAATCTTTTTTTTTCTTACAAGTAATTATTTGCAATCCCAGTTCAGACTGACAGTTAATTGGGCAAATAAATTAAATTCACATGTTTTAGATTTCTTGCCTGGACAGGAAGGGCCTCCAAATTTGAAAAGGGGTAGAAAGATCGTGATTCTGAGCGAGCTATTCTTTCTCTCCCATTAACATCTGGGTTAGTTACCTATTCAATTTTTTAATGAGAAATCTCTAGAATGAGTAATTGTACCCACTGCGTTTCATGTTTTGAAATTAAAACATGCAAAGATTGGCTACCTGACTGAATGAACATATGTACAGAAGAACTGTACCAGCATACATATTTAACACATAAGAGTTTTAGTTTTGGCCATCGTTAATTAATGGAGGCAGATCAGGAAGAGATTTCTAACTTACCAAATCTTTGCAAGGCAACATCCAGCCAGTAGGGAATATTGAGCTACACTCAGACATTCCCAGTCTGGATACTTTCAAGTTAGGTGGATGTTGATTCCTCAGATTCTTGGCAGTATTCATGTTGGCTAGGAATTCTTGGGATTACATCTCTGCACATAGTTTATTTATTACAAATAAGTATATGCTTCCATAGGCCTATGGAAGGGAATCGAGTTGGGGAAAGCTAGATAAGACTGACCCAACAGTTTACCTCAGTAGGAAACAGCTTAAAATGAATATTGTTGATTGCAGTGGAGGTAGAGTGGATTTCAAAAGGCAAAGAATACAGATCTTGAACTTGAAATACACTGATTGGATTGTGCAGTCAAATTGGTGCAACTCTTACCGAACACAGAGACTACTTCCAGCATGTCCTTCAGGTCTTCTACTGGTGCTGTAATTGAGTCCACTTTGTTGCTATTCATCCTTCTCTTTCATTTCACCTTTCAAGCATTGTAGACTTCTCAAGAGATAATATCTGCCTACCTACCAACCATCAACTGAAATGAACTCTCTATAAAACCCATGTTATAAAGCTGTATGAGTTTTTAATTGTCATAAACATCTTTTATTTGTAGAAGAAAAATGGCTTTCTATTTTGCTTTCCTTTTTAATGAAATTATTCAAATAAAGTTATTTTTATTCTACTGTGATCTAACTCTTTATTTAGATTTTGTTTAATAAATTTGTATTGTCCTAGTTTTATAAAACTTAAAGTTTTAATGGGAAAAAAGGAAACTGACAAATCTGAAAAAATAGTTTAGACCATGACTTTTTAATTTGTCCTCTCAATTTTTATTACAGACTAGAAATACAGCCTGAGCCCAATAATTGACTATGGCTAGCTATATTCAAGGCTCTACTTTGATTTAGTTATAAAATAGCTTTAGAGACAGGGATTTGAAAGGCTGCTCTTAGATTTATTTATTTGTTTATTTAGCATATAGCATGAAACATGGGTAGCAGTAAAGTTGTACAGAAAGAATATAATAGTATGTGGAGATTGTGGTTAAGTTTGTAGGGTCTGAGAAATTCAAGAAGTTATATATTAAATTACAAACTATTTTAAAACCCGGTGAACTCTGATATGCCATACTTATGAATTGGGAGGCTTAAATCCAGGATCCCTCCACTGATACCTGCACAGCAGTTGCACAATACTAATTGGTGCAAAATCCCAGTGGAAAGAAAACTGGATTTTGATTCTATGCAAAAACATTAGCAGATTTTGATGCTACCCACCACTGCTGGAAAACTTTGAATAGGTTTCACAACTTACATGGTATCTGCCATGACTCTCTCTTTAAATGGGCAGAATATTTCCCCCCTCAATGTGGCAGATACTGATCATATTGTGCCTAGCTGCCATCTGAAGAGCTTACAGGTGAAACTTGAAAAATTAGAATATCGTGCAAAAGTTCATTTATTTCAGTAATGCAACTTAAAAGGTGAAACTAATATATGAGATAGACCCATTACATGCAAAGCAAGATAGTTCAAGCCGTGATGTGTCATAATTGAGATGATTATGGCTTACAGCTCATGAAAATCCCAAATCCACAATTTCAGAAAATTAGAATATTGTGACAAGGTTCAGTACTCTAGGCTCAAAGTGTCCCACTCTAATCAGCTAATTAAGCCATAACACCTGCAAAGGGTTCCTGAGCCTTTAAATGGTCTCTCAGTCTGGTTCAGTAGGAATCACAATCATGGCAAGACTGCTGACCTGACAGTTGTGCAGAAAACCATAATTGACAACCTCCATAAGAAGGGAAAGCCTCAAAAGGTAATTGCAAAAGAAGTTGGATGTTCCCAAAGTGCTGTATCAAAGCACATTAAAGAAAGTTATGTGGAAGGGAAAAGCGTGGAAGAAAAGGTTGCACAAGCAGCAAAGATGACTGCAGCCTGGAGAGGATTGTCAGGAAAAGGCCATTCAAAAGTGTTTGGGATTTTCACAATGAGTGGACTGAGGCCAGAGTCAGTGCATCAAGAGCCACCACACACAAACGGATCCTGGACATGAACTTCAAATGTATTCCTCTTGTCGAGCCGCTCCTGAACAACAAACAACGTCAAAAGTGTCTTATCTGGGCTAAAAAAAACCCAGAACTGGTCTGTTGCTCAGTGGTCCAAAGTCCTCTTTTCTGATGAGAGCAACTTTTGCATCTCACTTTGAAACCAAGGACCCAGAGTCTGGAGGAAGAATGGAGAGCCACACACTGCAAGATGCTTGAAGTCCAGTGTGAAGTTTTCCACAGTCTGTGTTGATTTGGGGAGCCATGTCATCTGCTGGTGTTGGTCCACTGTGCTTCATTAAGTCCAGGGTCAATGCAGCCGTCTACCAGGAGATTTTGGAGCACTTCATGCTTCCTTCCACAGACAAGCTTTATGGAGATGCTGACTTCATTTTCCAGCAGGACTTGGCATCTGCCCACACTGCCAAAAACACCAAAACCTGGTTCAATGACCATGGGATTACTGTGCTTGATTGGCCAGTAAACTTGCCTGACCTGAACCCCATAGAGACTCTATGGGGCATTGCCAAGAGAAAGATGAGAGACATGACACCGAACAATGCAGAAGAGCTGAAGGTCGCTATTGAAGCATCCTAGTCTTCCCTAACACCTCAGCAGTGCCGCAGGCTGATAGCTTCCATGCCAGGTCACATTGAGGCAGTAATTGCTGCAAAAGGGGCCCAAACCAAGTACTGCTTATACTTTTCAGAGGTCCGATATTGTTTTATTGATTGCATGTAATATTCTAATTTTGTGAGATTGTGGATTTGGGTTTTCATGAGCTGTAAGCCATAATCATCTCAATTATGACAAATCATGGCTTGAACTATCTTGCTTTGCATATAATGAGTCTATCTCATATATTAGTTTCACCTTTTAAGTTGCATTACTGAAATAAATTAACTTTTGCACGATATTCTAATTTTTCGAGTTTCACCTGTATGCAGGAAGACAAGTAGACTTCCACCAATTAAGAAATATTGTCCTTAATTGGATCAATGTCCCAGAATTAATATATAGATGACTTATTTTATTTTTATGAACCAACACATTTTAACATGTTTTTAATTTTAATTTTTTAATATCTGAGTTTCAGCTAATTTCTTTGCAACACTGGTAGGGCCATCAGTGCATTTTAAAGACCACAGCATTCTTGAAAGTCTTGTTGTATCATCTGCATAGATAGAATGGACATTTGTCTTTCAAGCACATTTGGAGGAGTGAAAGATGCATGTTATAAAAAAATGGAAAGGCTCAGTTGACTTGTTAAAAATTGGGCACTAGATAGGAGTGCCTGAATGGTGACACCACCCTGTTATCTAATTATTAGCCTCTGGTATACAATCACAAGGCCAATTGAAGCCAATTATAGCTGAAATTAGGTATCAGCTTGTATAACTTAACCAACATATCAGGAAATGAAATTTAAACATACACACACACAGACACACATACCAATTTAAGGAAGTCTAAATATTCTAGGAATACATTTTATGTTATCTTTCAATGGACTCTTTAAGTACATCAAATAATTTATTATTTATTATTAATCTGTTAACACACATAACTATTCCTACAGATATTTATAGAAATTAATACGTTTCTCTTCGACCATATGCTAGTTATTCTAGACCTCCAAACATTTAAAATAAAGTTTGGGATGTCCCTTTCGCAGTTGCAGAGTCATCATCTTATCAAAACCAGTGATTTTTATTACAGAAGATTTCGGGCATAAGCAGAAATTTTATTGAGTTTTACCGATAGAGGTTAAAAGAATAAAAACGCCACCCTGATCCATCCTCTAATTTTTCATCCGGTTCCCTTGAAATTGGGAAGAGAGATCGCTTCAGAACCGGAGGTATATCGCTTATAGCGCCCTAGCGGAGATTCTTTGACTATGTCAAGTCTTCCCCTCTTTCGGAGCCGCGTGTGATGTCATCCACCCAACTCAACCAATAGCAAGCATCGCGGCGCATTCGAAAAAGAGAGTCGGAAGTGCCGCGGAAATGGTAGTCTGTTGGTTTAATGTCGACGGGCAGGTAAGCAGTAACGCGCGAAAAGGTCACTTCTGGACGCGCCTTCCTCTTCTCTACTCGAGGGATTGTTTATGGACTTGCTAGATTTCTATAGCCCTCCGCTTCTTTAATTAAATTCTCTTTTAAAGCAGTCTTTCTTGTCATGCGAGAAATACTGTAAAGCTTGCCGAGGCAGAGAAAACGAAGCCCGGCTATTGTTTCTTTTAATGCCGGATTCGGGAACTGGAAGGTTCCCAAATGTTTGGAGGCAATTTGAGTGCAAATGCCATCGTCCGTACTCTCTACAGATGGTGGGAGTTGTAGGCTAGCCACAACCGGACATTCAGAAGTCCCTATCCTTGTTTCAGTTCAGTGTTTTTCAAACTTGCCAACTAAGATGTGTGGACTTCAACTCCCAGAATTCCTCAGTCTTCATACTGGCTGGGGAATTCTGGGAATTGAAGTCCACTCATCTTAAAGTTTGAAAAACACTTTTTAAATCCCTTCAGGAAGGATTTCTTTAATTTGAAAACTCTGTCAGGTGTTTTTGTTTTCTCCCTTATTCAGTGAATGCATGCAAGAATTCTAAGGAATTATAATTTGATATCAACATCGTGGATTTGGGCCTTTTCAAAAATAATTTCAATAACACTGAGATCAATGTTTGTACAATTTTTGGGGTTTGTACAACTTTCATAATTGTACAAAAGTTTTGTAAGCCTGATCATAACATCTGCAGAAACTCTTCCATGCAATCCGCCAATTCATAATTTGCTGCTATATTGTAATGAATTCACTATTCCGAAGTACTATATTTAAAAGGTAAAAATGCTTTTCATGTTTCTTCATTTTTAAAGAAAAGCAGATTGAATTTTTGTTTTTCACATCTCAGTCTGCTATACACTTTTTCAGTAGAGACTCTCATTTTGTGGAGTATCCTTTCTCTGGAAGAAGAGAGATTCCTGTCCTTCATACAGTCTTGACATTGTGAATTTGGACGTTAGCTTACAGTAGTTTAATTTTATCATTGACTTAAAAAAAGATATTACAGGTAGTCCTTCACTTATACCCCCATTCATTTAGTAATTGAAGCTACAGCAAGAATGAAAAAAGTGACTTATAACCATCACAATTTCCCCACAGTCATGTGATCAAAATTTGAGTGCTTGGGTAACCAGCATCCTGGGGTCATGTGATTACTATTTCCAACTGTCCGAGCCGTTTTTCAGACAAGCAAAGTCAAGGAGGGAAGTTGGATTTGCATAATGTCCACATATTCAATTAACAACCGTGGCAAAAAAAGGTAAAATTTAGTGTGACTCAGTTAACCACCTAACACCTGCCTTGCTTAGTAACAGAAATACTGGTCTCAATTATGCTCATAAATTGTGATATGTTAATTTTGTATGCTTTATCATTTTATTTGCTTTAGCTTTGTTGTACCCTACTTGAATTAGTTAGGAATAAGGAAGATTATAAATATTGTGAAATAGATGAATAAATATGATTTAGTCAGAAATAAATGCCACCAATTAATAAGCCCTTTCTAGCAATGCAGTCTTATTTGAAATTTAACAGGTATTTTACAGGCTTGAATTATTAGTTATTTGATTACATGTGTTACCACCTACAATCCTACTGAATTTTATTTCTTTGTTTTACCTGAAAATAACAATGCCTTTTTTCTTTTTCTTTTTACAGATGCCGTCATGACATGTTTGTTTACATTATACTGAAAGTGAGATTAGATGCCAATTCTTTTTTTCAGGCAGACCTTATATGAGATAATTTCAGTTCTACAATTGTAGTTAATAGTATTTAGTCTTAATGTCTATTGTTTCTATTCCCAAGAAAAGCCACGTTAGTGAGCTTGGTGGCTCTTCACAAAAACAACTCTTTGGAAATGTCTCTTCAACACCTGGATTTGGACAATTAAAACCACGTGTATTAGAAGATGAGAGAACCAGTTTATTTTCACAACTTTTGAATAAGAGTAAAGAAATAAATAGAACCTATGTAGTTTCTGCTTGTAACAAATTGTCCAGTCCTTTACCTGCATATACATCAGAAATCAAGTTGACTCTCCAAAGAGGAAGAGAAATGAGGAAAAGAGAATCCAATATAGATAAAATCCATGGCAGTGATAGTACACTAGTGGAAAAAAGATTAACCCTCCAGCCCCGAATTGTAACTAGATCAACTGAAAAATCTAAGACAAATAATATTTCTGAACTTAAAACAGAAAATCCTGGATACTTGCCACTGAAAAGTAATAATGCTGCATTTTCATCCAAAGGTAACAACAGTGATATTTTACTTACTAAGGCTACTGGGAAGACAAATTATAGTAATGTTACTGGGAATGTCACACCCATAAAACCCAGGACCCCTGCTGCTTCTCAAAATCAAAATGAGATTTCTCGATTATTACATTTAACCACAACTAATCCTAATGGTAAACCATCAGCATTAAAAATATCTGGAAAGTTCAGTAAATCAAATGGAAGTGAAAACCGGCAGAATAATATTACAAAAAATGAATATTTGGAAAGGCAGAAGACACCAAGGAAAAATACAGCAGAAGTATTTAAATCAACTGTTCAGTATGCCAAGAGTCCTACTACTTCTGTCTTAAAAACTAGGATGCCTTGCCCTCAAATCTCACGAAAGGAAAGCTGTGCTGCATTCACTCTAAGCAAAATGGGAAAGATACAAGAAAATACCACATGTGCTCAACGAGCTGCTTCAGTTAAAGACGACAGCATAAAGCAGACTGTGCCCTTTAAAGACAACCCTTTTAAAATAGAAAATAGTAAAGTGACTGTGGCTGTGAGAGTACGGCCCTTTAGTTTCAGGTAAGTCTTTGCACAGATCATTGTAGTTGTGCCCAGTCACTGTCTTCTTTCAAGATGATGATAATCATGGATAACCTTTTAGTGAAGTACAAGAGTTATCCAATTTTATTCCTGTTGTTTCTTTCCCTAGTATGGGTTTCTGAAATTCAGCAACTTTAAAGTCTGTAGACTTCAACTCTCAGATTTTCCCCATCCAGCATGCTGGCTAAAGAATTCTGGGAATTGAAATATATAAATTAAAGTTGTTGGGATTGAGAAACACTGTTCTAGTCTACTACCAAAGTTAATCTCCAGCTTTTTGCAATGCAGTGTAGTGGCTTCCATATTTGTTTTTTAAGTCTGCTTTCAACCTATTCTGAATCTGTATAGTATTGGGTAGGCTGGAGACACATTAGCTCCCAAACCTACCAGCACTACAATTCCATTTCTAGCAGTACCGTGTTTCACTGAAAATATGACTGGGTCTTTTTTTCCTTTGACCTCTGAAAAAAAATGGCTAGGGCTTATTTTCAGGTGGGTCTAGTTTTTAGCTCACCTCGCACTGGTCGCACCATCTGCCCTGACCAGCAGGAGCCCACTGCCGGCCCACTTCTGTTGTCACTTGCTGCTGCTTGCACACGTTGCCCCCAGCCTCCATTTTGCTGTCAGAGCCTTCCAGAAAGCTTTCTGAGCTGAGAAACTGGCTCTGAATTGACATGCGCAGCACCCCCTGGCTTCCATTTTTCCTTCAGATGCCTTCCGGAATCCGGATCAGACCTCGTTTCTTGGCTGCAAAGGGATTTCTGGAAGGCTCTGATGGCAAAAGGGAGGCTGTGGGTGATGGGTGTGAGTGGTAGCAAGTGGCCACAGAAGAAGTGGGCCTGCAAGGTGAGGCAGATGTTAGGGTGTGCGAGGACTGGTAAGTAGAGCAGCTCCACCGCTCCATTTCCACCCAACCTTAATTTTTACCTGTGTGCCTTGTCCCACCCCCTGTCCCTCAGGGTAGGCGGGGTCTTAATTAGGGCTAATTTGGGGGGGTAGGGCTTAATTTTAGTGCATGTAATCAAATATATAATAGGGCTTCTTTTCAGGGTGGGTCATATTTTTGGGGAAACACGGTATTATTTTGAACTTCAGAAGTTTAGGTGCCTTCCCTAACATTTTATAGAACTAGTGATTCAAGTCCAGTTCCAGCAGAATAATACACTGCAGGTTTGGCAGCAGAAAAACCATCCCTTCTTTGCCTTCCCTGCAGATTTATTTTGTTCCCTACTAAACCTGCTGAAATGTCCTAGTGAATTCACCTTTATTTTATATATTTTATACTGATTGCTCAAAGTTACCGGGTGAGCCTCATTGATTGAAGCTGAATTAAATCCTGGGACTTTCCAATACAGAAAGTCCTTGACTTATGACCACAATTGAGCCCAAAATGTCTGTTGCTAAATGAGACATTTGTTAAGTGAGTTTTTTCTCCATTTTACGACCTTTCTTGCCACAATTGTTAAGTGAATCACTGCAGTTGCTCATTTTAATAACACAGTTGTTAATTGAATCTGGCTTCCCCATTGACTTTGCTTGTCAGAAAGTTGGAAAAGTTTACAGGACAGTGCAACCATCGTAAATATGAGTTATTTGCCAAGCATCTGAATTTTGCTCACATGACCATGGGGATGTAATAATGGTCGTAAGTGTGACTAGCGATCATAAGTAACTTTTTTCAGTGCCATTGTAATTTTGAATGGTCACTAAATGAATTGTAACTTGAGGACTACTTGTACCAGGTGTAACTACTACATCATGATGGTCCTGAGATAATTTCATCTAAGACCATTTCATATCTGAATTATATGGCTCTGATAGTGTAAAACCTTAAGATATTGATACAACTTATTAGTCTGTTATTCTGGTTTAGATAAAACACATAAAGGAAAGTTATACTAATGTGAAAACTACTATAAAATGATATTCCTGATCATGACAGAATGTCATGCCCCTGGTGGAGATTGACTCTGAGGGAGAGGAGGAACAGCGGACAGGGAATGGAAGTGTGGATCCGGAGGTTGTGGAGAAGGCTGGGGAAGGGCAGAGGCCGGCTGGGCAGTCAGAGGAGACCCAGGCCCATTCCCTCTTCATCCTAGGGCATGCAGTGAGGAGATAATAAGGGAGAGACGTGGTCTTCATGGGATGCAGCTGTGACAACTGGATAAGAGGACGGGCATGCGTGTGGGCGAGTGATAGAAACAAAAAGTGGAAATATCTCTAGTTTATTGCTGCTATCTGAGTTTGACGTCCTTCCCAGTGTGTGTTCTGATATCTGTGGACGTCTTCAAGCCCTTATCTTGCCTGGTTTGTGTTGTTTTTTACTCTTTATAATTTAAACGGCATTTCCCTCTCTTTGTAACTGCTTGTGTGGGAGTTTTTTTGTCTCCAGTCAAGGATATTTGGAGCTTGGAAGCAAAGTGAAGGAATAAAAGGGGCTTCATCTGTTTTTTGTGTGACTGTGTTTATTTTGTATCCTGCCCTGGGTCATCACACAGAGTTTTTAATCTTTTCACAACTCACCCCAAATATAACCTCCTATACACTGTAGTTCCTAGAACATTAGCTAGATAAATGTAAATTGTTAGTTTTCACGACTATTATAGATCTAATATATTGAGTGTTTACCTCATTGCAAATTACATTTCTTTTGTGTTTTTGTTTAGAGACAGAAGTGAAGAATCTGTCCAAGTGGTTTCAATGGAAGGACAAGAGACTGTTGTTCATCATCCTTCTACAAAACAAATATACAGTTTCACCTTTGACTTTTCATTCTGGTCTGTTGATAAGCGCCCTAACTATGCAAGCCAAGAAGAAATATACCAATCTTTGGCAATGCCTCTTCTAGAAACGACCTTTGAAGGATACAATGCTTGCCTGTTTGCATATGGACAGACTGGTTCTGGAAAATCTTATACGTAAGTTGAGTTGGAAGGGAAAGTTTGGGGGCCAGATGAGAATCAGCAGCATTCAATATATGTTGCCTTTTGATAGTGATCTTTAACTAATATTTTTGACTAATATTGATATTTTTGACTAATATTGATATTTTGACTAATATTTTTAACTAATATTGAAATCGATGTAACCCATGAAACTAAGATAGAACCTCAGCCAGTCTTTAAGATGCCCTGAGTCTCTTTGTTGTTTCTTTGCTGCAACAGATTATTAACATGTTTAATCCTCTCTAGAATATAATTAACAATTTAAAAGATTAACTGAATTGGAAGGGACCTTGTAGGTTATCTAATCTAACCCCCCCCCCTCCCCGCCCAAGCATTAGAATAGAAGGTAGCTACCGAGTGATAAAATTTCACACAGATCTTTCTGGAAACATGATAAAAATGCAGTCTTGTAAACTAGGGGTAGAATAATATGGCGGCAAAGAGACTTTAAAGCAGGAGTTTAACCAGAAATTCCTTGAAAACGTTTTGAATATACTAAATGGTCTCAGGTGATCATCTTTTGGGTTGGATGAACAAATTGTGTTAGACCATAGATTCTTTTAAATGTGGTTTGCTGGATAAATAAGAGTTAGCTGAATTCATGTAACACATTAAGTTAAAAAAGGAGAAAAATATTTTGATTCAATTAACTGTTGAATCCACTTTTTGTCTTGGGCACTTGTCAGCAATATAGAGGTAGTAACCCGCATATTGTAAAGATGGTTGGAAAAACAACTGCAAAGTTGGGTGGACTTTCTGCATCCAAAGGCCTTCTGGCTTGAATCTGGGGAGTTCCTCCTTCCTTTTCTAAATAAATTTATAAGGACAAAAACCTACTCTCTTTTGTTTCTGTCTTATTGAAGATGAAATCTATAATAAGTTCCTACCTTTGTTATTAGATCAATTTGGGAGGGAGAGGGAGGGAGGGAGAGAGAGAGAGAGAGAGAGAGAGAGATCATTTATTAGTCTAATGAGGATGGGTTATTTTTTTTTTAATGCTTCAAGATTTTTCAGCATTCTGATTCTATAGAACAATTCTGATTTCTTTAAGTTGTTTTTTTAAAACCCTGACCTCTTTTGTATGCAGAATAATTTGAAGAAATTCAAAGGTCTTCTGCTGAACTGAATATATTTAAATTGTCATTACAGCATGATGGGGTTTGATGACGATGAACGAGGAATAATACCGAGATTCTGTCAAGACCTTTTCTATCAAATAGCAGAAAAAGAAACAGAACAGGTACTGTGATACTTACATCCTCGTCAGTTTGGAATTGAAGTATTTTTTTTTAGCCTGTAATAATTAAATGTGCATTTCATCATTAGTTTCTGGAATTCAGATGGAATTAAAATAAAATTTCTTCATGTAGTGCTTCAGTTGTGATAAGTCTTCCTTAGCTGAGGTAGATAGAAGCTAACATTTATAAAAGTGCATATAAAGAACAATGTGATGCAGGTAAACTTTATGCCATCTAAAGTCTTTTAGTATGAAAACTTAACTTCAGATGCATGCTACGATTTTTAAAAACTGGTTTGTTGATTTGATATATGTTGTAAAAAAAAAAGTAGTCAAATAGGATCAGAAACCAATTCTATTTCTTTAAGGTGAAGGTTTTTACATACTATGCTTTTATTTCATCCAAGATGCATATATTGATATATTGAAACTGTTTCACAAGCATTATGAAGTTGGATCACCAACTTCATAGTTTGGCTAGTATTAATAGAATAATGTGCCTTTTGTAAAAAGTGATCAAAACTTGTTTACAACTGTATCATTTTAAACCATTACTGACTGGAGAAGAAAGAAACATCTGAGAATGATCCTTGATTTTTGTTTATCCTAGAAATTGTTAGGATCTACATTTATACACTTGAAGATAAGTTTGGTCATTCATCCTAATTAAGATATGAGCATATCTTATTTTGGGAAAGGGTTTTTAGGCTGTGAGATTGGTGCCTTAAGCATCTGTAAGCTTTAAGGCATCTACTTTGCCTATGAGGAGCTTAAAACCTCTGTCCTTGAATTGAGCAATAAGGCCCAAATGTTTGGTTTCATCCTCTGTGGAGATTCTCTGAGTTATAAAAAGTCCTTAGGTCACATTTCTGCAGCTTCCACTATCATATATTTTCCCAAAGTACTTAACCAGAAATCAAACTTTTCTTCTCACTATTAGATAACTTATCATCTTGAAATCAGCTACTATGAAGTCTATAATGAAAAAATTCATGATTTGCTTATCTTCAGAGCTGAAAATGGAGAGAAGAAACAACCTGTAAGTTAAAATGTTAATTTAAATAACTAGTCCAGGTTATTTTTTCCTCTGTCTGTTATTTTGCTCTATTCTGTTTTAACTCTTACTTTTTAAATCTCTTAAAGTTTAATTTGCATGCTGTTTTGCCTGATGCAGTTCTTACGGTGAAGTATATTAATATTCTTCGTAGTTTATAAATAAAATGTAAAGTGAAACAACTTTTTTGAGAATTTTCACATTTTTATTGTGTTTCACTGAGATCTTAATGTTCTACGCAGCCTATATATGAATTGAGAGGCCACAAAAAATTGTTTAGTGAATCACTAAAAATAATTAATTCTTTTAAAACATTTCTTTCACATTTATAATCAGCATTTTTTTTAAAATTCAAAGCTTCGTGTAAGAGAACATCCAGTCTTTGGACCATATGTGGAAGACCTGACAGCGTAAGGGATTATCCAATTATGCTTTTTCTCTGATAGAATGGTATCTGCCAGGAAAAGTGATTTCTTCTTCCATTTTCCCGTTTTCTCCAAATCTGCTCTTGAACTGGTTTGGGGAATGTGCAAAGAATTATAAGGAGGGGATGTAAAATTGATAGGAAGTTTGATTGTGTAAAGAGGAAGTCTCTTGGGATATCCTTGGATTAGCCCATCAATTTTACTTTCTGAATTTTTCTATGAATGCCTGGGTACTGAACTGCAGCTTTATTTGATGATGCCAAATATAACAAGAAGTCTGCCTTTATTTCATAGCTGTTGTAAATCATGAAATTTAGTCCTCAACTTATCAAATTTTCTGTGGATATTCTCTCTCTCATTAACTTCCTTCTCTTATCCAGACTTCATTTTATTTTACCTACTGACTTTCGGGTTTTGTTTCCAAATTGATATCAACTATTTAGACTTCCAATATGATAGACATCCATCTTGATTCTCTTTAACTTGGTCCCTTAATCAGTTTTCCAGACCTCAGTCTACCCAGTGTGGATTCTCCTCCTTAGTCAATTATAAGCTCGAGTCCAAAATTTTGCTTTGTTTTTCTACTTAGATTGTAAAATATTTAGCTTGTAATCCCATTTAATTGGTTCTTGTGGTCTAACAAACAAGTAAAAATAGATTCCTCTGTAAACTTTTGTAAATTATGAATAAGTATACCAGTATGTGTTTGTTCTGTATCTATATCTGTATACTAACATACTATTAGAACTAAGAAATATAATTTAAGCAGATTGCTTCATATCTGTCAACATTCGTTTTTCTGATTAGATAAAATTATCCCTTTCCTTTTAGGAATGCTGTTAGTTCTTACTCCGATATCCAGGTAAAATTTTGTTACTTAAATATAAATTATGAATCTTTCAATGGAATATGCAAAGATATAACCATTAAGTATAGTAAAGAAAAGATTATAGAGTAACTGAGAGTATATTACATTATGCTGACTTTTGTGTGGTATTAAAATATTTGAACTAGTAATAAGTACTGGCATCTTGGTAGAAAGTTCCTTGCATTATCAGTATTTTTAATTCATTTTCTTTACAAACTCAGCAAGAATTTGAAACAGGCTCTGTTTTAATTCGCATACCATATAATTTCCAAGACAGATTCTCTTTAAGAATGAAGTAACAGATGACAAACATAAAATACAAATGCTAACTAATTCTGTAATAAATACTGACAAGCTAATTTTAGGGCTGCAGTTCAAAGACTATTTGAGCAAGCAATTCTGCTTGTTTCTCCTGCATATATAAAATAGCACATGGAAGCTTTCTTTAAAAATCAGTGCAACTGTTTGCATCCCTATTTACTCTCCAAGATGAGACCATCCATTCTTTACCAAGAAGAATCTAGTAATTTGTTGTTATCATGCTACGGGTAGGTAAAAAATGTAGCCCTGAGAAAGAGTGAGTAGCTAGAAGATTGAGGAAAGCTTCATTTTAATGTGTAGACCAACTGAAGGCTTGGGAAGACAGCAGAACTCAACTGAAGAAGGAAAGGCAATGTGAACTATTAGATTGAGAGATAGGCTCCACCTGTTTCTCTGAGGGGCCAACAATTGCACTTATACTAGACAGAGATGATTTAGGTATCTGTTTTCCAAACGAATGCTTTTACAATTTGAATGTTTTATTAGATTAAAATATAGTAATCTACGATAGCTAAGTTGTATATGTATGATTATATCTGTTTTACTCACATTAGCTGTTCTCATGCTTATTTTGAAGTAATAATGGGATACAAAGTGCTTTATAAACAGTTGAGCCTCCTTTCTTTTCATCAGAATTGGCTCCAGCTGGGAAATAAACATAGAGCTACTGCTGCCACTGGCATGAATGACAAGAGTTCTCGATCTCACTCTGTTTTCACATTGGTGATAACACAAACCAAGGTATTATGAGGACTGTCTTAAAAGGTTGTATATATGTCATGTACATAGGCTGGTGGTGGCTTTGTCATAAGATTTTTCAAACATTCAAAATGTTAATCAAATAACTTCCTTTTCTGAAGGAGATTTGCTTTTTAATATGGATATAATATTCTGATAGCTTGTAGTTATAGACAGTATCAGAATAGTGCAAGCCATGATATTCTACATGAACCTCTATGGAAGCAAAAGTGAACTTCAGAGAAGCAGGATATGAAAAATACTGATTCTTTTGGTGTTGGAGAAGATTCCTGAAAATACTGTAAGCGAGGGGTGTCAAGCTCGCATTGTCATGGTGGCATCACTATCCCCCTTTGCTAAACCAGGCATGGGAATGGCCAGCACGTGACGCATCCAGCCCATGGGCCAGGAGTTTGATAGCCCTGCTGTAGGCAGTCAAGGAAACTAATTAAATGCAATAAAACCTTCCAGAATATAATAAAACTTTTATTGTTCTAATAACCATCATCATCATAATCAAAATAATGATAGTAGAACACGATCGGCATTCACAAATTCACCATCAGTCAATTGCAAAAGGTAGCTTTTCTTTGAATTGTTTACTTCCTGTAACGATATCTGTAACACCATCAAATACCCACATCTGTCTGTGCCAGGTCCTTGGGAAGGACTCAATAGGCAGACAGAAATGCTAACTCCAGTCTGAACTGACTGACAGTGACAAACCATGACAGTAGGCATCCAAATACAGGTAACTATTTTAACTCCCCCAAGGGTCTCTGGAAATCCTTCATTTTAAAAAGTTGTTCAAAAAACCATTTCAAAAGGGGCCATTCTAATTTCTAATAGCCTCTCTGATGAAAAAGCAACATCTTCTGGCCTCAGCATCTCTCATTTCATGAAATAATGATGAGGTTGAAGGTACCTGGAACAACTTTTACTCATGCTAGGTTAGTTTCTTCAAATTTCTCTACTTCCTGCGTACATCTCACTTCACTCAGATGGATTCCTTGATACAAAGAGAGAATTTTCTGGGCGTGTAGGCAGGTGCAGTAAATAAATCATGGGAAACCTAATAAATAGTTGGAATTTCATTTGGACTTCTCTGGTTCTGTTTGAGTACCAGAGCTGTTTGCAGTGGAGCAGTCAAGAGGTCCAAAATCATAGATATAACCATGGATAAAAGCTTTGCCACCCTGTATTCCTTCAAGGAATACTGATAGTTCTCAATTTACAACCCCAATTGAGCCTGGAATTAGGACTGTAAGTCATGTCATTCATTAAGTGGGTCATCACATAACTTACCTGATTTATGACATTTTTTGCAGTGGTCATTGAGTGAATTTTTATGGTCACTAAATGAGTCCACTATCGTTAAGAAATGAGATGATGGTTAAGTGAATCCATTGTCTGCAATGGGCATTTTTTTTGCCAGAAACACCTGTTTGGGTTATATAATGCCTTAAAAGTGAGTTAAAAATAGAAAAAAGAAAAGAAAAGAAAAACCTGTTTACTTTTGGAAGAGCTCTTTACAACTGTTGCTGTCTGCTACTATCTTAGATCTCCCTATCCCTGGAAATTTAGATCAAATGTACCTATTTTAACAGGGTTCTCCAAAATTTCAGTCACTAAGTGACTAGTCATAAATTGTGTGAAAGCGGTTGCTGTCATTATCTTGGACAGGAAATGATTTTCAGGGATGACAAAATGGGTATGAAATATGCCTTCTCTAAGGAGCAGGACTCTCAACCTCTCCTGATCAAAATTCTTTTGGCTACAAAGAAAGCTTGCCCTTTTGATGGATTACAGCAGAAAATGGAAACTGCTTCCTCTTGAATTTTCAGAATCCTCATTTGTCTTGAGCGTTGCCCTCTTTAACCTACAGCAGACTTGGTAATCGTTCCTATTTAGTAAGTATTTATCAACAAAACCAGTCTCTGATTTTAGCAACAGATTTTTCTTTCTATCCTTTCATTTTTAATGCTCTGGCAGCATTTATTGACTATGCATGTTATTTATTGCTATTAAAATTTTAAATGTTAGAGAACCACGCTGTATGAAGGAGGAGATCCTTCTGCATTTTTTATAAATATGTAAGCTGATCTATTGCTGTGGGGAATTTATAGTGTGTTTAATTGTAATGAAATATTTATTTGTTTTAGACAGAGATGGTGGAAAAGAAAGAATACGAACACAGAATCATTAGTCGTGTCAATCTAATAGACTTAGCAGGGAGTGAACGCTGCTCTACATGTCAAACCAGTGGAGAAAGACTAAAGGTAAAATGTATATATAGGCAGTTTTCTAATGGAAGTGTTTGCCTTGTTGGTCTCGTTCTCCATACCAAACAGGCATACTGCCGCACATTTTGAATGTTGATGGATTCAATTGCAAAACAAATAGCAGATACAATCATTTATAAGAGTTTTTCATCATCTAATTATTGCCAGCTCCATGCAGCTTACAAGAATAAAACAAGCAGAAATCAGTCAGTTTATTGCAGTCTTAGACCACTACAAGAAGTTCATGAGTGATCTCTGAGCAGTTATAAATGTCTTTTAAAGATAGTAAATAAAATTTGGGATAAAATTAAAATGTGTCTATAAAATAAATTGACTAGAACCTGTGAGTCAATTCCAAAAGGAGCAATCTGAGTTAGTAACATGCACAAAATAAATGTCAACAATCGTTAGTGTAAAACAATAGCATCATCTATCCCTCAAATTGTATAAGTTCACAGTAAGAACCAAGAATACCAACTCTATAACATCAAAACACATTTATTAATCAGCATCACTACAGAGGTAGTCTTCAACATACAACTGGTCTCTCAGTGATCATTTGAAGTTACAAATGATCCTCAGGAGTACATATGACCAGATTCTGAAGTTCTGACAACTGTCCCGCTGTGGTCACATGACCGAATTTGGGATGCTTGGCAGCTGACCCACATGGCTGTTTGCAGCACCCATAGTCATGTGACCATGTTTTACAGTGTTTTTGCGAAAAACCAGCATTTACTTCCTATTTTTATAAAATTTGACTCGTAACAAAAAATAATTCACTTAATAATTGCCACAAAAAAGGTCAGAAAATTAGATCAGTCACATGGGTGACCCACTTTATGACCATCACAACTTGTGACTGTAATGGGCAGGCTTCATTACACTCCTAAGTCAAGGACTACCTATAACCGCATATAATAGTGTAAAGAAAAACAATTGAAAATCAGCCAATTCCTGCAAGACCACATCTGTTGTCACTCTATCAGCCATGTAGACTTATACGCCTTAGCCTTAGATGCCACCTCATAGTGTTTTTTTTAAAAAATTTTTTGTTGGTTTTTAAAACAAACATAAACAAACAAAACATAAAAACATCAAGCCATCTTCCATATATATACATATAGTGTGCCGGTTGGTTTACAAATTGTTTTGTGCTTCCATTTTGTAGTCTTCAATTACAATTACATTGCATATAATTTCGTATTTTCAATCAAATATTAAATACATTAATATCATTAATCATTTGACTATACTTTTATTCTTTCATGTTTTACAAAATAATCATATTTTACTTAATTTATTTTATGACGGTTCATATTATCATCCCAAATCTATCCTAAAATCATTTTGTAGATATAATAAGAAAAGAATACATCTTTATATATTTATTATTTTCGAAGAATCTACATATTTCATTACTATATTTTATTGTCTAACCATTGATGGAATAGATCCCAAATTTTATAAAATTGTTTATCATCTTGTTCTCTAATTTCAAATGTCAATCTACTCATTTCAGCACATTCCAAGATTTTCTTAATGATTTCCTCCTGTGATGGTGTTTTCTCATTTTTCCAGTTTTTAGCAAATACAATCCTAGCCGCTGTTAATATATTTACAATCAGGTATTTCAAGTCTTTACTATATATTTCAGGTAAAATTCCCAATAAAAATATCTCTGGTTTCAAATCTATATGCTTTTTTGTCATTTTGTCCAACCACGTGTGGATTTTAGTACAATATTTTTTAGCATCCGCACATGTCCACCACATATGGTAATATGAGCCTTCACCCTTTTCATTCAATATTTCACCATATCTAACTGTTTGTTCCTTTTTGTATATTATAAGGATAAGAAAATGCTTCAATAGTCAATAGCCATACTGGAATTTTCAAATAACATTGTCTTTTAATCTTCTCCCAGTTTAACCACAGAGACTCCTGTATATAATATCTTCTAAAATACCCCTGTGTTTTAGTTCCTTCATACCATAAAAAAGCATGCCACTTCAACGACCGATCATGTCCTTCTAATGTCAACAATCTAGTATTTCTTAATGTTATGCATTCCTTAACCCACAACAAATTTGTAGCTTGGTAATACAACCCCCAATTAGGCAAACCAAATCCTCCTCTTATTCTAGCATCTTGCAAAAGTTTTAACTTTATTCTTGCTTTCTTACCTTGCCATATATATTTCAACACAATTTTGTTTAAATTTTCAAAGTAATCTTTTCCAAGCCTAATTGGAATTGTTTGAAACAAATATAAAATTCTGGGTAATATATTCATCTTGATTGTTGATATTCTCCTGATTAATGACAGTTGTAAATTTTCCCATTTCACCAAATCTAGCGCTATCTGCTGCTTAAGTTTGATATAATTATTCTCTTTTAGTGTACTGCATCTTGCTATCAAATATATCCCCAAGTACTTGATCTTATTCGTGACCTGGATTTTCAGTAGATCTGCCAGTTCTTCCTTTTGTCTTGATAACATATTCTTTGTCAGGATCTTTGTCTTATCTTTATTTATTTTCAAACCAGCCACCTTTCCATATGTCTCTATCTTTTCTATCGATTTTGATGCTGTTTCTAGTGGGTCTTCTAAAATGAAAACCAGATCATTGCAAATGCTTGCAATTTAAATTCTTCCTTTTTAATTTTCATCCCTTTTATATTCTTTTCATCTCTAATATTTCTATTTAGCACTTCCAAGGTTAACATAGACAACAGAGGTGATAGTGGGCACCCTTGTCTCGTTCCTTTTCTTATATCGATAGAGTCTGTCAGTTCTCCCTCTATCATTACCTTTGCCGTTTGCTTATGATATATAGCTTCTATTGCTTGAATAAATTTTTTAGCAAAGCCCATCTGTTCCAGCAGTAATAACACGAATCACCAGTTCACATTATCAAATGCCTTCTGTGCATCTAAAAATATCAAAGCCATTTGTTTTTCAGGATGTGCCTCGTAGTATTCTAAAGTGTCCAAGATTACTCTCATATTGTCTTTAATTTGTCTCTTTGGCAGAAATCCATTTTGATCAGGATGGATAAAATTGTTTAAGTATTTTTTAAGTCTTTCTGCCAATATTGAAGCAAAAATTTTATAATCTGTGTTTAGTAAGGAAATAGGTCTATAGTTCTTGATTTGTAATGGATCGGCCTCCTCTTTTGGAATAAGTGTAGTATAAGCTTCTGACCATGATTTTAGCATCCTCTTCTTTAAAATAACTTCATTCATAACTTCTAGCAATGGAAGGTTCAACGATTCTTGTAATGTTTTGTAAAATTCTGCCGGAAGTCCATCTGGGCCTGGTGCCTTTCCATTATTTTGCTTCTTGAGTGCTCCAGTTAACTCCATCATTGTTATATTGCTTTCTAATATTGTTTCAATCTCTTTAGGTATCTGGGGTAGATTAGCATTCTGTAAATACTGTTTAACTCTTTCCTCATCAATAGTCTCTTGTGTGTATAGTTTCCCATAATAGTCTCGTATGATTTCCTTCTTCTCTTTATTACCATAGCAAGCTTGTCCTTGATCATCTATTAATTGCAATATTTTCCTTGATTCTTTCTCCTTTCTCAATTTATATGCTAACCATCTACTTGGTTTATTTGCGTCTTCAAAGTAGTTCTGTTTAGCACCTCTAATTTTCTGTGCTAGTTCTTCTTTTTCTATTAGACCCATTTTATGTTTGGATATATCCATTTTTAACTTAATGTCCTTTTTCTGTGGCATTTTCTGTGGCATTTTCTGTAGCTCTTTTTCAAGTCCTTTATACTCATCCTCTAATGCCTTAGAGGCTAATCTTTTCATGGTATTTCTTTTCCTTGTATAGTCTATTATCAAGCCTCTGGCATATGCCTTCATTGTATCCCATACGTTCTGGATTGATGTATCTTCTTTTTTGTTTTCTCTAAAGAAAAAAGCCAGTTCTTTCTCCATCCACTCTGTGAAGTCTTTTTCCTTTAAAATAGTATTATTTAACGTCCATCTAGATCTTCTTCTTTGTCCTTTCCATTTAATTGTCATTGGATTGTGATCTGCCCAAGTACTTGTTTCAATATTTCTTTCTTGAATATTAGTTAACAATTCTGTTGACATCCATATCATATCTATTCTGGACCATGATAAATGTCCATTTGAGTAGAAGGTGTATTGTTTGGTTTTAGCATTTCTTTCTCTCCATGTATTTTTTAAGTTTATTTCATCTACCATTTTAAAAAAAGATTTAGGGAGGGTCTTTCTGTTTTGCTTTATTGTTTTCTGTGCTGTATAGTCCAGTTTATTGTCTATAATTCCATTAAAATTTCCCATCATAACTATATTAGCATAGTCCAGTTCAATTATTTTGATATGTAACTTTTTATAAAATTATTCTTGATTGTCATTCGGGGCATAGATTGCAATAAGGAGTGTTTTTGTATTATTGTCCATTATTTCCACCATTAGTATTCTTCCATCATCATCAGTATAAATCAATTTCGCTGGGATAATATCTTTAATGTATAAAACCACTCCTCTTTTCTTGCATTGTGTCAAGGAAGTAAATATTTTCCCTAATTTTGGTTGTATCAAAAATTGTTCATATTGCTTTTTAATATGTACTTCTTGTAGGCAGATTATATCAAATTTTAATTTCTCTAATTTATGGAAGGTTTTCCTTCTTTTAACAGCTGAGTTAAGTCCATTTATATTAATTGTAATCAATTTTTTTCTCTTCCATGGTTATATTTTGTAGTTAGGTTTAACAGCTCTCGTAGATCTTGGTTCACGGTGTTCTTTGGCTTCCTCCTTTCCACCTACTGCACCTTCTTTTTCAGTCGTCATTTGGCAGTCCTCTTGGAATTCAATTAGTGAAATTTCTTTTTCTGCCTCTTCCTCTTTCCCTCTAAAAGATTCTGTGTAAAATGATTCAGCTTTCTCAATTGAGTCAATTCTATATCTCTGTTCTTGCCTTGTGAACATTAAACCTTCTGGAATCAGCCATCTAATTCACCTCTTTTTTAAGTAGCATTTTGGTCAAGAATCGGTATTCTCTTCTCATCTCTCTCACTCTTCTGGGTACTTGTTTCAAGACCACAATTTCCTTGTCTTTGTATTTCAATGTTTTCTCTCTTGCCACTTGCAATATTTGCGTTTTAATGGCTTTCTTTGTAAATCTGATGTGAACTTCTCTTGGTAAGCTATTTCTCATTGCATATCTTGTGAAGACTCGATAGACCTCATCTATTCCATCCACCATCTTCTCTTCGGTTATTTCCAAAGCTTCAGCCAATATTTCTATCATTATCTCAGCTAGGTTTTGTCCCTTTTCTTCCTCTATGTTTTGGAATCTAAGATAAAATTCTGATCTGTCCATCTCCCATCTCAGCATACCACTTTTATCTTGTTCAACCACAGTTAATCTGTTATCAATATCTCCAATCTTCCTGTCTCTTTGTTTATCTTCTTCAATTTTTTGGAGTCTCTCATCGTACTTCATCATCATTTGTTGGATGTTCTCCACCTTTTCACCGGTTTTCCCTGTTCTTTGTTCGATGTTCTCTGTTTTCTTTTCAATATTCTCTGTTATTGTTTGAATATTTTGAATTCCTTGCATAATCATCTGCAGGGTCACTTTTTCTTGTTCTTTTTCATGCCGTAACATTGTCTATATTGAACGTTGTCCTCCAGATGGTGGAGAGGAAGAAGTAGAGGTTGAAGAACCAGGGGCTGTTAATTTCCTACTCATTTCGAGCAATTCAAAATCTTCAGGTTCTAGACCTTAATCCAATTGCGAAATAACCAATTGCAATTCCAAATAAAAATAGTAGGGAAAAAGAAGCCAAATAGTAATAATAATAAAAAAAGAGAAAAAATTTCTTCAGGTTCTTGTATACCTTAATCCAATCGATTGGTTAGATAGCAGTAAAAATTCAAAAATGAAGGAAAAGACCATAAACACACACAAAAAGGAAAAAGTTGTAAAATCCTAAAAAAGGCGGAAAAGTGAAAAATAAAAAACTAAAAAAAAGGGAAAATTCTTCAGGTTCTTCAACATCTTAATCCAATTAACAGGTCTCAAATGTAAAAGGATGCTTAAGAAAAAAAAAGGAGGCCAGAAAAATAAACAAAAAAATAAGAAAAAAAGCCAATATGGAAGGTAGATGGAAAGATAAAAATACCAAGGAGTGGGAGGGGAAAAAAAAGAAAAAAGGCTATTCCCTTAAAAAGAAAACGAAGAAAATCATTAATACTAAAGCTTTTCCTTTAAATTAAAGAGCAAGTTCCAAAGGGCCAAAAATCCAAACAGTTAATACAAAAAAGTAAACTGATGAGGAGGGGTAGCGCAGCTTAGAAAAAATAAAAAGAGCACACTGCACTTTGTTTAATTATCCAAGGCTCTTGTTATAACTCTCTTCTCCAGAGACTTATCACCTTTTCTTTTCCTATAAGCTTCAACACCAGACTCCAGCTGTTGATAGAAACCCAGAAGAGCACCTGCAATAATACTCTCCCATACTCTTCCCTCTATCTTTATCAAATAGCAATGTCCTTGAAAAAAAGTCTCAGTTCTTTCTCAGCTTTGTCTGGTCAAAAGAGAAATAGAATATTTCCAAGCCTCTAGTTGGCAGTGTTACAAAGTTTCTTTTGCTTTCACTTTCCCCCTCCTTTTCCAAGCAAAATGCAATAAGAATTAATTAAAAAAAGAAAAAGATATTTTTAAAAAATAACTAAAAGGGAGTCTTTAGCCTAGAATATTATAAAATCAAAAAGGAGAAAAAGAAGAGATAAAAGAAGAGAAAAAACCAGTCCAGTTTCAAAATATAAGATCATGTGTAGAAAATCCAGCAATGAGAAGAAAAAATTAAAACATTACTTTGACATTCCTGTTTAAAATCGCCGCTTAGTCACTTCTATCAAAACTTTTACAGATTCTTTCTTTTCCTTAGGGTGTCCTTTCAAATCTTAGAATAAAGAAAAAATTCTCACCAAACCGGCACTCTCTCTTTCCGTTCTCTTTCGTTTCGGAGCTGTCCCAACTTCACCAGCTTTAATGGCTGCCTCTTTGCCGCTGGCAAAAAGAGCTTCTCCTGGATCTACCAGGGACTTTGCGGTATCCCTGGGATCGACAGGATGCGCTCTTTACTTTCACTGTCTCTTCTGTATGGTTTAGATCCGATTGGACCGTCCAGGAGCAAAGATATCAGCAGAGATCTCAGACCTCCAAGATTGCATATCATATCGCGGCATGTCGCAACGCCAGCTCCGCCCTCAGCCCGATACCACCTCATAGTGCTTTACAGCACACTATGGGCGGTTTAAAATGTCAGCATATCACCTCCAGCAATCTGGTTCCTCGTTTTACCAACCTCCAAAGGATGGAAGGTTGAATCAGCTTTGAACCAGTCAGGATTGAACTCCAGGCTGTGGGCAGAATTTGCATGCAGTACTGCATTCTAACCACTGCGCCACCACAGCTCATCGATGTATCTTGACACCATCATTTTATTATATTTCTCTGAATATCATTTGACTTGTCTGAATGTATCTAGGTGTAGCGCCCTTGATTTTTGATGGTATTAATTGCAAATTGAGAGTAGAAAATAGTAGTATAACATCTTTAACTATTTTTCCATGGTATTCAGTGCCATGTGATGGGGTTGCAATTTGTAAAGTTCCCAACTGGCATTTGCAATGCTGATGGGAATCCTGGGTATTCTAGTCCCAGCAAAGTTGCAGGGCACCAGGCTGGAGGTGTTCTGTTGCAGGGATGAGGGCCGCATCAGGGTTGTGTTTAACCTTGGTTGGCTGTGGGGAGCCATGGCCAGGGGGGCATGGCCAACAAGATGTCCTGCAGCTCATAAGCGCCCCTTCTGGACGCCGTTTTTGGCTGCGACGGCTTCCTGCAGCCCTCTGCCAGTGAAAACGGAGCCCTCACTCTGCCCGGGTTTTGTTTTTGCTGGGCCAGTACTTTGCTGTTTCCAGGGCGGCCCCATGGGCCAGATCTAAGCACCCCATAGGCTGGCTCTGGCTCGTGGGCCTTGAGTTTGACACTCCTGTTCTATAGTATTACAATGCTGAAAAATCTATGTCCATGGGAAATCAAAAATGCATTGATGTTTCTGTTTAATCAATACAGGAAGGAGTAAGCATAAACAAATCCTTGTTAACTCTGGGGAAAGTTATTTCTGCACTATCTGAGCAAAATCAAAGCAGGAAGAAGTTATTTGTTCCATACCGTGACTCTGTTCTTACATGGTACGTACCTGTTTCTAAGAAATGTAAGAGAAACTTTGGTTCCTATTTGGCATTTGTCCTGAACTTTTTTGCTCAGTTATTACAAGAATAGTCAGTTATGACAGTAAATATTAATGTCTACAGGTAGTTCTTAACTTACAACAGTTCATTTAGTGACTGTTTGAAGTTATAACGGCACTGAAAAAAGGAACCGTTTATATTATTACCGTTTTTCACATTTATGACAGTTGCTGCATCCTCATGGTCACATGATCAAAATTTAGATGCTTGGCAATTGACTCATTTTTATGACAGTTGAGGTGTCCTGGGATCACGTGATCACTTTTTGCAATCTTTTGAGAAGCAAAGTCAATGGAGGAGCCAGATTCATTTAATAACTGGCAAGAAAGATTGTAAAATGGGGCAAAATTAACTTAAGAACTGTCTCGCTTAGCAACAGAAATTGTGGGCTCAATTGTAGTCCTAAGTCAAGGACTACCTGTATATCTTTTTTAAGTTTCTGACTGCATTCTATTCATTTTAGCAAAAAAAACCTTCTATCTTTCTGCCGGTGTATTTAAATTCTTTCATCTTTCCAGAAAGCAAAATATTATGACGCTACCAACCTCATCATATTTTGAGGCCTATATTTTGTCAAAAGAGTGGAGTTTGGGTGCTTAATAACAATCTTATGCCTACCTACTCATCCTGAAGTTATAATCCTTTGCTTACTCACTTGAGACTTATGTCTCAAACAACACATGTAGGATTTCATTGTCCCCTTTAATAATTTAAGAATTTTTCTCAATTTAAGGGTTTAGTCTGAGGCAATGAATCTATGCTTGTAAGAGAGAATAAGTTCAGACAAAAAAAAATCTTGGTTCTACAAGTTTGTTTCAAGGGCTTTCATATCTCATGCAAATTGTACAATCTTAAATGAACCTAAAGTTCATTTAACATCTGAGATCAGCTTAAAACTTAAAAATAAAATGGATCAGTTTAAGACTGTTAGGGATACACCCTAGCAGAATCTGCACGGCAGTCAGGCAGGCAGGCAAAATATGTGAGATAAACGTTTTTGTAGCTTACACTCAGTAAAACAGATACACCGTGCTAGTTAAATAGTTTATTCCAGTAAGAGTTATAGCATAGTCAAACAGTCCATATATCATTCACTAGTTCAGTCCGTCCAGGGATTATTCAGTTGCAAATTCCAGTGTCGAAAAAGAGAGGTCAGTAAACTTACAAATATCAGTCCAGTAATATATCTTCTCTCACAGTAGAGATATGAAGAAGTCAAAAACCCCTTTCTTCCTTCAGCAACTCAGCAGTAGGAAACACGCAGTTAACAAACCATCAATCCATGCAATCCAGTAATTGTCAGCAATCGTCAGGGACTCTTGCTCCCTCTTATGGCGGTTCACAACCTCACCCAAAATTACATGCTTTGCAGTTTAAAGTGACACACACTTAAACTTACAATCATAGTTTATATATATTATTTTACCCAAACTATGTTAGGTAGCCTATGTTATTCCTAACAAAGACTAAAGTTAATATATATTTATAAGGATTTCTATATTAACCTAACTTTCTAAGTTTTTCAGAAAGGATTGGAATACATAAGAGTACAGTGGCATCCCATATATACAGTATTTTATTTAATCTGCATTGATTGATACACCTGGATAAAAAATGAATAATATCTTAATATTTGGTAGATGGAAGGCAGTGGTTCAAGTCTGTCAGTCCCAGAAGCTCATTTCAATAGCTTCTTCAGGAGCTTCAAAGCCAAATTAGATACTGCTTTTTATCTAGTGTCCCAGCCATTCTATTATCGAAAGCCTGCGGTATATTGAGCGTACTTTGAGTGTACTTTGATCAGCAGGTATGACGCTGTTTGTCAAATAAATCTACAGCTTATTTGTAATCCTAATACAGCATCACAAACCTAATGAAACTTCTCTAACTATTAGCATTACTTTTCCTTTACTAGTTCTTATGGTACTAAAGGGAGAGATATATCAGGGAAATAAGTACAGGTAGTCTTCAATTTACAATCAGTTGCTTAGCAACCTATTTGAAATTATGGCAGACCTCTGTGGGGGTTCCTAGGCCCAGTTTTGAAATTCTGACAGATGCTCTCCCTACACATATGTGATCGCATCTGGGATGCTGGGCTGTATTTATGGTTGTTTATTTCCAGTTTACAGCAAAAACTTCCCATAGTGAATCATTGGTTCACTTAACAACTGCCACATTGACATTCAACAAGCAGGGCCAAAATCTTGTTGGACATGTGGATGACTTATGATCATAATGGGCATTGTGTTCATAGGCCAAGGACCATCTACAATGTTAAAAAGGCTTCTGGACACCTGTCCCTTTTGAAGTTTAACTGGAGGATAGAATGCCCCAGAAAGATTCTGCAGTTCTCCTGACCCTAGCAAATGATCAAACTTTGAAGATCAAAGAAAGGCAGATGATATTGATTTGATTGGTGGAATAGTGCAAAGATCTGATACCATGAGTGAAGAAATATGTTGGCTTAGCCTTAATTGGATTGGATTTTAACTATTATTATTGTCCCTTTTTAAAACTGCAGACAATACACACATTTGTGATTTTATTCTCTTTCAAACAAAGGCTGCTAAAGGAAAGTCTAGGTGGAAATTCAAAAACTTCTATGATTGCCACCATCAGCCCTGCTGCCAGCAATGTAGAAGAAACACTCAGTACTCTTCGATATGCTAAGCAAGCTTGTTTCATAATCAACACTGCCAAAGTGAATGAAGATATGAATATGAAGTTAATTCAGGGTAAGAATGATAATTCTAATTATTTGTCTAAATCACTCATATATTTTTTTCCTGTGCCAAGATGTGTGTGATTTTACTAGAGAATATGTATTTTTGTAGGAGCAATTTGAAATTGGTTTCACCAATTCATTAGCCAAAGCTTATTAACTGTTGAACAATAGTTAAACCTCGCTGAACTTGCAAATTAGATCCTGTTTGATGGTAAGACTACTTGAATACATTGATGGTTCCTAAATTTAAGGTTATAGTTCTGTCCTTAGAACCCAACCAAGTTTTATGTTTTAAAGTCTTAATCTGAATTATATCTGAATTTTATATTTTCTTAAAATGCCACTTTTGTTTGGTTGAAAGTGTTACATTTATATCCCAGGTTTCCTTGTGCAACTCAAATTGGTATACATGGGGGACCTTCCCTTATTTTATCTCCATAAAAACAATCGTTTTAAATGAACTGGGCTGAGAGAACCTGATGGTCCCAAATCACTCAATTGATGAAGAGTTTGGACTAAACCCTTACCTGCCTGGTACTGTCTACTCTCCTACAGTGGCTATTCTAAACTAAATTAATAGATTTATTTTAGAAAATCACACTTAAGACTAACTACAGTTTGAGTTCAACATAATTTTGGGCTGCACATTGTTCAAGATAGAAACAGACGATTGTAGCTTCCTCATATATTACCTCATATCTGGAATGTGAAGACCCAACATTTTATGCTGCATCTGTAGAAGGCTGGTAGGGATCATGCTTTTGGGGTGGAGGCACAGTGAATGTGCAAGTGGTCCTTGAATTAGAGTATAATTGAGCCCAACATTTCTTTTGCTAAGTGAGACAGTTGTTAAGTGAGCTTTGCCCCATTTATAATTTTGCTTGCCACAGCAGTGTTAAGTGAATCACTGCTGTTGTTGAATTAGTGACCTGGTTGTTAGGTGAATTTGGCTTCCCCATTGACTTTGCTTGTCAGAAGGGCACAAAAGATCATCACATGGCCCTGGGACACTACAAACATCATAAATATGAACCAATAAATATGCCAAACATTTGAATTTTGATCATGTGATCGTGGAGATGTTGCAGCAGCCATAAGAGTGAAAAATAGTCATGTCTCTTTTTTCAGTGCTGTTGTAACTTCGATTGGCCATTAAATGAATGATTGTAAGTCAAAGACTACCTGTATAGTCACATGTTGGGAGTAATTAATTTAATATGATTTTTAGATGAACATAAAATGCTTTCTGCATCTTCAAATCTGCTTTTGAATGCAGCCTAATTGTTACTTTTATCTGGCACAACTATTTTTTTTAATGAGATGACACTTTAACCTCTTTCTGAGAAAGATTATCAAAACACTGCTACCAGAAGATTGGCTTATGAGTAATTGTTGAGCCTTATTTGTTGAATATAGAATTGAAAGATGAGATTGAGAAACTGAAATTGGCTCAGAAGAATGCTCCAAATATTGATCCTGAAAAGCAGAGACTTTACATGCAGGAAATTACATCTTTAAGAATGAAGCTACACCATCAAGAGCGGGAGATGGCTGAGATGCAAAGGTAATGCATGATCTTAAAAGGGGAAATTATAAGGTTGCAATAATGAATCACTGACAATTTAAGCTTGTAAAGAAAATGATTTCTTCCCCGTTTTTTCCACTGTAAAATACAATATATATGACCCTATCAAAGAAACGTTAATGAAAAATATTAGTAAGTACACTTTGATAGATACTAGATATGAAGTTTAACAATTTAAATACATTAGATTTGATTCAGACTGCTCGTTGCAATTTGATATGCAAGTCAATGGGATTTTAGAGATTTATGGTTTAATTTATGAAGCAAGTTAATCATGCTTCAGCCCATGACTGACATAACTTAACCATTATTCTTTATTATAGTAACAATTTGTAATATATCTATATCATAGATAGATAGATTTCGATCGATAGTTTGGGGAATTAACACCAAACTTGGCACTATTTGCTTCATTATGTTCATTGGCTATTGCATAGTAAATCTGTATACATATTGCATATATACTATAGTTCAATTTTTTCACATAATTAAATTTTAAATAGTATATAATTACTGATTCTATTTTAAAGTCCTACTTTTTTCCTGGATGTTTGAAAAAAATTCTGTCATGAGATTATGCTGCTTTTGTTTTTTTACAGCTATGTTTCCATAATAAACAAGGACACAAAAGACTGTTCTGTTGGATTTACATGTTCATTTTTAACTTCTTACCATGGAACTTGTTCTATGTTTTAAGTGTATTATTTAGTAGTATCAGGTGATCTTTTTATTTTGTGTTAAAGGGCCTGGAAAGAAAAACTTGAACAAGTAGAAAAAAAGAAGTTTGAGGAAACAATGGAATTACAGGTACTATTCTTTGTTACAACTAGTTGCTGTTAATAATCCTGGATAAATTTATCTATGGATAAAGCTTTTGCTTCAGATACTTTGTCTCACATAATTCTGAGCCATTATTTATACTAAAGTGGGAGTAGAATTTCAGTAAGTCTAGAAGGTACGAAATTGCAGAAGACGAGCCTTGTTTTTTAAAAGTTACAAATAATATAACAACTCAACTTTTACTAACAAACCATTTTCAAATCCCAAATACACATTGCTCACTTTCTTAATTCTTTGTTTTAGAAAGCCGGCATTACATTCAAGGTGGATAACAGTTTGCCTAATTTGGTTAATCTTAACGAAGATCCTCAACTGTCTGAGATGTTATTGTACATGATTAAGAAAGGAGAAACTACAGTTGGGAAATGCAAGCCAAATTCATGTCATGATATTCAGCTGTCTGGCATCTTAATTGCTGATGACCACTGGTATGTACTAAATGAAGAAATAAGGAGTAAAAAATAACTTGTGTCTCTTCTTTCTGGTGATTTGAATTCAGCAGTTGTTGAAAGAGGATATGTTTCTGAACATAAGCGGAGGGCAAAAAAAAATTCTGAGAAGTTAGGTAGCAGAATATCCCACTAAAAAGAATTAAATTCTCACACATTGTTGTCTTGGATACAATGTGTGGAATTGGACGAGCTATTCATAAATACTAACAGATTCGTTATATAATAATTCTCTGTGTAGGAACTCACACCACATGTTAAGGTATTGAGATTTAATAGCTGATCAGCTGTTGTAAGGCTGATGCAATGAGGATGAATCAGCATGGTTATTGCTACTTTAAGACTTGAGGGTGAGTCCACAGGGTTTTACCATTTTAAGAAGCTGTCTATATATATATATATATGAGGCCATGAGAGGGCGTATCTCTCTCTCCTTATGCTCTGTCTCCATTGTGGTTCTCCTTGCAGAGTAAAGATTGATTGCTTGCCAGGTATTTGCCTACCTCGTATATGTATGTATACAGCTGTTTTGTATTTAAACCACTGTTAAAAGACAAAGGCTCTGTGTGCTGTGTTGTGCTCCTGGGTTGTCTCACAATAGTAGCTCACAACAGTAGCTGCAAACACTCTGACACCACACTCGAGCTCTCACAAGGGAGTCAAGGACTTGGATTGATTAGGTAAGTTCATTTTTGTAGATATTAAAAGCTTTGGTAATGATGAAGATCAGCTTCTACAGAATCTAAGATTAGCTGTCCATCTTTGTGTCCCACGGTTTAAATTCTGAATTCCTTTTCCAGTTCTTTCATTTTCAAGAGCCGCAGTGGCACAGTGATTAGAATGCAGTATTGCAGGCTAATTCTACTGATTGCCAGCGGTTCAAACCTCACCAGCTCAAGGTTGACTCAGCCTTCCATCCTTCCGAGGTCGGTAAAATGAGGATCCAGATTGTTGGGGGCAGTATGCTGATTCTATAAACCGCTTAGAGAGGGCTGTAAAGCACTATGAAGTGGTGTATATGTCTAAGTGCTATTCCTATTGCTATTGTAACAGACTGCCTGCAGCCTATTTCTCACGAATTTCCTGGGTTCCTTACTATGAGCCTTTTCAAGCTCTGCCTATCAGATCATGATGTCTTTGTGACATGTTATGGCTTTTCTAAAATCTGTTCATTTCGTATTTCTTAGATGGTAGCCGTGACTCCTCTAAACATGAAACTCGTTCTGCAAAGTTGGTAAAACAATAGCCTTAGACAACAGTACGAAAATGGAAATCATGTCAAAGGGGATGATTGATAGCATAGCAAATGAACCAAACATTCCACCGATTTTGATCACATTCAGAAGAGCTGATTATGCATTGCTATTCAGATGCAATCAACATTTATGTCTTGATTTTGTTAATTGATTTTGTTAATTGATTTTGTTTAATTTGTAGCATTATCAGACATAAGGGGGGCATTGTGAGTATTGTTCCTGTTGGAGAAGCGAAGACATATGTTAATGGGGAATGCATTTCAGGAGCTACACTTCTGCATCATGTAAGTCACTAGGCACAGTTGTAAATCTATTTATTTACACGTGGTTTTCAAGTTTAAGTTCATGCACTTGTTTAGAATAGACTATCCCTCTATGCAGGTAGTCCTCAAATTATACCACAATTGAGCCCAAAACTTCCATTGCTAAGTGACAATTGCTAAGTTAATTTTGACCAATTTTACAACCTCTCTTAAATCTGCAGTTGTTAAGTTACTAACATGGCTGTTAAGAGAATTGGACTTCCTTACTGGTTTTGTTTGTCAGAAGGTCGCCCAAAATGATCACGTGACCCTGGAACACTGTGACAGTCAAAACTATGGGTCAATTGCCTAGCATCTGAATTTTAATCATGCGACCATGGGGATGTTACGATGGTTATAACTGTGAAAAATGGTGGTAAGTCACCTTTTTCAGTGCTGTGGTAACTTTGAGTGGTCACTAAATGAACTGTTTTAACTTGAGGACTGCCTGTACTCTGCAGAAATTTTCTACAGGCTGATCTGAATTCAATACTATCTGAATTTCCTAGGGTGATCGCATCATCCTTGGAGGTGATCATTATTTCCGATTTAATCATCCAGCTGAAGTTCAGAAGATAAAAAAATTGTCTTCTAGGACTTCTTTTCCTGAGGAGGGTCCAAAGGATTTTGAATTTGCAAAAAATGAATTGCTGGCGGCTCAACGAGCTCAGTGAGTAATAGCAGATGTTATGCTTTAAATAGTCCCTGTATTTTCCCTTGCATATGTAATGAATACTGCATGCTGGCCTTGCAAAATTTTCATACACAGGCAGTTGTAAGGGTTTTGATTGCATGCTGTGCATTATACAAAACCATAGCTGCCCCTTTGTTCATTTTTTCATCTTGGTCATAAAATCAAGATGCCATCAGAATTTATGTAACCTGGAATTGCCTGTGTGAAAATATAGTCAAATCAGGTGGTCAAATTTGTGTGTGTGTGTGTGTGTGTGTGCGTGTCTGTGTGTGTGTGTGCATGTGTATTAGGTGAATCCTGTGAATCCTGTGTGTGCTTGTGCGTGCATGCACACACACACACTCACATACACACACACACACACAAAATCATATGACATTGTGCCTAATGACAACACAGGATTCACCTAATAATGACAACCATTGCCATTATATGTCAGGGCAGTCATGTGACATTGTGCTTTATGACTGCATCACTTAGCAACAGAAGTCCCAATTACTATTATTGTTGTTAACTGAGGACTGCTTGTAATTTAATTTTTTCATTTGGGTTACGTGTGTTGTCTCATTTCAAACAGGCAGTGAGATTTAAATTTTAACTTAATTATTTCCCAAGAAGAACTAACTTAGATCTAAAGTTTAAAAAGAACTCTAGATGAAAGGATAAGTAGAAATTCAGTATGACGTATTTTACATTAAACATATTTTATAAGTATAATGTATAAAGTATTTTATAAGTATAACATATATATTATGTCTCTTTAGAATTTGAAAACAACACTTCCTTCTTGGGAATATTCTAAAATTATATTAGCATTTACAGATTTTTATTCTTTTGTGTGCAGTATTTCTTAGGTATAAATTGTAGCATTAATTTCAAAATACTTCTAGGCTTGAATCAGAAATAGAAGAAGCACGGCTTAAAGCTAAGGAAGAAATGATGCAAGGGATCCAGCTTGCCAAAGAAATGGCTCAAGAAGAACTTAATGCTCAGCAACAAAATTACGAGACCAAAATAAAATCATTAGAAGCACGACTGGTAGGTCATTACTGATGCTTTAGTAAGTTTATGTTTGTGTGCATTCGCACATCTACACTCACCATACGAGTAAGACAATAAAAGTAGGAACTATAATAGAACTAGGTGATGTGTTTGCAAGCAGTACATTCCCCCTCCCCAAAGTTCTTCCTTGAAGCTCTCTATCCAGTTGGTAGATAGGCTTAGCAGTCAATTTTATTTCTCATTCAGCCAGCCTTTCCTCTCTTCAGGTCTGATCTTTGATCCTATAGAGCAAGGATACCCAATCCCCAGTCCTTGGACTGGCACTGGGCCTGGGGCAAGCCAGAAACTAGATCACACAAACAATCAAAGCTTCATCTGCGGGATGCAGGCAGAAAATGGAAAATGATAAAATATTGTTCATTTGGGCAGTGGCTTTTATGAAATAAAATTTTTATGTTGGTACCTATGATTCAGTCTCCTTTATTTTTTTTAGGAAGAGGAATCCCATAGAAAACAATTGCAGGAAATGAACAATCAGATGACTGCAAACAAAATTGAGGAACTGGAGAAAGCAAAGCGAGGCCTTGAGCTAGAAGTAGACTTCAACAAGAAGCGATGGGAAATAGAGACATTGGCTGCCAGAGAGGTAAACAGACTAAATTCATTTGTTTGTATTTTTATCCAGTGTCTTCAAGAACATGTGAGTCTCATATGTTCTTGAGTAGATCGCTTCCATGAAATCCATGAAACTTATTAGAAATTAACAATATTCCTAATGTATTATCCAGACTTAAGTTGAGGCTATAAGTCTGCCGTGGTAGATATTTAGAGTCTTATTAACAGGAATAAAAATTAATGAATTGTTACATATTTAAAGCTGCCCAACTAATTGACTCAAAACCCTTTGCCATCAATAAAAGAATCCCCAATGAGATGGGACAATTTTATAAAATGAATACAATCTAAAAAAGAACAAGATCCAATAATGCAATAATGCAAGACAATAAAAGAAAACCTTGGGAAAAACCTATGTCTTCAAGTTTCCCTTAAAGCAGCGGTTGCCTACCGGTGGGCAACAAGAAAATTTTGGTGGACTGCAGAGAAATCTTACACCCAGAGCACCCCCAAAGCAATTAATCTAGGCTGCACGGGAACACATGGCTGCACTGCCCACATGGCCCGCGGGAAGCATCCCCGCCCACTCACTCCTTACCCGGTAAACTTGCCTGCTAAATTGCTGTTCTGCTGTGCCGGAAGATTTAGATTAGCTAAGAAGCAGGAAATAGTTGGATTTCTTGCTTTCTAGCTAGTCTTTGCATCTTTGGCTCTGCTTTTAAGCACAGCTGAACTTCCCTTTGGACTGAAGGTTCTATTATTCAGTGCAGACTCATGGGAAGCAAATTTTATGTGACAGACTCAGGTAGACGATGGCAGATAGATAGATCACTGAATGATTCTGTGAGCAACTCAATCTGCCTGCCTGCTTTGCCTGATTTTGGTTAAAAGTTGCTCTTTTTTAATAAAAAAATCAATATTTATATACATATTTATAATATTTACATACAAGCCATGCCCAGCCAGTCACATGACCACCAAGCCACACCCACAAATTAGGTCACACCCACAGAACCGGTTAGTGGTCCCTGGGATTTAAAATTATGAGTTTGGTGGTCCCTGAGGTCCAAAAGGTTGGCGACCCCTGCCTTAAAGGACAGCAGGATCAGGAGAATATGAATGGGGGGAAGATACCATTCCTGAGAACAGGCACCATGACAGAAAGCGCATTTCCTGGGCCTCCTTAATGATTTTCAAGGATGGAACCATTATTTCTTTCTCAAATCAAAGACTCAAATCTGTCTTTCAATGGAACTTACATTTAGAATAAGAATAATAATCATAATAAAATTTAAAAAGCAGTAAAAAAAAATAGTATTAAAAATTTGGGTAGCTGGTGAAAGGGCTTATCAACACTGATATTCCTCAGTCTCTTGCTGGTTGTCAACCTCTTCAGGGAGAAATGATGGAAACTGAAAACTATGAATTAAAATTATACAATTCTTGGGATTCAGAAGGAAAGTGAGGTTTGGGAGTGTGTAGAAGTATCTAGCACTTTTTCCCATTCTTTAAAGAGCTGGGCCTTTTCCAGGGATCATTTTGCTTCCCATATCATCTGTGGTGCAGTCCCAGAAAAATTCAGATTTGGTATAAGGATATGGAGACATATAGTACACATGCATGGCTACCCTCTCTGAAATACCTTTTTTGCCCTTCAGATCTGATATGATGTACCACCAGATATTTGTTTATGTATCTGAAGAACTTATATGGCTTCCTATCTCACATGCTATTCCTAGGGAGCTCACAGTAATTAAGAAAACAACACCATACTGTTCCCACCAAGGTTCTAAAATCATCTTTATTGCTAAATTAAGTCCTATCTCAATGCTTTTGGAGAAGAATCAGGTTTTCACAGCCTTCTGGAAGGTTTAAGGATAAGGCGCCCTGAATTTCAGGTGAGAGGGTATTCCAAAGGGCCAAGGTGGCCATGAAGAAGTTGTGTTCTGAGGTCCCATTGTGTAACAATGTATTTAGGGAAAAGATCTTGAGTTTACATCCTCCGTCCCATCTAATGTATTGGGACAGGAAGACACCCTCTGTAACTACCTGGGGCGTGGCACAAAAATAACAAAGGCATTAAAGTAGATAAATTCCCTTTAATACCTCCAACTTGGCCCCCAATGTCAAGTTATCCTCAGCTGGAGATCAAACTCTTCCAAAAACAGTCTACAGAAGGAAGAAATGCAGTCCGAACCCAAAGTACAGATAAATTAGAAATAAGAAAAAATCAACACAAACCATGTTGAAGTAATTAACACGACAGGCCAGGATAATAAATTGCAGACTTCCAAAAAGATAAAGAAGCACACACAGTTGGGAGGATGCCAAAACCCAGATAAGCCTCGACAAAGATAATGCACACTTTGCTTCCAGCAAGGTGCTATGTGCAAACACCCTTCTTATATCCTGTTCTCCCAGCTGCAATTAATGAAAGGGATCAGGGCCTTTTTCTCTCCTGTAAGCCACATTGGTCCCTTCTCCATTCCTCCCTGCCTGCCCTAGGATGAAGAGGGATGGCCCTGGGTTTTCTCCTGAATGCCTAAACGGACTGTGCCCTTATCCTGTTTCTTCCACAGCCACTGGAGCCACACTCCCACTCCCTGTCAGCTGCTCAGTCAGAATCAGACTCCAACAAGGGCATGACGCCTTCAGTGAGAGGCAGTTCTGCGCATAACCTGGCCCTGTGTCCTCGGGGTAGTGTAGTCAAAATCAAGATTGCAGCCATGACAGTGTGATTGAGGCTTCATCTACTATTTTGAGCTTTTTGAATATACCCTGCAAACACTCCGGTATATCCACCATCCTTCTATTTATTTATTTTACAAATAAGGTGGCAAACATATTCAAAATACCTTCCTTCACTTATTTTCCCGACAACAAGGTTCTGGTGAGCTGAGCTGAGCTGAGAGAGTGACTGGCCCAAGGTCACCCAACTGGTTTTAATATCTAAGGCAATATCTGAACTCATGGTCTGTTGCTTTCTAGCCTGGTGCCTTAACCACTAGACCAAACTGACCCTTTGTTAGACTGCATCCTCCAGTTTTGAAAGCTTTTACCAAAAAAACTTCCCATCCTGGTTTTGTTTTAGGTTTTAGAAGATCACACGGTTCGTCACGTTAAGATTCTTGAAGCTTTGGAGGCCGAAAAGCAGAAAATTGCTCAGGAAGTGAAAATTCTTCAGCAGAGTCGAGGAAATAGAAATAAAGGTACGGTTATAATATTACATAATTACCTGTCTGGTAGTTTCCCATAAATAAATATTAAAGCATTTTAAATAAATAACAAAACTGTTTTATAGCAGAGCTCTGGGACGGACCCCCTTCTTCTGTTTATAATGGGGAAGACAGAGTATAATTTTCTGCCACAAAGTCTAGGACAGGGGTGGGCAATTAATTTCTGTCGGGGGCCACATGGAAAATCAGATCTGCGTTCGAGGGCCGAACCAATTTTATAAAACGCCATTATAAAGGGCCCATAATAAAATGCAGCAAATTATATATAAGAATATTATTTTATGTGTATGTATGTATGTATGTGTTGTGATTGGAAGGTCCAATCCTGTTAGGAACTTTGAATCTGATGACTGTTAGATCGTGGATTGACGTCAGAACCAGGGAACGTTACTCCCTTTAGTTTGATTTGATTGTGAAATGACTGTTGAATTTCAAAAGGGAGTCCTAACAGTTTTGTCTGCAGTTTTGAATGAGAATGTTACAAGGGAGGACATTTGATTTGCAGGACCGGCCTGAACCTTCAACCTCCTCGGCTTCTCAATCAGGTTATCAGCCGGGAACGGCTGATAATAAGGAACTTATGGAGTCTTCAGGTGAAAGTAATAATTTAGATAATCGCTGGGTGGATGTCAGAAGCAGGCGTCTCCTTACGAGAAGAAACCAACGGGAGCACAGGAGGAGGGCAGATCAGTAATTAGACTAATTAGCTGCTGCTCTATAAAAGGAAGAGGGATGACTCTGCACTCTTGTCGGGAACAAATTGTTTGCAAAGAGAACCGAAGACTTTGGCTTGGAGGATTTAAACCTGAAATATCTTGTTGGGACTTGGATTTATTGGGACTGTTAACTTGGACTATCTTGTGGAGGCTGGCTGCGGCTGTTATCAGTGAAGATTCCTGGTTGCTGCCTTTATTTGCGAGGACTGCTGCTTTCAGCCTTATCTGTTTATTTTTGGAAGGTGGGACATAACATGTATGTATATGTATATGTATATGTATATGTATATGTATATATATATACATACATACATACATACACACACACACATATACATACATACATACATATAATATTCTTATATATAATTTGCTGCATTTTATAATGGGCCCTTCATAATATATATATATATATATATATATATATATATATATATATATATATATATATATATATATAATATGTAATATATAATATATAATATATAATATATAATATATAATATATATATTATATATAAGAAAAAGTAACACCACGGCTGCTCCTGCTACTACTTTCCACGCTTTCCAAATGCGAGTCCCAGGAGAGAACAAACAGCAAACGGCGCTCAGGGGCATCCAAGCCCACCTAAAGCTAGGCCGCTGCTGATGGATCCTTGCCTTGCCTTGGTGCCCCGTTTCCCAGCTCGGCAGGTCCTGCTCGGGTGGCACTTTAAAAGCCCTCCTCGCGTACGTGCCCGACGAGCCGCTCACCACGACGGCGGCTCCCAGCACCCGAGCAACTTCCCAGCAACTTGCGGCTTGCTTTTTCCTCTCGGGTGCTCGCGCTTGGCCCCGAGCTGCGCGGCAGAGGGGAAGCCCAGCGGGCGGGCGGGCTGCTTGGAGGAGGCGACCCGGCGGCGCTCCGGCTTCCCCTCCGCTGCGCAGCTTGGGGCCAGGCGCGAGCGCCCGTGAGTTAAAAGGAAGCCAAAAGTTGCTGGGAAGTTGCTCAGGTTTCTGGGGCTTCCAGGGGGCGGGCGGGCTGCTTGGAGAAGGCGAGCCGGCGGCGCTCCGGGTTTCCCCTCCACCGCGCAGCTCGGGGCCAGGTGCGAGCGCCCGCGAGGAAAAACAAAGCAGTAAGTTGCTGGGAAGTTGATCGGGTGCTGGGAGCAGGCTTTTAAAGTGCCGCCCGAGCAGGACTGCCGAGCCGGGAAATGGGGCACCAAGGCAGGGCAAGGCTCCACCAGCAGTGGCCTAGCTTTAGGTGGCTCCAAGCAGCCCACTCCAAGCAGCCCACCCGCCGGGCGGAACCCTTCCCGCTCCTCAGCGGGAAGACGCTCCCGCCTGCAAACGTTGCCTTTGCAAAGTTTAAGCCTGGAAGCCCCGGAAAAAAAGGGGGGATTGGCGGGACTCACCTTCGGAGAGGTCGCACTCGAACGTGATTTCGAATTCCCAGCCGAGGCCTTTGCAAACTTCTTTTATTTCCTACCCCGAGAGCGCTCCACACTGTTTTACATCTTTGGGGCCACACGGCGCAGGGCAATAGGCCACGCCCAGTGATTATTTTTCAGGGTCGGGCCGGATTGGACAGACCAATGGGCCGGATGTGGCCCGCGGGCCGTAGTTTGCCCACCCCTGGTCTAGGAAGTGTGCACAGACTTCAGACCACAAGTAGTTCTCATCAGTAGTTACCATCATTTGTTTAGTGAATGTTAGAGACATAAAACCTGAAAAAAAATAAAGAACTTAACAAATTATATGCTGGTACTCTTATAAATAAGAAATTTACGCTTTAATTTCCAGAGTTGCTAAACCTTTTCAAAAAACATTTTGCAGAACCAAATTGGGATTCTTTGAAACTGTCTATGATGCTCAGAGAGGCCAACACAATCAGCAGTAAACTTGACAAGCACACTGTTTTTTGTAGGTATGTTCTTGACTGAAATATTGGAAGTTGTTCCTTGCATATCTTTTTAATTACTGTAATCTGATGATTGCTTTTAAACAATCAAATTAAAGCCATATTTCAGAGTAGCGTTTGCAGTCCAAATAGTTTCTAAAAATGACTCAAAAAAGTCTTTGCCTATTTTTAAAATGCTTCATTCTGAAATTAAGCACCTAGATAATTTGTTATCTTCTCAATCTGTAAAATACAATTCCCTCCCGCTCCCACCAATTGTCAATTATAAAAGGGGTGGTGTATCAGATGATGGTGGTCACTTTATGTTCTGGGAGTAAGCTTATTATGTTCTTTTATCAGACATGATGTAATGGCTCAAGAAAATGGCCTTCAAGTGCAGGTCCGTAACATCAGGCTGGGTGTTGCAACATACTGGAGCCTTGAGAAATTTGAAGACAAACTGGCTGCAATGAAAGATGCATATGAGGTTTGTTTAAGCAAAAGCTTGAAATGCTTCCTATTGCTTTTATGAAGGAAAGGCAGAGGCGCTTTCAGAATTTGCCTATATGAGTATGATCTCATTGTTTGCCTCTGTAGAAGCGCAAAAAAAGTAGGAACATGCTTTGACACCCAGAAGAAATATTTTAACATACTGTAGATAGCCATTAGTTATCTGCAAGTACAAGTACTGCTCGAATTACAACTGTAATGGTCGTAGGTTGTGACAGTCATCAAGTGGGTTGTCATATTGATCAATCAACCTGACTTTACAACATTTTTGTGGCAGGTGGTTTTGCTGAAAACTTAGTTTTTGGCAAAAATGTAAAATGCAATCATGTGACCACAGGTGACATTGTAAATGTCCTTAAATGTGGGCTGGTCGCCAAGCACTTCAAATTCAGGCATGTGACCCATGGGGGAAGGAGGACCATCAGAACTTTAGAATTAGGTTGTAAATATCTCTGGGAAGGTCTGATATAACTCCAAAGAAGGACTACCTGTAGTTTAAGAGTGTGTGGAAAGAAGAAACATGTACTTTGGTGAAACAGCATTTCAGAAAGAACTTAAGAAGGAAAGAAAGCAGGGCACTGGACAATGATAGAAGTGAGCAAGAAAGATTAGGAAGAAGATGAAGAGCAAGCAGCACTGAACAAAAACCAGATGGAGAATTTAGAAAATAAGATTCATTGAGTGATGGATACCCATGTCCTGGGAATCCAACCAGAAAAAAATTAATTGTGATGGTAAAAGAGTTTCCATCCTGAAATGTTTTTCTCTTTTGTTGTTGTTTGGTAATGTTTAAATGGTTAAACATTTTATAAACCCTACATAAGGATTTTGTTCTGGATATAAATATTACAATTATATATTTTCCAGCAGTGACATTTTTCAGAGAATCACCCAGTGTAGATAAGTGATAAGCTACTTAAAAACTGTTTATAAATGTTGCATTTATGCTGAAAGTTTATTAAAATGAATATATTGCTGCATAAAATAAATATTATGTTAGCTGACTCTTAAAACATTTTATATGTGACATAGTAGTACTACAGAGGGATTGGTCCTGTTACTTTTTCAAAGAAAAAAAAGCACTTTAATCTTATCCAGAAAGACATATTTTTCTAAGGAAAAACAAATCAGACATACCCACGAGCCTTTCCTAAATATCAGTATATACATCTCTTTTATTTTACTAGTTATTAGAATTGTGTAAATCACCTGACTTCAGGAAGGCTCATTAAGTTTCAAAGAAAGGAATGTGTCTATATTCCTATAAATCACCTGAAGGTCTGATCAAATTTATTTAAGGGAAAAAATGCACATTTTATGAGTGCCAGTATGAGCTTGGAGCAAGATGTGTTAACTGAAGTACTTATCTTCAGTAATAGATTACTTTTTAAAATCAGTTACTTATAGGGATCCTGATATGCTGTATATATTGTGGAGGGCAGCCTAGATTTGGAGGTATGATATTGATCAAAGTTCTTCCATGGGTTTTAATCTTTGTGGAAAGAGTAATGAATTTTGAGCATGAGTTTTAAAAATGGTAGGCTGATCCTGCATTTAACCATGTAATCATATCCTAGTAGAAGTTGAGTGTTGCCTTTAGTCTTAAACTGTGGAAATGACCTTCAGGAAAATAAATTCCTTTATCTTCCAGATGAACAGCACTGAGGGAACTGATGAGATTTTTTATGATCCTACTGATGAATGGGAACCTGATTTTTCAAATGCATCCAGTTGTTCCAATTCTTCAAGGAGGTAACTAGAACAGTGTCAAATTATGTATTTCTGGCAATCAAATATCAAATTGTTAAAAATGGAAAAAAAATCAAGCATGCTTCCTTCTGACCAAGTTATAAGTAGAAGTAGAAGCATGTTCCAGAAGTTTCATCCCTTATTTCCCTCCTTGAGAGGGAAATCTCATTAGCAAGAAACAAAATCAAACTTTATTCTGTAAAGAAATAAAAAGGTCAGTTTTTAAAATATTAAATACAGTATTAAAATGCAGACAGTACACCTTTTAAGAATAAAGTCATAGAGCTCTTCAGATTATGAGAACAATAAAAGCTTGAATTAAATTCATCAGAGAATATATTATCCTGCCAGAAGTTGCTGGTCTATTCCAGTGGAAGATTCTGCCAGAATCTAAAGGAGAAAGGTGAGGGAAGTTTCAAATTTATTTAAGGGGAAAATGCACATTTTATGAGTGCCAGTATGAGCTTTGAGCAAGATGTGTTAACTGAAGTACTTATCTTCAGTAATAGAAGGTTACAATATAGATCAGAAAAAGTTACTTTAGTTAATATCCAGCCTGAAGGCTAGGAATCCATTCAAAAACCAGCCTCATACAGAGAAATTGAATTTAAAACAATAGACAACATATTGCACCCATAAAGACAGGGAAAAAATAATAAACGTTGAAATCAACTTCTTGGGAAGTAACCTCACCTAAACATCTGTTCCTCAGATACAGTTTTCCTGGACTTAGTTTTCTTGTTTAGATTCCTGAAGGAGGAATCACAGGAGTTTTTGGGAAGACAGTAAATCTCATTCTTCCACCCTCAGTTCCCAGTTTTTTCCTTTGTCCTCTTCTCTATTTCTGCTTTTGTTTAAAATGAATCCTGATTTTCCTATTTCCAGCATGGAAATTTTGTGTGAGACCTAAAGCCATCCTTCTTGGGAATGAAAATAGGCTGACTGGCATGAAACTGATACTCTGAGAATGCAGACTGGCAATGAATCCTGGCATTCTTAGAAGTGTTACTGGAAACTAAATGTGATCTTTTTTACTTGGGTCTTGTGCAATTTTAGGAGAAGTAGAAGTTTGAGAAAGAGCAAGAGAATCTCTGGGTGTTTGTCTGGGATAAAGGAGAAACTGCACAATTCATGTGTAACAGGTATGTATATTGTAACGCTCTGCCCTTCAAAAGTTGTTTTTAATCACTTTTTATTGTATTGGCCTTCTATTAAAGTCCCTGAAGTTTTAGAAAAGCTTTATGTTTTCTTTGATATATTTTCCCTCTTTCAGCTGATTTTTTAAAACAATTATTAATGTTTTCTTTGATATATTTTCCCTCTTTCAACTGATTTTTTAAAACATTTATTTTGCAGAAGGAAGTCTGGACTAAAAGTAAGGAAAGTCATACTGGTTGTCATGATGCGCATGTTTTCTTTTATCCTAGGCACAACTGATACATTGGCCAATCTGATCTCAGATCCTCCTGAATCATTTGTACCAGGCATTTGTAAGGAACTGCTAACTTCAGCCTTGGATGTGCTGGGACAGGTTCACGAAGAAGAAGAAGAAAGCATGGCGCAAATTCTTTTAAAAACTTTGATTACAATATATACTCGAGTCACTGCTATGACAAAAGCTTATGAACAAGCTGAAGAAAATCCAGAGAACTGTAAGTTCTGCCTATTAAACACAAATCAGATTGGTTTGATTGAAACATAATAAGGAGCGATTAGGTTTTCCCCAATTCTCAATTTGCATTCTAACTGAGGATTTTATCTCTCTGTTTAGTTTTCACTGTTGATCAAGCTGCCCAGTCCTGCAGCATAGCGATTACATCGGCTTTCCAACAATTTGTTGTTTTGACTAACCAGTGGCTGAAGACTTTCCGAAAAAACAGTGAATTTGTAAAAATTTTCAGTGAACTAAGGGAAGATGTAAAACATTTGGGCGGATATCTGCAATTGCTCTTTCAGGTAAGAAATCTTGCAGGTGACCCTTACAAAGATCAGTACTAGAAGTATTGTTTAAATCAATTTATACCCATCACTGGTTTAAATTTAGTTTATGCTATTTTAACTATGTGAATTCAAATGAATGGGGAATATTCAAACCGTAAACACTTCCTCATGCTACAAATTCATCTTCCAGGGTGGCTGTGCAGACCTGTCATCAGTAGTAGCAGAGGCAGAGAAGAAAATAACGCAAATATTGAAACGCCTTGCTAAATACATAGGACATTTGGCAGCAATGACTGGCTCAGAGCTAAGTTTTACAGATGGAAAAGGAGGTGATGAAAGCAATGCAAAGGTAAATTAAGGATGTATGTATTTATGTGTACAGTATATCTGTGTGTGTGCATATGTATACAGGTAGTTCTTGACTTGTGACCAGTCACTTAGCAACAGTTTGAACTTGCAATGGACCTCCCCAGGGCTACTTATGATCCGGATTCTGATAGCCGCCCCACCCCCCCATCACATTTTGGGCGCTCAGCAATTAGTCTCCATTTAAGGTTGTTTGCAGCCTCCCATAATCACATGGCCATAGTTTACAACATTTTTTTTTGCTGGAAATCAGTTCTATACTTTGGTTTTCCAGTAAAAACTGCTCATTGTGAAAAATGGATTTGTTAAAAACTGCTGGGTTTGCTCAATGAGCACAAAAATAAATTTGTAAAATCAGGCATAGTGATCCACCCAGCACTATCTGTGTGGTTTATGCCAGCATATTGCCCCTAAAATCTGGATCCTCATTTTACCAACCTTGGAAGGATGGGAAGCTGAGTCAACCTTGAGCTCCACCAGGATCGAACTTCAGAATTTGCCTGCAATACTGCACTCTAAACTGTGCTTTATGACTGGTATAGCTTACAATCATAATTCCAGGCTCATTTATAGTCGTAAGTTGAGGACTACCTTTAAAAACATGAATGAATGATATGACTTGGTGCCAAGGTAGCTGAAGACTTTCCATCTTCAGAAAGAATTGACTTACCAAATGCAAATTTCTCAGGAAAACTACTATAGGCCCTTCACTTCCATTAAAACTGGGGTGGGGCTAGGGATTGAACTCAGCAGGTGGAAAAAAATTTGTGTTGATTTTCCCAATATTGATAGTGTTCCAGCTGGTTGAGACAGAACTTTTCTTAAAGGTATATTGTATTATTGTATGTTGTTTTAGAAAGGATGTTGGTTTTGGTTCCCTCCCCAATTACCGCTTATTATTTACCTCATATGTTTTATTTTTCCCTGTATGTTTCATGATGTTGCACTATGTTGCTTATTTTATTGATTGTGGCATTGAAATGTGATAGTTTTTTTTAAAATGGTTCTGTCAAATAGCCATGGTGTTGTTTCTATAAATAGGCATTGAATTATTAACTATTGTAAGCATTCATAACTAATAGAAAACTGTAATTGAGTTTTTACTTTGTATTTTTATTTTGTCTTTCTGTTTGTGTCAGAAACAACTCATATCAGATATCTATGATGGAATAGACTTGGGACTGAGACACCTTTTAGATTATATACAAAAAACATGCAGGATAATGCAGAAGGAATTCTCAAAATGGTACCCACAGAATGAGGTGATATGGAAATAAAAAAATTATTTCAACATCTTAAAACTATTTTTTTAAGTCTTCACAAATTTAATATTTTGACAAACTTCACCTTGATTTTACTGAGAATGTCTAGAATACTTTTGCTCTCATATACATAACTGTACCTTCATAAGTAATTCATGATAGAATTTTTTTTGGCCTTATGCCATTTGTTATGCCAAATGAAAACATAACCAGTTCAAAAACATGTAAAAATGCAAGTAGAAAAATATGGACCACTTTGGTGGGAAGGTAATAGCGTTTCATGCGCCTTCAGTGTTTAGTCATACTGGTCACATGACCACGTAGATATTTTTGGTCAGTGCTGGCTCTTTGGCTTTGTAACGGAGATGAGCACCACCCCCTAGAGCTGGAAACAACTAGCACATATGTGCGAGGGGAACCTTTTTATTGATATGCACTACATTGTGTATGATCCTTTTCTCTGTGTGAATTGCAGCTGTAAATGTCTTTTTTCTTATCCACTCAATATATTTATGAGAGATGTTTCCATACACAATCTTTAGTGTATGTAGCCTCCCCTTATGAAGTGTTTATATATCTTGACTTGTCTAACAAAGGGCTACAGATTTATTTATTTAATTTAGGTATAAATCTACTTCTGAAACCCTCCCCCCTTTCCACTTCTGCAGTTCCTCTGGGTGAATTGCAATTTCTGTGGCTGGGCTACACATATTTGCAAAATTATTTGAAAGTACTGCTTTGAACCTTGCCCAAGCCCAATGATATGCATTAAAGCAGCTGAAAACAGGTGCAGCTGTTTTAAAACTCACCTTAAAGAAAGGTTGCTTTAATTGCTCAAATCCTTAATATTTTCTTTTCAGGTTCAGAATCAAATAAAGTACAAAGCGATTGAATTGGCTAAACACCTTGAAGAGATCATGTCTGAGTGTAAAAAAGTAAGTAAAAACTCTACAGGTAGTCCTTGAGTTACAATTGTTCATTTAGTGGCCGTTCAAAGTTACAATGGCACTTAAAAAAGAGTGTGACCATTTTTTTATACTTATGATGGTTGCAGCATCCCCATGGTCATGTGATCAAAATTCAGACATTTAGCAACTGATTCATATTTATGATGGTCGATGTGATCACCTTTTGTGGCCTTTTGACAAGCAAAGTGAATGAGGAAGCCAAATTCACTTAACCATGTTACTAACCTAACAACTGCAGTGATTCACTTAACAACTGTGACAAGGAAGGTCGTAAAATGAGGGAAAATTCACTTAACAAATGTTTCGCTTAGCAACAAAAATTTTAGGCTCAGTTGTCATAAGTCGAGGACTATCTGTATTACATTTTTCATCACAATTTGAAATGAAATTTTTTTCCCACTACAGTTGAAATATAATTTTTCACAATGTTATTGACTCATACATGATGACAAATTCATTCCCCTGCATTTTTTATCCTTTATCCTTTTTAACTATAAATCAAATGACCACAGAAGTTCTATTTAGTGCATTATACTATCTTGATATATACCGGCTTAAGTAGTTCTCAAATACTAACTTGTTTTTTTCAAAAATACTAACTTGTTTTTGCAATCTTCATGAAAACTTTTTATTCATACTGACAGAATGAAGTAAGTCTATTAACAGAAGAAGAATCTGTTGACCAAGAATTAAAGAAGGCACATGATAAAGCTACTGAATTCTTGGAATTACAACATTGCTTAGATCAAGTCCACCAGATGATTATTCATTTATTAGAAGGTATTTACTTATATTATCTGGCAAAACCATTTTGAAAATTATGGCCACAAAGTTGCAAGAATTGATTCAGGGATTCTTTATTTTGTTGTGATGGAAACTGGTGATTATAATCATTATGGTTGGTAGCATAGTCATCCAGATATTTAGATTGAATTTGGCATTTTTATCCATCTATTGCAGGGGTCTTCAAACTTGACAGCTTTTAAGACTTGCCAAGTTTGAAGACCCTTGATCTATTGTGTCCTTCCCAAGAACCTGGGAATAGGCATATACGGTTATGTGATAGTGTTAAAGATATCATTGCAGGATGTAAACTGTTCCAAGTAAAATTGCCTTGTCTAATTGACTGATGGTGATTTTGTTAGTGTTGGCACCATTGATGCTTAAGTGTTGCTCCAGATGTTTTGGGACTGTATCCAGATGCCTACTGGTACTGTCTTTGCTTTCTTTGTCACAGTCATTCTGTTTGTAGGTTTTTATATTTTGTGATTTTCTCCATTAGTAATATTATTATTATTGTTGTTGCTTGGTTGCCCAGTCAGCCACTTTTTTAGACTGGATTTCGCATTTTTATCCACCCGTTGAGTCCTTCCCAAGACCTCTGAGTAAATTCAACTGATCAATAAATAATCATACAGATTTAAAACTTTAGGGAGCATTCTGTGGTCTAACTTGGTTGATCAACTTATATACATTTCATTAGAAGAGCATTGCAAAGACCTATGTTCTCTTTCCTCTCTCCTTTTAAATTTCCCCATTTTTGAAGCAAACAATACATAGCTTTTAAATCCATGTGCTGTAAGATTATATATTGGTTAGTTGAATTTACTCAGAGGTTCACAAACTGAAATATTTTCTGATGAATCTTATGTTTTAAAAACACCTAGATTCATAGAAGCAAAGTGGAGGACACTAAGAGATAAATTAAACAAATGGTTAGTTAATGCCACCTCATTGGAGATTCCAGAGTTAGAAAGTCAGCTTAGGAAAAGGGACAAAATCCCTGTCTCACATACTTCACAGGATTGTTAAGAAAAAGAAGGGAAAAGTAAAAATGTAAATTCTAATTGTAGCAGAATATAAAATGAAAGTTTACTTGATTCAGCCAGTACCAGGATTATATTGGTTGGTTGTGGTAGGTAGGTAGATGAAGCATGGTAGCTCAGAAGGGTTAGGACACAGGGCTGGCAATCAGCAGACTTGTTTTGAGGCCTATTGCTGCCTCGGGGCAGAGTGTGCTCCCATCACATGATCTACCTCCTGCCATCCCAGCAACTTAAAAGTGGGCAAACGTGAGTAGATAAATGGGTACCACTTTGGTTGGCAACATAAAGGGGACATGAAAGGAGCCCTGGGTGCCCCCCCAGGCAATGGCAAATCCTTTCACCACAGAAGCAATACAGAAGTAGTAGTAGGTAGGTAGGCAGGTAGGTAGGCAGGTAGGTTGATGGACAGATAGGTAGGTTTTTATAATTGTTCTTTTCCCTTCCTCTCTTTTTTACTATTTTTGCTTCTATGGCTTTTCCCATTTTAGAAGAACTTGGGAATGTGGGGGAGACTCTAAGAGTTGTACTTCTAGAGAGTATGGCTGAAGGGTATGCTTCATTGGTCTTATAGCAAAAGAAATATGAGATACGAAAACAGATGATGATTAAGCATTTTTGTTCTGCTCTGTGTCACTGTGGCTTTGATTCTAGTCAAGACAATATGTTATGAGCCAGTAAACTGAAATGACTGTGAATTTGTCCCTTTGTCAGGGAGAGCTAATCTGAGTTGGACCTCATCTTTTTTCCCCTTAATGTTGCCTCATAATATTATCTCAACCAATGTTTCCAAATTAGGTATGTTTTCACATTTCAGGATCTCATGTATCAAATAATTTTGGATAGTTATAGCTTGTTCCTAATTCTGTGACCAACATGTATTAATCATTACGATTACCGTATTTATCGGCGTATAACACGCACAGGCGTATAACATGCATTCCCTTTAAGAGGGAAATTTCAGGAAAAAAATATGCGGCGGGCGCAGCGCTGACATCACGTCACGATGCTGCGCCGCCGCTAGGCACTATTGGGAACGGGATCCCTTAAAGAGGATTCCGCTCCCTGGACATCGGCGTATAACACGCATACATCATTTGCCCCCTATTTTCAGGGGGAAAAAGTGCGTGTTATACGCCGATAAATACGGTAACCTGCAAGGAATCTATTTCTACAGTTGCAATAGTCATTTTCTATCTAATTTGCTGTTTTATTCTTGAGTTTGTTTGCTGATATATACACAAGCACCTCTTATTAATTTTATTTCCAGAAATGTAGCTGCTTCATAAAAACCCGGTGTCCTTCTTAAAAAGAAAACTTTACCAAAATAGATGTTTCTACATACAATTATTTACTGGAAGTTTTCTTTTTAAAAAATAACTTTATTGTTGATGTTTGAAGGAGCCCTAAAACGTATTTCCAAATATTGGAACAAATTACAGCCCTTACAAATAGTCATTTCTATAGTTAATAATTGTGCCTTTTGTACATCATTTCCATAAAATAATCTAAGCCAGAAGAATACAAATTATTTTTTTCTCTTTTCAAATAATGCATAAGTGACTCAACTCCTTGATTTTCAATTGTTTTAGACTTGATTTACTTTGTTTTTTTGTTTTGTTTTCTGCAGGTGCCTATAGAAACAAAAGTCCATTCAGATTTCTTATTAAAAAGATCTGCACTCTAACTGGGAATTTTACAGCTCTCTATCAATCACCTATTTTGCCTGTTAGCTCAACGGAGTATCTTCGTCATGAAATTCCACCAGTGATGAACCAGGATGAGTTGAACTCTGTAGCACAGTCACTCATTATAAGTTTTGAACTTGAAGAGAGACAAAATTCATTCCACCTTCAGGATGGTGGCATTCCCAATGTTCAATCTCAAGGAAAACAACCTGTAAGAGGTGAACCTGCAAACTTTGAGAAACGAAAAACAATTCCAAAAAAATGTACATTTGATCTACCCCTGAAAATTTAGGAGAAACTTTACATTGGGTATATCATACACATACCTTGGGATTGTATACAAATCAACTATGGATAAATTATTGCTTTAGATTATGGATCATTCAGAAAGCTATATTTATATACTGTAAAGATTCTATATCCTAATATAGTAGTGTCATAAATGAATAACTCAGGAGAACTGAAATTCAGTTCATAATTGGCTCACATTGCCATTGATTTTCCGGGTTGTGGAAATGCAAATGCATGTGTTTCTCCATATAATGTATGGAAAGTATTGTATGAACGAATTGCTTTGAGGAGATTTAATTTAATTTTCTCACTAAAGAAATAGAGGAAAATGCCATGGAAAAGGGTACTTGATCCACAAATGTACAACCTGGTCTTGTTTTCATTGCAGATGAAATTTAGATAGAAATATCCAATTCAAAATCCAATTCATTCTGCAGGAACATAGTAAATTTATTTTAAATCTCTAAGCTTATATCAAAGAATTTTTCCCTTTTTCTGGAAAATGAGGGCATTGTTATTTAGATTAATGTTGTGCCTTTTGGTATTAACAAGAGGAATATGCAATCTATTTTGCAGTTAAGTCTTTCCTTGACAGCATATTGAGCCTAGTATACAGCAAAATGGATTTGTGCGCAAGTGCGAAATGCACATAGGCCTTACCATTTAGTAGGAATGTCTTAACCCCAATAAAAAGCTAGATTGGAGATTGCCTTAACCTTTGGCTATGGTTTTTAATAGTTTATTGAAGATTGCTTTAAAAAGGAAGCTGGAAAGGTTATACATAGCAATATAGGTCCCAGATGATACATTAGGTAAATATGATGTGACAGTACAGTGATTTAAACACTTCCACACACATTTTTTGTCATCTCAGGGACTAGGATTTTTTTAAAAGGAGGGAGATAGTTTCTGAATAGTCCTTCCTTCAGCTGTTCTTTTTGTAATGCATACACATTTTGAAAGCAAAAATTGTGCTCTGTTTTAATACTGCTCTGTTAAAGAATCAAAGGTTCACCATCAGCTGAAGATCTTAAAAGATTCTTGTCCGAACACAAAGAGAAGTAAAGATAAATTGCTTTCATGCTGGGAAAAGAAATTCAGATTTGATTGAAGTTTGACTATGTACATTATGTTCATAATCATGTCCTGCCTATGTTTTCCACAAACATTTGCACTTACACTTTATGCATGTAAAATGTCTGTAACATTAAAGTTAAATTATAAAGATTTTGCATGTAGTCAGAATTTATAGGAATAAAAAAATGTTTTCTTTCTAACATAACCATCCTTGTACATATTTAAAATGCTGTGCAAAAGTCATATTAAACTACTATATTGAAATATGTGCCTTGGTTTTTGTTCATACATTTATATTTTAGAATTTTTACTTCGTATGGATTGATTTCATCTGTAATTTTTGTAATAGCAGTTCATACATTTATTATCAGGCAGACTGGCATTATGCTTCTGGCTGGGATTTATATCGATAGTCCTCAACTTACAACCACAATTGACCCCAAATTTCTGTTACGAAGCAAGACAATTGCTAAGTGTGTTTTATCCAGGGGTGGGATTCAACCGGTGTTACTACTGGTTTGGTGACTACATTTTGCACGTGGATGTGCGCTTCGCACAGATAAGTGCCAGACGCAAGCTATGCGCGCATGTAAAAAAACCTTAAGCTGTGCCGTCTGGAGAACTGAAAAGCACAGTACACAGGTACACAGCATTTGAAAAGCCTCTTTTTTCCTGCTTTTTCAACGGCTGTGCTGCGCAAAGCAGCTGACGTTGAAAAAGCAGGAAATAAAGGACAGGTAAGAGCCCAGGCAGGCAGGCGAGCCAAACAGCAGTAAACACAGAACCGGTCTGCTGCTCTTCAGAGCTACTGGTTCTATAGAGCCGGGCAAAACTGGTAGTATCCCACCCCTGGTTTTATCCCTTTTTACAATCTTTCTTGCCACAGTTGTTAAATGAATCACTGGAATTAAGCTAGTAACGGTTGTTAAGTGAATCTGGCTTCCCCATTGACTGCTTGTCAGAAGGTTGCAAAAGATCACATGACTCAAGGACACCGCAACCATCATAAATATGAGTCATTTGCGAAGAGTCTGAATTTTGATCACATGACCAAGGGTAGGCTGCAGTCATAAGCCCTTTCAGTGCCCTTGTAACTTCAAAGAGTCACTAAATGAAGAGTTGTAAACTGAGGATTACTTGTACTGTGCAGTGTACTGTGCAAGACTTCTGGCAACTGCCTGGATTAGTCAAGGCAAGCTTTTCAGAAGTGGTTTTCCATGGTGTTCTTCTTAGGGCTGAGAGAGAGTGATTTGCCTAAGGTCACCTAGTTGACTTTGTGCCCAAGGCGGAACTAGAACTCATGGTCTCTCAGTACCTAGCTTGGTGCCTTAACTACTATACCACACTATCTTTATGAGAGCGGTGTCAAACTTGCGTTGTCATGGCGTCATCACGTGATGCATTGGGACTTTTCCCCCCTTCGCTAAACTGGAGGGGGTGTGTGACGCATTCGGCCAGCGGGCCGCTAGTTTGACATGCCTGCTCTATGAAAACATTATTACTGTGTAATGAATTCGGGCTAGTTTAATCCAAATGGCTATCTCATCATTAGTGTTGATTCCATCACTTCCAAATGGGTCATCAACATTAATTCCATATAGATCGCTATGTACATTTTATATGGCTAGTAACTTAAAATCCTTTGGTTTAAAATTCCTCTGTACGCAACGCTCAAATATTCTTTCCAGTTTCAAGTTTTCTTGTATAATGGTATAGCACTGTTGAATTGGAAGTGTAAAATAGAGAATTCATATGAATTAATCATCTATAAATGTCAATGTGTTTTTTTTAATTAAAAGAAAGTAACCCACATTTAAGAATTAGGGCATGTTTTTATATCCTCAAATACTAAACCTTTGTATAATGTTCTGCTTCAACTCTCTTTTTGGAGTAATAATGCCACCCAGAGGTAAAATAAAGAATTACATATATTTTCCATAGGTATTTGCTCTGTTTGCAGAAATTTGATCAAATTTGATCACAATTGTCTATAATGCAATTATGAATAGCTTGTTTGGAAGGTGCTAATCAAATCTACAAAAATGGTTCTAAGTAATTATTTTAAAATTTCATGTAAACTGAAAAGAACTGAGGTCTCTAATTATGCCTGATCAATGGCTTTATATCCTTAAAAATGTAAAAATGAATTGAGGATAATGTCAATTAATTAAAAATGTATTTTAAGTATAGTGGATACCCAAAAAAATGTATTTGAAAGGATGAACATCAGATTGTAGGAGGTCTAGGCACTTTGAGTGCTCATTGACCCATATAACATCATCATGTGATCATCTGGTATCTCTTTGTAATAGTGTTTTAATCTTCAGTTAGGGAAATCTTCAAATGTTAAACATGTGAATGTGATGTTGAGTTATATAACAACCTTTGAATATGTTTTAGAAGGAATTATAGCTGAATAGAGAGAGCCTGGAGGTTGGATAAAATAATTATATTGAAAAACTGGGAAAGTTATATTATTTCTGATATTAAGGAATGTGGGTTTTTGGAAGTGTGACCTAACTGTTATGAAAAAGTGATATTTTCTATTAATCAAAGAATAAAGCAGTAAATTCTACTGTGGCAAAATTTTTGTGATATTTATGATATTGTGTTATGTATGATATTAGTAAACCAGTGACTTGTTAAATTTAATATATGAAGCCTTTTGTTTTTCTTTCCTTTGGCTTTTATTACAGGGTCTTGTTTAACTGTGTTTTGGGGTGTTTTGTAAATTTTGTATGTAATTTGTATTTTGAAAAATAGAAATACAGTTTTGTTTAAAAAATAAACCCTGCCAGAAATACACCTTGTTTTATAGAAAGCTAAGTGTAAAGTTTTAGCTGTATAACAATCTATGATTTAAATATAATTTAAATATAATTACAATTTATTTGTAGACTACAAATGATGCCATGGATGACTTGAGATACCTCTGATACAGGCTGGCATTGTTGGGAAATGCTCATCCAGGAAGGGAGGAGGGGTTAAATGGGGAATTAGCAATGGATCCTTGCATAACTGCAAGAGATTCAGGATTGACCCTCTCCTCCCATGGAACCTTATCTATCTGTTCCCAAGGGAAAGCAAGCAGCGTGGAGATATTCCTGTATTTTTGGCAAAATAAGATAAATCAGTTAGCTTGACACATGTATGGGTTTTCCTGCTTGCCCTGACAAGAGGTGGTATTCAGCAGGTTCTAACCAGTTCTGGAGAACAGGTAGCGGAAATTTTGAGTAGTTCGGAGAACTGGCAAATACCACCTCTGACTGGCCCCTCCCCCATCTATTCTTTGTCTCCCGAGTCCCAGCTGATCAGCTGGATCTTTTGTTGCCCTGCACAGGAGAACGGAGCTGGAAAGCAGGTTAGTGGGGTTGGGAGGGAATGGAATTTTTGCAGTATCCTTCCCCTACCACGCCCACCAAGCCACGCCACACCCACCAAGCCACGCCCATAGAACCAGTAGTAAAAAAAATTGAATCCCACCACTGCCTCTGACTTATATTGGATATGCAATTGTCTGATTTCAGCCAAGTAGGCAGTACTTTAAACTGCCTAGACATTTTTAATTGAAAAGTAAGTTCTTCTCAGTTCACCATTAACCCAATTGAATACAGTATTATATAAGAGGTTTCTATCTTGTTTGTTTGTTTCTAAAGTAAAATAAGACTTGTTCAATTCCACCCTTCAAACTAAGAATCTGACTGTTGATCCACTTAATTAAACTATTGCTCTTCCTTTCTTATTTTTAATGGCTAGGAGATGGCTTGGACTTATAACAATGGAAGACAATTAGATTAGGATTTTGTATATTAAGTTCTGTTTTTCAATTGGGTACAGGTTCAGCTAGAGCCCCCATTTTTATATGACATACAGATAGTCCTTGACTTATAGCCATTTGTTTAGTGATGGTTCAAAGTTACAACAGCACTGAAAAAAGTGACTGTTTTTCACACTTAGCGACTGTTGCATCATCCCCATGGTTACATGATCAAAATTCAGATGCTTGGCAACTGGTTCCTATTTATGATGGTTGCAGCATCCTTGGATCATGTGATTACCTTTTGTGACCTTCTGATATGCAAAGTGAATGGGAAAGCCAGATTCATTCAATACCATGTTACTAATAACTGCAATGCTTCACTTAAACAACTGTGGCAAAGAAGTATGTAAAATGGGGACCAAAAGTCACTTAACAACTTAGCAACAGAAATTTTGGGCTCAACTGTTGTCATATGTCGAGGACTACATGTAGAAAATAACCAATTTTTAGAAGCCAGATTCTTAATGGTATCATAACAAAATTATGAAGGTATAATATTACTACAAGTTTGAAAGCGAGTAGCTAGTTATATTTCTCATTATACACACTGAGCCATGTACATGGACACTGAAGTGCAGCTGGTATTCCTTAAAAAATTAGGTTTGCAGCCACAAAAGTTCAATCCTGGAAAGAATTACTGAGAAATGCAAGAATAGTGATGTCATATATTTGTTTTAATGCTTAAACATTCAAGGGGAAAAGCACTCATCTGCTTTTATTTCAAGTCATTTTGAACTAAAATCCATTTCCTTTTTGGCAAGCAGAGAATGTACATTTTAAGAGTTTAAAAACTGGTACTTCTAATTAAGCTAGAGGCACTTGAATGATGTTTCTTCAACAATAATTATATGGTATTGCCTGCAGCTTAGCTCCACCCAATAACTTCAGTAACTTTTATTGAAGCCAAAAGGGGGCTTAAATCCAGCAATGATGGACAACAAATATTGCAATTTGAAAAGGCATAAACGGAAGCTCTTTATGTAGGAAATGTCCTAGATACTTTAAATATCTGGTGATAAATTAGCTGTCAGGCATGATTATATGATGTGGAACAAGAGCAAATTTGTCCATCAGTAGCTGACAAAATTGCTCAGCTGCAAGTCTTCAAACTGTTAGCATTTAAAAAAAATATCTACTGAACAAGCTCAAAGATCAAGGAATTTTATTTAGGAGACAGCAATGGAGCTGAAACATTAAATTAAATATATTGCTGGTCTAATTTGGCATAAAAATATCATCAATTCAAAAAGTGTATTGCAGACAATAGTGAAGTGATCTGCTTAATTCTAAATGTATCTTTGCTCTCCATCATTTAGAGACTGACTCTGCATATATAAAAACATGGTAAGATCAGAGCTTTAATTTTCCTAATAGATTATATAAAGCAACACGTAGGCAATGTCTTTATTAGATCACAAAAAAGTTTGTAAATATTTTTCTCTCAGGTTATAAACTGGCATTTGTTTTATGGTTTCTGTTCCCAATTTATGTATCACAGTATATGTTTAAATCAGTCCACTTTCCATCTAAAAATGTTCCACTTTCCAAAGGTAAGGATAAAACTTTTTATTTCAACAACTGATTTTTTATGCTTCCAAAAATGAGGGTCTGAAATTTTTTTTGCTTTTGCTTTTGTTTTTTCCAAAAGCCTTGTAAAAATCTTTGGTAATTTTGGTTTGATCCTAGATAAGTTTATATATTTGTAGACTACTCCAAAGTGAATGAACAGTGCTATTAGAATATGTTGAACATCCTCCACCATCCCACCTTTCCTTCCTGGTACTTTATTTCTAAAAATGATGTATTAATTTAGATACCACCATAGTTATTTTTACAAATAACTCAAGGTAGCAAACATACCTGATATTCCTTCCTCCTGTTTTTCCCCACAACAACTCTTTGAGATAGGTTGAGTTGGGCTGAGATAGAGTGACTGAGATAAAGTTACCCAACTGGCTTTCATGCCTAAGGTAAGACTAGAACTCACTGTCTCCTGGTGCTTTAACCACTAGACAAAACTGGCTCTCTTTAACTCGCTTTAACTTTGTCCATCTTCAGTTTACCCTGATAAAGTTAATTGTCTCAGTGTAGATTTTGGATTCTTTTTCTTGTGGTTCATTTAGAAATCATTATCTGTTAAAGCTACGAGAGCAAAACAAAACCGAAGTAGATACTACATCTTGATTAGGAGACAAAATTATTAACAAAAGAAAGGTGCAATATAACCAATATGTGGAGGTATTTTGGTGGTTTGTAAGTTTTTGAAAATACATGTTTGGCATTATTTCAGTACCATGCAGATTCAGTTTTATTCCACTAGATGGAAGTATTTTATAATATACTACTACAATTTCTGCCCCTCTTTTAAAGAGGGCTAAGGATTTATCTCCTAAAAGTAAGCAATGCTCTGGAAAAATCACCTCTTCCTGCCTCCACCTCTTTCCCAGTCTTATTTTTAAAACACCCACATCCTAACCTATTCCATAAGAAAATAAGTAACAACCTGATAAATTCTATAGTTAGAAAATAGCTATTTTTGTTGTTCTGTTATTTTGTTGTTCTGTTATACATACTGACAATATATTTTTAGCAACCAGATCAAGTTATTTATTCATATAGCTTAGTATTGCTTATTTTGACTGGCAGTCATTTTGTAGGGCTTCAGCAGACCTTTTCAGTTCACCTACTCTTTTAAATTTAAAACAAAATAAAACAAAATTAGATATGCTAGGAAATCTGTAACCAAAATACGTGATCTATCACAGCAATGTGATCCATCCTCCATTTAATCTCCTTAATGGAATTGAGATCCCATAGTAGGCTATGACTGGTTCTGGAAAATGTACTTTCAATATGTATGTGGGGCTGGAGTACAATGGGAAGTACAATTTCTCTCTCTCTCTCTCCCTCCCTCCCTCCCTCCCTCCCTTTTATCTCATCAGTTGTGTAATATATTCAGTAGATAACTCAGAGATAAAATGGTTTCCACTGAAGGGTCCTCCAATTTATGTAGAATAAAAACTTATACTATACAGGAACACTTTAAACAGTACCTTTTCCCCTGAAGTATATATGTCCCAGTGGATTAAAAGCGGTTACCTCCCTAACAAACATTGAATACAATCTTATAAATATCTACATGACAATGTACTATTGTATCACACTGTTTTTATAATATATCCTAGGATTCTACTTTATTTATTTGTTTATTGTTTCTTGCAAAAAACTACCTGGTTGCTAGGAACCAAAAGTTACTTGATGGCATATAATCAATCAATCATCAATCAATCAATATCTACTTTTATTTAGATGAACTAAGTGACACAGCCCAAAAATAAGCAGGAAAACTCTTTTAGAGATTGAATACTTCCACCAATAATTTCACCTCTTTAATGAAAGCAATTTAATTTGTCATTATTACCTAACCAAGTAAATTGAAATCCTAAAATTGCTTATGATAATTACATGATTGACCATGTTTTCAAATGTTTAAGGAGAAAGGGAATAATCGAGTTGTCTGAGGTAGCACCAGTCTCAAATGCAAAAATAATTTTAGTTTTAATAATAACCAAATGTACATTTATCATCACATCATTTGGATATTTAATTGTAAAGAAAAACTAAAGGAAATGTTATAAATGGAAGCCACATCAGGAAAGCCAAAGTAAAAATTCTTGAGTGTAAGAAATATCATGTTTGGCCATTTTCCAGGAAAACAGCTTCTGATGAGGAGCGATGTGTGACTAAAAATTCCACAAGGTTTAGCTTGTCAATTTCACTGCTCCATGGCTAGAGATGACAATTTTCTCTCTAGCCAAAGTAAAGATTTGCACATTTATTACTTGGATACTTGAAATGTTTCCAGTCATTTTGATTTCCCCCCCCACAAACTGCTAACTGACTTAGGTCCTACCGAGTGCTTTTCTGGACATTAATTTAACATACAAAAATAGTTGAAGATCTCATATCATTTTGTCAGTGGGCGATAAATCTTGGTTGACAACTGTCATTGTAAAAGAAATGGCATCTTTTATATTGATACAAATGCTATCTTATTTTCAACTGAGCATTGGAAAGTCTGAAATGACAGCCCATAATCATAAATTTCCCTAAGCTGTTGCCCTTCTGATGGGGGTATTGAAATTCTAGGAATTTTTTAGATAAAATTAAGGAGAAAGGGAACATTAGAGTTGTCTAAGGTAGCACTAGTCTTGAATGCAAAAATAATAACCAAATGTGCATTTATCATCACATCATCTGAATCTCATTGTAAAGAAAAATTAAAGGAAATTTGTTAAAAAAAATTATTGGAGTTGCTGTCCTTTGTCTGTGGAGGAGTCCATGTTGGGCTTTAATATTAGTTTGGAGAATGGACTCCAACTCTGTTCTGTTTTATTTGAGCAAGGCTGTTAATTTTCCCTTTCCCCATTCATGGGAATCTTTGCCTCACTCTGCCTCCTGGTTCATCTGCTCATTATTGTTTCCCTCCCCTTATTCCTCTTCCAGCATGTTTTCTCACAACTTACCTTCCCAGAGCAAATTATAAAAAGCAGCACAGAGCTATGGGCACAGCTATTTTGGAAACGTGCCCGGTTGCAAATTTGCTGACATGTTATCATTTCACCTTCCTATATCAGGGGAGCTTTTAGAATGCAAGAAAGAGTGCTGAAAAATGTTTTGAGGAGTTAAATGATTTCATTACCTTTAAAAAAATATAGCTTTCTGGAAGAGCAACGCCTCGGTTTGTGTTTTGTTTTTGGAAAGGGAATACAAATGCATACAGAAAACAAGGTTAGAGAGCATTAGAAATATATTTTATTTTTATTTGGGACAATGGGGGCAAGGAGCTTTTGGTTATTCTGTGATAGTTCTGAGGATAGGACCCTTACTGGATTATGATTTTTGGACTCTGGTATCGGTAGCCTGGGAGGGAAGAGGGTGAGAAGTGACTTGCTTGTGGTGTGCATAAAATACTTTTTGGAAGGCTTGCAAAAGAAGTGGTCAGATGTAAAATTCAATTAAAAAATGAAGTGGAGAGAATTCAAACGGTAGATGTTAATTCAAATGGAAATTCTAATTTTTCTTCTTGGATTAGATGCATACTAAAATTACAGCATGTGGGGAATACATTTTACTAAGATGCTATCTTGGAGAATGAATATGAAGATTACAAACAGAACATCACATTTTGTTACCATTTCCTCCATCTTATTGAATAGTTGTTGTTTTTATATCAATCCAGCTCATAGCTTAAAATGTTCTAGAAGGGTGAACTATCTCCTAAGGGAAAGGGATTTTTATTCTTTGAATAATAAATTCCGTGCCAAGGAGAGCTGGATTTCAACAATATCTTGAGGGCCACAAGTTCCTCAACTGTTTTATTTGAGAAAATCCCACACCATTTGCAAGGGCGCTTGGGAGAGACACTGTTTTGGGCAAATACACATAGTTGTACTAACAGTAGGATCATAACTATGTTGCCTCCTACAGATCTAATATATCATGTGGAAATCATATATTCTGTTTCATGGATTGAGAATTCAGCTGGGCTTGCATATTCATACCCTTGCATAAATATTCTTGTATGATATTAAATTGTTGGAGAAAAGTAAAAATATCCTTTGGCTCATGGAGTTTTCATATTAAATGTGAATTGTCCAATTCATGATTTGATCTTTGAATGTTTAACCAGGTTCTGTGGCTTTCCTTGCATCTTATTTACTTATCGAATATAGTGCTTAGTGTTAGTGATATAAATGTTGCTCGTCAATGACAAAGTATTGTTAGAGCTTTTCTTCATTCCTCAGACTGTCAGCTGAGTTGATGATGTGTAAGCATGAGCCTGGTGTATCAATTACCTAATAAAGCATGTTACAAAGCTCTGAAAACAGGATGAATTTGCCCTGTAATCTTAACAAGGTGCTCAAATGATTCCGAGGAATGAGTAATGTTCTATAATTGACACTGCACAAATCCACCTTTTGAGAAAAGATATTTTGCTTTTCAAACCTGTATGTTTCTTACCGTCTAAGAACATGGAGTGATGACTGAATTAAAAAGCAGGCAGTCAACTAGATAATTAGTCTGAAATTAGTTCTGAAGTTAGATATTTAATTATGTACTTAACACAACAACATTGTATGCAGTTCGAGAGATCACTAGCTTATCTTCTAGCTTGTGATGCTTTTTAAAAAGTAAATATGCAGTATTTAGTTATAAGAATAGTATATGGACTGTCTACTGTTCTAAAGGCTTATCGTGAATTCAGGTTTATGTGAATGAGTCAGTGCAAAGAATGAGTCAGTGCAATTGTGATAGAATTTCATCTCTATTCATATCAACCTCAGCATTATCTATGTTGTTTCCAGAATATAGAAGGTCTGCACACTCTTGCAGGTTCCAAGGAAACTACAGTTTAGCTTCCAATACAGGAAATGAGAGGAAGATTTAATTCTTTTTAATCCTGCATACAGCCTTGCTCACATGGAATGATTAACTGAGCATTGAAGGGTGGGTTAGTGTGTTGGGTGAACTAAAAAACTAATTGATTCAGCCAATTAACACCGAGGGAGTTAGTTAGCCCCCCAAATCAGGTTTGTTTGACACTAATCTAATTTTCTCCAGTCAATAAACTGCCACTCTGTTCTGTGAACTGTTTAACCCAACATAAATAACTTCCAACATCCGTGATTGAGGCAAGTCCTACTATTCCATTTCTACAGCCATTTATTTTGCCCCTTTGTGACCACATGGGAGGAGCTAATAAAGGGATGGAACCAGGTGGATATGAGTTCCATGGATGTGCTTTATGATCTAAATTTGAATCACAGATTTTAAAACAGGTTTTTCTCACTGTAGCAAACAAATACCAAGAAGTGGTTCCTTCTCCTTTGTAATAGCTAAGAGTATGAACAATAAGGTTGTTTATTTATTTATTATTTATTATTATTTATTTTATTTGTTTGTCAAACATGTACAAGATAACTAGTAATAGGTATGAACAGAGGTGGGATTCTACAGGTTTGCACCTATTTGCTAGAACCGGTTGTTAACATTCTAAGCAGTTTAGTGAACCGGTTATTAGAAGAAATTACTGGCCTAATCCTGTAAGGAAGGCAAGAAGGAAACATTCTGGTGTTGCTTACAGAAACTGCCTCTCCATTAACCCATATTACATTCTTGGCAGGACTAGACTTCCTGTCTCAGGAACTTCTCTGGAGTTTTTCCCCCCTCCTTTGCTTGTACTTTGCTTGTGTGGAGTGACCATTCAAAGTTACAAAGGCACTGAAAAAAGTGACTTAGGACCATTTTTCACGCTTATGACTGTTGCAGCATCCCCACAGTCATGAGAGGCCAGGTGAGGAGATGCGTGCCTTGATGTGAGTGAGATTGAGTTGGCCGTGTCCACCCAGTCACATGACCACCAAGCCATGCCCACCAACTAAGCCATGCCCACAGAACCAGTTGTAAAAAATTTGAATCCCACCCCTGGGTATGAACATAAACACGAACAAAGGAAGTAAATACAAATAAATGGGGACAGTAAGAGAGGGACGGTAGGCCCCCTTTACGGACCTCTTAGGAATGGGGTGAGGTCCACAGTAGACAGTTTGAGATTGTAACTGCAAGGGTTTGAGGCTGTAACAATGGAGTTGGGTAGAGCATTCCGGGCATTGACCACTCGGTTGCTGAAGTCATATTTCCTGCAATTGAGTCTGAAGCGGTTTATCGTGTGTTTGTATCGATTGCTTGCACGTGTATTATTGTGGCTGAGGCTGAAGAAGTTGTTTCAACCACAATAATACATGGGCAAACAATAGATACAAACTCAAGGTATGTTGCAGGACTGCCAAAGATATCCTAGATCAGGGGTGTCAAACTCACGGCATCACGGTGGCATCACATGACGCATTGGAACTTTTTTCCTCTTCGCTAAACCGGGCATGGGCATGGCCAGTGCATGATGCATCCGGCCTACAGGCCGGGCTGGGCATTTGATAGCCCTGTCTTAGATCATATATTGCTTCTGCAGAGAACTTGGCCAGGGGATGAGATTAGATAGTTGTAGGGAAAAAAAGAACCCAGTGTATGAATTATGGAGACTGCAGCTAACCCATTCATATGTCATTTAAATTAAATCATAAAACATATTTTTTTAGACTTATGAATTGCATGCCACAGGAAAAAAAGAGCTCATGAATAACTGCATCTTATTTAATATTAATGGTGGTTTAATTTTACTTAAATTTGCATTAGCTGAATAATATTAATCCATTTATTTCCATATGTTTAAAACCTTTATGATATTTCCAAAGTTAGCATTTTTGGACAATTTTTGTAGGGTTTTGGGGTGATGTATTTACCCTTGAAATTTGAAACTGGTCTCCTCAGTCCTATTCTAGTATAGCTAATTCTCGGCCTATGACCACATATGACCATTAGGAGCTCAAGATTTCCATTGCTAAGCAAGACAGTTATTAAGTGAGTTGTGCCCCCATGTTACAACCCCTTTTTTTTGCCACGGATGTTAAAAGAATCACTGCAGTTGTTAAGTGACTCATGCCATCATTAAAATAATCTGGCTTCTCCCATTGACTTTACTTGTGGGAAGCCAGCTGGGAAGGTTACAAATGGTGATCCCATGATCCCCAGGCAGTGCAACTGTCATCAATACATGCCAGTTTCCAAGCTCCTGAATTTTGATCATGTGACCATTGGGATGCTGCAACTGTCGTAATTGTGAAAACTGGTTTTTTTTCAGTGCTGTTGTCACTTCAAATGGTCACTAAACAAATGGTTGTAAGTCAAAGACTACCTGCAACATGTGATTACTTAGTATCTGCCAATCACAATAGGAACAGGATGTGTCAAGTATTTCAAGTTCTTCCTCCTAGATCCCATTATAACGATGAAGTGAGAAGAAAATATAAAATTTCCAGACATAACTTTGGGAAGAACATTCTAATTTAGGACTTCTCGTTTCTTTTTCTATTTTTCCCATCATCACCATTTGTTCTCCTCTCCTCCTCATAGTTCCTTTGATAGCAAAAGAATTGGCCCTGAAGTTTCACTGCTCTGCTTTTACAGACTGTTACACGATTACAGTATGCTCTTCTACTCTTACACTGTTCTTCTATTTCACAGTTATACTATTATACTGTCATACCTTTTAAGATCAGCATTATGTGCCAAGTCTTTTCTTGATGTTTCTCATGCTGCTAGGTCCAATCTCTTTAAAAGAGTGGGTAGCAGAATATAGCAGAGAACCAGTTTGGTGTAGTGTTTTTACAGCATTGGTCTAGAAACTGGGAGACCATGTGAGTTCTAGTCCTGCCTTAGGCACGAAGCCAGATGGATGAACTTGGGCCAGTCACTCTGTTTCAGCCCTAGGAAGGACGCAACAGCAAACAATTTATGAAAAATTTTGCCTAGCCAAAAAAATAAAAAAAATAAAGCAGAATAGCAGCAGAAAACAGAGACTAGAGGCGAAGAGCCAAAACTGATAGTTTTCAATTTACAACAGTAATTGAGCCTGCAATTTTGGTCCTAAGTCGTGAGGGTCATAAAGCAAGTCATGACATGACTGCATTCAGTTTTATGACCTTCTTTTTCTGGTGATTATTAAGTTAACGCTGTAGTTGTTAAGCAAACCCATTATTCTCTATGGGCTCTCTTTTTTCCAGGAATTGGAAGTAAACATTGATTTCTGTCCACAAAAAAAAAAGCAAATCATGGTCACATGACATGACACCTGGTCACATGACAGGGGCTAGTTGCTGAATGCCCAACCACATAACTATGGGGGAAGGGCAGACCCAGAAATTTTGAATTTGTATCATAAGTCCATTTTTAGGGTCCATTGCAGTGGTGGGATTCAAAAAAATTTACAACCAGTTCTGTGGGTGTGGCTTGGTGGGTGTGGCTTGGTGGGCATGACAGGGGAAGGACACTGTAAAATCTCCATTCCCTCCCCACTCCTGGGGGAAGGATACTGCAAAATCCCATTCCCTCCCCACCCCATTAATCTGCTTTCCAGGTCTGTTCTCCTGTGCAGGACAACAAAAGAAGAGCCAGCTGACCAGGAGGCAGATAATAGATGGGGGCAGGGACAGTTAGAGGTGGTATTTGCTGGTTCTCTGAACTAATCAAAATTTCCACTACTGGTTCTCCAGAACTGGTCAGAACCTGCTGAATACCACCTCTGGTCCATTGTAACTTTGAATGGTTCCTAAGCAACCAGTCACAGTTTCAAAACTACCTGTGAGGCCACTCTCTGATTACTCCCACCAGTGATCATTTAACTTCTCCTCCAGTCAGGTCTGATGAAATGTAGCAGGTTTTACATATCTTGTGGGTTGATGGAATAAGGGAAAAAATATGACTTTAAACCCAGTTCAGCTAAGGATGACATAAGCCACAGTCTCTCGAGGACTGAGGAAAGATGAAGTCAACATTATAGGGGGAAAAGATGATGTCGAGGAATGATTAAATGTAAATGGGGACATGCAGGCATAGATATCTAATTTTGATTAAGAATCATGGATTAAGGCTTTGTTGACCACACTGAGATATTGAATATCTTTAATCTGAGCCGCATAGTAGATTTTATGCTGATAAGTTTATTTATTCAATCCTAGTTCATTTTTGCAGCATGTGCCCTATTCATAAAAACTATTAAAATTCCGTTTTTGTAGTCAAGAATCTGGCAAACCAAATAAAAGATTAAGAAGCCAGAGAATATGCTGTTACAGGCCTGTTGACATCATGCTTCTTCCAGTTGAATTAGGACATGATTGTCAACATCCTGTAAAACTTGCAGTTGATAGTGACGCTGTGTTGCAGGAGTTGGAGGGTAGAAAATCTTACTAAAACTGGGAATTATTGTTGTGGTAAAGGCCTTGGTTTCTGTTTACTGCCTGGAACACTACCTTTAACACTAAATGGAGCTCTGCAAAATGAGTAGTTGTCCCTCCATGTACATATAAACACAACTGTGAGTAGTATTCAAACACCTTTCAAAGGACATGGCTACTTTAATGCCAAGACACATAGCTTTATTATTGTTATTGATCAGATTCAGCCACTAAGTTGTGTCCAACTCTTTGTGAATAGGACTAAAATCCCTAAGAAGCCAAATAGCAGAGAAAAGAATTTAATGGGAGTTGGTGTTGTTAAACAATGAAGACAATAGAGATATCATTCTCCTCAGAGGTAGGCACACATTTCTATTGTCCCACTATCAACCCTACTCAAACAAGTTTTGCAGTTTTGAAAACATGACATCATGAAAGACCTTCCAATGGAAATTACAGTGGAATGAATGTATGAATTGGCACCTATCCTATACAACACTTGGAGAAAAAAAAAGCCATCACTGCCTGCCTGTGGTCTTTTATTCAACTTCAAGTGTTCTCAGTTGACAGTTCTTGGTGCATAATTGCTGACGTATTTTTTTTGTGATATTATTTTCATAGCTTGATCTCCGAGCCTTAATTAATTTCCTTACATACCCCTAGGATATATTTTTAATGACTTGCTTCATTCTGGCTAGGGTAAAGGTTAGCCTGTAATTTAGTCACAGTAAACAGATGGGATTTAGGCTGCCAACAATGAAAAGTCTGCAGTAACACGTACAGCAGAGGCAGACAAGCACATACACCCCTCCTTACATGGAAATTAAACCAGACATTTTTTGAAAGAACTGGTGAAAGAGTAAAAAACAGACCTACAAGCTAAACAGCTTGTAAATATGTAAAAAAAAAGGACAAGAACAAAGAATTGCATTAATATTTTGACCATAAGTAGGAACAACAGTTCTGCTGTCACTTCCTCAGATGAACAGTTTTTCAAGTGGATTACAAGGCTGAGCAGTCAGTTTTTGAGAGGTGGCGTGTGGTAGATCTGGGGGGGGAGGGGGGCTGGTGAGATTGCCATTGATTAATGGATGTTGTGATAAGCAGGGAAAAGATCAGTATGGACTTATCCTGGTTTCAGCTGTCACAGCTGCATATCTTTACTCTTCTAACCCTATCCGTCTCTCTGGGAGCCTTTTAAAGTACCTCCTTTTTCTTTCTGGCAAATAATTTAACTAGATGCCAAAGTACCCAGAAACAGCTGTTTCTTTGGAAATTTGCTTCAGGCTTACATATTTGGTATGGGTAAGAATATTGCTTGCGACAATGACTCCTTGTGGAAATGGTGACGAGGGGTGCGGGAGCCATGGGAATTGTTGTTTATCAAAAGTGGTTTCGTAAAAGATAGCAATTTGGAACAAGTGCCAGCGCTCTTTTATTTATTTATTTCTCATAAGACAACACAATATTTAATATATGAATGCGTGAGATTCATTGATTTGTCTGAGATAAACTACTTGCATTGAAGCACAATTTGATAATGTAATGAAAGTTCCACGGTATTGAATCGGTGTTTGCTTCTTCCACATATTTAAAAGTTTTGCCTGGAAGATGAAGGGAGGTTATGGTAACAGGTAGGCTTTGTTCATGAGAATTGTCCCATGTGTGTCAATAGACCTATTTGTCAGAGCATAATATACTCATATCTTAATGTGCATTTATATGCGAAATATTTGAAAATCAGTTGGCTGAGGAAGGTGACTCTAGAAATTGAATAAACAAACAGTTCTAAAACCCTTTGATACTTGGAATGAATGCAATGGAATTACATACTCAAAATGCAGGAAGGAATTAAGTATTTGTGTCTCAAAGCCTTTCTTATCTGCTGTCCAGAGATGCTAGAATGCATCTACCGTTATCCCCAACCATCATAGGGATAGCACTGATTTGGAACTGGAAGCATGTGAGAACTACACCAGTAAAAACCAGCTAGAAACCATATGCAGGTCACTCTAAGCTCTTTGAAAGCAGAACACGGTATGAATCAGCCTGTTCTCATTGTCAGGAGAGGGAGTTCCTTAGTTCCAGGTTAGATCTCTCCCCTGACTAGTTTCCACCCTTTGCTTCTTGTCCCACCCTCAGGTGCTTTGGAGAATAAATTGACCCCTCTTCCCTGTGACAGCTTTTTGACTATTGGAAGATGACTATAACATCACCACAAGCCTTTTCTTCATTAGGCTAACATACCTAATTCCCTTAGCTCTTCATCATATGGTTTAACCTCCAGAACCCTTACTGTCTTTGTTGCTCTTCTCTGCATTTTTTCTAGGACTGGAATTGGACAACTATTTGTCTAGGGTGGAATAAGGATTCCTGCCTAGGGCAGGGGGTTGGATTAAAAGACGTCCAAGGTCCTTTCCAGCTGTGTGATTCTAGGATTCTTTCAGAATAATACTTCACCCACTTTGAACATGATCAAAGAAATGATAGGAATTGAAGTAAAGAGTGACACTGGTGTAATATATAAAAGAGAATTGGGTTCCAATGACTTTCTAAGGATGAAACCAAAGAATTATTACTATTCTTGACTGAATACAAGAGCTGTCTTTTCTTCATTAATAAGATGAAAATCCCACTGAACCACTCTTGAACTTCTACATGGATGTGTCCATGTTATTTTCTTGGTAACATTTTACCATACCACATACTATTTTTTAATATTCACATAAACGTATTGGAAGATGAGAAGGGACAATGAGTTTAGAGTTTGTGATGGATTAGGCCAGATGCATCATGTACTGGCCACACCTGCCCCCGGTTTAGCAAAGGGGAAAAAAATTCTGATACATTACATCACACCAACATGACGACATGAGGTTGACACCCCTGGATTAGGGGGGTTTAAGGAGGTGGTTAATTGTAAATTGTAAACATGTAAAAAATATAAGAAGATGGCAATTTTTACATAGATAGACAAGATGAACATTTTTAGTGATTTAAAGTAAGTAAGGATTTTCAGAGAGAACAGCAACGCTCCCAGTCCCTTCCTCTCTCTTTGTCGTATATTCCCTCCTTCTCACACATACACAACAGTAGGATGAAAATATTTGGAATCGAATGAATCAATGGATTTGTGTTTCTCACACACTGCCTCTTCTTTAAAGTACCATATAAACTCTATTTATGAAGGGCATGGAGCTTTTAAAAGCATATTGTTATCTGGAGGTGGGTGGGAAACAGTTCATTTTTCATGTAAGTAAAAATGGCAATGAGCTTGTTCTTTAAATTCTAGCCTTTGAATATAGTTAAAATCAAGGACCTTATCTATCCATAATTTGCCACTTGGAATTTTCACTGAATATATTGGGAGAGCTAAGTACAACCTTATGATTATCTCACTAAAATCAATGAAACATGATTTCCAGATCTACATTTTGCCTTGGCTGTTTTGATTTTAATGAAATGACTAGATTCTTCTGCAACCAAATTCAGATTGGGTAACTTATTGCCTGTTCTATCATTAGAGCCTTTTGCTCCTTTTTTGTAGGAGAATTTGCTTGCTACTTTTTCCATAGCGTATGTTAACACTTATATATGACAAACCTTACTTTAGTTATTTGTAGCTGAGCAAGACACATTTGATGGAAAACTATTTCTGCATCAAACAAGCAAATAAATCTTGGACTTTAAAAAAAGAACATTACTTTACAAAACATATCTGAGAACCTTTGTATTTCAAAATCAAACTATTTATTTATTCAACCATAATACCATGTGTCAGCCATGTCTTGTAATGTCTTCTGTCATATAAAAGCAAACAAAGTCATGTTACATTAATGCCTTGCCTGAGATCATATGACTGACTGGCTATAATTCCATGCCCCTTTGCTATTAAAAACATGACCCAGAATGTTAAGCAGCATTTGAATAAAAGCACCTACATTTTGCACATGGTTACAAAAGCTGGGGAGATTATTTCTGATTTCAGTGTTTGTACTGTGTGCGTTTGTTTGAATTATCTCATGCATCCCATGAACATTATTGAAATTGGATAGGAATAATAAGTTCATTTTTTCATAGATGTGCACCCCGATTGTATACTTGTTTACTCAGAATTAAATCCCATATATGTATTTTGCTCAAGGAAGCCTGCACTGGATTACTGTCTTTTAAGTTTGCAGGTTTTTAATACTACAGCATCCATGAAACTCCTTTCAAACTGTTTTCAGGTTTCTGTAATATAAAACTGTTGGTTGGAAATGAAATGTACACTTCTTTACCTTGGAGACAAAGTACAAATTTGGCTGAGTCACTTTCTTATAAGATAAGAAAATCAGCTTTGTGTGTGTGCCTTTTTAAGAAGAGGTAGTGCTGGCAATGAAACTGTTGGGCTCTAAGCTTTTTGTCCAACCCTTATTTTCAATCTTTAGCTACTGCCTTACTATAGGTGGGAAATCTAAACTTACAAACTCTGTGCAACATATAGTCAGATTAGCTAGAGTTTTCTTATTCTCAACTTCTTTCATGAAGTATAATTCCATCTTCAAACCACAAATATTTCATATAAACAAACTTATGTTTGTATTCACTTTAATTAAATGAAGATTTTAGTTCAGAGCTCTACAAACTCAGAGAAAGTCAAGGATTTTTTTGCCCAATAAGACAAAGATCTTGGTTTTCAATATTAGGTCTCTTACTAGGGAAAAAAAAAGGTATCTATGCAATTTCTCACCCACTTTTGTCTTTCCTGTTATTCCTACTTGCCCATGGCTCTCTTTCCCTACTCCAAACCAGCAAATGTGTTCACTTTTCCAATAATTCCCTTCAGCATGAAGCGGCTTTTATGCTCTTCAACAAGTGTTTATGGGAAAGTGTTGATGCTTATTAATCTGTTTCTTGTCTAGCAAGTGGGCTTGTGCATGATTTCTGGCAAAACTGGCATTTTTGATCGCTCCCAGTGTGTGCTGCAGAGTGGTTACACTGAACAGATGTGGTTTGGAATTGTTGTTTTTTGTAATTATCCTCATTAAATGAAAGCGTATGTCAATCAGCTAGGTACTTTATACACACCAATCACTTGCAAGAGATTTACATGTATATATTTTATACACATATGTGGGAAAAATATCTAAACAATGTGAGTACTTCATTAGATTTAATAATTTGGCAAACACATGCTAGTTACTTGAGATCTGTTGATAAATAACCTACCAATTGGTTTCAGGTGCTTTGTGGCCTTATGGCACAAACTGTGTGGATTGAATCCTTCAGAATGAAATACTCTAATATACTTATATATTATGTACATTGGGTAGGAGACTCATACACAATTCATCAATATTAAAGGAAATAACCATATCTCCCTTAAAACATCTAGCTCCCTTCAGATATTTAAACTTTGTCAAAACACATTCTAGTTTTACCTCACCTCCCTACATTGAACAGGAATTGAGTCATTCTGCAAACAGCAGCATTCCTTCTCCCATTTTTCTCCACAAGCACTTTGTGTAAGGCTGGTACATATTCTCTCCCTAGTATACATTTTGAATGCCAGAAGATTTTAGGGAGACACGTTTCCAATCTATAAAGCGTAGTATAGCTACCGTATAGATCCAGTTTGTCTATTTTCTGTTAGTGTTCCTATGCAGGTAGTCCTTGATTTATGACCACAATCAAGTCCAAAATTTATACTGCTAAGCAAGACTTTTAAGTGAGTTTTGTCTCATATTTACAACTTTTCTTTCGCCAGTTGTTCAGTGAATCACTGCAGTTGTTAGTAGCACAATTGTTAAGTGAATCTGGTTTCCCCATTGACTTTGCTTCTCAGAAGCTCACAAAAGATGATCTCATGATCCCGGGATACTGACATAAATATGAGCCAGTTGCCAAGCATCTGAATTTTGATCACATGATCATGGGGAAGTTACAATGGTTACAAGTGTGAAAAACAGTCATAAGTCCTTTTTTTTTGAGTGCCATTGTAACTTTGAGTGGTCACTAAAAAACTGTTGTAAGTCAAGAACCACCTGTACACAGCCAAAGTCTTTTTTTTTTAAGTTTGGTGCCACCAAACAGAAAAGGAATCATAGTCCCATGCCAAATGGCTTAGCACTACCTAATAAAATATAAAGTAGGATTTCCCCAACTGCACAATCTTTTGTTTAAATGGCTTTTCTCCCAAAAAACCCATGTCCTTCAAAACTATATCATCAATCTCATTCTCTACATGCTTCAGAAATCTTTAGGAAGAAGTGCTTCAGGTTTCATATGAACAGAGTATCTCTCTGCTGTTTATCAAAGAAACCCAACTTTTTTTCAGACATATTTCATATTGGTTTCTAGCTAGGTGCCTTAATCACTACACCAAAGTGGCTCTCAATATGTGTAGTCCTAGTAATAATTATTAGGCATACTGCTGAGATGAAACTAAATGTCCTACTGTAATAACAATGCGTAATAAAGATAGGTCTATGATAGCCTTGTGCCAATCTATCTTGATTTTAGTATATGCTCTGATTTTAGACTAGCAGTATTTTAGTATGTGAGCTGATTTTAGACAAACAGTATTACAAGTGGGGTACTGAATATTTTCTCTGTTTACAGTGGCCACCATGGAGAAATAATTTATTTCATTTCCTGTTATAACCTGGTCTTTGTATCTTACTGGACAACTAATTACAGTTTATTTGGAATTTGCAGTATTTACTCAAATGGGATCACTTGACGTGCAGTGTTAAAAATAGCACACTATCAATGATCACTATCCCCATTAGTATGCATATGCAATTCTCAGTTTGATTAATGACAATTATGGGACTATAGTCCAACATACATCACAGGCAGCAGATAAGTACATAACATACAATTGAAAGACATGCAACGGTCTTAATCAAGGCAGTGTTCTTTTTTTTTCTTTTGTGATTACATTTTAGAATTTAATTACCTTCTTTTGACTTCCTTCCTTCCTTCCTTCCTTCCTTCCTTCCTTCCTTCCATCCTTCCTTCCTTCCTTCTTGATACATACATTAACATTCTCCTTATTGATACATACATTAACATTCAAAAGCAGCTGTCACACTGTAAGGAAAGAAAAACAATGAAATAATATTTTTCTGACCTTATATGTTAAAATCTGAATCTAGAAACCTTTATTTTCTCATAATAAAAGTAATATTTCTCTTCCTCATGAAACATACAATCTATGTGGGTTTTGTGTGTGCAAACAGTATATGCCAGTGTCTTTGCTATGTGCAGAGTTCTATCATTGTATTTGGGGAATCAAGAATCTTGGTTTGGCAAAAATGGTCACTTAGGCAACAAGGTGGCTTAAGATATAGTTCAAAATAAGAGGGAAGCTTCTTCCTTATTCTCCTCACCTAACTCCCCTGTCAGAAGATAACAGAATTTCATAATAAAACAACCACAGGAAGAGATGAAAATCTATGTTTAGAATCTTTTTTTTAAAAGAGCACATGTTTTGTTTAAATGCGTGCACATCCTTCTGGCTAGAACATCTGTTTCTAACTGGTTGTTCCTCTTGGCTGCTTTTCAATTGGATTTCCTTGAGCAGGTCCAAAGCTTGTCACCTTAGCCAGGGTCTGTTAGCTATCACCACTGGTCCCACATTAAGTAGGAGGTTCAGGGCTAAGCTAATAACTCTTCTGCTTTCTGACTGATCACAGCATTTCTTGTGGTGGCTACTTATCATGTTAGCTCCTCAGGGAAGTTGCCTTCTTTGTCTGTGTCTTTTTGCAGAAACTGTTTTCTTCCGTTCTCTTCTGTCATTCCCGCAGTTGCATTAGGAATAGCAAGATAATTCTTGCTTGCATGAAAATGCTGTTTAAGCCTCACCTGCTGTTTGCATGCTGCTCTAGTCCACTTAGTGCTACCTTTTACATCTGAATTATCTGCCTACCTGTATTCCTGACTCCTTTCCCCCCTCCATGATTGCTTATGATGAAAGAAACAAAATGGAGTGCCTAGGAACATGAAGGCTGGTTTTCAGCTCAGCATGTTAGCATAGCAGCAAGCTCACTTTCGATGCTTATTTTAAATATACTGAATTGTTTTATTTGGTAGGGAGTCCCCCCCACCCCCCATTTCTGCTCTCCTCCCAGCATATCTAAACAGATATCTCACCAATGTAGCTATGAAAATACTGGCAGCCTTGACATTTCCACCATAATCTCTGGATTCTGATGCCCCCACCTTTCCCCCTCATCTAAGCAAAGAGAGGGCTTCAAGATGGATTATTCTAACATATTAGCTATTTTGCCTTGTATGAATATGAAGTCATTGGATAGCTTTGCCATCTTTTCCTCCTTAATTGATTGTGATAAGAAAAGCAACGGAAAGAAAACATTTAATTCCTATTCCATCCCTTGGGGGAAGAGCCAGCTCTTTCTATCCCTCTCTTGAAGCTTAAGAGGGTGGAGGCCAGCCAGATCTCTAGGGAAATGGTGTTCCATAGGATAGGAACTGCCAAAGAAAAGGCATGCTTTATAGATCTCGCTAGAGGGCAATATTTAAGGGAAGGCTGGCCTGGAGCATGCTTCCTCTATCCAATCTGGTGAATGAGCAGATACTTTCTGGGAACAACGGGAAGATGACCCAATCAGAACCACATTTTCCCAATTCAATCCCACATACATAAAATTAAATATTAGACTTTTACTAGACAGATCACTAAGGCTATCATATCCGGGCTGCAAAAATCAGGGCAACCACTAGATGGCAACAGAAATAGAGAACATGCTAACTGGTGTCATTTAATGGACTTTTGGAGGCAAGAAATGGCACCCCAAGCTGAAGAGAGTAATAATATACTCTTCTTTTCTTCTAGATGTTATGCAAGGGAGTTAGAACATAATCTAAGTTCAAACAAGCTTCTTGCATAAACCAGCTGACTCTCCATTTTCTTCATCTGTAGTAACAATGGGACAACACGTGGAATTAAATCAAATTATGGAGTTACCCTTGTAATTTGCTGAGAATCATGTGCCAGTGGAGGATGGAACCAAAACAAGACGAGATGCCAGAACTAAATTAATCACCCTCTGACCTTCTTGTCTCTTTCCTAAGCCAGTTGTTGGAAATGTAACAGACTGTTTTATACCATTAGTCTGATCTGAGCTCCTGTAAAAAGCTTATTATTAACCAAAGGGTTGCCATTAAATTTGGATTCAGGCTATCAGGTTAAACTTGCCTATTGTAGAATAGAGGTCTATTATTCAAAGCTCCAGAGTTGTAGCTAGTTCTTAAAAGTCCTTAATGTGCCCCTTCGGACTTCAGAAAATGACCAAATTATGTTAGAAGGAGAAAATTTTGAGATACCTTATGGAATATAAGAACATTGACCTTATTAATTTTTGTTAACATTTGAAATGCGAATGAACATAAAATTAAGATTTTGCCCTGGCTCCACCTGCTACATTTTTGAAGTATGGCTTTAGCAAAATATGCCATGAATTCTGCAGAACCTCTAGCTGGGAGCAGAAATGATTTTATGGTCTCTGGTGAATGGGTTAAGAGTTCAAGTGATTTTTCTGGCTCTTGTAGCCTTCAGTCTGATAGATTGGATGATCTACATCACTATTTTGTACATGTTATAGCCAGCCAGTATAGCTAGATTTTATATTGTCTTTTGATACTGATTTTATGAATGGTCTAACTATGTACTTTTATGTGCAACATTCGACTTATTCAGTTATGTCTAGCTATACAATCAGATCTACAGAGTTTCATGCATGTAATATATAGAAATAAAGGGAGGTAGGATGAAAAAATGGAAGGGAATATATATTAATTGACTGATAATGATATGGAATTTACTTTGGGATTTTGAAGCAAAATTTAGCAGATCATAAATAGCATCCATTATGATCTTAATACTCAGTTTACATTAACACCATGTAACAACTTTATAATACTGTTAGTACTACTTCATCCTGGGACTATCTTAGAAATGAACATTCTGATTTTTAAAAAATTTAAATATCCAAATAGATTTGTTATAAAAAATAAATATTATCTATTATTGCTTTGTGGGTTCGGATCCAAGTAATCTTCATTTTAAGCCTATGTTAACACAAAACTTACTCATTGTTAATACAAATTTTTAAAAGCCACATCAGGATAAAAGGTCAGATCCTCAGTTGGAGTGATGGGTGATCATGAAGTCATTTGTCACTCAGCCTCTATTAATAACTAGAAATCTGTTGACATAAGAAAGGTGCTTGGTTGTTAAATATAAATTTATAATATATACTTGAAATTATATACATTTGTACATTTGTTAGCATGACTGTTAGCATGAATATTACAACACATGTACAATATTTGTTAGCATGAATGTTAATCTTCAAAATATATACTAAACTTGCCATTTTAATTTTGGAATCTGAACGGAATCTGAGGTTGGACATTAGAGTAACTAGAAAATGCTAGTAAAATATTAATGACTCAAATGAATACTTTAGCTTATTGAAATGCACACACATGATGATAATAAGTATTCAGAGCTTTTCATGTAGCTTTGGAAGGTTAAAGAGAATGTGCCAAAATGTTTCCCATTAACATGCTTTAATTATTCCAAAGGGTTTTTTCTTGATGTTGATTTTAAAAATTCATTTCTGCCTTCAGGTCATTATAAAATAAATACCTGTTTGGGGAGGCAATCCTTTCTATGAAGAATGGTATGATAATTCTGTCACATATTGTCTTAAGTCTTTGTATCATTGACAATGATGGGGATTATAAACCTATGTCGATAATTAATAATACACTTGGCCTTTTCTATACCTTTCATGTGATACTAGATCATTGTTTTAGCATGCAGTCCTTTAGTCATCTGGGAAAGAGGGTTACCAGGAGTACTAAAGTGTTGGATAGTAGAGTCCTCTTTGGACTATGCTGTCATTCACTGTTGGATGTCCTTGAGGGCACTTGAGTAAAGTGATAATTCTGAAGAGCCCTCCGTGACAACACAAAGTGTTAAAGAGGAATATAAGTCAAGCTAGAAGATTGCCCTTGTTGGCACTTTTCTCTGAATGAAGTTGTTTGAGGACAACAGCTTCATAGGTCAGATAGTACAAAGAAGCAAAGATAACTCAAGAAGAGCTGGGAGATCAATCTTGAGATCTAAATGGTCACCTGTTTCAGTTCTTTGAGATGCTTGCCTTACATTATTATTTGTGGAACTTCAATTTGTATATTTAGTCGGTTATCATTTTATAAACTGAAATGTAAGCATTGTATAGAAAACTGATTTATGTAATAGAAGACTAGGTGCTTTCCAATGAACCATGTAAAACAGTTCATTAAAATGTTTATGCATTTGGCCTCTTAATGAAATGGAAGTTTTACTGCTGACTTATAAAACCTTGGCAATGTTTAGGCTAAAACAAAAGGAGTTGATAGTTATTTAATCCAAGTTGTGATCATCTTCATCTTCTCAAGTTCACATCATCATCATCATTTTCATTCTTCTGACATGCCATTATTCAATTTTGATTTTAGTGATTTAGACTGCTTAGGAAAAAGATAAACATATTTGCTTTTGTAATCCCATGTGGCTAAGAGATCTTTCCCATTCAAGACTTAAAAAAATACACCAGCTAGATTCCTACTACATCTCTTGAGTACCAAAACATCAGAAGAGTCATGCTAGATCTGATCAACGGCCCATGCATTATTAATTAAAATATTTTTATTTTCCTTTTAATATACAGTGCATTCAGAAAGTATTCATTCCCACTTTTGTCAATTTTGTTACGCTGCAGTCTGATTCTACAGCTTATGAAATTCATTTTTTTCTCATTAATCTACACTCAGTACCCCCTAATGATAGAATGAAAACAGAATTTTAGAAATGTCTGTAAATTTATTAATGCTCACAACCATCACAACCATGACCATTCTCTGTCTTTACTTCAAGGTTACATTACAGAATTTTACAAGCCTGAAAGAATTTCTCCCCTCTTCTCCTTTTACTCTCCAGGAAACTAGGGAAGGCTCTTTCTGAAATGCTTCTCATGCTCTCTGAGAATTTAATTGCAGGAGCTATCTTATACAGAGCTAATTCAATATACGTTGAGGAGATTTGTGGGTGCTCCATTGCCCTAGGCTTTCAAGAAAAGATTGGATAAACATTTATCCAAGATGGTATAAGGCAGGGGTGTCAAATTTGTAGTTTTACATTATTGTCATGTGACTTATTGCGGCTTTCCTCCCCTTTGCTAGACCTGGGGTGGGCGTGGTCAGTGCATGACACATCTGGCCCGTGGGCCACGAGTTTGACACTCTGGGTATGAGGACTTCTGCCTTAGTCAGGAAGTTAGACTAAAAGACCTCCAAGGGACCATTCAGTTCTATGATTCTTTGATTTACTTGATGGTTCTCCAGCCTTCAGTCTTTTCTCCTGTCTGCCAAGATCATTCCCACATCCCATTGTAAAGATTTCTATTACTGTACATGAGGCAGAAATTTCTATGATAGTAATTGCAAAATTTGTGGAGCATCTTATCTTTAATTTTCTTTAGGCAGACAGGAGGCTCTGTTATACCCAAAACAAAGCACTACAATAACTTATATGTAAGTATACTACAACTCTTGGATTGCACTGGGAGACCCAATAAAGATCAGGAAGGAATTCCTAATACACTTATAAATTCTGTTATTTCAGTTTCAGAGATTCTTGTGCAGTAGTTGCTTAATCACAGTTTTAAAAGAATTTACATTAAAAGGAGCTTGGAAACAGCCTGTTGCCAGACTAAGTATCAAGTTTCTAAATGACCGCTCTTTTCTCATCTTACTTGAATGAACATGGGCCATCAATTTCTTTGTTAGGTGAAGTAAATGTAAAGCAGTGGTTTAGCATCCTATACATTATCTTGCTTTTATGGTTACAAATTGGATACTTATGTGCACTGACCCATATCTCATACTGGTTATTGGTAGCTAGTTGCAGGTTATTGTTCCATTAGTGTATTAGGGCCTCAAAATGAAATCTAGTCCAAAAAGGTATCTAAGGCAATTACATGATTGGAACAATTTTTTCTGTTTGTGATAGTTGTGAACTATATATTGTGACAGGGGTTTAAAAAGAACCCCAATAAAAGGTCAATTCATTGAACTAATTGTCTCAATTAATATTCACATTTTCTTGTTCCAAACTTTATAAACTTACATCTAAGAGAGTTGAAACCTCTTTTTCTATCTGGGTTTTCCCAAACTCTACTGACTTTAATTGTAAACGTAAATGCCCCTTGGTCCTGGATCATATCAACTTGATGTCTATAATTGATAGGCAAACATTTTTTACAGACGGTTAAATGGTAAGTCTAAAATATAATATCTGCACCTATGTATGTATGTATGTATGTATGTATGTATGTATGTATGTATGTATTTGATTAAAGTGCTTTTGTTGAGGGGTCAGAGACATTAGGAAGTTAAAAGAAAGTGTCTGCTTCTGCACTTTTAACCTGTTTGCTTGATGTGTTTCAATAATTGATCCCATATGCTGGCTCGTAGAGAATTTCTTGTCAATTATCATATTGCAAAAATCAAATTTATTTAGAAAGGAATTCACATTTGGATTGGGACACTACACAGAATGCCCAGCAATTTACAACACTCATTTAATAATAAAAATTATTAAAAAGGAATAGTTGAAAGCACTAACAGAAGCTTAGAATTGGCTGTTTTAATATCACAATTTTTGTGAGAAAGAAAGAAAGAAGGAAAAAGAAAGAAAAAAAATCCAAAATTAAATCTGAAATGGATTAAAATGGATCCCTGCATGATAATTGCTACATAATTTTGTTTGGATAGTAATTTGTGGTGTTATTTTTATGGCTGACATGAGACACAGTATGTTTCCCAGGTTTTGCAATTGCCAACCGACAAATGGAATCTGTCAGAAAATATTTGCAGCTTCCCTTTCTGAAGGTTGTAAGACTCTGGAATATAATTGCATGCCACAATTATTTAATACAGATATCCATGAAATATTTTTTTGACTAAGTAATAAGAATTGCAGACAGATTCAGCACAATATTCCTGTTCAATATACTTTACTAACAGCAGTAGATTAGTTTACAAGATTTCAGATCAACAACTCTTTCATTCTGCAAATGGCAGCATCCTCTATGCTCAGCACTAAGATCAACCAGTTTGGATGGACAAGACACTTCAAAAACTTCAGACTGTGGAGAAAGAAACTGTTTGTTATTGGGGTGGTAATATTGGTGAAGTTATTACCGTACTTCATTTAGTACTTCTATTGCAAATTGCCTTGAGCAAGTAATACTGCTTAAAAATTGACATACATCTGTTATGATAAACATCAGTTATTGACGTAATTAATCAGCGGAATTAATCCTGAAATTGTGGGATCCTTCATCTCTGGGACTTTAAAAAAAAAAAGATTAGGTAACCATTAGTTCTGGATGGTAAAAGGTCTTCTGTCTTGGGCCGGGCGTTGGGACTAGAAGATCTCCAAGATCCCTTTCAGTGCTATGATTCTATGATTTATTATAAATCATTAAATGTGTTTGAAAGAGGCACTTCGCCAAGTGAAGTAGCAAGAATGATCAAGATTCTCGGGACTTCCGGTTGCAAAGCTTCGGCGGCGGCAGGAATCCGCGATTGTGTGCAGTTCCCGCTGCGCTCGCTGCTGAAATGCCCCGATCCAGCCGGATTTGGAGGCTGTCGTTACCCCGGAGAGGTAACGGAAGATAGAGGAGATCCGGGGAGGGGTCTGGGAATATCGCAACCCCTTTCCTCAGCTGGCTAGACTCCTTTTTCCCAAGGCGGTGGAGCGGCGGTCAGCAATGGCCACCACAAAGAAACCTTCAGCTGGACAAGATTGCGCAGGAGGAAGTGTTAGAAAGTGAAAGTTTTTGGCTGAACCGGGACATTAAGATACATCCAAATACCCTGGAAATTTAACTTTTTGAATGATATACTGTTTCCAAACAAGATTGTTAAAGCGGCGAATGAAAGTGTTAAAAGGGAAAGTTCACTCTCCTTCCTTACGGAGATAGAAAATGGACATTGAAAAACCTGCTTTGGCACAGAAGGTAAAAATCAAAAGCTTTTTGCTATAAGTGGGAAGGGAGAGGTTAAAAAAAAACTTATATTAAGATTTTGCTGGAGGAGACATCTTGGAGTTTATAAAATCAGAGATTAACTGCAATAAGACTTCAAAAATATATTTTGGAACTTTGTAATTGATATTGCCCCAGGAGGAGAAAGTGTAAAGGGAAGAAGTTGCTAAATGAAACATTTCGTGTTTGTTTGGATTGCTTGATGACCTTTGGACTTTTGGAAACTATTCTAAGATTAAAAACATTTGGGTTGTTTAAAAAAGAAGAAGAAGAAGAAGAAGAAAAAACCTTACAATGGCATTATCTGTGGAAGAATTAAAAATGGAATTTGAAAAATTAAAAGAAGAGGAACAAGAAGGCAAGGGCTCTTTTGGATCTGTTTTCCATTTCTTAGCAATGGCAATTTCTACCTATCAGGAAATACAACAACAAGAAAATTGGGAGGAAGAAGAAGAGGCCATCTTTAATGGACAAATAATTTTAGCCAAGAAAGAAGAGAGGAAGGAAAATGGAGAATCTAAGATTTAAAAAAACAACCAAGAAAGAGAAAAATAAGGTGAAAAATTGATACAATGTCAGAAAGCAACAGAAAAGAGGAATACAACAGAGAGGGGAAGCTAAAAAGGTGTAGATTAAGAGATGGGGGGCGGGGTTTAAAAAGGCCAGATTGGATAAGAAAGGAAGGGAAAAAGGAAAAAGACGTCACAAAGGCTTGAAACAAGATGGAAAAAAGCAGATTTTTTTTAGAGACAAAGGGTAAAGTACAATTAAAAAGAGATTCTGCAAAAGTACATAAGATTGTATTGTAGTATTTGTATTTGAAATAGAAAATTGTTATATTACAAGATCTAACAAAATATTAAAATGCTTAAGATTTAATGATAGAGTTCAATATTTAATAAAATATTAAAGGGAATGTGTAAAATGTTTAAGATTTAATGATAGAGTTTAATTTGCTATTGTTTTAATGTTTTTATAAACTTATTATTTTCTTATTTTAAAATGTAGTATGTAGAATGTACTAAGCAGAATCAGAATGGAAATTGTGTATTATTTTAAGTGTTAAATTTAGGGGAAAAATAGAAAGGTGTCATATTTCAATTAGTGATCACAGGAGAAATTTTGTGTTAAAGAGAAGAGATAAATAGATAATTGGAAAAGAACAGACAAAAGATACAAGTATAATGATTTAAATTAAGATGGAATAAATAAAATAGAATTAAGAGAGTGAAAAGAGGGGAGAAGTTATATAGAAAATATAGAATGGTAAATAAGATAAGTAATGATATACAAGGTGAGCATGAATTTGATTTATGTCTGTACAAAAAGATGTAACCTGGGACTAAGCCACTTTCCAAAAAGAAGTTTTATGTTTCTATGTTTTGTGTTTTGTGTGTTCATGTTTGATTGAGAATTAATAAAACCTTGGAGGAATGTTAGAACAAGGAAAGTGTAAACAAGACAGATGAAAATATAAGTATAATGAATAAAAACATATAAAATAGACAAATATAGAAAAGAAATATAATTGAATAAAAGCAAAGGGAGAAATAATGAGAAATTGGAAAAAGATATGCATGTGTTTATATGGAAATGTGATAATTTAGAACTATGCTGTATAAAACAATGTTTTATTTGCCTTGTTAAAATTTACAAGTAGCTTTCAGAAAAGAGGTTTTATGTTCTTATGTTTTATGTTTTGTTTGTCTTTAAAAACTAATAAAATTTGTTTTTTTTTTTAAAAAAGATTCCCAGTGAAGTACACAGGTACAGTATGCAGAGAATGATCAAGATTCCCAGTGAAGTGCACAAGTACAGTATGCAGAAACAACTGGAAGGTGCTATAAAAGAAGCCATGGGAATCTTAGAAAGGCCTGTCTGCTTGAACTATTGGAAGTGAGGTGCTTTGTTTCCACTCCTGTGCATTGCAAAATGCTTCTTTTGAAGGCTCCACACAGCCCCAGTGCATATGCTTCATAGTGTGGTAAATGGTGCTGAAACACAGTTGAAGCAGAAAGGTGTTTATAATGCTTCCTGCCAACAGGTGCAATGACCAACCTGGCTATGTGGACAAGCTAACTAGGTATAGAAAATTCTTTAGGTAAGGCTTCAGTAATTTATTTTAAGGGGCAACAATATTACTGAGTGCAACTAATTTTATGAATAAAGCAATCCAGATCTATCAAAAGTTCGACATATTTAAAACATTCATCTACAGTATTTTGACAATGAGGTAAGCATGAATAATGCAAAGGACAGAGATATGCAATGTGGTAGAAAGACTTATGAAGTCTGAAAGCTGTGGCTCAATATATCTTGAAAGCACCAGGGTGGAAAAGCTGCATTCAGAAATAATGGTCACATATGTGTCGTTGGCTACTAGAACCCTATAACACAGCAGCCTATTAGAAAACCTAAATTGGATTCCCTCTTTGATTTGCTCAAGAACAGTGCAGATGGTTACATACCACCATGCATGTTTTCCTTAATGAAGGAGACTTGGTGTGTGATAACCTATTGACAGAGGAAGGAATTCATCAGATGGTATTTTGCCAGGGCATCTGTGAGGATCTTTAAAAAAGTTAAGAGGGTAGCCACAACTGCATCATCAAAGCTAGCCACTTTAAAAAAAAGAACTTAAGATAGAGATGTTGCTTTCATTATGCTATAGTGACCACCAATTTGCTTCAGGAAAGAATTTGGGAATGTGTTTAGTTTTGGCTAATTGTTAAAGTTATTTTAGGATATGCAATGCAATATTTGTTATATATGTTTTTTGAAATGGTAGGAAACACTGCCATTGATTTTCTTCAGTGCTAGACAGTGTTTCATAAATTGCACAATGATAAGTATCTTTAGGGGCATCAGACATTCTGAGCAAAACAGATGCAGCCAAAGGGAATTCCATAAAGATATCTTCCATCTCCTTGTTAGTACATACTATTTGTTTTAGTCATGGGTAATCTTTTTTACCATTTAATTTTACACATCAAGATATTTTTGTACCACAACAATGTCTTGTTCTTTTCTGTCTGCTCCCTTCAAGCTATCTTGATACAACTCTGGATGTTCTACTGCCATATTGATTTTAGGGGGTGGGGAATTTTGGTGGGTGGGTGGGGGGTATTTGGGGACTGTCATGTGTGTTTGCTTGTTGGGTCTGGTCTCTGGGTGTTATGTGAATTTCATTGTATGTGTATACTGTGTATATACGTACATTGACAATAAAGTATTATTATTGTTATTATTAAAGTCCATTAGTACAGGTAGTCCACAACTTACAACCACAATTGAGCCCAAAATTAATATTGTTAAGTGAGAAATTAGTTAATTGAGTTTTGCCCTATTTTATGACTTTTCTTGCCACATTTGTGAAGTTAATCACTGCACTTGTTAAATTAGTAACACCAAAGTTAAGTGAATCTGGCTTTCCAATTGACTTTGCTTGTCAGAAGGTCACAAAAGATGATCACATGATCCCAGGACACTGCAATCGTCATAAACATGAACCAGTTGCCAAGCATCTGAAATTTGAGTATGTGACAATGGGGATACTGCAATGGTCATAATTGTGGGAAATGGTCTTAGGTCACTTTTTTTCAGGGCCGTTGTACCTTCGAGCCCTCACTAAATGAACTGTTGTAAGTCAAGGACTAGCTGTACTTTATTAGTACAGGGGGGGGGGTATGTTACCCATCTTCTGAATACTCCTATCTCCTCTGCCATCCAGTTCTTGCTGACATTTAGGTACTTATTACAACCTTTTAAAAGTCTTCTCTATTTCAGCACCCTTTCTTTTATCTCCATTTTTTCTGCCTTTATTGCCAAACCACTTAGCTTTTCTTCAGGCTGTCATTTGCAGATTACTTCATATTGCATTCTTTTCCAGCTTTTCTGGGCTCCTGGCTTTCTTTCAGAATACTTTACAGATTTTTTAAAAAAAGACTATTATTAGTCAACTAATTTAATCTATTATTATTAATCTACTATTTAGGCTAGAATCAGAGACTTTATTAGAATAAATAGATTACATACTCACTCTACAAATGGGTGGAATGGAAAGGTCATATTAGAAATTATAAAAATCATCATACTGATCCACATGCAGAATGATAAGCATCTTTAGGTTTATGCCATTATATGTTAAATTTTAAAAAAAATTAGCATTCTTTGAAAAACATTTGTTTGTGGCGTTATATGTAAACTAAGGAGCTATATAAGTGTATTACATCTGTCTAAAATACAATATAAAGAAGAAACATATGAAGATTTGTTTATATTTATATGCACATGCTTCTGGATGTGCACACATAGACACAAGCAATAGATTAAAGATATGTGCAAATCTAGCCTATCATGGTCCTCATAATGGAATATAACTAAAATGCTGACAGGAAGAGTATTGGATGGAAATACTATACATATTTAATTCACCAGAAATGTACCATAAGGAGGCTTTTATTGTTCCTAAATTAGTTTATTATTAGAATATTATATTTGGCACAGATTAATTTTTAAAGTTCCAATGATGAACTGAAGCCAGAAAACAGAGGTGCTTGAAGATGAAAGAAATAAGAGTCAAATACAAAATCTTTAGGTAAAAGGTACAATTATACAAATAAGTTATTCGAATTATAATTAAATTGGTTTGAGCTAGGGGAACCAGCTGCTTTGACAGTATATATATATATAAAAAGTGTGTATAAGATAATTTAAAAAAATAAATAGCATTTATTGATAAACTATAGAACCAAATAGTAATGCATACAATATTTAATTTTTTAAATTTTTTAAATAGACCGGCTTTAAGGCTACCACTGCTTTTCTCTATTTATCTTGTATTGTTTTGGCATTTACACTTATTGAAAATTAGTTATGTTTCCAACTGAATAATTTCCAGATCAGAAGCTCATTAATTCAGTCACGACTGGCTTTGGCAGAAGTTTCATTTAAGGGACAAGAGCGCTGAAGTTAGAAACATGTTTGTCTCTTTTTTCATGAATAGCCTATGTCTATTCTCTATGAAATTGATGTCAAAAAAGTATTATATATTTTCTGTGGGAAATAGAAGGCTGCCCTCTACTATCCTTGTCAGGTCGTCGTATCCTTTTAATCATACTTTTCATTTCAGTACATTGAAATTTCCGTTACCAAGGACAACATCATAAATAAAAGTGTTTGTGAAATTTTTACCTGCAGCTTCCTAACTTTGTGCATTAAGCATGAGACTAGCAGAGAGGTGGTCAAATGTGAAAATTTATAATCATTTATTACGTACGGCTGAAGCGAGAAGGGAATAAAAGCGTGAAGGCATACATCTATAAACTGGAGCAGAAAAGCTTAAATGAAAAGTAAAGTGAATTTCTGTGTCTTGTCATAAAGTAATGAGAAGCTAGAGCTTTTATTCATAGCAACCCAAGATGCATTTACTCTCAATCTAGCTTCAGCAGTAAATGCTCTTCTGATGTATTGTTTCACACTTGCAAAGAAATATTTGTGCTCTACATAATCGTATAGTTAGGAGAATTACTGCACGGTTGAGAAGATTCTATAAAGGTTTATAGCTGATGATGTTACTGTAATTTAATCATGATCTAGCTAATGTAGTACTTTAATATCACAGGTTACTTTTTTATTTACCATTTATTAGTAACTGACAGAGTCAATCATCACTACATCATAAACAAATCATGGAGAATTCTGGTGCAACCCTACAATGCTGGATCAGACGCAGTGTAGTGTTTTTATAGAACAAGTCCCATAATGAGTTAACCATCGTTATTTAACTGAGTGTTGCTCTTCTTAATTCACTGGCCAGTAAAAACGCTGGTTCATTTACTCTATGAATACAATTAGTATGATATGTGGTAAAACACACCAAAACATGTTAACAATCGCTATTTGTAATGTTGAGAGTTGGCATCCTAAAAATTTTAAGCATCTCAGAAATATTAAAAATATCTTGACGAGGTTCTTTTCTCTTAGGATTTATATAAGTTTATCCTCATGATCAATATATTCATCCCAAACTAGTTGATGGTTGCCTTTGCCTGGAATTTTAGCAGCAGTGTTTTGTATTGGGCGTCCTGTGGTATTCCAAAGATTTATATGAACTGGTAATATTGATTATTAGTTATGGTTTTCTTTTACTTTGTTTGCTTAACTGAAGCTGTCCTTCCAAAATTATTATTACTGTAATACCACTGAGAGAAAACAAAAATGCCGATGCAGAGCATGGGTACTTGGGTCTTGAATCTTGGTGATCACTGCTTTTATATAACCAAACCTTCCACATCATGGTATTGCCAGATGGGGTGGGATTAAGAGGCCCAATATTCTCAGCCAGCAAGGCCATCAGCAGATAATTAAAAGAAAAATAGTTTGAGGATGGGACAGTTTCATTGAGTAATGTCCATCTTCTGAGGTTATTAGATGGAGTGGGAAATAAAGATACATTAATATATTAAACATGCCTGTAAATGCAATTAAGTTGAACCACTTATATGAATTAGTTTCTTGGACTGTAATGTTGACATACATTAAAAAAAGGTGAGAGGAGTGTGCAGCTACCAGAAATTTAACTCATTTAAATTATTTGCACAGTATGTGTTATTTACTTGGTAACTCTTAATTTGGGAGGTTATATTTGTAAAGTAGGTATTTTGCAAAGCAGCAGAAAGCAGAAAGGTGAAATGACAGCAAAGGTTTCCTGAAAGCTCTGAGGACAAAGGCCAAGAGCTGTTTGATATTATATGTGGCACTTTCAACTAGTCCGGGATTTGCTGTGATAAAGGCTGTGAATGGAAGATGCACCTCCATATATTTGGTTCAAATCACCACACGTGGCTATGGCATGTTGAAAAGGTGTGCAAGAAAAAAGTGCTTCATAGCAGAAAATGCTTTTTGAGTTTTTTAAAAAAAAAGTTAAAATGAAATGAATTTATTGTACTGTTTTGTCTTCTTATTTTGAAAGATCAGCTGAGCTTTTCATAGAAATAAAAGGTTAGAAATGCCAGGCAGAGCAAGATAACATGGAAACCCTCAAACTACTTTATTTGACTATATGTCACCCAGGGAATTGAAAGTAAGGAAGCCTGAAACAAAACAAGATGCTATGGTATTTGCAGCTCCTGTAGAAATGAAACCACCTGCTCTTAGCTGACTGTATAATCCTGATCATACAAAACCTTCAAAAACTCAAAAATGTATTTCATTGTGCATCGCAAGTATTATATTTTTAGGTAAAGCCATTTTAACTGAATATGTGCTTTAGAAATCTTAGTTATAAATATAAAAGCTAGTATCACTAACACAAAGCCAAAAAACAACAACAACAACCCACTATATTGTTGAGAATTTGATTGTATAAAAAAATATTTCAGCACCACAATATACTTTTTTGATATCTTGCTATCCAATCTTCCTCCAAGAAACTGAGGGCACGCAATGAGTTCTTCCTCCTTCCCTCCACTTTATTTACACAATATCTGATAGATTAGAAGTTGTAGTTCACTTAGGCTATGATCATCCTGCTAGGCTTTAGGCCCGTGATGGCGAACCTATGGCACGCGTGCCACAGGTAGCACGGAGAGCCATTTGTGTGAGCACGCAAACCTCAGGCACCTGCACTGAGCATGCGTGCACCTCCCAGCTAATTTTCAGCCTGTTTGAGGCCATTTTCACCCTCCTGAGGCTCGAGGGAAGCCTCTGCAGCCTCGGGAGGCTGTTTTCGCCCTCCCAGAGGCTTGAGGGAAGCCTCTGCAGCCTCAGGAGGCTGAAAAATGGACCTTCTGGAACTACCAGAGATGCCGAAGTGGGCCCGTTTTCAGCCTCCAGAGGCTCCAGAGGCTTCCCTTTAGGCTACGGGAGGGCAAAAATGACCTCCCCCAGGCTCCAGAGTCCTTCCGGAGGCTGAAAATGGGCACTTCTGTTATTTCTGGAAGGCCCGTTTTTCAGCTTCCCGAGGCTGCAGATGTTTCCCTCGAGCCTTGAGAGGGAGAAAACGGCCTCAAACTGGGCAAAGATCAGCTGGGAGGCGCGCACATGCGCGGTTCAGGTAAAGGGCTGGGCTGAGGGTGTTGCGCATACATGCACAGGGGGGCACATTGCATTGTGGGTGCCGGCACGCACACACATGCTTTCGGCACACCACAAACAAAAAGGTTCGCCGTCACTGCTTTAGGCTGTGTAGAATTTAGATCCTAATCTTCTACTCCAGTGGTGGGATTAAAATGTTTTCACTAGCGGTTTTGTGGGTGTGGCTTGGTAAGCATGGTGTGGCTTGGTGGGTCTGTCAGGGGAAGGTTACTGCAAAATCTCCATTCCCTTCCCATCCCACTAACCTGCTTTCCAGCTCCGTTCTCCTGTGCAGGGCAACAAAAGAAGACCTATCCAATCAGCTAGGACTTGGGAGGCAGAGAATAGATAGGGGAGGGGCCAGTCAGAGGTGGTATTTGCCGGTTCTCCGAACTACTCAAAATTCCTGCTACCGGTTCTTCAGAACTGGTCAGAAGCTGCTGAATACCACCTCTGTTCTACTCTATCTGTTCCACTATCTATTTGATAGGAAGATGAGGTGAGGAACTAAACCTAGATGGTCAAGATGGTCTCCTTCAAACTTCTGATGAGCTGTGTGATACCCAGAAAAGCTCTTGACCTGAAGCCTTAGTATTTAATATCTTATAGGAATCCTCCAGCCTTTAAACTTTAAGTGACTTCTCCCTTGCTACTTCTGACTAAAGAAAGACAGAATTTCTCTGCTACCAGCTCATTTTCCTGATGCCATATGGAATTAGTTCTCCTTTTGCTTCGAGAGTATTGAAAGCCAAAGAGGAAAAAAAAGAACAATGGTTTCATTTTGTTTCTTTGTCCCGTAGAAGAATGGCATGGTTTGGGAAGGTGACAGTTGCTTCAGAAGCTGCATCTGTCCTATAGGCTGGAACTTGCCTCTGGTGCACTAAATCATATACGGAAGCATGCTATATCTATTCAGCCATTAGTTTCCCCCTATTTTCCAGAACTAAGTTAGTTTCTTACTTAATTCTGGAAATGTGGAGTTACAGTAGTTTGGAAAGCTAGAAGAATAGGGAAAGGGAAGAGAAGAGAAAGGGAAGCAAGGCCAGGCCAGGCCAGGTGAGGGAAGACAAGATGTGTAACTAGAATTTTAAAAAAAGTATTTATTACTGTAAGTTTAAATACTGCTGAGTATTATTCAGCCCCCAGGAAGCCTTCCTAAAATTCTTTTCATTTTATTTTTACTTTAGAGGTAACCCACTCATCAAATCAAAATGACTGAATTGAATGGGGATCTCCAACCATTCAGCATATTAAATAATAGTGCTCTCAGAAGCAGAATGTATATTGGCCTATAATTCTGTACATTTTCTCTTTTGGATTATAAAGCTGAGGATCAGGATTACTTATTAAACTTACTTAAATAATGGGGTTCATCTTACTACTGTTCTAACAGACTCTAGGCAGATCTAGCATGAATGTAAATTTAAGAAAGATTAACAGTTAAATTAATATTTCTTTAGCTTGTATGTAAGAATCCCTGTACTGAAGTAGCATCCCTGACTTCGTTAATTCATAACCAAGAAGGCAGCAATTTGGTGGTTGGTTGGACTAGATGACCTCCAAGGTCCCTTCCAACTCTGTTATTCTGTTGTTGAATATAGCATGGTTCCTGGCCCAATTATGATAAAATATTTTATATAGCTATCTTCATTAAGAACAATAGTTGATATGATTTCCTGTGATATCAACTGTATTATTTGCATTTATGACAAATAATTTATCTGTAAAGTTGAGTTTTAAAAAATTATACTTGATAAATGCTAAGACAAAACATGTCCTCACATTAGATCATGAAATAAATGAATATAATTAATGCTGTGTATTTCTTGTCTTTCTTTGTCTAACCCCCCATCAGTTATTTAACTGCAAGTTAACTTTCAGTATAGTAATCTATTTACGTTAAAAAACAGATTTATTAGATTGTCAAATTTAAATTATTTGTTAAAGTCTTCTTCATTTAGATTGTTTATTGACTAGGAGTGAAATTCTGACTTTGGATAATTTCCTTCCTGTTTTATTTTTAGTATTTAAAAAATGTGAGCATTCAAATTAAGGTTGCCAACAGTTAAAAATCTCCACTACGTTTTATGTGACCCATTTGCAATTGATTGGTCAATCACACAATTAAAATATTGTTACATCCAACCATATATAATTAACATTTTGAGACTATATATGATTCTATACAAGTCATACATCTATGACTCCTTTTTTTGAGAAAGTATTTTGAAAACAAAATTCATGGAAAATTAAAATTAATGATTCAATTCACCAATCATCTGTGTGTGTATGCCTGTGCACGAAGATCTCCTTGAAGTGAGTAAAATGTGACTTTCTCTTGAGCAACTTTAATTCATGCCTAGAAGTGCTACTTGAGAGTGACCAGTATTTTTATTATGTTCACAAAAACATTGTTCCACAAAGTTATAGGACTCATTGAAAGCAGCTTCTGGTGCAAGGGAAGGAGCTCTGAACATACATTTCCAAAAGAGTAATAGGTGCAAAAGGTATTGTAAATGGATTTAAGAACAGGTGAAATTACTAGCACTAAAAGTTTTAACAAGAAAGAACTGAAATTAAAAATATAGACATATAATTTCTAATTTATGTACTGATATTTTCAGTCAACAATCAAATCCAAATGTCTATTTGGAAGGCAGAAAATGACAGCACCAATCTGGCTGCTCCATCAGAAAATGGTGCTGTCAGATTGCTTTCTTATCCTATAATATTTAATCTGTAGGGTACATAAGATTCTGCTTCATCATATCATGGTTTATCAATATTCTGCTGTTTCCTCTTTGGTATCTCTCTTCATTATATTTCTGGAAGAATAAGTAGAGTGTAGATGATCTTGAGAGAGAATGATTCAAAATCACCTTGTGGTTTCCTGTGACAAAGGGGAATTTGAGTCTTTTGAATCCTAATCCAGTCCTAATCCAATTTTTTAGTCACTAACTTGACTGTTTTTTGCACCCTCGTACTATAGCTATCCCTACCAATGTCAGCATATTTGCTTTGTTTTGTGAAACTTCTGGAGACTATCCAAAGCTTTGATTTGAGATAATCTCAGAAACAAGCACCACATGACTTTCCTCTCTCCTTCCTATAATTCAATTTCAAGAGGCAATAATAATTGTAAATCTACCTGGATGTGGTTAATAAACTGAAATTTATTCCAAATTTGATGGAAATATTTCTAAAGAACTTTAAGGATCTATCCCTTCATGGTAAATCAGATCAGGAAACAGGCATTGCAAAGATTTACAGCAATGTTACTTTATTATGGGGTACCATAATAAATAATAAATAAATAAACCATAATAAATCCAAAACCTGCCCGAGTTATAACCAGATTATTTTTAATTTCAATGTCATGCCTTTTTAGGACTAAGTTTTTCTTCTGTTTTTGTACCTTCATTCAGGTTATCTCATTTCTTTAAAGCTATTTTTGCTTGTTCAATCTTCTTGAGCTATCATTGCCCATATGATTACTGTGACTTCAGTTGAATATTTGTACAATCAGCAAGCCTCAATGTTTTTTAGATTTCTCATAGCCTCTCCTGTTGCCAAAGTCGGTAAATTAAAATTAAACATAATGATTTTAAGATTGGATCAGATAAAGAGAGGGCAGTAGAAGAAAATTAAGATGGGTAGGATTTTGGAAAAGTACTTCTTTTTTTAAATTCTTATCGTTTCTAATTTTGTCCCACTTTTCCCTTGCTTGTGTGGTCCCTGGTAGATTCTCCAAGGCTCATCTTTAGAATCTGAAAGAAGTCTGTCGCACACCACTGGTATATACTGGGGGAAAGCAACTTTGCTCTGCTTTGCTTTTAGTTACCTTCAAACAGGATTATAGCAAAGCATTTTAGTTAAACTTTTGTCTTTCCTCATTTCAATCCTTTGAATTATTCAGATCTTCCATATAAAATTAATGGTTTACTGGGACAGAGAGATGTTGTCATGGTTACTGTCCTTCCTGGCTAACATAATGTATTGTCTTCATTGATGGGAGTAGAATAACTTAAGAGTGCCAATTGGCTGATAAATAACCAATGACATATATTATTCACAAAAGATAGAGGTACCCCTCTGGGGATCTACCAATGAGTGTTCATAATGGTATCTGACCAATAAACATATTTCTCTGAAAAATGGTGGAGAATATACAGCATGGAGATCAACCATGGAGATCAATTACTTTCTAGTATGGGAAAATCCAGCAAAAAGTGTTACCTTATATATAAAGTTGCGGGGAGGAAACTAAGACAAGTATTAAGTAATCTAGGAGTATTGAAGTTATTAGGATATTCTGATGTTGAAGTTCAGGGCAAATGATGAAAGTGCATTTGACAATTTGAAAGCTTCTATTTATTTAACTTTTGTTCAGTATTTGTAGTTTTAAGTGTTGAACTCAGCCATAGACTAATTCCCTTACATTGCTATTTACTTCTAAGAACCCACTAAGATCTGGACTTAAAGATTAAATTGGCTTTGGGCCAAGTACTGGATTATTTAATGCTGCAATCACTAGCTCATTAATTGAGCACATTATGGGCTGCCAATCAGTTTTGCACAATTTTTGGTCCTTATTCTATTTTAAAACCTTTTTTTCCCATGATAGCTTTTATTTTTGTCCTTGATTGTGTGATCTTATAATAGTGACTGCAGCATGAAAACACTTTGAAGTATTCTATGACTGTGAGTGGTGCCAGTCTACAGTGGCAATTTGGGAACCTTCTTCCCAGTCTTTACTTTTTACTTTGAGCTGTAGGAATCGCTCTGTGAAAGGAAAAGGATACATCCTCCATTAGTTGGTTGTTGCCAACCAGGCTAAATATCAGGGGTCATTTTTTTAAAAAAAATCTATGTGTATCTACAGAGATTCACAACTATGGTTAATTGTGCATTTCCTTTTAATGTGTATGCAAAAATGATCTTGTAGAAATGGGGATCATTTATCCTGAACGGACATATTTGAAATAATGCCTCTGTTATGTTGTTAAAGTAGATCACGGTGTTTAATCAACAGTCTTGGGCCAATTTCTCTGTTTGAAAAGCTTTCCTTGCCTTCTTTCTGTCTCTCTGCCTTGTTCCTTGGATGAGAAGCATTCTTTTACACAATAACCACTTTTCTCACCAATCTATCATATCATATTTGCATCATCCTATTTACATTTGCATCAACATCCCATCCATATTTGCATCATCAACTTCTATTCAGTGTGCAAGGAAATGTATTAATTGACTACAAATTTAAGGCATTGTCAAAAGTGTCCATGGTATATTGCTTAAGCCCAAAGGAAGAACAGTTACTGTAAATTGTCAGAGATGAAGTGTCAGTATTATATTGCTCAAACCTGTGGGGTAACATATTGATTTTTCTTTTTAGTTTGTAAACATGGAAACCATTTAAGATCACTGCAAGTTACACTAAATTTGACACTAAAGATTCTGTCTCGGAGTTTCAACTGCTATGTTCATGAATCAGAAACATTGGGAAGCTGCTGTAGTCTACAGTACTCTCGAAATATAGTCATTTAAAACGATATCACATCATCCATTGCTTTTAACAGTTCTAGATGTTTCAAGTCATTCATAATGCAATTTATCCTAGTTCATACCATATACCAGCTAATTAGGAAATCATGCTGATGAACCTAAAGCATGCTCTGATGTGAAAATATTGAGAGAATGCATTAGAGAGATGGCATTCAGCAGGTTCTGACCAGTTCTGGAGAACTGGTAGCAGAAATTTTGAGTAGTTTGAAGAACTGGCAAATACCACCTTTGCCTGGAGATTTTACAGTATCCTTCCCTTGTCAGAACCTACCAAGCCACACCCACAGAACTGATATTGAGCTCAATATCAGGGCTTCTACTTTCCTTAGGTAACATGTCTAGTAACATGTAGTGCTGGAAGCATCCTTATCTGAACCCTTGGGAACAACCAAAGTGCTCCCAAGGTAGATAACATGAATCAGTGACACAGACAATGTCCTCTTTAACGTGGATTTTATAAGTGAGTGTCTGCAATACTGTGTCTGAAAGGCTGCATCAAGTATAAGTAATCCTTTGGTATAATTTATAAACATAAAGGAACTTTTGTCCTATTTAGGTTAGCCTTTATAACAGCCATCATCCTGAACTAGCATAAATTCTTGGTTGGGAATTTCCCCATCAGTCAGAACTGAAGAAGCATTTTGGATGAGAAATGAAAAAAGAAACAAAGAACAAGAAAGTCCAGTTTACTTTTAGAAAAAAACACTTTTGGGACAACCATGACCTGGATGATTGAGAATCTTCATAGACATTCCTTGATCTACTTTTGTGAAATTGTCAGAATTCACTACTTTTCTCACACAAACTGCAATTATTCCTACAAGACTAAAATTCCTGTCTTGTAGAGTAGTTGAAGCAGATCACATTTGTAGAATCGTACAGAATACTGCTTCTTGATGTTGAAGTAATTTTCATACCTATAAAACTATATGCAGATTTTTGAATACATTTTACTAACTATTCCTTCTTTATCATGAACACTATAATGTTACATTTGCAGAAAATAATTTTTAAAAAGCAACATGGAAGATAGTCATGCAACTTGTGACAGGGCCTTGAATTCATGACATTAAGTCAATTTTCACATATTTTCCAGACAGTTGTATGGAAAACTGGAAGTGATTCTTGCTATAAAAAGTGTATGTTATTTATATCATGTTTTCCTTAAAATAGAGGTGAATTTAGCATTGTTTTGCAGTTTGAGGATTTAATTTTGAAAGTGCAGAAATTTCAGCAAATATTTAAACAAATTCATGATAAATTCATCTCAGTTCTTTTGTACTTGTAAATATATGTTTCTTTAGTCTAAAAGAGTAAGTTCTCTTGATTAAAGTATATTGTATTGTAATTTTTTTTTTGTGAATGATACTTTGGTTATAAATTTATTAGTCTTAAAGCCTGACTAAGATTTGTTGAAGTACAAATAGAGCCAAATTGATCTCAATGTTTACTTTTAAAACTACTGAAATATTTTAGGCAGTAGTAAATACTGAGTGTTTTTCAAGCAGAATTTAATTATATATATTGCAAAATGTTGTTAAGTTTGTTGTTAATCATTAAATAGCATTCATTTTATGATGCATGCATTGATTATTTAGATATTGTATGAATTTCTCTAATTAATATTTTAGATCTTTGATCTCTTTTATACCAAGTTGTTCAACAGCACAACTACACTATACAATTCACTCCCATGTTATCAAATAAATGTTCAAGGTACACTTTATAATGTTGAAAAATAGAAAAATAAATTGACCTTGATGAAGTGTGTCTTCTTTTGTCTGTTCCCAGGAAAGTTTATTTCAGGTATTTCTACTGCCGAAATGATTAGAGTTAACAGCTTTTTCCCTCCATTTTATTTTACAGGGTCTCTTCATCTTCCTGATATATGGGGTGTACAACACAGAGGTAAGTCTGCTCAGAGTATCTCAAGGCTGACAGAGTGAATGAGAGAAATGACAGGTTTCTTATCTTGATAACTGAGGGACAAACTTGGCTTCCCATATGGGTGTCCTACTGCCCTTCATGCTTGGACTAGCTTATATGCATCCCAGCTTACCATTAAACACATACACCCTGAATGAAGGGACAGACTCATTTCTCATAGACATTGACTAATATTTTACTGCTGCTTTAAGTTTTTGAATTCCAAGCCTTTTTAACACTTCACTACACTTGGCCATCTTAAACTTCTCAAACTTAGAATACTGGTTATATTCAGTAGATGAAGTTTCCCACATTATAAGAAGAGGGATAGCACAAATATTGTCATGAAGTCTTAAAATGATTCAGAATGTGTATGAGTAAATGTTGTAGGCTTTGGTAGCTGGATACAGCATGCAAATTCAGTTGGATCACTGACAAAAGATTGCCTTCTTTTGCATATGCCAAGAGATATATTTTCCTGGCTGCATGTACATCTGGTTTGGTTCTGCAATCCAACATGATAGACATAGACTTCAGAGGATAATTAGGACTGCAGAAAAAACAATTACTACCCACCTGCCTTCAATTGAGGACCTGTATACTGCACGAGTCAAAAAGAGGGCTGTGAAAATATTTACAGACCCCTCACATCCTGGACATAAACTGTTTCAACTCCTTCCCTCAAAACGACGCTATAGAGCACTGCACACCAGATCAACTAGACACAAGAACAGTTTTTTCCTGAAAGCCATCACTCTGCTAAACAAATAATTCCCTCAACACTATTCAACTATTTACAAAATGTACACTACTATTACTGTTAATCTTCTCACCACTCCTTATCACCCATCCCCTCCCACTTGACTGTTTCCTAGTATGATTTGATTGTTGATTGTACCCTGTGAATATCATTAAGTGTTGTACGTTATGATTCTTGATTCTTAAGGAATGTACCTTTTCTTTATGCATACTGAGAGTATTTACACCAAGACAAATTTCTTGTGTGTCCAATCACACTTGGCCAATAAAGTATTCCATTCTGTTCTATTCCATGTCACTCTTTTGTGAGTATATCAGACAATCTTATGCCAGATAATTTGATCTCTTGGCTTGAAGATAAAGGCAGAAATCAGCTGCAGAATTAAGATGGAGAAAATAATTTCTAATTTTATTATAACCTGATTAGTAGTCTAATAGCAAAACCAAAAGAGGAAAAGAAGGAGGGAGAGGGGAAAAAGTCACTTTCAGTTTAATCATTATTTTTAAAAGATTCTGATTGGTTTAGTGGGACTTATTCCCAAGCAAATATACACAGAACATTTAATTAGATTAATTCATTTTTAATTGGCTGTAATGAAGAATATTTTGAAGTTCACCTTATATTTGCTGAATAATTCTGAATTTAGATTTCTTCTTTTACCTGAGAAACAATTTACAGCACATTTTCCACATGAATTTACCTGTAAATATATTTAATTTAATAACTTATAGTTTTGATTTTCAAAGCAATTAATTTTATAGGAACAGATTTTGATAAGATTGAGTGATAGAAGCCAGAGGAAATTTCCTATGTATAAATAATGTAATTAATGTAAGTGCCATTGCACTTGCTGTTGGAATATGGAAAGCTGCATTGTATTAACTAATTGTACAGAACATTCCCTCCACTTTTAAGTCAACGTAAGGAGAGGATCACTGAAAATTTAAGTAAGGACCTGCAATATATTGGAAGGCATATATATTATCCCTAAGTTTATAATATACATTTCTATGCCAAATAGAACACTGGAATATTATCTGAACAAAATAGAAATAGAGTTTGGAATGATTTGATGTAATCAATGTAGATAAAATACACTGCAGCTCTGCATCCTTTTTCACATATTATTTTTATATATGATCTCTATATAACTCTTTATAAAATTTGAGGTTGGAAAAGCAAAAACAGGTAAGCTATGTTTAGCTGATCAAATAATTAGAGCAGAGTATATTGATTGGGATAAGTAACAGCAAAGGTTGTCTATTGAACATCAGTACAATAATGAGAAATACTGCTTTCCCACTGACTTGTATTAGGACATATATAAAGTAGTTATTTTGTGGTGTGATGAGCTTTTTATTCTTTAGACATTTCTCCATCTACACTTGCACCAACGTTTTTAATAACTGTTGAAACATGTTTCTGCTTACTTGTACTGGGATTTGGTATATTTCATTACAAACTTATTTCATGCTAACTATAGCTTTTTGATGTTGCTTTACTTAATTTTATAGAGGTTGTCTTTTAATTTGTGAAGGATCTTACAATTGTTTGCACACACCTTAGCTTTTCTCAGGCAGTTGGCAGAACAAAGAAATATATCCTGAAGCTTTGTTGAAGGTGACTCCCCTTTTCTGGAATAGTAATTAGCCTAATATTGTTTTAAAGCTGCATAGTAGGTAGAAATGCAGAATATAGGATAAGTGTTTACTATTAGTACATTTTACACCTGGCCCTTTTCCCCAAAGACTTTACAGTTTCAAAGTGGATGTGACCTACTATATAAAATTGCCTCTCAGGCATGATTTATGGGCAGTTAGAATGGGACTGATTGTCAGATACCATATCTCTATCTCTCTTTTAGTAAACAGGGAAGGAACGTGACGCAGGAAGTGTGGCAGGAACTAGATTCCTTAAGTTTAATTCTACAATTACAGAATGCCTGGCATTTGAATTGGATACCTCGACAATCACTGAAAAATGCTATGGAGAGAAGGATTTTCAAAACTTCTGTTGTCACTGCGATCTGTTGCACAGTATTGGTTTTACAGTCAGGAAGTTATTTCCCGCATCTAATTTGAACCTATACCCGTTTCAACGTTTAAACCTTTCTTTGGCCAAAAAACAAAACAAAAAGAAAGTATTGCTCATGTAATAATAAGACTGCAATGATTAGCTGCAGGAAATACAAGTGATAGCGTATTTTCACGCATGCTTTCGTAGAGGAAGCCCGTTTGCATTCAGGGACATTGACGCTCGAGTAACGTGCACACAGTTATTCATAATCCAAAAAGAACATTTATAACGCCTGAGACAACTGTGAGCTGGATAAGATTGCTGTCCCCACCTCCAGACACATAGATACTATGCTGACACGCGTGTTAACTACATACGTGTGAAACTAGGTTCATTTATATCCCGCTAGGAAAAGAGAGAAAGAGAAGTCCCGTTTATTCACATGAGGCCAAATGACCCCTAACGCGGCCACCGGTGTCTCTTTTCTGGAGCAAGCGCCCTGGCAAGAACGACCGACACTGGGCCAGTCGCGGTGACAGTGAGGTAATGCCCTAGAGTGAAACGAACCAAGGGGAGGGGGGCGCATGGGGGGGGAAGAGATGCAGGGGGTCAACCCGCGCCTGCGCCTTTCTACCTCCCCAACATTAGTGCCCTCCTGACTGGGCAATCCTTCCCGGCATGCCGCGCGTGACGCATGTGCAGTACGGGCCTTCCAGGGGGCTCTGCTAATTCCATTGTGGCGATATTTTTAACTGGAGGCGGCGGCCGTCAGGAGGAAGCAGCGGCGGAGGCGGCGGGACGAGGTTGGGCCGGGTGGGGCCGAGCGGCGACGAAGGATGCGCCCGGCTGTCGGCGGCCGTGACTGGCGGGCTAACGAGTGTTAAAAGCACGGAGCGCGAAAGAGAGCGGGCCGGCCAGGCAGCCGGCGGGTGAGTGAGTGAGTCAAAAGCGAGCGAGCGAGCGAGCGGCGCAGCTTCGGGGTCCGGGCAGCAGAAGCAGCCCCTGCGGGCCGCGCCTCCTCCTGTTTCTCTTCCCCGGCTTTGCGGCTCCCCCTTCCTACCCGCGAGCGGAATATGAAACTCGGCAGCGGCTTCCTGAGCGGCGGCGGCGGCGGCGGCGGTTCTTCCAAGAGGACGGCGATGGAGCCCACCTTCCCCCCCAGCATGGTCATGTTCAATCACCGCCTGCCGCCAGTCACCAGTTTCACTCGCCCGGCCGCGCCCCCGCAGCATTGTGGGTTGACTTCTGCCTCGGCTACCGCCACAGCCTCCTCCTCCAACTCTTCTTCATCTTCGTCTTCCTCCTCGGCCGCTGAGACGCCTGCCCATCCGCCGCCTCCCCCCCACCCTCAGGGCATGACTTTCAAGAAAGAGCCGACCGGAGGGTTTCCTCTCACTGCCACCTCCTCCTCCCAGAGGAACTCCTGGGGTTTCTTCCATTCCTTGGTGAACATCAAACAGGAGAAGCCCAGCGACCAAGAGGAGGAAGAGCAGCAGCAGCAGCAGCACCATCACCACCACCACCATCACCATTATGGGGGTCTCTTTGGTATCGCTGGGGAGGAGAGGCATCCCCCTCTTGGCGGTGGTGGAGGAGGTGGCGTGGAAGGAGCCAACCAGAGCGTGATCCAGGACCTCAGTCTTTTCCATCACCTCCATCATCATCCCCATAGAGGAGATTTGCTCCTGGGCATCAGAAGCAGTGGTGAAATAAGTGCTGCCGGCTCAGATGAGCATAAACAGGATGCCCAGGCCAAGAAGGTGAAGAGGCCAAAGTCAGAATCTCAGGGAAACAAAGCCAAGAAGAAGCCGAGCACGTCAGCCAAGGCCCTTGTGGCAGGAGATGGAGAGGCTGCCATGCTGTCCCCTAGCCAGAAACCTCATGTCTGTGAACACTGTAACGCTGCCTTCAGGAGCTCCTATCATTTGCGCAGGCATGTGCTCATCCATACTGGCGAGAGGCCTTTCCAGTGTAGTCAGTGCAACATGGGTTTCATTCAGAAGTATTTGCTTCAAAGGCATGAAAAAATCCACAGTAGGGAGAAGCCATTTGGATGTGACCAATGCAGTATGAAGTTCATCCAGAAGTATCACATGGAGAGGCACAAGAGAACGCACAGCGGAGAAAAGCCATACAAATGTGAAACCTGTCAGCAGTATTTTTCAAGAACTGATAGACTTTTGAAGCACAGACGTACATGTGGAGAAGCCATAGGGAAAGCAGGTGCTGGAATGGATCCTGGGCCATCAAATCATAGCATGGGCAACTTGTCTATGTTGTCTCAGGGAAATATAGGTTCATCAAAAAGAAAAAGCAAAGCAAAATGTATACCCACTGAAAACAAAGAACATAAAACTAGTCATAAAATATCTGAATCTCAAATTGCGTCTAATATGTCCTTGCAAAATTACGCAGTAGAGATTCCAATAGTGTCTTCCAGTGGCGGCTTGATTGGCACTGGGTTGGAAGAGCTACAGAAAAAGGTGCCAAAACTAATCTTTAAAAAAGGAAACCGGAAAAGTGCAGATAAGAGCTTTCTTAATTTTATGTCACCATTACCAGACCTCCTTGGTCAGAAGCAATTTTCTGGAAAACCAAGTAGCTCTCTTGGCCTAGTTGCAAATTCCAGTGTAGATGCTATTGGCCTTCTCCAAGCAGCAAGTGGCAAATCAGGTCAAATAAGTAGCAATTATGATGATGCCATGCAGTTTTCAAAGAAAAGAAGATATTTGCAAACCGCCAGCAGTAACAGTGCCTTTTCTATAAATGTTGGGCATATGGCCTCACAACCGTCTGTAATTCAGTCTGCAGGGGTAAGTGTTATGGACAATGAGACCCCATTATCTCTTATTGACCCAGCGTCTCTTAATGCTGACATCAAATCTTGTCATGATAAGTCTGGCATTCCTGATGAAGTCTTGCAAAGTCTTCTAGATCAGTACTCTCACAAATCAGAAGGCCAGAAAGAAGATCCCTTCAGCATCACTGAACAGCGTGTGGACTTGCAATCTTCAGGAGAGCATACAGAGATGGTTCAAGAGGAGAACCTGAGTCCCAGCTCCCAGGCAGCTTCAAATGACAAAGCAAGCATGTTGCAAGAATACTCAAAATACCTCCAACATGCTTTTGAAAGAACAACCAATAGCACTGGTTTTGCTTTTGGTCCCAGTTTCCAATTTGTAAGTTTATCTTCAAGCCTTCATAACCATACTTTGTTTCCAGACAAACAAGTGTACACTACGTCCCCACTTGAGTGTGGTTTCAGCCAATCTGTTACCTCAGTGTTGCCATCTGCATTGTCAAAGCCTCCTTTTGGGATGTTGCTTGGATCGCAGCCGGGTTTTTATTTGTCTGCTTTGGAGGCAACCCATCAACAGTTGACTCCTTCACAAGAACTAGATGACCTGATAGATTCTCAAAAAAGCATAGACACTTCATCAAGCTATCATTCTACACCTCAAAAACTGAATAGCCAGAAGGAACAAAAAACCCTAGAAACTTCAACAAGCTTTCCCATTCCATCTCAGGAGCTAGCTAACCAGATAGATCCTCAGAAGGACCTAGAACATCGAGCAACATATCAGATAGAGACCTTTGCACAAGCATTTGGTTCTCAGTTTAAGACGGGCAGCAGGGTGCCAATGACTTTTATTGCTAACTCTAATGGAGAAGTGGACCATAGAGTAAGGACTTCAGTATCAGATTTCTCAGGGTATTCAAATATAATGTCTGATGTTAGTGAGCCATGTAGTACAAGAGTAAAGACCCCAACTAGCCAAAGTTATAGGTAGAGTCTCAAGTATGACTAGGCTTAGGGGGTGATCTTAATGTATTAGTTTTATTTTGATAACACTGCCATTGGAATGTTTCTACATGATCCTAACACAAATAATGTAACACACCCTTTCAATGCAACTTTTCATATTTAGTTTTGTTAATTTAGATGGGTTTGTATTATGATTTTTAATCAAATCGATAGACATTATAGTTTGCATTTTTTGTGTTCATATGACAGTGTTTAGCAATCAAACTTACTTAACTTTAGATTGTCAGGGAATAGCCCAAAAATTGCAACTGCAAAAAAAAAAAAAATTAAAAACCAAGACAAAAAAAAATCATTTTTGTTTTAGGATTAAGATTATGTTAATTGCTTTACTCTCAGGAAAATGTAATGAAGCAAGGAGATTCTGTACACTGTTGGTGTATTGGAGTTTTGAATTTACAAATAAGTGGTAACTCTATTCTGCCATTTAACAAAGGGTTCTAAGACATTGCAAATTGCTGTCTTGTATCTGGGTGATATAAAATTCTGAGAATTTAGCTGCCTAAAGCTTGTTTATAGTTTTTAACATACTACTTTTATTTCTTTTTCCAGGAGATAATGCCCATTCCATATTTTAGGGTAGCTACTCTCAGATCCTTGGTATGTTTCCTGGAATGATAGCTTTAAGAAAAATAATGTCCATTCTCCTTCCTCCCTGCCCCTAGAAGATTATAATTCTGTAAAGAGATATTAATGGTATAATCTACAAGAGGATTTTTGAAGTAGGAATTTCATGTCATTGTAACTCCAAATTCAAATTACAATAATAATTTATATACGCTTTGGAATGCATTATTTATTATATATTTTTAAAAATCCATTCAATTGGCCTCTTAACCTTTTATTTCCCTTTGCTCATTTTTTAAAAACATCTTAAGCTGTCTTTTTTTAATCATCTGTTTTCTATACCAAGTTTGTTTGCCAAGATTGTGATATTTTTTTCTTGTCCCTTAGCTTAACAGCTGGAATTTTAGAAGATACACATTCCAGAAGATTATATAATATTATGTACTTTCAGATGTCTCATGACGTCAGGAGTTAAACTGTGGAATATCCCCTTTATTTTAGAAGTCTATAAAGTTTTCTATATAAGATACAATAAAGAACAATTAGTTGTACATAGAGAAGTCTCCCAGTGTGCATTGGGATTTACATCCACAAACTCTCTTGAATTTTAGGGTGGGGTTCAGATTACGTGTGGGTTTTAAGGATGTGTAGAACACTTTGCAGGCTTGGGTCATGAGACTTTACTTGGATTCAGAGATGGGTTCAACATGCGAACTATGTGACAGGTATCTATGTGGTCTCTTGTAGCCAGACTCTTCCTAAGGAATTTGTTGCTCAAATTAATGTATATTTTGTGGTACATTATTTATGATATGTGAATCTTGATTAAAGCCTGTGAAGCCACAAAAACCTTCTAGAGAACTTAGTGGCTATTTTAAAACTGCTTAAAAAAGCAGTTGCACTGTCCAGAACCACTTTTTTTTTGCAGATTGTTTTTAAAATTAGTTTTTAAATGTAATTTTGGTGATGTTTTTGCAGATTTTTTAAATGTACTTTTTGGTGATACTTCTGCCTTAGGGGCTTTTCAGAAGGCAGAAAAATGCCAGTGGTTGTTTGCAGTCTTATTGTGTAATTGGCCTGTTTCAGGTGGTCATGTATAATAAAGTGATTAACATTGTGCAAGTGTAAAACACTTCAGTTATGAAGATGTATTACAAAAACTATAAATTCCTAAATTGTTACAGAATGCTAAATATACCCATTTTTCTCTTCTTCCTTCCAACCAAATCAACTTGAACACTTCACCAAATGAGACATCACCTTATTACTAATGCATAATTAATTAAATCTCATATATATATGTATATATGTATATATATGTATATATATATGAGATAATGTATTTCCTGTCCTTCAAATTAGTGCTGTTAATTTCCCCTGTCATCTAGTTATAGGCCACAATTTATCATCAAGGGATGGAATATATCTTAACCACTGTGTAGTTCTGCTATGGGTTTTTCTTTGTCTTTTGGGGTATTTTGTTCCAGTGCAGTTACTTCTTTTTTTTGTATATTGTGTGTACTGGATAGTGTGGATAGGAATTGTTTGCTTTAGACTGACCAATTAAAATGCTGTTCACACAACTAAGGAAAGAAGATGCCATTGTATTATCTATCCAGTTACACCTCTGGCTTTGTCAAGAGAATTCCATAAAATGCTTGAAACTAAATGCTGGAACAAAAGAAGAATAACTTGCTTGCTTTTAAAAGGTATTTTTATTGTAAAACTTCTTTAGGTGAACAATAAAAACACAGTTTTTCGTTATTTTGAGCTTTAAATTATTTATCTTGCTCTATATGGATTAGGACTTATTTCTTTGGAGATGCTTTTCTAATGAATGAACTATTAGTAGAATTAGATTACTTACAGTAAAGAGTACAATTTGACATATTTAGAATACTGAGAAGTGGTAGCAGTGATTTGGTTTTATTTTAGTAGCCCTGGAATTCTGTTGGAGGGTTGGATGTTAATTGGATAAATTACAGTATTGCATTGCCTCCTCATTTTATATATTTGGGAGTAATTAATAGGATTCCTGGAAATGGAAAGGAAGCACGGTTTTACATGTTAGGTAAAACCAAGGTTTATTTTAACCATTAATTGTTGCAGATATTTAGTAGATAAGATATTTAGTAGAGAACCAGAATTTTATCTGATTTCCTAGACCTAGCAGAAAATTGATGAAAGATTTTGACTCCTAAACAAGAACTATTTTAATATTCAAATGAAGGGATTAAACTCTAGACCTAGCCTAGGTAGAATTTAGTTGTGCTGCATCAACCTGGTGTCTTCTGAAGCATATTACTCTCCATTGAGGCTGATCTGATCTGATCTGATTTGGTTGCATTGCTTCAGTAGCTAGCATCTGTTCCTGGGATGAATTATGTATGTATGTATGTATCTATGTATGTATCTATGTATGTATAAAACTCATTTTTATTCAGCAAAGTGAAGCGCCGTAGCAATCCTGCTGCACTAGTTAGAACCAGGCCAACACAACATGTTAGGGACACTCAAAAAGCACTTCCTTTGAACTGTTGTCAAAATGAAATGCTGCTTTGAAAACTGACACAATTCTGCTAATGAGCTCAATGAACTAGTCATGAATGTCAGCAAGTTTTTTTTTCCAAATTTGGTAAGGACATCTTCAAAGATGGAGATTAATAGAAAAGTATAGGGAGGGTGCCAAAAGTTAATTCAATGGATGATACTTATACATTTTATTATAGTAGGTCCTATATGCTATGCTATTGTATAATCATTGCAACAGTTGGTTAAAACATTTTTTAAAAGAAAAACATTTTAAAAAACACTTAAAAAACACCTTTTGTATTATGTAACTTTATATTATATAACTATAGCAAACGTTAATGCACTGAAACACAAAAGTGCAATTCTTTATGGTTTCCAAATAACCAGTAGGGAAAATACACTCTAGGACCAACATAAAAATAGATCTATTGTTAGAATCCTAGGCCAAATATGATGGTAAATTGGCTGTTGAAAACAAGAGAAAGGAAGATATTTCTCAGGAAAGATCTCTTCAATAATTTTTAGGATCAACATTTTTCATGCAGATCTTTGTTACTGTCATGTTTCCAGTTAATCTGATCTGGTATTTTAGACTGCAATAATAAGTAGAGAAATAGTTAAAAAAAGGAAAGTATATAAACCTGATCATGGAATTAAAGATATCTCTACCTTTCCAGTCCCGTTTTCTAGCTTTGTTCCTTGAAATTTTATCTTGGCAGTATGTGGCGGTGTTTTGAAATGTTTATGAACTCTTGGGCTTTCAACATTTTTGCATAAATATGACCTAAAATGTGATCATCTCTCCACAATCCTAAAACTGGATTAAAAACACAGTTAAGTTAAAAGTATTGTTCATGTATTTATTGAGGAAAATGATCCAAAGTTCCATATTTGTGTGTAGCATAATGTGTGAACCTCTAGGATTATCAGTTCATTTAAAGGAGAAATTAGAATAGAGAGTTTCAGTCATTGGGATGATAGGTGTGAGGGCAATGTCCTGCCTTATTTAAAGAGGAGAATTGTGGGTATTCACCATCAAAGTCTGGTCTTTAATAACACTAGTATGTGGAAGTGCCTCATGACTCAAAGGTAGATTTCTGAAGACCTCTGAAAACATTGTTGATGCTTACCAGGCTGAATTTGACTTCTGGTGATTATTTGTATATGTCCATCTTTTCTTGAGTTGCTTTAGGATAAATATCTAATCAATGATTGAAGAACTATTGATACCCTGGTGATGATAGTAGCAGTCATAGTAATAATTATTTAATAATAATGGCTAGTATCCTCACACAATTAAGAAGTCTTGTAAAAAATTGTGCTTTGATCAAAAATTGGGTAAGATTTCACACGAGCACACCAAAAATCACACCACAATCTGAGATTGGATGAATTCCCAAGCTTTTAGATTAAAAAGGCTGTCTTCTCTCAATAATTTCTCCCTATCCAATTTGGTCCAGTAGACGGGGGATGCTGTGGTCCTGTCAGCCAAGGGATATGGGCTGGTGGGGACCAAGAGATGTGCCTTCTTGGCAGTAGCCCCTGTTTTTTGGAATATTCTTCCTCCAAAGCTTTGGATGGCCTCAACCTTGTTAACCTCTCATAAGACTTTAAAGACCTGGGCATAAGCCCAAGTCTGATGTCCTGAAAGTGTTAGAGGCACTGTTACCTGACTGCATTATTAATTTTAATATAATTATAATTTCCAGCTACCTAAATGTATAATTTGTAACTTTGTTTTAATTATTGTGATATTTCCCAGTGTCAATTGAATTGAGATGGGCAGCTATAGAAATTGAACAAATGAATAAAAATAATTTGGCATCTGAAGGGTTACATGTGTTGTGATGCCCATACAGACCATTTTGCTAACTGCTAACTTATGTCAAAGCTCTGTGACAATAGAGGTAGGCATGAAGGCCTCACGGAACTCTGGGAACTAAGATAGCAGGATATACATTTTAAAATATTCCATATGATAAAGTACAATCAGATGTAGTGGACAATAAATAATTGGAAATAGTTCTTCCAAGATGCACATGCCAGAATAGTACAGTGCCTGTGTGTTTTGCTGGGTGAAGTTTTCTTGGGCTTTACAAATGCTGTTTTGTTACATAGTTATGTATAGATAGCTAATCGAGCAGTAAAAAAGAAAAATCCACTGCACATAATTAGTAATGACAACCTACTGAGAATTTACCTATTTTCTCAGACTTATACAATATGAAACTTCATTCTCTTTTGAAATTCCTTTGTATATATGACATGTTGAAATTTGGGAGAAGAATAAAAATGATCTTTTTTTATTCTTCCCCTGCAGTTCTGCAAATAACTTTATTAGTTTAACATGTTCTATGATTCCTACCAATGTCTTGTTTTGCCATAAACCTGAGCTCATGAACCATTTTATGGGTCTTTCAAGGCAATTGAAAGCAAGTGCTCTTTGGGTATGTTTCACTTAACCTCTTGCAGAAAAGATGATTATGTACCTCTTGTGTATTGGATTCTGAAGTTGACCTTAATGAAACATCAATTTTCAGCGTTTGAACTGGCTATGTAGATGGAAACAAAGATTGGACAATATGATTCCTTGTGGTTTAAGTGCAATTCATTTAAAATACTATTATAACTCTTGTGTCTGTAACTCCAGTTGTACAAAATAGGGCATCATAGAACAACATTTTTTGAATCAAGGTTCTCTAACTTAGAGAATGTATCCAAAATCTGGGGCCCATTATTCTCGGGGGATTGAAATTTGGAAAAATCACTGGCTGCTTCAGCACTGCCATGGCCAACTGCAGTCATATGATTGTCATTTCCAGTGCTCCCTTGCCAGCTTTCCAGAAAGAAGGTTAATGGGGAGGTTGGCAGGAAGTTGGAAATCCCAGGCTGGCAGGCAGGTAAGTGACTGTTGCCAGGTGGGAATGAGTGAGGCGGTGTATGGAGGTGCAGAGGAGACCCTACATAGGTTAGGGAAGATGCCCCAGAAGCTCTGCTAAATCAGGGAGGACATGCTAGAAGTGAGCGTGTGCAATAGGCATCCTGTGGGTCAGGAAGGATGTGTGACAGTGCAAAGGGGTGCAGAAGAGGCAATGTGTAGTTCAGGGAAGTTGTGTACAAGTGCTAGGGTTGTGAAAGGATGCGAAGGAGTTGTGAGGTTTAGGGAGTGTATGAACTATGAAGATACATGTGGATATGAAAGAAGCACATTGTTGGTTGTGGAGAATGTATGGAAGTTTGTGAGAGATCTGCGTGGGTCAGGCATATGATGTAAGTTGGGGAGATTGTGCAGAAGTGCCCAAATGATAGGTGAGTAAATATCTCTAACTGATGATCTAATATTTCATGGTGCATCTAGTTTTGTATAAAGATACAAACAAGGTTCTTGTATTGTGAAAAAATAAATATATTTTATTATTGTATTATATTTTTTATTTTATTACATTTCTTTTTTCTACCTGGGTTGTTACTTTTTAATCATTTAATTTTAAAAAAACACATACTTTAATTCACATTGTTTGAATCAATTGTGCAAGTTTTGCTTTTCTATTTCTGTCTTTAGGAGAATCAATCTGTTTTTATTTCTACAGTATTTAGGAAAATCAATAACATTACTTTTTAAAAGGCACCTGAATTTCCTGGAAGCTTGCACCATGCATATTCTTTGCATATTCCCAATGAATTGGGAAAAGTTTTTCATTTTGGACAGAATGAAATACTTTAGACTGTCCCCTCCCCCGTTTTACTTGAGAAAGCAGATTATGAGAACGTCTGTCTTGGACAAGACCAATGTTCATTTTGATTTTGCATCTCCTTTGGCCAGGGAGGGAAGACTCATCTCATACAGTAAAACTCTATATTAGTTCTGAGTAAGTGTAGATATTGTAGTCATTCCCAGGTTGATGATGTGTATTGCTTTGGATTACAATTCCTATAATCCTTGACTGGTTAGGTATAATGGGAATTGTGGAGCAGCACTTCTGGAGAACACTAGCTTGGACACAACATTGGAACCTAACTGCCTAAAATTGAGGTAGAAGACGCCTATGTACTAGCTTTTCTATTTTCCTCCAGTCTTTTTTTTAAATAAGATTCTTTATGAGGATTTAGAGTTAATTTGGATCAGTGTTGCATTCCTGCATTTCTACCCAGATGAGTAACTCTGTTTTGAGTAACTGACCTATGGTGCGAAACTTTCTTAGGTAGAAACTCATTTCATTCCATTGTCTTGCCACTCTGTAACCAACTACTACTGTTTAGCCAATTATAATGGCTCAAAAGGTCTTGTCACATTTTCCTCACTGTGAGAGCACTGTGGTTTATAAAAAGTGACAAACCAGTCATTTTATTGAAAACTGGGTTAAGACACTGATGGAGTGCCTTGTTTTGCACTCTGGTCAGCTGGGTGATATGAGGATGGTGACAGTGAAAACCACTTTAAACTTTCACGGGATGTGCATGTGTGTTGGGAAACAGTGGCAGTGGCAATTTCAGATCAAATCCATCTTTATTACAGTGATAGACAAGCATAACAGCAGCAACACTTAAGTGTCAAAAATGAATTTCTGATCTTAATTCCACTACTGTAGTTATAAATGACATAGGACCTTTTTGGGCAGGTCTGTTAGAGAGCCTGTCAATTATGTCCTACCTTTTTTAGTTATCAGGTTTCATTACAAGGCAGATACGCTGCTGAGGCAGGATAAAAATGTGAAGAAATAAATAAATACAATGTTACCAAATTAACATATTAAACATGATTGTGCAATATTTCAAATGTGGGTACATATATACCCTTGGGTATTATTTTCTCCAGTAAGTTGCAAATGGTTTCTTATTTGCCTGTTTTAAAGAGCATAAAGTAAACAGGAATATTCAGTAGGATGAGAAGTACACCGAAGACAGACTGTGAATATGTGTTAACAGTTTGAACTAGTAACTACCAAGAGGTTAAGATGGCAGTTCTAAGTAAGAGATAACGTGAGTTTTTCTTTGTCATTTTTCTCTTCCTATCTGCTTTCTATGGAATGTATAAAATGCTTCACTGGAGTGTTCTTAAAAAAAAAATTGACTTTAATATATATTCTACTTGATATTAGTCTAGGGGGATTTTAACTCTGTTACTCATCCCCTGAAAGGTTAGAACCTCTCATTTTTATGACATTACAATCAATTTCTGAGGGGATGAGTTGAAATCTGTCTTTTGCAGAGACCGGGGGAAGTCTGAGTACTGTGCAATATATTTCTGTTTCATTTCCATCTGGGCTCCTAATTCAAATCAATTTTTTAACAGGACATGCTAAACTCAATATGGTGTTAAAGAGCAAAATATTCAAAAGATTGTCAAGTTTGATTCTTGAAGGCAAGAGCTCTTTCCAAGGTTTAATTTACTTTTATAGAAGTGTGTTTTTTCTTTTCTTTTTTAAGAAAAGAAAGGGTAAAATGGCAAGTAAAACTGAATAAAATGGGTTCCACTGATAATTTTTAACTAGACTATATTTTGTTCTGAAGAAAGATTTGGTGGAAGATAATCAGCATCTCTACATCACCTTCAATAGGGTGTTTCTGGATGTTTCTTCCCCCCTAATTTTAAATTTAACTTTCCTCGGTGTAAACTTTCTTTAAAAATACACACACTGGATTTGTTCACCTGTATTTTTTGTCTTTGAATCAAAAGTGTAACTCTTTTAATGAATGATTGTGCAGTTCTGACACAGTTGAGGCAAGGACTTAGCTTCAAATAAATCATTTCTGCATTCTTGCTTAAGTGGCTGTTTTAGGAGTATGAGACGATTTGCTATTGAGATCTAATACTGAGCTTTCCTTGACCCATTTTTTTAGCAATATAGGTTAACTTAACTAGAAAAAGTGTGACAAAATATAAATAAAATATGTAAATGTGAGGACTTTACAAAATGAATATATGCATTTTTTTAAGGATACTTAACAGACAAAAATTTCTATGAATCTATGATTTAATGGAAACCCTGTCGGCTGGAGGTGGTTGGCGCAGTGACAGAGAAGACATCACCTCTGGTCCGCTTGAGCCTTTTTGGTTTGTATGTAAACCTCTGCAATTCGACTCTTTTTATATGTATAATCTCTATATATAAAAGCAAAATATCACGCATGCATCTTCACAAAATCTCTAGAACCTTGTAAAGCCTACAAACTTGAAATTTGGCACGTATGTTCCTCTTGGCTTTTAGGTGCTCACTAAGAATAAGTTTTTCAAAATGACCATCAGAGCATTAGTATTTCGTGTATTATTATTATTAACACCCTCTGATGCTAAGGAGTTCTATTCCCCCTCCCCACCTGAAAAGAAATCTCTTCCAAGTGCAAAACACAAGCAGAGGAGAGGAGTTTCAGTTTCAGTTTCACAGCAGCAACCAGCTTTAGTACAGAACAGTTGAGCTAAACCATGCCCAGGCTCACACAGCAAATACTGTTTCAGTTTCCATGTTTCAATTTCCAAACAGCCCTCAACTCTCTCACACACTGACAGGACACTAGCCAGATGAATACTGATGGATGCTGGTAGACAGAGGCACAATTTTTCCCCCTTATTTTCCTCCACAAAAACTAAGCCCAATGACATAGTTTTGTAGCAAAGCACAGGTATAGAGCTAGTTGTTTTTATATTTCTATTTTAATTACATGGTAAGCCACCAGAATTACTTTAGGCAGCGAGGGGATGGCATATAAATTAAACAAAGAAATAATCAAACAAATAAAGGCAAGAAAAGAATAACCATTTTGTATTGTTGAGTTCAGCATAAGATGTTCCTTCACTCTATGAGAGAAAGGGAAAAGAACCTTTACAATTTCTTGCTTGTGGATATAAAAATACTAAGATATGGAATATGGTAATTTACACATGTATCAAAGTATCAAACTTGCAGAAATTTACTTATTTGAAATTAAAATTTACTTTTCAGTTATAACATCTACCTATAATGGATAGGTACTGTACAAAAATTAGCAATGACACATGCCCATACTGCCAAAGATTTCTGCTCTGTTAAAAAAAATCTTAAAATGGTTGTCAAGCAAGCTGACTATCCAATAAAAAAAATAAAAGACTGGTAGAAACAGCTCATTCTTAATAGACATTAATTACTAGATGTATATTCAGTGGGTTACACCTGGGTTCAACTGGACACCTTAATCGGTTAAGAGTAGAGGCTTTTTCTTTTGTTGATTTATTGGAGTTGAAAGTGAAAATTTAAAATATTTACCTCTAGCAGAGGAGATAGGTTTGAAGTTTTGTAGTTGTGCGAAAGCATGTCCTGTTTGCTTTGGAAGACTTGAGTCTAGCACTGTTTTAAATATTAGTGTTGTGTGTTAAACTGTTTGCCTGCTCCTCTGTTTAAGTGCTGCATATCCATGAATAGAAGTTACAGAAAAGTCACTAATCTATAGTTATTTTATCTTAGAAGAAAACTGACTCTGCAAAAGATAAAATCCATGAATATTCCTCTGGGAAACTGTGTGTATCTTAGATTGCCTTAGCGGACAGAGGGGGAAAAAATCCGCAAAGGTCTTACTTGGAAATTTTTAGTGCCATTTACAGTTGTGTAATATTTTTTCTCATTTAGCCGGAAAACATTTCATGAAACATATCTGCTAAATGCAAAAGTTTCAAAGTATTCAGAAATATAGACAGGGATACAAAACCATGTCTTCTGTTACAGCCCCCCACATAAAATTTAATTCAATTGCAAAACCAGAAGATGGCTTTAAAGTATAAGATGGTGGTAACTGTGAGATTATTGTTTTACTATTTGAGGAAGTTGTAAATCTGCTCCTTTTGGTTAACTAATAAATATACAGTACTATAAAATATCCCTTATTTCAAAGCAAAAATGTGGATGTAGAAACATTTTGGTCAAATTTGTTTGAGAAAGAATAATACTTATTTTATCATTGTATTTCAAGTTTAATGAGTTAGGAAAATAAATTGCATAATTTTGTTTCACTTTGGTAGAATTGGAAAAAAAATCTCTTTTGTAATTTTTGTTTCAGGAGAAATCATTGCAAAATATTATTCACAAAAGGGGATCACATGACCTCATAACACTGTAACTGTCATAAATATGAACCAATTGTCAAGCATCCGAAAGTACATGATCATGGGGATGCTACAAAGGTCATAAGGTGAAAAATGGTCATAAGGCACTTTTTAAAATTTGAACGGTCACTAAGTGAACTGTTGTAAGTTGAGGGCTACCTTTATACTATATCCAAGAAAACATGCCTATGATTTCTCTAATGTGTCTCAAATTCCCAGTCCAATCTTGGTTGTTTTCTTGTAGACATTTCATTATCCAAATTAGGTAACATCATCAGCCAGAACTATGGTAACATTGATGATGTTACTTGGTTTGGGTAATGAAAATCTGCAAGAATACAAACAAGCTCAGGAAGCACTAAGGGTCAGTGGTGGTATTCTACCAGTTTGGCCTGGTTCTGCTAAGCTGGTAGCTGCAATGAGCAGCGGACACCAAACCGGTTCTCTCCACACTCTGCTGTTGGGCCCACCCACCCGCCTGGGCTGCCATACTCACCTTTGCCCTCTGTTTTTGAAGCACAGCTGCTTTGCGCGGCACAGAAGAGTGTTGCACGTTTGGTACGTGCGCACATGCAAAGTGTGTACACGCGCAAAGCACACCCACCAAGCCACATCCACTGGACCGGTGGTAAAACTTTTTGAATCCCACCACTGCTAAGGATCCCCACCCCCACTTCTCAAGTTCATATCATTAGAAGGCAATGTAAAAGGAAGAGAGGATGGAGAGGGATGAAGAAAAGAAAAATAAACACAAAGCGCCAGTTCTTAGTTTATTGTTTCTGTAATCCTGCATGGAAATGGGCTGCTCGGACCTACCCCCAGAGTCTGTAGTTCTGCCACTCTTCTTCCCATGAGAGTTGATCCAGTGGCCTTTGTGAGGAACAGCTCAAACCATTTGGTAGTAACAAGCAGAGGTGGCCTTTTCTTGCTGTTAGCTGCTTCTCTTCCCTGCAGAGCAGCTGATCTTCGTTTTTGGTGAGGGAAAGAATATATTTCACCTCCCTGACTGTAAACCCTTTGAAAAGCAACATTGGGGTTGCTCAACGCCATGTTCAGTTGCTGTCCTGTAGAGATTGGAGGCCTGAAAACCCTTAGCAAAGAATTGTCCTGAAATATAAAGTTTTGCTCCCTCCCACTCAGAAAAGTTAAATAAGATGGGCTGTAGGCAGCATTTCTGATGAGTCAAGCTTTTGCAATGATTTTGCAATAACCAGATATGTACAGATTAGTGAAATGGAAAAACAAAAAAACCAAAAGGACTCTAGATGCGGCCTAGTGCCTTTTAGGTCATCATGCTGGCGTTGCATCATTTGCATTGCTAGAGGATTATGTGTACTTTCAAATTCAGGGAAAAAAAACATGGCTAAAGAAGAGTCTTTTGCTTTTGTTGAGATCTTGCTACATGAGAATAGAAAGTCTACAAAGTGCATTGTTTTCCCTTCAGTCTGCATATCTGTGGGACAAAATAGGTCATTAAAGATAGTTTAAGTACAATGCTGTGTCTTAGAATAACAATGCTGTGCCTGGAAAAAAATATTTTTACTTTCACATTTCTTTCTTTTCTTGATAGAGAAGTCTGAAAGATGTTGTCTGTAGGTAGATATGAGAAGTACTATCATAATGCTATTTTATGTTTTGGAACGTTTTATATTTGGGATGAACATATTCTAAAGTTTTAGCAAAAACAATCATTCAGCAGGTTAAATGGGAAATCTGAGTATATTGAGTTTTCATTATTTTATTTACTTGATTTATAAAGATACTCAACTTGCAACTATGACACGGATTGCAAATATATAGTTAAAACCAGAGCAAATAATAATAATATAATGACACACTAATGTGTTATCTGATTATTTTCTTTTTAGATTTTTCTGTCACTCTGTGCCATTAATTACTGGTTCTCATTTACAATTTTAGCTTTGTTTGGATAGCTTTACACAAGGTTGTTTAAATCTGTCATATTTACATACTGACAGCAATGTTTAGTGTGTTATAAAAATGGTTTAAAAATGTTAACAGGACTGATAGTTCTAAAACTTAATAAAACGATAGAGAATGTATGCTGGATTCCTGGAGATAACTATGTGTGAATTAATACAATTGCCTCTGGTTAGAATTCTTTTCTTATTCTCTTCCTCTGACTTAATATATTTTATAGGTGAGACCTTTGTTAATGCTATCAGACTAGTTTATCAGTTCAGGCAGTCTCTGTTCTTATCTCCTGATTGCTTTAGTGAATTCTAGCGTAAAGGCAGAATGGCACAGAGGAGTGACCTAATCATTAGATCCAAAGTTAAAACTCTGTTTTTTTTTTCTCTTTGAGAACCAGTTTAGTCACAGTCTCTTAAAAGTAGAACAAATTCAAACAGCCACGCCATAAATGGCTAGGCTAAGTTACAGTGGCCACTAGACGTGGATATTTAATAGTGAATACTTGGGAATAGTCTAGACAAAAAAAGATATCAGTCCTTTTATTTGCTTAAAAAAATAAGTAGTAGCCTGGCCTCTGATGAATTTCTGACAATTAAAAAAGGAAGCTTTCCCTGCATTTTCACTCTGGCCCTTTCTAGACCTGGTGTTAAGAATATAGGAGAAGCTGCAACACACTTGAAGCAATGGAAGGACTGACATTCACTAAATCTCTGTATGTGTGTTGTAAGTATTCATCATTCCAATGTTCCTCCCCCACCCAAAAAAAAATAATAATGAAGAGAACATTAAGGTTATATTCACTTACAATATCGGGTTTGTTAACTAGCTTCTTCCTGTGCTTTAATTGCAATTTGAGATGCATTAATTAAAGCTTCCATATATGCACTGGAATTTCTCAGGTTTTTAACTGCTTTTATGTCAGTTTCTGATTCACCGGAAGACAAACAGGATGCCGGGTTGGGGACAACCTCACCTGCTGGGCATCTGCTTGGGAACTATATAAGTATCCTTTCAACAAATGATACAGTCAAGTTACATCGGTATTCCAACAGGCTGCTGAAGAAGCTAATCTCTTTATTCTTTTATCTTTAAATTAATCTCTTTATAATTTGCGGTAGAATTTTCCCAGGTATCGATGTCAAGCTGATCTGTAGTCCCTTGGATCTTCCTTCCTTCCCAATTTTGAGGTAAGGACAACATTTCCAGTCATCTGATGATTCATCAATTCTTCAGGTTGTCTCAAAGACAGTAAGTAAGGCAGACACGTAGCTGGTTCCTTCCCTATTGGAGGATGCACTATCTGGTCCTGGAAACCCATTCAGAGGAAAAAGAACATTTTAACAAGCTTAAACTTCAATTATACAATTTGCTGATAAAATGCACAGGAGTTTTGTTCGACAGTCGGAAATAAAATTGGAGAGGTGTGGCATTGCCTTTTCCTTTTAAAATCTGTTACATCATTATTTTATTTTGAACATATCTAAATAATTTATGGTTATTTTTTATCAGACTTCAGTCATCTTACCTCATTTTGAACTTTTGCTTTTCAAACACCAGCTACCCTTTCTGTAGTTCTTCTTGAGGACTGATTTCTTTCTTTCTTTCTTTCTTTCTTTCTTTCTTTCTTTCTTTCTTTCTTTCTTTCTTTCTTTCTTTCTTTCTTTCTTTCTTTCTTTCTTTTTTCTGTATGTCTCCTTGTTTTTTTAAAAAGATCTTTACTAAATGTTTTGTGTGTTCTTCTTTCCCCCTCCTGTTGTAATTGTTTGGAATTGTGCTTTTCACATCTCCTTCAGGAACTCCCACCCATCCTGAGCAGCTATTCTCATTAGTTTCTTCTGTCACTGAATCCTGCCTATCAAGCTCTGAGTATCCACTCTGTGTAAAATGCATCTTATGTAATGCTGTGTCTGTTACTTATTCCTTAGTTGCTTTGTAGCATAAGCCCTCTTTCAAAACCTTTCCTCCTCAGGCAAATAGCATACCTTGCAGGAACGATGAATTGCAACTGAATTGTAAAATGTAAATTAAAATCCAGCTGCAGCCTTACACATATTAACTTGAGATGGTGTTAACTCCACCAAAATTAATGCAAACTTTCTTCAGAGATGGTTTTGATGCTTCTTCAGAAATCTAACATGGGGGACAAAAACAGACCTCACTAAAATGCATTCTGGGTTCTCCCTCATGGTCACATTAATATGCTTTCCTCCAGCCCTTGAATTGACAGGACAGTACGTGGCATGAATTGTGCTACGTCAGGAACAAGACCACTGAGCAGTGCTGTCCTTTTTGCTTAATGTCAGAGAAGTTAAGGAAAGCATAAAGGATTCCCCTGGCTTGGCCTCCATTCCCAACTAGCATCACCCACTAGTGGGACATGTGGCCAGGCAGGGTTGGGCAAATGTTGGAAATAGTTGGGACAGAGATTTTAACCATTTTTCACACTGCCCAAGTGAAAGATTGCAGGTGCAGAAGTGTTTTGTGCCTGCAACTTGTTTGGGTTATTTCCGAACATGAATCCAGCACTCAATTTGAGAGAGAGCTAAACCTTTGTCTAGCAATAGTTCATTTGATAGAACAGCGTATGAAAAGAGACCATGAATGGGCGAAGTGAGAAAGGGTATTTCTGAAATTCAGACCCTTCAGGTTTTATCCTTATGACTTAAGTATATATTGTACAGGTCGTCCTAGACTTACAATCACAATGGAGCGCAAGATTTCTGCTGCCAAGCGAGACAGTTGTAAACAGAGTTTCTTCCATTTTATGACCTTTCTTGCCACGGTTGTTAAGTGAATCACTGCAGTTGTTAAGTTAGTAATACAGTTATTAAGTGAATCTGGCTTCCCCATTGACTCTGCTTGTCAGAAGATCACAAAAGGTGATCACATAACCCTGGGACATTGCAACCGTCATAAATAGGAACCAGTTGCCAAGCATCTGAATTTTGATCGCTTGACCCTGGGGATTCTGCAACAGTTGTAATTGTGAAAACCAGTCAGTTTTCAATGCTGTTTTCAGTGCTGTTGTAACTTTAAATATCACTAAGCAAACTGTTGTAACTCAAGGACTACATGTATATCTCTGGCTTTCAAATTCATATTTTCAGTATATGAATTTAAACAATGAACAATTACACACACACACACACTCACACACACATACTCTGTGTATATATGTAATTGTTCTGTATGCACAAAATGCTCTATCTAGTCATAGTAAACACCACATTTATAATTAAATCAGTATAATAGGAATTGGAGGCATTTATTTATCCGAATGCTGGGTTTTTTCCTCACTTTTTCATGATGTGTTGTAATGATATTTTGCCATCAGTTCTCTTCAATGAGCTAGATACTTATAATCCACAATGAAAAGAAACAAAAAATTCCAACCACAAAGTACTCTTGTGGTACTCTTTGATGCAGTGGTGGTATTTGACCAGTTTGGCCCGGTTCTGGCGAGCCAGTAGGAGTGATGAGCAGCGGAGACTAAACCGATTCTCCGCTGCACTGCTGTTGGGCCCACCCGCCTACCCGGGCTCCCATACTCACTTTTATCTGCTGAATTTGAAGCGCAGCTGCTTTGCGCGCCACAGAATAGTGCTGCGTGGCAGTTGCTGAAGCAACCGGAATCGTGCAGGCTTGCAGGAGGCGAGTTAGAATGCCTCTGAGACTGCGCAAACACCTCTGTGCCTGCACAAAGTGCACATTTGGCATGCGTGTGCACACAAAGTGTGTGAATGTGTGCAAAGCACACCCACCAAGCCATGCCCACCAAACCAGTGGCAACAATATTTGAATCCCACCACTGTCTTGATGATAAAACAACAACTTTCATCTGTTCATCTGAAACAGAGGTCCATATTTTCTTCTCAGGGCTTTAGGAATGCTTTATGTTCTAAGACGTTCTTTTCTCTTTGCAAATTGACTCACAAAATATTTAGAAGAATGCAAATAAAAGTTTTCAACTTCTCTGACATTCTCGGAGGACATCATTTGGAGGCCACATACCTGATTATTATTAGTACTGAATCCGACTTCAACTTCTGCAGGTTCACTCAAGATAGCCGGTACAAATCCATATCTTGCTGAAATGTTCTTTCCAGAGAGACAATCCATCAAGCTTTGAATATAAAACAATAGCAGCTGCCTTTGAAACCAAAGCAGTATGGGTTCATTGAAATATAATGCAGGAGTTTTGTATCTGTCTGCTTTCCCTGCAGATAAAGTACTTAGATGTACTTTATCACGGCAACTTGTTGCCCCATATTCCATCTGGGAATGAATCATTGATACCATGCAGATCTGAGCTAATCTGTTCATCCTTCGATAGCAAAGGCATTAATTTCAGGAAGTTGCTATGTGACACTGGCATGTTTGGCCTCTTAAACATGTATGAAAAGTTACTGATGACATCTCTTTCTAATTACTGGAAAACTACTATTACTTTACAGCTCCGGAGTGAATGCAGATGATTCACATAGTAGATACTTAATAGCCCATGTCACCTGCTCAGTGTTGGTCAGATCTCTATCTTTAGCCTTTGACCATGTATTTAAGTTGAACTGCCATTGTAATTCTTCACACACAAAGGATGCATTTACTCCCTTCTAATGTTACATAGAAAGAAGCTTTAGGCTGCACACTATACAGTACACACAAAACACCCCTTTCCCACTAAGGCAGTAGTAGGGAAAATTTTAGCCTTTTATTCTCTAGGTCTAGCAGTTGCAGAGATGTAACTAAGGGCATTTTAATGTTAAATCTGAAATGTTCAATTTCCCCCACCCCTGCCTTTTCCCCACCTTGGACTCTCTAAAAGATTTTAAGGATTGAAATGGGAGATTTAACAACTCTCCAGGAAAATTAGTCTATTTGGGAGGATATTTCAGAGATTTTTAAATTGGCTTTGCTCATGTTGGATTTTGCCTGAACACGGTGTGATGCCTGAGGGCCCCAGGTTTGCCATCCTTGCACTGAGAGATGGTTGGTTTAGTGTTTATTATAATTAGCCCAGCATATATTCTTTGTGTGCTACATTGGACTTTGGGCCCATAATAAGGCTTCCCACATACTATCTCTGTTTCTTCAGGGATGACGATTGGATTCCAGCACAATGCTAGGTGATGTACACTAGAAGATGATGGGATTTTTTTCACCACGCAAAGGGGAACCAGTCAAGTAGTGAGGCGATAATGGCCTTCGGTCTCACAGTAGTCAGTTTGTGGCAATAGTTTCTGATGAGAGAGGTGATTGCTATCAGACTCTTGAGTCATTGTATTGATGATGACCTCCTGCTGCTAAACTCTGGATTCCTATTGACCTGCCATCTATCTCACCAGAACCTCTGCTGTTCTCTTCTGTTCTTGCCCTTTGCCACACCATTCACCAATTAAAATGGTCTTTTCCTGTGTGGGTACCAATGGCACTCTTGAATGGGAGTGAGTCCCATTCAACAGCATCACAACCCATCCCCAAAATATATTCAAGGTTGATCTGGTGAGGTGAGTAGCTGACAGCCATAGGGGATGGCAGAAATTCTGAATGGAAGCTGTACTTTTAAAAAAATCATCCATTTACCATTTTTGAGGACTTCAGATGCAGTGCTTCTGGTGAACTTAGGCATTGCATTTTAGGATGGTCTAAGATGGCAGGTGTATGAAGAACTGAGCTTCTTTAGAAGTGTGTACTGCCCATCAATGTTTTGTGAAATGAATGGAGTAGTATGTCTGGGAGCAGAAAGATCCTTTTCAGCCCCAGGGCAATAAATTGTTAATCCTAACCCCCTGATGTTCAACAAAACAACGAGTACAATAACACTGGAAGGCTTTCTAGGAGATGGTCCGATCCTGACAGAGGGATAGCTTGGTCTTCTGCTGATCGCTGTGGAGTTGCAGTTACAACTTGTAACTACTGTCAGCGCTGTTTCTGTTGCCGAGATAAATACTATTTCAAGGCAGGGAATGCCTTTCACAAATGGCAATCTATGTTAGGGATCAGATGATAGGCATCAGTTAGTGACTCAGTTCTCCTTGCCTCATCTTGCCCCACTTCCTTTGCTTTTGTCCTGGTAACTTGCTACCTTGGACAGGTATGCCAGGGTTCCAAATTGCAAAGGCTTAGAAAGTTGTAAGTGGGAAGATTTTGAGGGGCTGCATCTCAGCTGGGTATATCAGCCTCCCCCCCCCCAGCTGCTCTGCAAGTAACCTCTGGGATTTTGTCATAATAAAATATAAAAATATTCACAGACACATGGGTGGAAATAGATGGCATATAAGATACAGAGGACCATAGGTTTTGCTTTTACAGCATTTTTTTGGGTAGATGAGGAAATAAATGCATATTTAGACACAGGTCTGGTGATCAGTGTTCTGGATTCATATTTACTCACCAGAATGAGCAAAAATCAGCTGCATGTGCCCATAGTAGCTTGTTATATAATTAAATCCATATATAATCAAAATAGCCCAAATCAGTCGCAGGTATATTTTGACAAGATTTGGAACACAAAAAGCACACCATTTGGATATTTTTGAATGAGGCCATTTCGTCCAGCAAGCTAATATTCTAAGTGGCCAGCAGTTTTGCAAATACTGTATGAGACTGAGATTTCCTGAGTTCATGTTTCAGTTTCTTGTAGCTGGAGAAAATGTGCATTGAACTTAATATTCTCTACGTGCAAAACATTTTTTTTCTTTTAACTACTAGGCTACCTACATTACTATGGGCTACAGAGTTTTACAGTGCACGTCGATTTTTAAACAGTAGTCAGGGGAACATTTTTAAAAATGGGAAAATTAATTCTCAGAAGGACATTCCACTGAGATCAAACACTGTGTTTAACTTAATGTATTTTAGCATGCATAATTAGATTTTTAAATATTACTGCAGCCTCTTAGATTAATAGGAAATGTATATGCAAACATAGTGCACAGAATTTCTCTTTATGTCTAAATTTGAGCATATAATCAACTCCCTGAAAAAGTGGTGTGCTTTGATTTACAGTCTATGTACATATATTTGAAACTACTGCTGTTGAATGTGAATGATACGATCCATTATAGCATTATCCAAGACTTGCCTTGGGTGCATAGAATGAAGAACTGACTTGTGCCGCATATAAAATACATAATATAGTTAATGTATATGAATCACAATTTTTTTTTTAAATCTTGTGGGCTGCATTACTAGCTGTCCAAGGTTTCCTGTGGCTCGTGGGCCTCGGGTTGGACATGTCTGGTATAATCCATGTTGCATTTCATTGTCTGTTCAGAGACACAGATTTCTCTTCTGTATAACACTGTGATCTGGTTTGTAGGTAGCAGCAACAGAAGGTAAGGAAATCATATAGCTACAGATTAGAAAACTCCAACTGAGTGTTCCCAACTAAAAAGGAAAAGGAAAAAGAAAAACCATTATCACCATAATAAACTCTCAGGTGATTGGAAAGCTAGAATATCAGGAAGAGAGGTTTTGTTTACTTTCCCTAATGTATTACATTTCTGTGAGTTATGATTTCTTGAAGTAATTCCCTAGTGTCCTGCCTGCAGTCTGAAGGACAGTATCTGTTTTTAAAATATCAGATGCTCAAATCTTAAAGTGACTTTTATAGACTTACTTTCACATTAGGAGCTGCTTGATGTTGTCCCTACGTGAATAGTACACTGTAGTTATAACTCTATTAGAGGCATTAAGATTCTTGCTATAATATTCCTGCTATGCTGTACAGTACTAAGTTTGTTATAAACTGAAATTGCATGTGCTGGCTGCTTGTTTTAGTTTAGTCTCTGTTTTAAGTGATTGTTTTGTTCCTTTATATTTTTGGAGTTGACTTTTAAAACATTGATTGCATGTTTAAAAATAACTTTACTGCATATCATCATGAGAATAATTTTCTGTTGGGCCACTAAAACGTTTTTACAAATACGTTTTAGAACTACTGCAGGGACATTCCATTGTGTAATATTTTATAATCTGACATTGTGAAATTGACATTTGTCCTCTTGCCAAATCGTTTCAAGCCAAATATTCAAAATGTACAAATAAGATACTATAGAGCTATTCCCCCAACTCTCTAATCATGGTACAAATATGCCTCTCTGATTGTTTGTTTCTGTAATATCTTCATGATTTTACCTTTGTTTTTTTCTCCAGCCCCCAAATTAAAATAGGTCAAACTTGTCTTCAGCTGTTCCACTTTCAAAGTAGTGTTTCCCTTCTTCTGAAATAATTTCTTGCTGTGGAAATGTTCTGAAATAGTTTCTTAATGATATGCATACCAGTACACTCAGGATCGCTCCAATGGCTTTGAGCCAGTTTAAGCTACAGTAGAACTACTTTTTGCCTTCTGGTTGCATCTACAGACATTTTGGTTTGGGCTGGGAGAAACTAAACACCTGGTTTCCACAGCATATGTCCATCTAAAGTGTGACTTGTGATTTCCAAGATGAGTTTCTTAAATGGTGTGGTGTAACCAGCTTGCACCAGATCATGAAAACAGATTATTAATTATTCAGAAATTTTGCAAGCTGTTTGAGAGAAAAGCTGAGCCATGATAACTAGCCTACTGCTCAGCTCTGTGGCTAGCAGCATGGCATGATACTAGCAACGGAGCCAGTAGATGGGATGTTCAATAATACCACCAGCTTCTTATATAAACAGGTTTAGTGCATGTCTAAAAGAATGCTAATTTTTTTTGAAATTATGGGTTTGGCACACTTCTAAAATAATGCTAGACTTGTATTAAAAAATCTTGTAATGCACATAAAGTTGACTTAAACCTGGAAAGTGCCAGTTATATCCTGTTCATTCTATCAATTAATGAATTAAGAGATTTATTGTAGCTTCTATTGACTGGGAACTTTACACGATCATACTTTTTGCTGTTGTGTGGCCATTTTGCCTACTCCATGGCATTCTTACAGATTAACCATATCCACTTGCTGCCAGCACTACTTTTGTAGCAGTTGTCAAGGAAAGAGTTTGCTTGTTATGGATTATTTTCTCTCTGCTTCATTTTTTACTGCTTCTCTGCACCTGTGACCTGTCAGCCAGGCTGTTTTTGGACACAGGTTTAGCACCCAGGATATGTAGATTGAAATAGTCTGACTGACAGAGATAGAGCACATTGGTGACCACATTCTATTTGTGAAACAATTTGATGGGTGGATTATCCAACATTTTACACTGCCTCCACCTCACCTCACCTATATTTAGGAGAGTGATTGGTGTTTTTTCCCTCTCTCACTGGCAGTTGATATTTGGTGAAAGAGAAAATGCAGCCAGAGTTATCTCCTCATTGCTTTCCTTAACTTTTCCTTCATTAAAATAGTAAAATCAGAACCTTTTCTAACGTAATTTAGTTTATGCAGTATAGTTTATGCTGGCATACATTTCTACCAAATCACAGACTGGAGGATAGCCTGTTAATACAGCCCTCTGGAGTCTCTGGAGTCAAATCATCATATAACTATGTTTAATTTCTCCCATTTAAAGTTGTTAACTAGGCCTGAAGATGTTTCCTTCTAAATAAGAGAAGTGGTTAAAGAGCACCAAGCTGGCAAAAGGATTAGGGTTTATAATGTGCTACCTTTGTCATCAGAACACAGTGCAAATTAAAGCAGAGTTGAAATTCCGAGAAAGCACCCCAACTACCTTAACCCTTCCTCCAACAAGTACACTATTGGGTTACACAGTTTTAATCCCAGAGGAATTGTCTCTTGACATTAAACTGTCCAAATAGTATTTATATCTAGGGCTGCCTTGCAAGTTCACTTAACCCTGCACAGCAGTTTAAAAGTAGTTAATGACAGTTCCAGCTTGACTTGTCCCTTATGAATGATCACATAAGTTCGACCTGTGCTGTCATGGTTTATGGAGGAAGGCAGTTTGTCCGTAGCCCGCTGCTTCAGCCCAAGCAGGTAATTTGAAATGAAATGAGACAGTTTCTACAAGCAGATTGATTTGGGAATCTTGCCTGTTCTTCCCTTTGACCCTTGATAAGTTGACACTACAAAGATTGTGACTTTAAAAAATGATTGGGTGCAAATACATTTAGGTAGATGATTTACCACATGTTAAAGCAAGGACAGTACATCCAGAGCGAAGCTCTCGACAGGAAGGTAATTGTGAACTTTAACAACTCATGTTTTATGTTGTCTGTATATTTCATTAATTATTTGACCAGATGAATCCACCGATAAGAAGTAGATAGGATGCGATGTCGGTAGCCACCAATGGAGAGATTTCAGTTTGGGTGATCGGTGAACAAAAAACGGTGTAAGCATTAAGTGCTTTTTCCCACTGTGGCAATCCTGTTGAAGCCTATGGCTGTTGGTCAGTTAGAATGGCAGAAAACTGAAAAGAAAGTGTTATGTCCTGAGGACTCATGGAGTTCTCACTCAGGTCCACTCACTTGTGTGGGCGTTATTCCCCCATTCCCATTGGTCAGTTCTCCCCAGCAGCCAGCTATAAAAGCAGGCTGCGGGTCCAACTGGCTGCTGATTGCTGCGAGCCAGTTCCAGGCTTGGCAAGCACGGTCAGCCCTTTATTTGTAAATAAAGTACTGTTGCACTCATGCTCTGGTTCAGCCTCTCATTGCTCAAACTTAACACTGGCGACGAGGATGGGATGGCTACCAGAAGCACCTTGCAACCGCTGAGTCACTAGCCACCGATCTACAGCCCAGAGAGAGCGATCGGCTGGCAACAAGGGAAACGCTGATCCGCAGCCAGAGAGAGCGGTCAGCTAGCGAGCGATCAAAAAGAGCAAACGCAGATCCGCAGCCAGAGAAAGCGGTCTGAGTCAAATAGTTAGAAGCGTCTGTAGCCGCTTGTTAGCCGCCACGGGGAAAGTGAAGCGCTGCGAGCCGCAGCCGCTCTGCATTTGGCGCGAAATTCAAGCGGGTGTCATTTGAATTTCAAGCCAGTAGGAATCACAGCACAGCGCTGTGAGAGTCACTAACGCCCACTTTTTGGCGCGAATCTAGACACCTCCAACGGCTAGCAGCCAACGTGGTAACCCAGAGAGAGAGAAAGAGAGGGTAGCAAAAAACCTCTCCAGAGCTGATATCACTAGTAACTCACGGCGTTCGTAGTCCCAGAGAGATTTCTCCCGCAGGTAGCCCAGCCGTTCCAGCACCATGAGTTCCAATCCAGTATTCCCGGCGTTTAAACCAGCGAAGAGAAGTGGGAATCGTATAAGAACCGTTTCAATCATTACATCGATGCGGTCGGCCTGTCGGATGCGGGAGAGCATCGGAAAAAATCCTATTTCCTAATCTACTGCGGAGCCACCGTTTACGATACCGCTGCAGCACTCGTGGCGCCGAGAGAATTAAAAACGTTCCGTGGTCGAGTTGCTTGAGATCCTCACAAACCACTACGCTCCCAGGCCTTCACAAATCGCCAGGAGGTTCACGTTCCGAATGAGGAAGCAATCAAGTAAGGAGACCATCAACCAATATATGGCCGCCCTCAGAACAGCAGCCCTGCACTGCGGGTTTGGAACATACCTGGAGGACATGCTCCTCGATCAATTGGTTTGTGGGGTCAAGGATCTCAACCTACAGAGGCGACTGCTAGCTAAAAAGACCTCAACCTCGCAGCAAGCGGTAGAGGAGCCCTAGCAGCCGAGCTAGCTACGAACTCAGCCACCGAAATTCAGGGCCCAAGCGCCAAGCTAGCAGCGTTCCCAGTCCATTCGAAGAGGTGGAAGCAGAGGAAGGCCACAACGATGAGAACGATGTCCATCGCCTCACCAATGACAGGCGGTCGCAGGTAGGGGCCAAACAAGAATACACCGGTCCACCCAAGCACATCACCCTGTGCCTAACCTGTGGGGATCACATCAAAGGGCCACCTGCAAGTTTAAAGGAGCCGTTTGCAACAACTGCCATAAGAGGGGGCACATTGCGAGAGTCTGCCAAGCCCCAAAGCGCTGCACAAAGACCCCGTCCTGCACTCGGGACCACAGAGGCAAGTATTAAACTGTCGCACGCACCGCCTTGCCAGGCGTACTTGCCACTCTGTTAGTAAAATTTCTCTCTCCGTTTCCCTAGAAGGTAAACCGTGCCACATGGAGGTTGACACAGGGTCAGCGCTCTCAATAATCTCGTGGAACACCCTCAAGAGACTCCACCCCAGCCTATCTACTACCCGGCTTCAGAGATGCCAGTTCGGTCTGAAGGACTACCAGGGAAGGCCATTCCGTGATCGGCAGAGGCAAGTTCTTTGTCAGTTTTAGAGCTTTTAAAGGCCACCTACCTCTAGTGGTAGTTAACGGCAATCTACCCACCTTATTGGGGCTCGATTGGTTTCCCCACCTCGGCCTAGGGTTAACAGGAGTCCATGCTGTCTCAACCACAGACACTGACTCCTTATTCGCTGACTACGCAGATGTGTTCAGCGAGGAGCTGGGGTGTTATAATGGAACCCCATCTCGTTCACCGTTGACCCCCAGGCAGTCCCAATCAGATTAAAACCACATTTGCTATTAGAGCCAAAACTAGACGCTGAATTGGATAAACTACTAAAACAAGGGGTCATTGAGCCAACAGATTTCGCCAAGTGGGAGACGCCCATTGTCACACCCTCAAAAAGATGGTAGCCTGAGAATTTGCTCGGACTACAAGACAACAATCAATAAATATTTACAAGTTAGCGCCTATCCGTGCCGTCATTCAGCACTTATTGCACACATTCGAACCGGGCAGTATTTTTGCTAAATTGGACATGTCTCAAGCATATCAACAGTTCCCTGTTGATAACCAAACAGCGGAACTTCAGACCATCGTCACTCACAGGGTGCCTTCCGATGCAAGCGTCTCCAATTTGCGTAAGTGTTGCCCGGGTATTTTTCAATCCCTCATGGAGCCGGATTTTACAGGGCCTCCCTGGTGTAGTACCCTACTTGACGACATCTTGGTCTCGGCCAGGGACAGACCCCAACTCTTCCAGAGAGTGCGAGCAGTGTTAGAGAGGTTCAGACAGCATGGCCTCAAGTTAAAAAAAGAAAAATGCGCCATTGCCACTAGACAGGTGGACTTTCTGGGTTATAAAATTGACGCCTCTGGCATTCACCCCTGGAGTCCAAGGTCAGGGCGATCACGAAGCTCCCACACCGACCTCCAAAAGCGGAGCTACAAGCTTTCTTGGGACTCCTAAACTTTTATGCATCCTTTTTGCCCCATAAAGCCTCAGTAGCCGAACCCCTACACAGATTACTAGACAAAAGTCACCGTGGCACTGGGGGCACAAAGAAGACCAGGCGTTTAACGCCGTCAAATCACTACTACGTCATAGGCAGTGCTCATCCAATTCGACCCCAACCTTCCTTTAGTACTGGCAGCAGACGCATCCCCTTTTGGAATTGGGGCGGTCCTTAGTCACCGACTCGCCAATGGCGCCGAGGCCCCCATCGCCTTTTTCTCCAGACGCTCTCGGCCACGGAGCGAAAGTACAGCCAAATAGACAAGGAAGCCCTAGCAGCTGTTGCAGCCGTGAAAAAGTTTCACGAATTCCTTTTTGGCCACTTCTTGAACTGGTCACCGACCATAAGCCCCTCCTGGGCCTACTGGCCGGCGACAAACAGACACCTCAAGTCCTCTCCCCTCGGATGATAAGGTGGACGCTTTCCTAGCGGCCTACTCATACAAACTTATCCACCGCCCGGGCAAAACTCTATCCCACGCTGGCGCACTCAGTCGCTGCCCCTTACCGCTCCGGCTGAAGACCCAGCTCCTGTCAATGCCATTTTTGAAATCACCCAGTTGGACCTGCCCATCACCGCCCTTGACATCGCCGCCAAAACCAAGGCAGACCAAACGCGCCCAGGTGCTCGACTGGGTGAGGAGGGGGTGGCCGGGAGGCAATGTTGATAACAAATTTGCACCCTTTAAGACTCGCATGCAGGAGCTGTCCAGTTTGCAGGGTTGTCTACTGTGGGGCACTCGGTGATCATTCCGACCTCGCTGCGTGCCGAGTCCTGGAGCGTTGCACGAGGGACACCCGGCATTGTGAGAATGAAGGCGTTGGCACGCAGCTACGTGTGGTGGCGGGTCTAGACGAGGACATTGTCAATTGGGTAAGTTCCTGCAGCATTTGCCAGGAATCCCGTCCTGCTTCCCCCATCGCCACCCCTACCAGATGGGAGCGCCAGCGCCCCTTGGTCTAGAATCCATATCGATCTGGCCGGCCCGTGCATGGAAAGATGTTCCTAGTGGTCGTGGACGCTTATTCCAAGTGGATAGGCGTGGCGCAGCTATCCACGACCACCACACTAGCAATCACCAACGTGTTAACGCGCCTGTTCGTTACCCATGGACTACCCGACTCCTTGGTCTCCGATAATGGCCCACAGTTCGCATCAGTAGAATTCAGCCGTTTTGCAGCCAACCTAGGCATTCGCCACATTTTAACAGCCCCATTTCACCCTGCAAGTAATGGGTTGGCTGAAAGGGCCGTCAGGACCACCAAAGAGGCCCTAGCTAGGTTTGGCAGAGATGACTGGCACCACAAACTCTCACGGTTCCTGATGAGCCAGCACTCAACCCCCTGTGCAGTCACCAATAAGTCCCCAGTGGAACTTCTGATGGGCCGGCGCCTGAGGACTGTATTAGATAGACTGCACCCACAATACTGCCCTGACTCTCCCCTCGCTTCCACTTCGGAGTTAGACATTTTATGTTACAGGAGCCGATATTCGCAAGGAATTTCGCTGGGGACCCACTTTGGATTCTGGGCGAGTCATCGCCGTCACCGGGCCGAGATCATATAGAGTCAGGCTGGAGGATGGTCGCGTCTGGAGGAGACACATAGACCAACTCAGAAGGCGCCTCAGCAACCTCGCAAACAAGAATCCAGAGTCTCCAGTCGAAGGGGAACCGTCCCATCCGCCACCCAGCCACCGCGCACCCAGTGACCAGCCTGCGCCAGCGTGCGTTCGGTCAGCCCAAACCCGGACAACAGCGCCCAGAGAGTTGATCAACCGGATCCAACCCACGAGAGTTTGACTCCAGAAACCAACCCGGTGGTTTCGAGGATGCCCAGTCCAGAGAGAGTGTTGGCGACACTATGCCAGCTCAACCGTCACAGACTGATACCGAACAGTCAGACAATGTTCCCGAGTTGCGCCGCTCCGGGCGCCAACACAAACCCCATCTACCTCAAGGACTATGCGTGTTCGCATCTGGGGGAAGGGGTGTTATGTCCTGAGGACTCATGGAGTTCTCACTCAGGTCCACTCACTTGTGTGGGCGTTATTCCCCCATTCCCATTGGTCAGTTCTCCCCAGCAGCCAGCTATAAAAGCAGGCTGCGGGGTCCAACTGGCTGCTGATTGCTGCGAGCCAGTTCCAGGCTTGGCAGCACGGTCAGCCCTTTATTTGTAAATAAAAGTACTGTTGCACTCATGCTCTGGTTCAGCCTCTCATTGCTCAAACTTAACAGAAAGGGTTAAGTCTCAAGATAATGTAGTGTGAGTTGCTCTTTGAAAAACTATGAATTCCCAGCTCTGACTCACTTTTAAGTCCGCCTTCTCGAAATGCTTTTACAAACATCCGATAATGGAACACTGAATGTATATTCCCAGAGAACAATGCCAGAAACAGCAATGATGATAACAAGAAACTTCTGTTACAGATGAAAAATATTTATTGCAGCTAATTAAAAATAGCTGGGGGGAGAGCACACACACACACACTGAATGTAGAGGGCTGCGATTCCTGTCTTGGCATCTTCAGTAGGACTGGAAAAAAACCCTGCCTGAATATGTGGTGAATTGCTCCCAGCCTGTATTAAGAATAGTGGACTGGAGAAGTCAATAGAGACTGAAACAGGCCATTTCTTATTAGCTTTTCAGTGTTGCTTCACAGACAGCCCCCTGTCCGAGGATCTATGACAACTTGCCATGGCCAACTCGCCACGGCCAACTCACCATGGCCAACTTGCCATAGACTAACTCACCATGGGACAAGAGCTACATTAATATCAAAGAAATGGTGGGATAGAATCATTAAAAAAAAGGATGCAAAAGGAGGGACAAAATGAAATGTGCATGACAAAAATTGAAATAATTTTAAAATTATTTTAAACAATTGAATTGACTTGTTAAATTGTCCCACAGCGAGTTGTCCAATAGTGAGTTGGCCACAATGAATTGTCCTCTGATGAGTTGGCCAAGGCAAGTTGTAATCTTTCCCTGGAGTGGGGTGGAAATGGATATTTTACAGTATCCTTCCCCTGGAGTGGGGTGGTATCCTTCCCTTGCCATGGTCACCAAGCCATGCCACACCCACCAAGCCACGCCCACAGAACAGGTAGTAAAAAATTTTGAATCCCACCACAGCCCTGGAAGTTTACTAGCTATTTGCAAGGAATGTTGCATTTTTGCTGGTGTCAACATGAAATGTCTATGCCTTAATGAAGAATTACTGCCTTCATCTCTTGAGAACATTATTTTAAAAATCTTGGATATAGTGATGGGAGAATAAGAGGAGACACAAGAGACACGTCACATTGGGAAAAAAAAGTGATTGTTGCTACATCCTTGAACACAGATCTCCAAATATCTTGGGGGCAGCGAGCATATCTGAGAATATCTTCAATTTTTATAAAATTACCATCGTAGAGAATGCATGGATGACCATAAGGCACATTTGGGATCCAGGACAGAATGCATTTATGAAATTTGTTGTCCACTTTGCATTACAGCTCCATTCCATAACATCCTTACCTTGCCATAAAGAATGACAATGCCCTAAAATCTGAAGAACAAGCCTTGCAAGTGATATACATGGATATAGATTCAAATAAATAAACTTTCATCTGGCAGCAAACTTACACCTTTTGGTTCAAGATGCAGTTGAACAGGAATGGAATTGTACCCAAAAATTGAATTCCAGAGATGGTATATCCCATTCCCCCCTGCCAGGCTATACCAATCTGGCCATTTTGAAGTAATGTAACCATTCTTGGGATGATCCAGTTCTGGAAAACAATTAGAATACAATGGGCAAAGAATACAAGATTCTAGTGTTTAGTTCACCTCTGGAAAATAATGTCTCTATTATTCTGAACATGACTGTTATTATTTTAAGTTGCTAGCAAGAAAATTTGAAAAAAATGCATCATCATGTGATCTACAATAAACAGACAAAACTTGTATGTAACATACAAAACTTAACATACATACTATGTATGCAATTGTACTATTCATACTATTTGTAAGAAGAAGCTAATACAGTCAATTATCCAGATATATAGCATGTAGGGTTTATTTGGCTATATAAGTACCCTTGTGATGTATTATCATTATTTTATTGGCAAACTGGCACCAATTCAGCTGCTCAAATCAAGTGTAATATGTTTACAATATATTTACAACAGAATTGTTAAAACTTATTTATTATGAAAATATTTTTAAAGTGTAAGGGAATGGCAAAGCAGAAATAATCCAACAATTCAAGTGGCAAATCATCATTCTAACCGATCAAACAAAATGTGCCTGTTAAAGCAAAGAGTAGATAAAACAAAATAATTAAATGAAACAAAGCAATGAAAAACACCCAAGGGCAGAATATACCAATGTCAAAGCTTTGAAAAATAAAAAGCACTTAGTGTTTCCTTAAAACCTACTGAATTTCTCTAAGGCAATGTATCTCAACCTTGGCAATAGAAAAAAAAGGCTGTCTTTTACCACTCAGTCAATTTCCTTGGGAAAAAAATGGGAAGAGACATAGTGGAGGGCATTCCTTCAAACAGTCCTATTCCCAAACTTTATTATGGTTAAGAAGAACCAGCATTTTGAACTATCATTTGGAAACAAACAAGAAACCATTAGAGATGGAACAAGACAGTTTAATCAGAAAAAGGGCTCCTACAACCAAATGTGGTGGTGTTTTAATACTGAAATATGGTGTTCAAAATCAAGTATTAGCTTACCTTGAAAGAAGTGCAACCACCCCCCCGCAAATAAAATAATGTATGAGTTACCGTAGCCATTACCAGCATCAGATAGCTACACTGATTTTTTTTCCTGAAAGATTTCAAACTTGTCTTTATTATTCATTTAATTCTAAATATTTGTTGCAGGATTTTTTTTTCTTTTCTAAAAAGGCAGGGATCTGACTTCTATGGTGGCATCATTTAAAATTATTTACTATTCCTTCTGCTCATATTTTCATTGAACTATGTTAAAAATATTTTCCTGGAATGTTTCTTTATGTTGTCCATTGCCTTTAATAGACGTGCCATTTAATAAGCTCTCTACCTGTAAGGATAGACTATTTGACCTCTGTGACCTGCCACTGGTAGACATAGTATAAGATTGCTTTGTGAAATAAAGCTGTCGGTAACATCAACAAAATAAAAAATGATCGTATTCCAATACTCTCTGCTGAGTACTATGACAGCACTGAAATATGGAATAAAATTGAAAGTAGATTAGTTTTGGGCCCTAAGTCATGTTTTGACAAGATATAAGAGAAGTGAACATATCTTTGAACTTTTAGTTTTAAAGTTTTTTAATGAAAATATTTATCATTTTGTAAGGTTCCTTTCTTTATCACAGATGGACTGTATAACCTTAAAACAATCCATTCTCTTATTGTGAGGGATATAAATACTGGTCTATCTTCTTTTATATTAAACAACACAAAGGAGCCATACACAGTCCGAATGAAAGTATGTGGTGTTCAAACCAATGCTTGTACCATGATGATGGTGATAGTAATAACCTTATTGAGAATGTTGTAAAATCAATTCCTAATAAGCTACATATTTTTAAAATGCAAGAACAGGTAAAGTATACCAAGCAAGGAAGATTTTTTTTTGCATATTTTCTGCTTACTCTGAGGAAGATCTTAGATCTGAAACAATGGGATAAAAGGGCTTGACTGGATTATGTTCTTAGGGAGAAACTGAAGTGAATTTCAATGTTAGAAACACTTGCAAATGCATGTATTTACATAAACATTATTTAGATCCCCACTGCTTGTCTGAAAGCATGATGTTTTAAATGCTGTTGCCCCACAGCACTTGAGGGATTTCCTTAGGTTGAACAGTCAGATTAAGGACATTAACAAAATTGACTCTTTTTAAAATGGTTTCATCCATGGGATTTGGATGTCATTTATCGTAATTAAAATTTGCAAGCCCAGTTTCCCTTGAATATAAAGAAATATTTATACCAGCCTCCCTGATTCTGGCATCATTGAGATGTGTTGGAGTACCAATTCCAGAATTCCTGGATTTTATTTATTCAGTGTCTATGCTGCCAAATCCAAATGGATTTCTTACAATATTAAAAAAAACAAAGTTTGAATTTCCCCAAAGAGATTAGTAGCAATGAGTTTCTTTCTAACCAAGAAGCATAATTGTCTGGAGGGTAGGTGAGACTTACCAAAAATGCATAATACACCGTAATGCAAATTCCACTCCTTATCGACAACATACAAGTACAAATAATAAACTGGTGGAACTTGTGTTGTGATACCCTGATACATGCATTTTGAGTTAGAAACAGGCAGCTATGATGGAAAGAAAAATTATCCTGAAATGTCTGGGCATAAATAAGTAGTAATGGGTGGTGTCAATCAAAGGAACAGGGAGGACAGTAGGATTTTCCATCTGTAGGCTCTGAGAAAGATGTTCGCCCCTGTTGTATCCTGTTTTTTGAGTGAAAGTGAAGTGTACACGGGCAGTGAGAAATCTTTCATTTTCAATTTTGGTGCATAGGTAGAGCCTGTGGTAAAAAGAATGGTTCCTTATTTCTGTATCATGTATGTTGCTACTCTACGCATTATGTTAAAGGCTTAAGTGATTATAGATGATAGATGATAGATACTCCTCCCAGTGTATTTCCCAGATGTTTTGTGAAACAGTTCTATCCATCACAAATATAATATGCTACTTGCAGAGTGATGAACTCTACTTCTGCTAAAGTAGAGTTTTAAACTAGAAGAAGAAATAAAAGAATTAACAGAGGCAGGGTAGCTTCAATAATGTTATTTAATATACTTTATTGGACAGTATATATGTAACAATGAAGCATTTTAATCCTCAATATTAATTCACTGCTTCATAATCTGTGCTGCTTTGATAAATTATGCTGTCATCTGTTTTCATTTTAGATGGCAGGCAAGGAGACCAGTACAAGGATATCTCACTTTGATATGTTTCATTCACAAAGTTCCTGATCAAACTAATGCCTACCATCAAGCAATGATCAGAAAAGTTATATTTTTCATCAGTGGTGGGATTCAATTTTTCTTACTACCGGTTCTGTGGGCATGGTGTGGTGGGTGTGGCATGGCTTGATGGGCATGGCAAGGGAAGAATACTGCAAAATCTCCATTCCCACCCCACTCCTGGATGAAGGTTACTGCAAAATCCCATTCCCTCCCTACCCCACTAACCTGCTTTCCAGCTCTGTTCTCATGTGCAGGCCAACAAAAGAAGACCCAGCCAATCAACTGGGACTCGGGAGGCAGAGAATAGATGTGGGTGGGGCCAGTCAGAGGTGGTATTTGCCGGATCTCTAAACTACTCAAAATTTTTGCTACCAGTTCTCCAGAACTGGTCAGAACCTGCTGAAAAACTGGTCAGAACCTGCTGAAAAACCTCTGTTTTTCATGCCATATAATAAAATGTTACATAAAATAATGTTAGAATATACTTACATGTTTATTACATGTTGATGTATGATGATGACACATATTCATGGATGATGATGATGATAATGATGGTGACAACAATGACAATAGCACTGTTGCACTATTTGATCCATCCTTCTTTTGACCTAAATTAACTTATTGATAATAACAATATGTATATCCATTTTGATTCAGAAAGTCAAAATTGTGTCTCTCCTGATTTGTTTGTCAGAACATAGTTTAAGATACAGTAGGCAAAACTTAAAGAGAAATTGAGAAGGAAGGATACATCTTGACACAAAACACATGCTCTTTCTAATATAGTCCAATCCTGTAAATAACTCAATAGATCGATTTCTTTAAAAAAAAAATCACAACTGCTTGATGCACAATATTGATTCATTTTCATTTCCCAAATCCATCCCATTTTATTTTCATGAAGAACTAAACTATAATATGCTTTTTAACAAACAAACACATTGAATTATTGCACCACTTGAATGAATAAATCAGTGAATGACATCTCATATCTCTCAAAGTAATGATCATAGATATCTTATGGTACCTGTTTCTAATTTAATCATTTGCAGGGGAGATAATACTCATACTTTAGATTTTTGTAATCATGTGACATTAAACAATGGATTAAACAACGGAGAGGCATCTTTGAATTAATCTGGTTGAAAGAATACTTCCTTATATTTTTAGCCAGATGTAAAATCATTTTAAGTGAATCTCCTTATCCAGTATCTCTCTGTTTTACCACCAATAGCAAGGTTGCCTCTTCTTAACCTCTGATGTGGAAACTGCCTGATTTGTCTGACTTGATTAGTTAATTAATTTCACCTTCATTTAGTAATAAGAAGTGTAACTTGGAGCTCTCTTTCTCTGTCGCCCTCTTAATGCAAATGACCAAGAGATGGCAGCACTGTCTCCACTGACTTTTAAAGAAAGCTGCAGGGAAAACAAGGTTCCTTGGCCAGCCATAAGATAAAGCTTTATGTGGGTTGTGAATTTCAATGGTTAACCCCATTTTCAATTAGAAAATGATGATTAGAACAAGTAATAACAATGCCACTATTTTTTTTCATTCACTGAAAGATATAATGAAAGATATTCTTTGGAATTAGTGACTAATATGCTTTTTTGCAATACACAAGAGGCTTAATTGAGCCAGTTTGCTTTGCCATCATGACTCTTTGAGTTAAAAAAAAAACAACAGAATCCCTAAGACCACCCAATCTTTTTCAGCTGATTGATACATTTGGAAGTGTAAGATTCAATTACAGATAATCCTTGATTTACGACCACAATTGGGAGCAGAATTTCCATTGTTAAGCAAGGTGGTTATTAAGTGAGTTGTGCCCAATTATTAGTTGCTAAGAATCATGTGGTCATTAAGTGAATCCAGATTCTCCCAATGACTTGCCTGTTGAAAACCCCCTGAGAAGTGACAAATGCCAATAAAGTAAGCTCCAAGACCCCTGCAATCATCATAAATATATGCCATTTGCCAAACACCCAAATTTTGATCACATAACCGTGGGGATGCTACAATGGTCATTTTTTCCCCATTACTGTTGTAACTTCTAATGGTTGCTAAGTGAATGGTTTTAAGTTGAGAACTATCTGTATAGGCACACTTATAGCCATGGGTGGAGGGGTGAGGTCTTGCTTGTTCACAAAACAGTTCTTATAATGATATTATGAGATACAAAGCAGCTATTTGTTAGGCTGTTGGATTATTGGATTGCTCTCATCCCTATGATTAGATGATGCTATCTAATCTCTCCCCTTTCCTTCATCCATTTCGTAGGTAACCAATCAAGCTTCCGTACAAGGTTTCTTTTTTCTAAAAAAAAAAAAAAAGTGATTTAATCAGTGTCCAGAAAATAAAAATAGCTGACGATATGCTTTCCAATATGATACTCGTTGCTTTTTAAAATTAATATAATGCTTTTAAAATACACTCAGGCCAGGGAGTGTGATCATGGAAGGCCTTCGTAGCTACAATGCTGCTGCCAGATACATAGTGGGGACCAAGCATTACAAGCACATTTATCAAATATTTCTGATTTCCTTGACATTCTCTAATGAAATGCAAATGAAGACAGGGTTTCCACACTCCAGTAAAGGAAAGAATGAAGTTTCTTGCATATTTTACAAAAGAAACAGAAAGGAACATGAAATCAAATTGTATTGCTACCTCACTTTCCCTAAAAAGCTTGATTTCTTTCTAGCTTCAACCTCACATGACCTGGGAACAAAGGCCTCACGATGGATGGATTGATATTAGTTTCTTAAATGGCAGTGCAACATAGTAGAAACATCAAGTAGAATTAACTTAAACCTGGAATTCTAAAGAACATGTCTGGAAATTATTCTTTTATAGTTCTGTTTTCTTTCTCTCACTTTTCTTCTTTTAAATACATTTAACATTATCAAGAGGTGATAACATAAAGACATATATCTTATTAGCACTAGATATTTTTCCAGAGTTCTAGCTACATTTCTTAAAAGTAAGAGAAAACAGTAATGGAAGGCCTGTGAATTAATGAGTATGTTATTTTGGAAGATTGAGTTAATTCCTGTTGAAGAGAACTTGTTAAAAATAGTCAGTGCATGGTATGATGTGCTGAGCTGTTAGAGAAATGGCAAAATGATGATGATGACAGTATTCCAGAATGGAAGATAGCACAAGTGGGGAAAATCAAAAGATCTAAATTTTTCTGAAGGAGGAGGAGGAGAAGAAGAGGAGGAGGAGGTGGAGGAGGGGTGGAAAATATTGTTTCTTTAGTATCAGATTGACTCAACTATAGTAATCTCCAAGATATGTTGGTATACTAAAAAAAATCAATTTCAATTTCAGAAATATATTATAATTAATTAGTTGATTATGTGTCATCAAGTTGATGTTGATTCCTAATGACCTCATGAATAGCTTTTCTTCATGACGATCTGTCCCTAAATAAGTTTTTCAGGTATTTCAGTAATATATATATATTCTAAATATATATAGTAATGTATGAAAAAGCTCAAATATGCCCAGATATGAATTTGGACCATTCCATATACTATGGAATTATATTTACAGTAATGCCAGTGTGAGCAGAAAAAAGTGTCTACAGAAGAGGAACCCTCTGATTTATTTATTTTTGCTCAATGCTTTTTGCATGTGCAGCCCTTAGATCCTAGGCCCTCTCAGCAATGGACAAAAAAGGAGAGTTCCCACCTCTTGTTGTTTGTAACGTACAAACTTATGATTGTAACTATGATTATGACTTATGACTTGCTGTTTATGTGTACACTGTGAGCTTATGCACCAGAGACAAATTCCTTGTACATCCAGTCACATTTGATCAATAAAGCTATTCTATTCTATTCTATTCTATTCTATTCCATTCCATTCCATTCCATTCCATTCCATTCCATTCCATTCCATTCTGTTGAAAAAATGTTTAGTAACCATCTGCCATTCCAGGAAGCATCAAGAAACAAGCCTCTATTTAAAACAACAACAACTAAAGGTGCAAAGAACTTTGCACGTTTTTCTAGATAAATGTAGAAAATCCTCCACCAGATAGATTTGTAACAAAAAAAAAAGTCAGTCTGAAAATTTGCCAGGCTGGAAATCCGGTCCTGAAAACAGGGTGTTAAATAGGATAGGTCAATTCCCATTCCCGCTTACCCTTTGAACATATAGTCATTATCTGCATGGATACAGATGTATGTCATAGGAATTAGCATGAGGGACCACATTGGCTTCATCAATCACAGAATGCACTATTAGGATTGCAGATAGTCCTTGATTTACAACAGTTCATTTAGTGATTGTTCAAAATTACAATGGCACTGAAAAAAATGACTTGTGACTATTTTTCATATGGTAATTGCAGCATCCCCAAGGTCACATGTTCAACATTCAGGTGCATGACAATTGGTTCATACTTACGACAATCCCATTGTCCCATGTCAAGGACTACCTGTTTTTGCATTTCTCAATAATATCAGAAAACATACTAGTGTACAGCCAGCCAATAAATGAGGTGAGCAAATTGAAGTGAATAGAATAGCAATAGCACTTAGACTTGTATACTTCACAGTGCTTTACAGCCCTTTCTAAGCAGTTTACAGAGTCAGCATATTGGCCCCAACAATCTGCGTCCTCATTTTACTGACCTTGGAAGGATGGAAGGCTGAGTCAACCTTAAGCCTGGTGAGAATCGAACCTCTGGCAGTTGGCAGAATTAGCCTGCAATACTGCATTATAACCACTGTGCCACCATGAACAGAAGTTGAAGAAGAATAAAAAAAATACTAGTAAAGTACAAGGGTAAAAATGTAAAACAGTCTGTAGAATTATAGGGCAGCTGTAACTAGAGATGAACTTCTGAAGGCCGAACACGTTTGTCATAAATGAAAAGGCCAATGTATGCTTAAGCATATTTTGTTTTGGCCCTGGAGTAGCAGATTGTCCTTTCTGTCTCGTTTGCTTTCAATATATTAGTCCTAATGAATCCATTACATGTATGTCCATCACTATGATAGAGCAAATCCTGCCTGTGAGTGATGGCGTTCCTTACTGAAAACAACGAAAACATAGTGACTGCCATTTCAGAATTTAGAGATGTTTATGGGGAATGAAGATGTTAGTAGCAGAGGAGGTTCTTCCCTCTTAGGACCAAAGATGAATATTTATGCCTGCTTCTGTCTGCTTTTTGAAACTTAAAAGAAGGAACTTGTCAAATTAGTCCTGAGACAAGGGTGGGATTCTACCAGTTCACACCTATTCGCTATAACTGATGGTTAACATTCTAAGCAGTTCGGAGAACTGATTGTTAGAAGAAATTACTGGTCTAATCCTGTAAGGAAGGCAGGAAGGAAACATTCTGGGGTTGCTTACAGAAACTGCCTCTCTGTTAACCCTTACTACATTCTTGGCAGGACTAGACTTCCTGTCTCTGAAACTTCTCTGGAGTTTTTTTTCCCCTCCTTTGCTGGTACTTTGCTTGTGTGGAGTGACCATTGAAAAAAGTGACTTATGACCCTTTTCCACACTTACGACTGTTGCAGCATCCCCACAGTCATGAGAGGCCAGGTGAGGAGATGCGTGCCTCGATGTGAGTGATGTTGAGTTGGCCATGCCCAGCCAGTAACATGACCACCAAGCCATGTCCACCCAGTCACATGACTACCAAGCCATGCCCACCAACTAAGCCACGACCACAGAAATGGTTGTTAAAAAATTTGAATCCCACCCCTGCAGATAATCCTCGACTTATAACCATTCATATTGTGACCGTTTGAAAATACAATGGCACTGAGTAAAGTTACTTTCGACTGGTCCTCGCACTTACAACTATCGCAGCATCCCGTGATCAAAATTTGGGAGCTACGCAACTGGCAGGTTTTTGTGATGCAGGATCCTTGGTCACTTGATCCCTATTTGTAACTTTCCCGGGGGGCTTCTGAGAAGTAAAGTCAATGGGAGAAGTTGGATTTGTTTCGCCACCTCATGATTCACTTAACAACTGTGTGATATGCTTAACAACTGTAGCAAAAAAGGCTTGTAAAATTGGGTGCAACTCGCTTGGCGTCTGCTTGCTTAACAATGGACATTTTGATCCCAATTGTGGTCATATGTCAAAAACTACCTGTATAGTAGGAAGCCATGGGAATAGAGAAAGGGAAGGGGTGTTTTATTTAGAATGGATTTATCACGGGTTTTAAAACATATACTCCCTACATATTTATTGATTATTTTAATGAGAAGCTGTTCAGAAATGTTTTCAAAAATATTTCAATTATCAGATTAGAAATCAATTTAATTTCCTTTTTTGTTCATATTTCAGAGAGGTTAACACAACAGTTACAGCATCACACTTTTGTCAGTTTTCAATGGGCTTCTAAAGTGGCATTAAGGAATACTGTATATAAGCAATGCTCTAACACTGAAGGTAATCATTAGCAAGCATGTAGCAGTCAAGAGTTCCAATTCACTTCTCCTTTTTGGAAAGGAGGTGCCACCCTTTGTGTTGTAATCGGTATCTTTCTTGTGACAATGGAAGACTGAGGCATGGCTACTCATCTAAGGTCCCTGCAGGAGTCCTAGTTTAGCAAGAAGCTTTCTGGTTCATCACTCAGCTCTCTAAATCATGGTTCTGGCAACATGCCTGCTGCCTTTACAAGAATTTAATGGACTTTGCAAGGAACTGTAATTGGGGGCCTGGTCTCTAGATTTTATCATTTGGTACCAGATAAACAGGTTGAGTTTAAGTCATAGGATTCCCAAGGGGCATCAAATCTGAAGAAATGGTTCCAGGTGACTGAGCATGCTCCATTAGGTTCACTTTGTTGGAATTACAGCAAACCAGTTCCTGAAATGTAATCTAATGAAAAAAGGTAAGGGAAAAAATTGTAGCCACTGGAACAAAGGAGCTGTGGAGAATGTAAGATGGGCTCAGAAAATCCAAGCTAACTTTTTTTTAAGGTAGAGTTTTACTTCACGTCATATCCTTGTTCCCTGTGACCATCCACATTTCCCCCTCTCTCCCTCTCCCTCCCTCCTTCTCTCTCTCTCTCTCTCTTACTGAGAGAGAAAGAAAAATGATAGCATGGATAACATAAAAGCACACTTTTTAACATAAGCCTGAGAGAGAATAATGGTATCACTAAAGTCTATTCTATTATTGTATCATTTAGGGAGAGAAAATATAATGAAGCAAATGCATGATGGGAAACCAAGTCCCTTGTCCCTCATCTTGTTTCTAGCGCCTCAGTGAGCCCTTATTATTCACTCCCATCAATCTTCTTTATATAAGTTAGGTTAGATACAAAAAGCATTTATGTAGTTCTTATGGCACTACAAGAACTACATAACTACATGTATGTTATGTACATGTATGTAGTTTTGTAGAACTACATTACACAAGAACTACATGTGCTTCATTGACAATGAGAAAGCCTTCGATTGTATTGATCATGAGAAGCTATGGAGAGCTCTACAAGAAAATCTGGTCAAGTTGATGCCGTCACTGTACACAAAGGAGGAAGCCACTATGTGAATGACGCATGATTGGTTTAAGATAGAGAAAGGAGTGCAGCAACATTGCATTCTCTTCCCTTTCTTATTCAAATACGCCTAAATGATCACAAAGAAGCTAGATCTTGAAGAACCAAAATTGGGGTAAAGATTGGTGAAAGAAATATCAACAGTCTTCCATATGCTGACGACACAACTTTCCTCTCAGGAACCAGAGAAAGCCTGGAACATCGGATCAAGAAAATCAAAGAGGAAAGTGATAATTTTGGTTTCTCTCTGAACATTAAAAAGACCATTGCAAGAAAGGGAAGCATCAAAATAGAAACTGACGGTGAAGAGATAGAATGCGTGGAAAAAAATCACTTTCCTAAGATCTCAGATAGCCCAGAGCGGTGAATGCAGCACAGAAATAAAATGTTGGGTTATAGAGTTGCACAGCCATGATGAACATGAGCTGAATATGGAAAAGCAAGGACATCAGTCTGGCAACCAATATTAGTCCACTCTATTGTGTTCTCCGTAATTATCTATGGTTCTGAAAGTTGGACCTTAAAAAAGCAAGATGGGAAGAAAATTGACTCATTGGAGCTGGGATGCTTAGAAGGCTCCTGTGTATTCCTTGGACAGCAAAGGTAATTAACAAGCCAGTACAGGTAATCCTCGACTTATAACACTGGAAGGCAAAAAGAGTTCATTTACTGACCATTCAAAGTTACAACGGCACTGAAAAAGGTGACTTATAATCTTTTTTAATATTTACAACCATTGAAGTATTCTCATAGTCATGTGATCAACATTCTGAGCCTTGGAAACTGACTCTTATTTATGACAGTTGCAACGTCCTGGGGTCATGGAATCACCTTTTACGAACTCCAGTCAATGGATCAAAGTCAGTGGGGAAGCTAGATTCACTAAACAGCCATGTTACTAACTTAACAACTTCAGTGATTCACTTAACAACTGTGGCAGGAAATGGAGCAAAAATCACTTAACAACTGTCTCACTTAGCAACAATAATTTTGAGCCCAATTGTGATTATAAGTTGAGGACTACCTTCTATTGGAATGCGTAACACCAGACATGTCAGTGGAAGGCAAAATCATGAAATTATGTCCCAATTACCTTTGCTATGTCATACAGGGGAATTCACTGGAGAAAGCAATTAAATTAGAAGAGTTAATGTAAAAGGAAACCAGGCCATCAGAGAACCATCAAAGCTGACACCAGCCAGAGCATGGAAAAACTCAAAGAAATAGTGCAAGATAGGAAGATGTGGAGAGACCTGGCACTAAGAGTCAGACTCAACTGAAAGGATATCATTATCATCATCATCATCATCATCATCATCATCATCATCATCATCACCATCACCATCACCACTACCATTTTTTACTTCTTAAATACAGTTACATTTATTTGTTTATCACATTTATAGAACATTCCATATGATATCAATTCACAAACATAAAGCGCACAATAAAAGTACAGTTAAAATATCCACTTGCCAACTAAGCATAATATACAAATTATATAAACAAAATTATCACCCAAACAAGGTAGTATCAAGGCCCAAGTATCCACTGGAATAACTCCATTCTGAGCTGCTTCTGGGAGGTAATCAAAATGGGAGCCAACTGAATGTCCACAGGGAGGCTGTTCCAAATGTCCGATATCATCACTGAAAAGCAGCACCGTGGAGTTTCAGTCCTCTCACCATCCTAAAGTGAGGAACCTCTAGCAGCTTCTCCAAGATAGATCAAACTGGCTAGGCCAATTCTAAGGAAGTTATGTGAATCTGTAGAGGTTAGTACTATTCCTTATAAATTGCACCAGAGGTCTATTGGTTATAGTGCAGAGGCACAGCGTTGGTGTAATCTGCTCCCATTAACCAAAACTAGTTAACACATAGAACTCTTCTCTCCTGGAATAGTTTAGCCTCCACTCTTGTCATCACCCTACAGCAATTTGCAACCTTTACTGCTGCTTTATTGCCGCTTGAGACTGGCAACTCCATACCACTCCTTCCAGCTATGAATCACACACAAGTTGGTAACTTCTCATGTGGCTCCAATAGCATCCCAACAGCTCCAGTGACCTTGGCACCTCCATTAGGTCAACAAAGAGTTCTGGCAAAACTGTAGGCAACTCAGCAACTTTTCCACTAACAATAAGTCTCCAGGCGAAGTCCTTCTACCTTCTTCTTATTTTTGGCCTTCCCCCACAATTCCCACTCTCACTCTAACCTGTACATTTCTCACGCTACATTCATTTTTCCACACCTTTACCCAGCTACCCTCTCTGGTACCATTCATGGTAAGCATGTTTTCTTTTCCACAGGTTGAAACAGTGAGAAGTTCATGGATGAATTATCAGCATTTCAACCAGCAGATTCTTCTGTCTTTGCAAATTTGTCTGAAATCTCTCCTTCACTGCCAATAAACTTGTGTGATGCAAAGTATTTCCACATTTACTGATCTGAATTTTATTTTCTCTTGGGGTCATATAAGCTTCTACCTAGGATAACTTTCCATACCTAAATTTCAGTTTTGAAAGCCAGAATTGGAAGTGCCTGTGGCTTTCTTATACATAGGTAAATCTGGCAGTTTCACCTTTTCATACATTGTCATGTCAATCTTTTCATCTGATTATTTAAAAAATGAAACAAATTGTCAGCTATACCTAATCATTTCACAAAGAAAGAATAGTGCTAATGAAAAATCAGCAATAATTTAGATCCTGCAGGCTGCTCTGTTGCTCTGTGAATCTTAACATTCACAGCATGTTTCTTATTGTCATCATGTTGATCATGCTCTTTTCTAATTTTTTTAAAATATGTATTTTAAGTGATGGCCAACACATGTGTGGCAACACAGCTCATACTTCACAAACATTTCCAGAGTGCCTGTAGACTGAAAATAGGTGCCATCAGTTACATGTGCAAGTATGGTCCTAATAACCATGCAGATGCCTTCAAAACTCAGATGTGACAAAAATGAAGTTGCCCATCATTACTTTTTTGGAAGTTTATGTATCAGAAAACTCCAGAGATCAACACATCAGGTTTATTTAAGTAATGCAACTTAGAACAAGGCAAAATCATGATGAATCAACAGTCATCCTATATACTTTAAACCACAAGGAACAAATAAGCAGAGAAACCTCTTAGTGATAAATGTTTAACCATCTTCAAAATACTTCTGACATGATTCTATGTTCATAATTACATAGTTGTTTGATATGCAAAAGTCTGGTCAGCGAACTCATTTGTGTAGGTTCCTACCATTGTGCCAAATCCATCTTCTTAAGAGTATATTTGTTGTTTGCCATTAAGATAAGACACATTGCACAAACAACAGTTCACTTTCATTATCTTGTTTTACCTCAGCAGTCACATGGCTGTTTGGAATCTCAGTGTAACAAACAGAGAATACGATAAGTCTCTCCAGAGTTTAAATACAAGAGATAGTTGAGTGTGGCAATGTTTGTTCCTTGCTATTTATTATCTGTAGTAGCATCATGTTAAAGTTTAGGAGTTTTTCCCCCCACCTCTAATCTGGGAATTCATTACAAATGTAGAGATAAAGTGTATTGTGATTGGTAGGACCTAAGTGCCTATAGGATTGCACACTAATCCTTTGGAAGTCTTTAAATTTTGGTCACCTAGATTGTTAAACAGGCAAATAAATTATAACAAAATATTATTATTATTTTAATTCTAGGCCAGGTCTACATGATAAATGGAATGATTCCATTGCAAAAGAATTTTGCCTTTTGCATTAAAAAGCAAAGACAAAACACTCTCAGTATTGTCAGAAGGAATTAGAAACTGAGATATCCCAATTCTCTCCATCTGTGCAAGAATATCTAAAATAATTATATCCCACAAAATATTTGAAAATATATTTACAACTTTGGGACACATCTAGTACATCTGGGGTCCCCCCCCCCAATGTTGTCTCATCCTTCTTTGAAGGAATTTAAGGCAGTCCCAAAAGTGCTTTTTCAAAAGGCAACTTGACTTTCTATTTTTCTGAACTGAAGATGAAGAACTGAAGAAGCTTCTTGGACGAGAAGCAAAAAATTTTCAAGGAAAGAGCAAAAAACAAACTCTGGTTGCCTTTTGAAAAGGCACATTTGGGATACATTTTGTCTTGGAAAACTGAGAATTTCCATAGAAATGAAGGGCAGTGATCAAATAATTGTCCCTATTAGATCACATGGAGTGAGGCATATTAGAATAAGAATACCTAACTGGTCCAAAAAGATTCTTGTGGCTGTGCAGTTTTATCCAGATTTATACAATTGAATGCCCTGTTACAACATATAGCTTTAATTTAGAATCCTTTATAGGATTTTAGGGTAGTAGAATATCTCCTTTATGAAATCCAATGAAAATGACATTAATACTCTGCAACAACATAATTCCAGAACACAGGTAAATAGGATGGCAAATAAGAAAATTTCTCCAAAATTAGGCCAGGAATTTTAGCCATGAAATCTGCAATTTAATATCAGTCTCAAAGAGGAGATTTGTGCATCAATGCAGGAGTCAATGGCAAAGATTAGGTGAAGATCAGAGGAATCTGAGGCCATGCCAAACTGGCAGACATTTTTCTACTGTTTTGCCCACTTTAAAACAAGCTGTTTTATTCAGCTGTATTTTGGGATTGAGAAAAAATTTCATTTGAGGAAAAAAATAAGGACAGCATTTTATGCCATTATTTTATCTTTTTTTAAAAAAATGCTGTTATCTTTTTTGTGTCTGTATTAATTTTCCAAATACAGGAAAAAAAAATAATTTTTTTACCTAGGAAAGAATAGCTTTCTAGAAGCAAATGCTTAATAAGGAAAATAAAATGCAAATAACAGAACAGAATAACAGAGTGGGAAGGGGGCTTAGAGGTCTTCTAGTCCAACCCCCTGCTCAGGCAGGAAATACTATATCATTTCAGACTAATGGTTGTCCAATCTCTTCTTTAAAACTTCCAGTGTTGAAGGTTTTACAACTTCTTGAGGCAAATTGTTCCATTATTAATTGTTCTGTCAGGAAATAGGGCTCAAGACTTTTATGAACAACTAGTAGTTATGGAAGATCAAAGTAGTAAGGAGGAATTAGAAAGAAATTAACAGGAAGACCAAAGTCACCAAAGAAGGACCCTCAAGAAACCAAGAGAACGTTTACCCACCGCAGGAGAGAGAAGAAACTAGTCCCCAGCAAGCACAAGGAGAGATCAGAATTATCACGAGACAAAGAGTGAAACAGATCTAATTAAATGGATGAAGAAAAGTAACTTCTATCCATTAACATAAACGGTTTAAATTCGATGACAAAAAGGAAAAGGATAATAGCCAAATTAATTAAACAAAACGGCGACATAATATGTTTACAAGAAACTCACATAAGGAAAGTAGATGAAAGATACTTAGACTGCCCAAAACTAGGGAAGCTATTTACTGCACCAGCAGATTAAAAAAAAAAAGAAAGGGATTGCAATATACGTGAAAGATGATCTGAAAGCAGATTTAATTTGGTCAGACCCGGAAGGAAGTACTTTGGTTTTACAGATCTCGATTAATACCATTTCAATTCTATTAGTAGTAATTTATGCCCCAAATGAAGATCAGAAAGAGTTTTTTAAATATTTACATCAAAAAATAATAGGATTTGAAAAAACGAATATCTGTATTATAGGAGATTTTAACTCTATTGCTGATTACCAAAAGGACCATAGTAATGCGAGGAAGAACAAAAAGGGAAAAAGAGAGTTTCCTAAGACATGTAAGGAAATGATGAAAGAGTTAAATTTGGTGGACTTATGGTGAAGACTAAACCCCGAAGAAAACCAATTCACATTTTACTCTAACCCGCATCAAATATGGACAAGAATTGATATGGCGTGGATGAATGGGAAAATAGCAAACGAAATAAAAGGAATTGAAATTTTACCAAATGAATGGGCAGATCACAACCCAATTCAAATAACTTGGAAAGGTAGGGAAAAACCAAAGAAAAGATGGACATTAAATGCCCAATTAATAAGAGAAAAAGAGTATACTAATAAACTTAAGGAGGAATTAATCTATTTTTTTAAAGGAAAATGATAATGATGTAACCTCGAAACAAAATATTTGGGATACATTGAAGGCAGTAATAAGAGGTATAACGATCTCTTATAATGCTATGAGAAATAAAGAAAAATATGCTCAACAAAATAAATTACAACAACAAATTAAGGAATTAGAAACCCAATTCCAAAAGACCCCTAAAGATCAAAGAGTGCAAAATCAGATAATAACAGTCAAACATAATTTGAATTTAATTGAACAAGAGAAAATGATAATAAATTTGAAAATGACTAAACAAATTTATTTTGAGCATGCTAATAAACCAGGGAGATGGTTATCTTATAAATTAAAAAAAAGAAAGAAAAGAGATTGATATACCAATTAATAGTTGAGAAGGGCGGCATACAACAAGAGATAGAAAAGAAAAAAGACATTGCACACAAATACTTTGAAGAGTTATACAAAAAAGAAGAAGTCAATGAGGATAGAATAAGAGATTACTTAGATGAAATAAAAGATAAAATAATCGGAGATGAATTGATAGAATTATTAAATAAAGATATTACTTGGTCCGAATTGAAATCAGCAATAAAGAATCAGGGGAATAATAAAGCCCCAGGGCCAGATGGGATCCCGGGAGAATTATATAAGGCAATTGCGGAACAAATTGGACCTCTCATGATGGAAGTGTTTAACGATGGATGCCGGGCTCATGGAGGGGAGCATTGATTTTGCTGATCCTGAAGGAGGAATCTGACCTTAGATATATTAACAACTACAGACCAATTTCACTCCTAAACACCGACTACAAAATATTTACCTCTATCATAGCTAACAGATTAAAACGAATTTTAAATTTGTATATACATGAAGACCAAAATGGATTTCTCCCGACTAGACAGATAAGGAATAATTTAAGAACAGTAGTAGATGTTTTAGAATTTTATGAAGCCCACCCTGAAAAACAAACTGCACTTATGTTTTAGATGCAGAAAAGGCATTCGATAACTTAAATTGGCAATGTCTAATTCAAAAAATTTATAATATGAACGTAGGCACTAAATTTGAAAACATCATAACAACAATTTACGATATACAGCAGGCTAATATCATAAATGGGAATATACTCGCCCAATAAAAATAGAAAAAGGAGTTAGACAAGGTTGCCCACTCTCACCCCTGCTCTTCATATTCGCTCTAGAAACATTATTAACACGAATTAGGCAAAATCCAGAGATTAAAGGATTGAAGATTAAGAAAGAAGAATACAAACTGCAAGCATTTGCTGATGATATGGTCTTTTTTATGGAGGAACCAATAGAAAGAGGACCAAAATTGATAAACGAACTAGAACAATTCAGTGTGGTAGCAGGACTTAAAATTAATAGAAAGAAAACAAAACTAATGACTAAAAATTTAACAGAAGAACAGAAAAAAGATTTAGAAGAAGTTATGGGAATACAGGTAACAAAGAAAGTTAAATATTTAGGAATATGGCTAACACCACATTGTAAGACACTTAAAGAGAATAATTATGATAAATTGTTGCAACAAGTAAAGAAAGATCTAGAATCATGGGGTAGGCTGCAACTTTCACTATTGGGTAGGATTGCTTCTATCAAAATGAATATTCTACCAATTTTTTAATACTTTTTTCAGATGATTCCAATCAAATTACACATAATTTTTTTTGAAGAACTTAACAAAATAACTGTTAAATTTATTTGGCAAGGAAAAAAAATCTAGAATAAATTTAAAGGCATTGCAGGATTTGAAGAGCAGGGGAGGATTGGCACTTCCAAATTGGGAATTATATTATACCGCAGCCTCTCTAGTATGGTTAAAAGATTGGGTGAATTTAATCAATAAAAGAACATTATTGTTCGAAGGCCTCAATTTGCAGAGAGGGTGGCACGCCTTTTTATGGGAGGTAGGGAAAGTCAATCAGACATATTTCCACAGACATTTAATTAAAGATTCACTATTAACCAATTGGAAAAAAATACGGAAAAAACACTATCTAAAACTACCGATTTGGTTATCGACAATGGGGGCGATGATTCATCCAAACAATCTGGACATTACCAAAATGATCAGGTATAAAGATTTATTGGATGCACAAGGAAATTTGAAAACACGACAAGAGCTGCAAGAGCGGGGATTTAAAATAGATCAGTAGGTATACCTCCAAATTCATAGTAGATACAAACAGGATAGAAAAGAATTCGGAATTAACAATAAACTCCAGCAATTAGACAAAATTTTACTAGGATCAGACAAGAAAAATATAACTAAATTCTACAACTATCTATTAGAAGTAGAGTTAGAAGAGATAGTTACAGGGAATATGATAGCCTGGAGTAGGAATGTAGGACGGAGTATCACATTAATAGAATGGGAAAAGATCTGGAGTAGAAACAATAAGATCACCAAATCAGCAGCATATAAAGAAAATGCTTATAAAATGTTTTACAGATGGCACCTTCCTCCCTCGAGATTAGCGAAGATGCGCCCCAACACGAGCCCGAAATGTTGGAAATGTAAAAGAATAGATGGAACCTTTTTTCATATGTGGTGGTCTTGTAAAGAAACCCAAAAATACTGGCAGAGAATTAGAAAGTGGCTAGAAGATACAACAAAAGAACAGATGGAGTATAAACCAGAGTCCTTCCTGTTAGGGATTTTCGATAAACAACTACCTAAAAAAGTGAAGTACATAACAATACACATAGTAACAGCAGCCAGACTAGCGTTTGCTCAATGTTGGAAACTACCTCACATACCTACAGAACAGATGATCATCCAAAAAATCTCAGATTGTGCAGAAATGGACAAACTAACTCTAGCCTTAAAAAATAAAGATTCTTCAATATATTTTAACAATTGGAATTGCTGGTATAAATGGTTAGATCAAAGATAGACTTTATATCATAAGGTAATAAAGAATAGGACAAATTTATATGAGTGATATATAAACATATATATGGATGAGATGTGCGTATAAGGCATAAATCAAGAAGAGAAAAGATCTTACAAACTGTCGAAAATGAGAATGTTTTTAAGTGTTCATTTTTCCTTTCTTTTTCTTTTTTTTCTCCTTTCTTTTTTCTTTTCCTTTTCTCTTTTTTCACTTTTCTATTTGTGTATGTGTTGTTGATTTGTTTTTAATTGTAAAATTAATACAATTTGTTAAAAAAAAAAACTTCCAGTGTTTTATGACTTCTTGAGGCAAATTGTTCCACTTATTAATTGTTCTGTCAGGAAATATCTCCTTAGTTCCAGGTTGCTTCTTTATATGCTCTTTATATGTTTTAGCCTCCAGTTTCCTAAACATCTTTGTTCTTCTCTGCACTCTTTCTGGAGTCTCAACATATTTTTACATTGTGGAAGCCAAAGGAATATCATGTATAAGGGGTGTATAAATGCAGAAGAATGTGTAAAAGTGCACAAATAATTTATGATTTACCATGTGGGAAGATCTCTTTTGTTGATACAACAACAAAAGCAAAAACAACAACAACGAACAGCTTTGGGTGTTTTATGAAGGGTCCCAGAAAAGCAAAAATATTCTCTGTATTTCTCCCTGGACCTTTGAATAGAAAATTCAAGGAAGGAAGAAAGGAAGGAAGGGCACATCATAGAATTAATTATAATGGCTGCTTTATTTATTTTTTTTCAAATGAAATGTTTGTGAGTGGATTATCTTTGGAAGGAATAACTTTCATGGTAAATGACTGAGCTGAGTTGGCTAGATTAGAGGATAGAAAGACAAATAATGCTACTTATAAAGAGGCATATGACAGATGTGGCATCACTCACATTTTAAATAAACGTGGCACTCCTAAAAGAATTACAGTACATTGTCAGTGACTGATATTCCTTTGTAATCCAAACTGGAACACTGCAACTACTGTATAGCGGTTCCTCCCCCGCAATTGCTTTGCTTGCTTTGGCAGAAGATGATAATGCACTGTATGATCCATGCAATCAATGCTGTATGGCAGTAGCTCTTCAGTTTGAACCAAGAACCATTCCTATCACTGTAATTCCACTGAATGCTATAATTTCACTGTTATGGATAAAACATTATTGATACTTGTCCAGAATTAGGTTCACTTCTGTATGTGCAAAGAACACCAGAAGGATGAATGAGGACTAAATGAAATGTAACAGCAACTGTAATCCATCTCTGATTTTTATAAATGTAAAGTGTAGATAATGCATAGTGAATAATATGAAAAGCCGCAATTCATTGAATTTTATTGCAGGAGTCATATATAAGGCGGGTATTATTTTGTGCTAGAGAAGGAATCTAAGCATAACTTGAGACATCCTCAAAATTCACAAATACCTTCTAGCCATTAATGCCATTCATAGTCTTTTGCAACCCTCCCTCCCTTCCTTCCTTCCTTCCTTCCTTCCTTCCTTCCTTCCTTCCCTCCCTCCCTCCCTCCCTCCCTCCCTCCCTCCCTCCCTCTTTGGAACAGTATTTGGATGACGGATAGTGGTGTCTGCACTGAGAAGTCAAAACATACATCTCTTCCAGAAGAAGGCAAATCATTTTCATTTTGTCAGGAAGAATTCACAGACCAGCTTATAAAGTCACAAGGAACTGACCAAGACTCAAGGGAGTCTTTACTTTGTAAATGGAACATATATACTGCCCTTGATATTTCATGCAGATTAATAGGTATATTGATAAATTTAATGAAGTGATTCTTTTGAATGGTTAACAATGCATACTTTAAATAATATTGGAAATGAGGGCACCGTTCACATTGCCACTGACGTTGTCAGAAATTATGATATATTTGAGTTTAGTAGGAGTCAGATTTAAATCATATACAAAATCTTCATTTCCCCAGCTTTCCTTTTAGTTGTCAATAAAAGAGATAATCCTTCAGCCCGTTCAAAGTTATAAAAGTCTCCATAGTCATTTTTTATATTAATTAATGATGCTAGATATTGTGTTGGTGTTTTGGTGACTCTGTAGAAAGAGCTTTATGGTTTTAATACTGGAAAACATAAAGAGGCATTTAGTTGTGTGTGTGCATAAGTCTTTAACAAAGAAGTTCCTTGAAGAGATGATAGATATAGATAGAGACAGTATATGGATGGATGGATAGATAGATAGATAGATAGATAGATAGATAGATAGATAGATAGATAGATAGTGACAGAGATAGAGTTGATAGAGATAGAGATGATAGAGATAATAGAGATAGAGATGATAGAGATGATGTAAATAGAGATAGTGATATATATTTAAAGTTTGACTGTTTTGGTCTTTAGGCATATATTTTGACTTTGTATTCTTTAGGATTCTGTAGGATCAAATGCCTCCTTATAATCTCTACCCCTAACCATGTACATTAAAATAAAGTTTAAAACCACACATAAGCATTACGTATCTCCATGATAAATGAATGATTAACACATGTGGCAGGGAAAAAATGGGATATCAAAAATGGTCTAGCTGATTCTGTGTACTATTTTACATTAACTGAATTCTGCTTCTAACAAAGTTCTGCAGTAACCTGGATTGAAATCACCATTTTTAAAGAGGGCATCTGGAGTCCATCAAATGCTAATAGTGTTCATTCACAGCTAAACTATGATGGCTAAGAACCAATGATGCAGAGTCAAAAAGCTTTCCTAACTCATAACCAATTTCCCAGAGCCACCCAGACCAATGGTGGGATTCAAATTTTTTTACTACTGGTTCTGTGGGTGTGGTTCAGTGGGCATGGCAGGGGAAGGATACTGTAAAATCTCCAGTCAGAGGTGGGATTTGCTGGTTCTCTGAACTACTCAAAATTTCCACTACTGGTTCTCCAGAACTGAATACCACCTCTGACCCAGACTCTTATGGTTGACTGATTTTTCTGCTTTCGTAGTTCTCATAAGTTAATTTTTCTTTTCTTGTGTCTAACATGATAATCTTTCTTCTACATATCTCCCTTTGACTTTCTTGACAGTAAGGCTGACAAACACCTCTCACAGTCCACCCCACCTCCAATTTTTATGTGGAAATAATAGTAAGGAGTAGGACTTGAAATAAAGTATGAAAATCAAAAGCTCATGACGTGGAAGGTACTAAATGTTTGCACTTGCAAAGAGTTATTTCTGTGTTCTTTATATCTCCCATTTTGATCATGAGACAATTGCTGGCCAGCATCATAACAAATATGGTAGTTCTGGTACAGGGACAAGGAAAGGGAGAGTTTCCTTTGGATGACTTTGATAAAAAATAGGATGAATCAAAGGAATTTGGAGCTAATTGCAATGTCATAAAAATCTACACCAAACTGACTTCCAAGTCCTCCCAAGTTTTACACTCCCAAGCTCTTCCTGTGAGAGAATGATTTGTCTGCACAGGTAATACATGATTGATGCTTTCTATAGCACTTCTACAATGCTTCACAGGTGTTAGGCTCTTTTAAAATATGGGTTTAATACTCTCTTGAAGTCATGGTAATCCTGTGCTGCATGAAAAATCAGTCTAAGCTGGGAAAGAGAGTCAGTCACCTGTGTTTCTACTTCTGTTACTGTCTGATATTTATTTTAGAGAAAACTGGAAGGCTTATTCATTTTTGGTAATTAAAATAGGGAAATGTCTGTGGAAGGCATAATATCCTAGTCTAGTCTTTACTAACCTGGTGCCCTTTGGTGAAGTCAGGAATGCAGATCCAAAGTTGCCAGGGAGCCCATCAAATAGAGAATTCTGATGGCTTTACTTTCAGCTCATCTAACGGGTAGCAGATGGGAGAAAGCTGTTGTAGTTCCTTACCCAATAATGAAGTCTGCTCTGCATGTCTTTTCTGATGCATTTCATGATTTATCTCTTTAGGAACAATTGCCACTTATCATTACAGTTTTTAATACTACCCCAGGGAATGAATATTTTATTTCTGCAAACCATTTCCAGAAATAGATTTTTTGTTATAACTGAAAGCTGTTTATTTTTAATAATATGTATTGACTTTTAAAGCCTGATTCCTTCTGGAATCATAAAACAACAAACTAATTCCAGCATCTGACTTCATCTCTTTGTCAACTTTCTATCAGAGGTGCTGGATTGCCTGTAAGTAACTGATCATTAGAAACAGGACTGTACTAAAGTAAAAACATTGCTTTGGTTGGGCACAACGTTCCACAGCTGGGGATTAGTGGGTTATTGCTGGGGGTTCCCAAGACATGGTTGGTGTATTTAAGTATTACCTTCAACTGATTTTCAGCTAGCTGTAATTAGTCAGTGTAGATTAATTTGGAAATAGAATTTCTGTTTTGACTTTTGTGTTAGACTGCTTTTTAATGTATGCCCTTCTCACATTGTCCTTCCTACAACTTCAATGTATGCCCTTCCTACAACTTTAATATATGCCCTTCTCATATTGTCCTTCTTACAATTTTAATATGTGCATTTTATACTTAGACCTTCCTACTACGTTCTGAGCTCCGCTGTGTGTCATAATATAGGAATAAGCATCCCTCACTATCCAGACTTGAGAACGATCTGGAAACATCTAAAAATGATAACATTTGTTATTCATTCTTAAAAATATTATTCCATGTGTATGAAAAAAAGAACAAAAGGGATTATAGCAGCCATAATATTTGCACGGTAAATGGTCTTTATAATTAGACAAATAAAAAACTAAGAGATAAAAATTCCAAAATGAAAAAGAAGCAATTTATGAAATTAATAATAAGTTGTGTGCCAGGGGTTGGCAATCTCTGCAATTCCCAACTCTAGAATAGAATAGAATTCTCTACTTTTTGAAGCTTGGAATCTTATCTAAAAATGCCAAATTTGGGTGGTTTGATTGCCAAACATTGATAGTATAGTTTATCATCTCATGGTTGATGACAATAATTCAAAATGTAGCTACAACCCTAAATAATTGATAAATAAATAAATAAATAATTGTTTGGATGAACCCTCCACCAGTATACTATTAAAAGGCCACATATAGCTTTGATAGGGTGGTGAAATTCACCTTTTGGTAAATAATCATTATATCTTATATAATCTTATAATTCACATTGATTATTCATTGAATTCTGGAATAAAATGAAGTCCCCCATGGAAACTACTCAATGAGCACATCTACTACTGGCTTTCAAAACCCTAAATGTGTCGCTAGTCAAAGCAGATTTTCCAATCCTGCTATATTCTTTACTTATAGATGGATTTTTCTAATCAACTAAGTTGCTTAATTATCCTTTTTTTTTGCCAACTCTACAATAGGCTTTTGGAGCATTGGTGATGGTCTTTCTTCCTGTCAATCAGCTTTCTGTAGCATGGAGGCAATGCATTTGGCATTGCTGAAGTGTAGAATTGATACAATTGGAACTGAAGTGCAGAACCTTATCCAAGTGCTCTTCCTCACTCTATATCTTGAAGCTTCTTTTGACACTTCCAATTGCCCTCTCTCCCTGTGTCTGACAAGCAAAATGAAGTGAGCAGTTTAGAATATGAAGAGTAAGAGGACTATTCAGCCAAGAGAACTATTCTGCCACATGAAAGTGTAGAATATTGGAAGACCTGCTTGGTATTTACTCCTGTTAGTGAAATATCTTTCCAAGAGACCCTATCTAAGAGCAAGTATCTTCTGTGTTCTCCAGAAGGGTCACAAGCCTTCCTAACTGGGTTTTAGTTAGTAGCATTAAGCAAATAGTCAGGAATTATTTAACAATCTACAATGTTAATTAAATGTAAAAACGTTTTAAGTCTCTAGACAATTTGCTTTATTGAGGAGTTGTCAGTGTGTTTCACTTTGTGGTCTTTAGTTTTTGTTGCATAATGTTATGTTTCATGCCTTGATTTTAATTTACTTGCATATTATTCAGATTACTTTGGATATTAGCCACACTAAGACAGTAATAAACAGGTAAATAAAACAACAATTCAGCCCTATGCATGATTGCTCAGTAATAAGCTCCACTACGGTTGGTGAATTATATTCCCATGAAGTATTCTATAAACCTTTGTATTATAAAAGTTACAGCCAGAGTCCATATTGGGTGCCTCCTTTTAGTTTGGAATATCGACCATGTCCTTTGAATTTTGCGAGTGTCTGAAACCCTAACCTATATAGGTTTACAAACTTGGAGAATCTTCCTCTGTCTCTTTGGCTTCATGAAATTCAATAGGGATTGCCATATTCATAGGCAAATATTGCCATTCTTCAAAATCTTCATGTTTATTTCATCACATCCAGAGTACTCTTAAAAGAAAAAAAAATGTAAGATTTTTTAAAAACTCTTGTGAACTGTCCTGAGCTGGGGGAAGAAACACTATGGACCCTGGAATGTTTATGACTCTAAAAAATAACTTCTCAGATAGATTCTGAGCTGTTCAAAACTGAATTTCCAAAAATGAGATTTGTTTATCTATAATGTATGTGATTTGCATTGCTGATTTGTTGCAGAAGTGACATCCTACCAGCCGCCTGTATGCGGTTTTGTGCCTGAAAATCCTCTGGTTGACTGCAGGAAGTCTCGAGTGTCATTCCAGTTTCAATCAGTAATACCAGCAGCACAGGTAGATGGATCTGACAGGGCTGAGAACTAACAGCGTGTCAGACGCTTTTCTTCAATGAAGGCTATAGATCAGAGCTAGGAATCTGCTGGAACCAGAGAGGGTGACAAGGGAATAACATCCCTTTCTCTTCCATCGACAGGGGTAATAACTCCTAGCTCTCTAGGGACAGATTGTAAAAGCCAATAGCTAGGAGCTATGAAGCAGTGAGGGCAGAAGAATTGAAAATTAAAGAGGGAGTGAAAATTTGGTGTAAGGCTTTTTGGAGAGGCTGGAATAAAACATCAAATGTCACTTATTTAATTGTCTTATTGTTGATATGAGGGGTGGGGGGGAATGTGAAATTTTAATTTTTATGACTTTAAACAGCCCAGTTAAAATGATTAAATAGCACATATTATGTTTGTGCTAGGTCAGATCTCTCTCTCTCACCACACACACACACTGTACAGTATCTATTTTAAATTCTTTCCATTAATTGTTGAAGTAGCAGGAAATGTTAGGTAACCGTTTTAGGAGTTACCTCATACGTTAATTTGAAGTTCATAAAAGGTATTTTCTCTTTCTGTGCATAGATTTGAGCATCCTCAGGTATACTGTTTGTTCAGAATATATTCTATGTATATTTAAATGGTTGCCTGACTTATTTGTTAGAAAAGTTTTTACATTGGTTATGTAATTACAGTTTATTTAAGAGACAAGTCATGAGTTTTTGAATTTGCTAGACTTGTATGCACGTTTTCAAAACTGATGGTAAAATATTCAGCATTAGATTTCTATTCTGAAGGTTAAAACGGTAAGAACTCCTACAGAGTCTCTGTGAATAAAAGACTTTAAATAAACCTTATCCTTGTCTTAGCATTGAGATCTTAACTGATTTTTTATTATTATTATTATTACAGTATAGCACCTGTACCATTTTAATGCAGTGATACAGGGGCTGTTATAAAACCTCTTATTCTGGATTGGCCCCCATTCCCTGCTAAACAATTAAAGGTATAGTAAATAATTACTCCTGGGTTATTTATGCCCGTGTAGTGTCCAAATGAGATCTGATATTAAAAACAACTCGTGGCTACAAAGTGCCTTTGGAGAAGTGATGTGCTCAGAGGTTATCTTTGTGATATGAGAGATGCACTCATTTCGTTTTTAAAGTGCGACTGGTGTTTAGTTAAATCTTTTACAGGCTCAGTTCACTGAAGGTGACAGAAGTACTCACTTGAGCTCCATAAGAAGGAGACGGGCAGTAAATTTCTCAGCCCCAGACAGGGGATCTTGTTATAGAAGTCAGGACGGGGGTCAGGGCAGAGCCTGTTGATGATTGAGGAAAAGAGAAGTAAATTCATTCTGCTCCAGGCACTTTGTCAAGTGCCAGTAGCTAACCATTGAGAACTAGTCACCCGTTGGAGTCTTACAGCCCTAGAGGTCAGGCGTTTGATATAAATCATAGCCCTGCATAGGCTCAGCAACCATTGCCATTCGGGATGAAAATAAAAAAGAAGAATGCTGCCTTCTGAATGGAAATGACGGTGAACATCCCACCACATGTTGCTGTTTAATGCAATATGCAGTTTGATATTGATCTCCCGAATCAAGTCATTAAAATGTGCTGGGTTTTTTTTTTGTTTGTTTATTGGAATGAAGCAATTAAATGGTTCAGTTATGCTAGACCTTACCTTTTTCTGATGAAAACTATTGATTTCCTGCCACAGCTTTATAAGCGACAATGTTTTTGATTACTCTTGACAAACCTCCTTGGAGTGTTAATTAAAATTGTACCAGATGAGCAGGTGTGGGAGATCATTAGATTGCCCGGATCACACACCACACTTCATATTCTGCAGCCTTGCATAATGAATAGGGCACAAGAGGGGTAAAACAATATCTTAATCAGCAGAATTAGCATCTTCCTTCAACCCTCCCTGCCCCCACCAGTCCCCACAAGTAGGTGGCATTCAGTTTTTACAGCCCTGACATCTATCAGCTGCTGGAGACATTCAGTGTCACCAAATTCACTTCCTCTTGTATAATAGTAATTTGTTTCAAAGGGCAAGACGGAGTCCTTTTTATTTTAAAACCATGAACCTATTACAGCATGCTAGAAAGGGAAGAGATTGGTGGCAGACAAACTTAGCTTTAATAAAACCATTAATCAAATACTTTAATTTATGCAAAAATACAGTACAGTTATTTTTTTTTGCCAGCAGAAATATTTTGACAGGTATCTTACCAATTTCCTTTCTCTGGGTTGCTTAATTGTATGTTTTGGTACTTGTGTCACAAAAAAATTGGTCTGCCTGACTGTTTGATTCCTATCATTTAGTTTATCATCTGTAATTATGATGGTTGGCTTTTATATATCTATATCTATATCTATATCTATATCTATATCTATATCTACATCTACATCTACATCTATCTATCTATCTATCTATCTCTTTGGTTATTCGGATTTTCTCCCGCGTAAAATTGGAAGTATCTAGGTGACGTTTCGATTAAGTCTTATTCAATAAGACTTAAGAGAACAACTATGGTGGGGTTATATATATGACCCCCCCCATAGTTGTTTTCTTTCTACATACAGCCTGATTTTATTCCTAAATTCAGTGAAGGATTACTCTCAGATGGCATGTGTTTATGTTTGTTTTTTGTTAAAAAATGGCTTTTTGACATTAAACATCTAATATTTGGAATTCAGGCATTAGTAATGAAAGGATAAACAGAGAGAGGTGTTGGCATTCAGACAAAATGAAATGGAAGAAAAAGTATAAAAAGTGAAACGAGGCTGCAGAATTTCAGGCACTGAATTGAATTTTGGAGTAATTGAAACGTTAAAAACATCTGTTTACAAAATATCTGCCTTGTAAATAAATGGAAAGCTTCAGGTTTCATTAATTTGATTGGTGAAGTTTAGTCAGCAGTAACTAAAATCCACTGTGATAGTCTTTACTTCATCCTATACAAGATTTCAATAGATAATTGGTAATTGTTTGCTTTTTTAAACAAAGCCCTAATTTACACTATGAGCAGTCCAGATACTAAACAAAGAAGCATGAAATCCCTTTATGGTATATTTGTCTTAGTAGGAACATTTAGAATTGATGTTGGAAATTTCACCTTAAAATGACTAAGAGAGGTGTGGGAGATACCTTTTTAAATACAGTCACTACAAATAAATAAAGGTGATTGAATTAGCCATGGTATTTGAGTTTTGTTAAAATGCCAAGATTGTAGTTTCACAACTGCAGTGTGATATACTTTAGTTTTACATAGAACAGCATGCATTTTCTTACAATATGCACTTGTTAAGGTTTTAACTAATATATTAATTTGGCAAACCTTTGTGAGAAACTAAACCAAAAAAGAGGTGTGTGTGTGGGGAAATAAATCTGAATATAAGATAGGGTTATGATTATAACATGGATTGTGCTGAGCACCCAATGGTGGGATTCAAAAAGTTTTACCACCGGTTTGATGGGCGTGGCTTGAAGGGAGCGCTTTGTGCCCATGCACACACTTTGTGTGCATGCGCGCTAAACACACACTTTGCGCAGGCGCAGAGGCATTTGCACAGGTGCAGAGGCGTTCCAACTCACCTCTTGCAAGCCTGCAGTCTCCTGGTCACTTCAGCAGCTGCCACATGCCACTCTGCTGTGCCACTGCAAAGCAGCTGCGCTTCAAAAGCAGAGGATAAAGGTGAGTATGGGAGACTGGGTGGGCAGGTGGGCCCAACAGCAGAGCGGTGGAGAGAACCGGTTCAGTCTTCGCTGCTCATTGGCGCTACCGGCTCGGCAGAACCAGGATGAACCGGTAGAACAACACTGTATTATTAATCTGTTTTAATGTGAATATGATATTGAATTTGGACCAAGAAGACCACACGGTTATCTTCTCTTCACCATGGTCATTGGTGGTGATAGGTAAGCTTTAGCCTACAGTAGCTCATAGAGTGGTTCAGAGAGAGAGAAAAAACTTCATCGTGACATAGGTTTGTCTAAATAACTTTTCTACATACCATTCGAAGAAATAATGCAAAGCTATCTTTCCCCCATTTGATTAAAGACAATGATGATTAAAAAAGACTGAAGTAGCCCCATCCATATAAATTAATTCTGGGTGCTCCATATTGTCAACTCATAAAACATTTTGTGTACACATTTTATAGTTGACAACAGGAAGAGTCGGGGGGGGGGACTTTCAAAGAGCAGGCAGCAGTGTGGAATTGAAAGTACGTTCCATTCATATTTTCTTCAAAGACTGATTTGATGACTGAAGCTTCTGCAACACAAAAATCTAATTGGAGAGCATGATTGACGACTCTTAGTTATGGACGTTTTTCATTGGATGATACACCCAGAGAGGTGGGGGGGAAAGCAGGGTCAAGGGTGACAGTGAATTGCATATCTCAGAGTTGGCTACGCCCAGGTTAATGCCAGACATAGAATGTTAACTTCAGATAAATCTTTTTTAATTTTGGGAGTGCGGCTCGAGGCTCATGGTTTAATTGGAGTAACTGCGGGAATCCAGACACATGTAGTATAGATGGCCATTGTCATGAAGTACAAATTATTGTTTTATGTTATTGGAAGAGCCTCCCCAACTTGGTCCCATTCAGCTATCTTGGGATTATGAATTGCTGAATTCCCAGCCAATGCAGATAGTCCTCGACTTAAAACAGTTCATTTAGTGACCATTTAAAGTTACAACGGCACTGAAGAAAGTGACTTGTGCCCATTTTTCACACTTAGAATTGTTGCAGCATACCCATGGTCACGTTATCAAAATTCAAAATGTCTGCAACTAACTCATATTTATGATGGTTGTAGTGTCCCGGGGTCCTGTGAACATCTTTTGCGACCTTCTGATAAGCCAGATTCACTTAACAACCATGATATTAACCTATAACAACAACTGCTGTGATTCACCTACCAACTATGGCAAGAAAGGTCCTAAAATGGGCCAAAATTCACTTAACAACTATCTCACTTAGCAATAAACATTTGAGGCTCAATTGTGGTCATAAGTTGAGGACTACCTATATTGCCAAAACCATGGCAATAATGTGACTGGCAGCCTCAAGAGATCTGGGAAGGACTAGATTGCATAGTCTAACACCATGATGGCGAACCTATGGTATGTGTGCTGGAAGTGGCACACAGAGCCATTACTGTCGGCATGCGAGCCCTCACCCAAAGCAGGTCTACTGCGCATGCATGCACGCCGCCTGCTCAACAGCTGATTGTTGGGTATCTGGCATGCATGCGCGGGATGTGGGTGTTATGTCCCTGGAACTTAAAGAAGTTCCCATCCAGGTCCGTTCGTGATACGGGGGCGGTTGCCCTCTCTCCCATTGGTTGGTTCTCCGCAGCAGCCAGCTATAAAAGCAGGCTGCGGGGTCCAACCAGTTGCTGATCGCTGCGAGCCAGTTCCAAGCTTGGCAAGCACGGTCAGTCATTGATCATTCTAATAAAGTATTTGTTGCATCCATGCCCTGGTTCAGCCTCTCATTTCCCGAACTTAACACTGGCGACGAGGATGGGATGGCTACCAGAGGCACAATGCAACCGCTGAATCACTAGCCGCTGATCCGTAGCCAGAGAGAACGATCAGCAGGCGATAAGAGCAAACGCTGATCCGCAGCCAGAGAGAGCGGTCAGCAGGCAACGAGAGCAAATGCTGATCCGCAGCCAGAAAAAGCGGTCAGCAAGCAGCGAGAGTGAGAAGCGTCTGTAGCCGCTTGTTAGCCAAGCTACAGGGAAAGTGAAGCGCTGCGAGCCGCAGCCGCTCGTTTCTTTAGGCGCGAAATTCAAACGGCTGTCATTTGAATTTCCGCCCTAGAAGTACAGCGCGGTGCTGTATTACAAGTCACTGACGCCCACGCAGGCGCGAATTTCAAAACGCTGCCAATGACCGTTGCAGCCTAACCTCGTGTTAACCCAGAGAGAGAGAGAGAGTTGTGAAAAGCCTCTCCAGAGCTGAAGTCACTTGCCTGCCACAGGCACAAAATCCTTCCTGCTGCTGCCCCAGAGAGATTTTCTCAACAGATTATTCCAACCTGATTTTTTTTCATCATGAACTCCAACCCGGTTTTCCCAGCGTTCAAGCCGGATGAGGAGAAGTGGGAGTCATACAAGAATCGCTTTAACCATTACATCGATGCAATTGGGTTGGCTGATGCAGGGGAGCACCGGAAAAAATCATATTTCCTGATCTACTGTGGAGCCATTGTCTTTGATACTGCCACAGCGCTCGTGGCTCAACGTGAGTTAAAAAACGTTCCCTGGACTGAACTGTTAGAAATTCTTACTAACCACTATTCTCCTAGACCCTCACAGATTGCCAGGCGGTTCACTTTCCGAATGAGGAAGCAATCAGACAAAGAAACCATCAACCAGTACATGGCTGCCCTCAGAACTGCAGCTCTCCATTGTGGGTTTGGGACCTACCTGGAGGACATGCTCCTCGACCAGCTAGTCTGTGGAGTCAAGGACCTTCACCTCCAAAGGCGCCTACTCGCTAAGAAGGATCTCAACCTCGCGCAAGCTGTCGAGGAAGCCCTGGCAGCAGAGCTGGCAGCACACTCAGCCACCGAAATCCAAGGTCCTGCTTCCAAGCAAAGTGCAGTTTCAGTCCACTCTGAAGAGGTGGTCATCGAAGAGGACCCCAGCGATGCAGCCGACATCCACCGCCTAGCCCACGCCAGACCCCCGCAGGTAGGAGCCAAGCAAGAAAGCGTCAGTCCACCCAAGCACATCACCCTGTGCCTATCATGTGGTGGATCTCACCTGAGGACCACCTGCAAATTCAAGGGAGCCACTTGCAACATTTGCCACAAAAAGGGGCACATCGCTAGAATCTGCCAGGCCGCTCACAACTCGGCACAAAGGCACCCCTCCTTTTCACATTCGGGACCCCAAAGGCAAGTATTGAACTGTCGCACTCACCACCATGCTAAGCACGCTTGCCATGCCATTAGTAAAATTTCTCTCTCCGTTTTGTTAGAAGGTAGACCTTGTCGCATGGAGGTTGACACGGGGTCAGCGCTCTCAATTATCTCTTGGAGCACCATCAAGAGACTACAGCCCAATCTATCCAGAACCCGGCTCCAGAAGTGCCAGTTTAGCCTGAAGGACTACCAGGGGAAGGACATTCCTGTAATCGGCAGAGGCAAGTTTCTTGTCAATTTTAAAACTTTCAAAGGCCACCTACCTCTAGTGGTAGTTAACGGCAACCTACCCACACTCTTGGGGCTTGATTGGTTCCCCCATCTCGGCCTAGGGTTAACAGGAGTCCATGCTGTCTCAACCTCAGACACTGACTCCTTATTCGCTGACTACTCAGACGTATTCAGCAATGAATGGGGTGTTATAACGGTACCCCTATCTCATTCTCAGTCGACCCCCAAGCAGTCCCAATCAGGCTAAAACCTCGTAGAGTCCCATTCGCTATTCGGCCTAAATTAGATGCGGAACTGGATAAATTATTAAAACAAGGGGTCATTGAGCCAACAGATTTCGCCAAATGGGAGACGCCCATTGTCACACCCCTCAAAAAAGATGGTAGCCTGAGAATTTGCTCGGACTACAAAACCACAATTAATAAATTTCTACAAGTTAGCGCTTACCCAGTGCCCGTCATTCAGCACTTATTACACACTTTTGAACCTGGCAGCATTTTTGCCAAATTGGACATGTCTCAAGCGTATCAACAGTTCCCTGTTGACAACCAAACAGCGGAACTCCAGACCATCGTCACCCACAGGGGTGCTTTCCGGTGCAAGCGTCTCCAATTTGGCGTAAGTGTTGCCCTGGGCATTTTTCAATCCCTCATGGAGCGGATTTTGCAGGGCCTCCCTGGTGTAGTACCCTACTTCGACGACATCTTAGTCTCGGCCAGGGACAGACCCCAACTCTTCCAGAGAGTTCGAGCAGTGTTAGAGAGGTTCAGACAGCATGGCCTCAAATTAAAAAAAGAAAAATGCGCCATTGCCACTAGACAGGTGGACTTTCTGGGTTATAAAATTGACGCCTCAGGCATTCACCCCCTGGAGTCCAAGGTTAAGGCAATTCACGAGGCACCCACTCCAACCTCCAAAGTGGAACTACAGGCCTTCTTGGGGCTCTTGAATTTTTACGCATCGTTCCTGCCCCATAAAGCATCTGTGGCGGAACCCCTGCACAGACTTTTGGATAAAAATCGGCTTGGCATTGGGGTCACAAGGAAGACTCCGCTTTTTGCGCAGTCAAATCACTACTCACGTCAGAGGCGGTCCTTATTCAGTTTGACCCCAACCTTCCATTAGTGCTAGCAGCGGATGCATCCCCTTTTGGAATTGGGGCAGTGTTAAGCCACAGGCTCCCCAATGGCTCCGAGGCCCCCATCGCTTTTTTTTCCAGGACGCTCTCTGCAACAGAGCGCAACTATAGTCAAATCGATAAGGAAGCTTTAGCAGCTGTCGCAGCTGTGAAGAAATTCCATGAGTTTCTTTTTGGCCACTTTTTCGAGCTGGTCATAAGCCTCTCCTGGGCCTACTAGCAGGTGACAAACAGACCCCTCAAGTCCTGTCGCCTAGAATGACGAGGTGGACTCTTTTCCTAGCAGCATACTCGTATAGACTCATACACCGTCCAGGTAAAACATTGTCTCACGCAGACGCCCTCAGCCGCTGCCCCCTACCTGCTCCAGCTGAGGACCCGGCCCCGGTCCACGCTATCTTTGAGGTCACCCAAATGGACCTCCCCATCACTGCCCTTGACATTGCAGCCAAATCCAAGGCAGACAAGACGATCGCCCAGGTACTGGACTGGGTGAGGAGGGGGTGGCCGGGCAGTGATGTTGAAACCAAATTCATGCCTTTTAAGACCCACCTACAGGAGTTATCCAGTTTGCAGGGCTGTTTGCTGTGGGGCACACGAGTGGTCATCCTGACCTCGCTGCGTACCAGAGTTTTGGAGGCGTTGCACGAGGGCCACCCTGGCATCGTCAGAATGAAGGCATTAGCATGCAGCTACGTATGGTGGCCCGGCCTCGACGATGACATCAGCAGATGGGTAAGCTCCTGCCATCCCTGCCAGGAATCCCGTCCATCCCCTCCAATTGCCACCCCCACCAAGTGGGAAAGCGCCAGCGCACCCTGGTCCAGGATTCACATCGACCTAGCAGGCCCGACACACGGCAAAATGTTCCTGGTGGTCGTGGACTCTTACTCTAAATGGATTGACGTGGCACAACTGTCCACAACCACCACGCAAGCGGTCACCAAGGTATTAACTCGCCTATTCGTAACGCATGGGCTACCTGACTCCATTGTTTCCGACAATGGCCCCCAGTTCGCATCGGCTGAGTTCAGTCGCTTCGCTGCCAATCTGGGCATCCGCCACATCTTCACGGCCCCCTTTCATCCTGCCAGTAACAGGTTGGCAGAAAGAGCCGTTAGGACCACTAAAGAGGCTCTGGATAGGTTCAGCAAGGATGACTGGCACCACAAACTCTCCCGTTTCTTGCTGAGCCAGCACTCAACCCCGTACACAGTCACTAATAAGTCCCCGGCTGAACTCCTGATGGGTAGGCGCCTGCGGACTGTATTGGACAGGCTGCACCCACATTACTGCCCTGACGCTCCCCTCGCTTCCACATCGGGGGTTAGGCATTTTGTCTTACAGGAACCCGTGTTCGCGAGGAACTTCGCTGGAGACCCTCTGTGGATCCCGGGCGAGGTCGTGGCCATCACCGGACCCAGGTCGTATAGAGTCAGACTGGAGGATGGCCGGATCTGGAGAAGGCACCTGGATCAGCTGCGGAAGCGCCAAGACACGCACGTTAGCAGTGACTCATGGTGGCAGACCGGTGCAGGGCTACAGCATCAACCCCACATCAGCACCAATTCCAGGGACCAGCTCATGCCTGCAGCCGAGTCGGGGACCCCGAATACGACCCGTGACCACCTGATGGCTGACCAGTCCGAACCAGCCAACGGAAACACTTCCTCAACGATCAGCCCTACAAGCCCCGATCCGACACTGACCGAGGAACGCGCTCGTGACACCACACCGGTCCAACCTTCAGTTGCAGACTCCGATCTACCAGACAATTCCCCAGAGTTGCGCCGTTCTGGGCGCCAGCACAAGCCTCCCGCGTACCTTAAAGACTATGCGTGTTCGCATCTGGGGGGAAGGGGTGTTATGTCCCTGGAACTTAAAGAAGTTCCCACCCAGGTCCGTTCGTGATACGGGGGCGGTTGCCCTCTCTCCCATTGGTTGGTTCTCCCCAGCAGCCAGCTATAAAAGCAGGCTGCGGGGTCCAACCAGTTGCTGATCGCTGCGAGCCAGTTCCAGGCTTGGCAAGCACGGTCAGTCATTGATCATTCTAATAAAGTATTTGTTGCATCCATGCCCTGGTTCAGCCTCTCATTTCCCGAACTTAACAGTGGGTGTGTGTGGGAGATGCACATGCATGCGCAAAGACGCATGGCATATGTGGGGGGTCTCACACACACATGCTCAGGGGTGCACATTGCCTTCTGGGTGCTGGTGCGCAAGCGCACACATAGAAGTGCGCACACAATTATCAGCACAGGAGCCCCAAAAGGTTAGCCACTACTGATCTAACATGTCTCTTTCCTATCTTCTCTCATTACAGTAACTGAACATATGCTGTAAAGGCCGAAGCCTCTCAGAAGGAGTAACTAACTCTCTTGCATTACCTGTTGAGCCCTTAGTGGAAACTATTTCCTTCGGTTGATAGTTTCAGAGTTGCTTGAAATAATTTTGGCAGCACTGGCCTAACCTTACAAACAGTAAAAGCTATTGTGTGCTTTGCCTTTGATTCAAAATAATAACACCTCTGATTCAAAATAATAACAAAGCCGTAGGACTTTGGCAGGGGCCCATTAAGGATGCAGGCGACCCAGGAGCAGCCTGACAGAATACTTCACAAAACAGTTCTCCCCAGGGCCCTTGAAATGGGCTGTGGTGTTTTGCTTGTACTTAACCTACATCAACCGCCATCCCACAGCAGTCGGTGTTGAACTGCACACAATGGAACATCCAGATGGGCTAAACAAAGTGAACAAATGTTCAGTTCTATTAAAAGCTGTTTACATCAACTTCCAGTATTTCATGTGGTAAAGTTTATATTGTGTCACCTCTCTCAGCCCCATCCTTTCCTTGTGGATCACTTTTGTAAACTATTGTTGCTTATGTGTTAAAATAGCGGCATGAAAAAGCTTCAGCTCTACGTGCTCAGCCGCATTAAAAACATCAGGAAATGGGGCATTGTATGCTAATGGCTCACTTTTGAATATGCTCAGAGAGCTTTTTCTTCCATTTCCACTGAATTGATACTTTTGCAAACAAGTCTCCCATTTCATCCCTTTCCAAACTTGCAAGCACCAAGATGGAACAGACTTCTCTTATGGTTTTATCTTAAGGCAATAAGGAATATAGGTTAAATCAGACCCAAAAACTATTCTATTGTATTTCCATGGTAGCCAATGGGAAATCTACAAGCAGGATATGAATAGATGAACACATCAGCACTTGAGATTCCTAGCAACTATTATTAAGAGGTCTCATTGGTGATAACATAGTCATTGATAGCCTTCTCCTGCATGAAATCCCCTTGTAAAGCATAAGCTAGGATTACTCAGCTGAGATATAAGGCCAAGCAATGACAAAGACTGGGATAAAACAAAAGGAAAAATCAAAGCAATGTTAATAATGAAATTGAGAAGCTTCAAGAACATTATGATGTGTTAATTTTAAGGGCATGGTTTCAAATTCCTGTTAGTGCTTTCCCATTCCACCCCTCCCCCCCCCCCAATTATTATTTTGAAGCTGGGTTTGGAGTGAATGAGTCATCAAGGAATTGTATTATTGTCTTTTGTGGGGAACCACCAAAAGGATATGATCAGAAGGTTTCCTGGAGTGTGTTGTGTGGCTCGGCTTTTCTAGGGTTTCACTTTCCCAGGTCAGCCAATACATGTCAAGCAGAAACTATAAAGTCAAACTGAGACAATCACAGTCTTAATTCATATTCTTATCCAAGCCAGATTTGGGAGCTAGAGAATTGGACTGAAGACAGTTACTTAAAGTCTATGGTGAAAAGTACATTACATTGACTATCAAGAAGCATCCCATGATGATTAATCTTTACTGGGATTCTTTAGACATAGCAATAGCATTTAGACTTATATTCCACTTCACAGTGCTTGACAGCCCTCTCTAAGTGGTTTACAGAGTCTGCATATTGCCTCCAACAACCTGGGTCCTCATTTTACTGACCTTGGAAGGATGGAAGACTGAGTCACTCTTGAACTGGTCAGGATTGAACTGCTGGCAGTCGGCAGAGTTAGCCTGCACTACTGCATTCTAACCATTGCACCACCATAACTGACCAGATGTTATTTTTATGGGGTTCAAGACCTCTTCCAGGAATTGAACTTATATATGTTTTCACTTCTGATGATGTTACATATAAGACTCATTTAGGTCCTGGGCTTTGTAGCAAAAGCACTTAGACTTATATATGGCTTCATAGTGCTTTACAGCACTCTCTAGGTGGTTTACAATATCAGCATATCGCCCCCAACAATTAGGGTCCTCATTTTACCAACTTTGAAAGGATGGAAGGCTGAGTCAACCCTGAGATCCATCAGGATCGAACTCCAGGCTGTTTGCTGGAATTTATCTGCAATGCTGCATTCTAACTGCAGCACCACCCACAGTTCCTAGTAGTCCCAGGAAGGCATATAGAGAAGTTCTTTCAGAATGGTGCATGCAGTCCACTTTTTCTTAAGCTCTTAGACCAGAGAGATATACATGTTATATTATGTAATGTCCCCTGTATGGAGCTTTGCATAATTTATACTCTTAGAGGAGATGGAATGTCTCTGTTTTTTGCACTGTAAAAATACCTGTGTGGTATTGTGTTGTGTTTATTTATTTTATTTAATTTATTGGCTGCCCATCTTACTTCTGGGTAACTCTGGGCAGCTTACAATCATAAAAAATAAAAACTACAAAGATAAACGCTTAAATAAAATCCTACACACAGCCTAATTAAAGGATGGGAAGGGCGGGAGTGGGATTTTCAGTTACATTGGCCACTAGGAGGCAATATGTAGTTGTGGTTTCATCCTTATCTATATCCTTATCAGATATAGATAGGCAGATATTATTCTTTTTCTGACTTTTTTGGCTATGAATAATTATCTGTGGCTTCTCTTCCTATCTGTAATCTAATCCAGAGTCTCAACCTTTAAGATATATGGACTTCAATTCCCAGAATTATGCTGGCTGGGGAATTCTGGGAATTGAAGTCCACATAACTTAAAGTTCCCAAGGTTGAAAAACACTGATCTAATTGATTTCTCTGAGGAAAAGGCTACAATTCAAGTAGCGGAATATATGGTTTGAATGCAGAAGGACTGGGTTCATACCAGATAAAATACTCCATCTAATACCCAGGGGTCATTAATGGTTGGATGATCTGTGTTGCCTTCCAGGTACCTCTCCCAGAACTTTCACCCAATATTGCCAGTTGGTTAGGTCTTCTGAAAATTTTACACAGAAATTCATGAAAGCACCAGTCCAGGAAAAGTTAATATTCACTAGATGCTTGATTTTATGTTTGCTGTTGCAGCTGTTCACTATTTATACCCATCTGTCAATTTTCTTTTATTATAAACATAATCTATTCTTTAATCCCAGAAATATTTGCAGTTTAGTTGAAATCCAGAGGACACGGATGGGTTTTATTTCACAAAATACATATATATTTTAAAAAAAATCAGAATAGGAATGTAGGAAAGTCTTCAACTGGGATCAAATTAAAATGAACAGAACGGTCTTGATGCATGATAGAAGGTGTGACTTTGTTTTTTCTTCATCAGCTGAGCTCTTCTGAGTATAGTAGTTGGGTGTAGAGCTGTCCACTTTTCTTCCTGGGGTGTGTTTTCTATTTGGCCTGTATCTTCAAGGTGTCAGCTTATCAGATCCTGGCATAACCTCCATATATTCTTACTTGACAGAGGTCAAAGCTTGGGCCTTTCAATGAGCCCTTGGAGCCAAATTGTCAAACCAAATGCAAGCGGCTCTACTTCCTGTTTATGCTGCTGCTGAATTACATATCCGGACTTGCTTGTCTTCAGCTGCAGTTTTTCCATACTCCCTAGGAGATGCCTTTCTTCTAATGGTTTCTTATCACTTAAGTAAGTTGCTGGAAGTTTGCTGAATCCTGTTTTACTGTGCGCATTAATTATTGAATTAATTCAAACTATATTGCACTACAAAAAAAGGATAAGTCAACTACTTAGATTATCAGAAAAGATGTTTAAAAAGATGTTATTTTTTAATTTGAAATCTATTACTTCTAAGTGATACTTCCTGATAGTAGAGTTTGGGTGCAGTGAAGCTTTGGATATAAATAAAGACTATTGATAGTTTAATAAATGGCAGGATACTTTAAAAGATTGATTATGCAATCCTTACTGTTTCAACCTTACGTTTTGCTGGCACTGATTATTTTAATTACCTTGGTTTGGAACTGGGTGGATTGTCCAGTTAGCATATCCCATCCTATATGTTGACATCAAAGTTTTCAGCTAAGTGCTAAAAGAAATTCCTACTTCCAGATAATGATAGGGGCAAACCATGTGGACTCTAGAAGAGAATATCTGAAGCTCAGGGTTGAAGTGTGAAGTCCTTGGTGCTCCATTTGGTTGTTGCCTGAAGACGTTTCAATACCCAACTAGGTTAACATCATCAGTCTGAGTAGGGTAGTTGCTTCCTGTTTATATACAATACCTTGCCCTGCCAATGGTTGTGGTGTGGTTTTTCTTTGATTATTGTTTATCTGCCTGATTGTTTGTCTCCTTAATAGTGTCTTGATTAAGGTATGTAGACTCTACTCTATAAAGAACTCATTGATTTACTCATAACTTCCAGGAGTTGAAGTTTGTTAAGAGGCCCCTACAACCTAAGGCCAGAGGACCACAGGCAGTCTTAGTTGTGTACAGCATCATTCCAAAAACTATTATTGATATACAGTTCTAAAATGACAAAAGAAATTAAATATATAGGGAATAATAATATTAAATGTATTTAATTAAACTTAATATTATATACATATGCATATGCACGCGCATGCACACACACAAACACACACATCTATATATATATAAAGTGAAATACCACTCATGCATCATCACAAAATCTCCAGAACCATAAAGTCTACAAACTTGAAATTTGGCACATATGTTCCTCTTGGCTTCTAGGTGCTCACTAAGAAGGGATTTTTCAAAATGATCATCAGAGCATTTGTAATTCATATATTATTATTAACACACTTTGATGCTAAGGAGTCCTACTCCCCCTCCCCACCTGAAAAGAAATCTCTTCCAAATGCAAAACACAAGCAGAGGAGAGGAGTTTCTGTTTCAGTTTTAGTTTCACAGCAGCAATCAGCTTTAGTACAGAACAGTTGAGCTAAGACACACCCAGGTTCCTTGCTGTCTCCTTGCTCACCCAGCAAATACTGTTTCAGTTTCCATGTTTCAGTTTCCAAACAGCCCTCAACTGTTTCACACACTGACAGGATGCTAGACAGATGGATACCGATGGATGCAGAGGCACATTTTTTTCACCTTATTTTCCTCCCTGAAAACTAAGACTAATCACATAATTTCCTAGCGAAGCACGGGTATAGACCTAGTTAAATAATATTTCAATTTCACTGAAACAAGGTGAAATTTAATTCTTATCCAGGTCCAATCAATTTTTGGGAGCATAATTCCTGACACATCCTTCAAAGGTGTGACCCATTGTCTGAAAATCATGTTGCATATCTCAGTCCTAGAATGCACTTTGTCAAGTATCTCAGCATCCCTTTTAATTTGGGGGATGGAGGGAATACCATAAAGATTCTTTTGAAAATATGTAACATGGCTGCATCTTTGAGCCTAAGACTTCTTCATATACTCTGTGTGTATGTGTGTATGTATAGGTAAACCCTCAACATACAACAATTCATTTGTGACTGTTTGAAGTCACAAAGGCACTGAAAAAGGAGTATTTATGACCATTTTTTATGCTTACGATTTTTGCAGCATTCCCATGGTCATGTAATCAAAATTCAGATGCTTGGCAACTGACTCATATTTATGATGGTTGTAGTGTCTGGGGTTATGTGATAACTTTTTGCAAACTTCTGACAACCCTAACCAATGGGGAAGCCAGTTTCACTTAATAACTGTTACTAACCTAACAACTGCAATGATTCATTTAACAACAGTGTCAAGACAGGTCAACTCACCTAACAACTGTTTCACTTAGCAAAATGAAATTTTGGGCTCAGTTGTGAGCCTTAGTTAAGGATTACTTATAAGAAAAATACAGCAATGCTTTTGAAAATATATGTTAACTATCTTCTTGTTCAGACATAGAATACATTTTAGTACAATCATGACTTATTTTGCATTAAAAATTCACTTATCAAGGGGTAGGTGCGTCTTTCTTACATAGGAAAACCATCATGTACTCTAAATTTGTCAGTTACAGGAAAAGATAATATACAAAGAAAGTTTCCTTTTGAGAATTTGAGAACTACATAAATAGAAAAAAAAATGAGATTATTTTTAATGTTTTCTTTTTTCTTTTACTTTCCAGCTCCCAAACAATCTAAAAGCTAAGCAACAAAATCAGTATAACTTTAGTTCTCATCCACCCTGGTTAAAGATGTGTTCTCATTAATAAATCAAGTAATGATACATCTTCTCATTAATCCAAAAGAAAATTAGATGATTCTAGACATATGGGATTAATTTCTTTAAGAGATAACTATAACTTTTCTTGGACTGCTACAATTAAGGTTGAAATCTCTCTGAGATGGCATTTTGATTTATAAAAAGAGAAGATTAAAGTTTGAAGGATTTTATTAGTTGAACAGCAGTATTCCACAAATATAATTGACACCTGGTATCTGCCCAGAGACTATGTAATAAAAAGGGCAAGGTAAGGTGGGCACATAGAGATTGAAAAAAAACCCCGCACACCTCTTCCTTCCTTCATAAATTGTGACCCCAGATTTCATATTTAGCTGTTTGAAAGAGTAATATGTCATGTTTGAAAGAATCTTCTACTTCAATTAAATAAAAGTTTCCAGGTGCTTCCAAACCTTGTCATTGAAATGCAGTCCCGATAAAGCAGAACGGAGCAACTGTAACCGTTGGCATTAAAAATCATGACAAATTTACTATGAGAATTAGAAACACCAAAAAATATGTCATGGTATTGAAAGATAACATGATAACAAGACCCTGTGTCAGCACACACCATTCTTGGTCAAAAGAAAGGGGGTGCCCCAGTGGCAGGGAGAAAGGACGGGGGATGCCATAGGTTATTATTTGATTTTTTTCTTCTTCTCTACCACAGCTCCAATCAGCCATGGACAGAGACATCATTTATATATTCGTATTTCTGCAAACTTCTTCAATTGTCATATTTGAAAAACCAAATGTACAGATTAGGTGAGACTTGGCTCAATAGCAGTAACTGCAGGCGGGACCTTGCAGTCCGAAGTAGACAATCACTTACATATGAGCCAGCAATATGCTGCAGCTGCCAAAAAAGCCCATGCAACCCTAGGCTGCATTAACAGAGCAATAGAATCAAGAACATGTGAAGGTCTTCTTGCTAAGACCACACTTGGAATCCAGTTTTGGTCACCACAATATAAAAAAGATGTTGAGACTCTGGAAAGAGTGCAGAGAAGAGCAACAAAAAATGATTAGGGGCTAGAGGCTAAAACATATGAAGAACAGTTACAGGAATAGGGTATATCTAGTCTGATAAAAAGAAGGATTTGGGGTGACATTACAGCCATGTTCCAATATTTGACGGCTGCCACAAAGAAGAGAAGGTCAAGTTGTTTTCCAAAGCACCAGAAGGAAGAACACAAAGCAATGAATGAAAAGTAATCAAAGAGAGAAGCAATCTAGAACTAAGGAGTAATTTCCTGACAGTGAGAGCGATCAATTAGTGGAACAGCTTGCCTTCAAAAGTTTTTAAGAAGAGACTGGGCAGCCATTTGTCTGAAATGTTATAGAGTCTCTTATTGAGCAGGGTGTTGGAGTAGGAGATCTCCAAGATCCCTTCCAACTCTGATGTGCTATGGTCTAAATGTAGACAGCAACTACTGGACTCAACTTTTCAAGGCTGTTCAGAATGCAGGCACATTGTGTTATATATTCTATTGAATATTCATCAGAAGTGGTATTCAGCAGGTTCTGAACAGTTCTGGAGAACCAGTAGCAGAAATTTTGAGTAGTTTGGAGAACTGGCCAATACCACCTCTGATTTGGCCTCGCCCCCATCTATTCTCTGCCTCCCGAGTCTCATCTGGCTCTTCTTTTGTTGGCCTGCACAGGGGAATGGAGCTGGAAAGCAGGTTAGTGGGGTGGGGAGGGAATGGGATTTTGCAGTAACCTTATCCCAGGAGTGGGGAAGGAATGGGGATTTTGCAGTATGGAGTGGCGTGGGAATGGAGATTTTACAGTATCCTTCCCCTGCCATGCCCACCAAGCCACACCCACCAAGCCACACCCACAGAACCAGTAGTAATTTTTTTTGAATCCCATCTCTGGTATTCATATGTTTAATTCTCACTACTTTAAATAAGTCAGATTAATTGAACCCATCAACACTAGCAAGGATATGATATGTTCTAGACAGCTTGTAAAAAAAATGAAATAATGGCTCCATAGATTGTCTATGGAGATTCTCAGTCATCAAGGCCATGATTATCCCAAAGGTGCTTTTTCAAAAGGCATCTGAACTTTCTTTGTTTTTTCCTTGAAGATGTTTCACTTTTCATTCAAGAAGCTTCTTTGGTGAGAAGTGAAAAGTCTTCAAGGAAAAACAAAGAAAGTCCAGTTGCCTTTTTGAAAAAGCATCATTGGGGCTTCATTGACTATATTATTATGACGTATAAATCTGCTTGCATCTTTATTATTTTTTTCCTGAAAATAGTGTGTTTTAAAAAAACAACTTTTTTTTAGGTTATTGTTTTAAAGTCTAGAGTAGATTTCTTACATCTAATGCCTTGCAGATATACTGGGAGTTCAAGGCCCAAAATTCGCAGCCAGCATGGGCAACCAATGTGTTGGGTGGGAATTCTGGATGAGTATATGTAACTTGTTGGGAGAATTTCAGTTCGGGAAGGCTGGGCTGGATATTCTCTTAATAATGAGTGCTGATCACAAGTACCCCTTTGATCTTCAGGCCATTTGTCACAATGCTTCTATTTATTTTATAATAAAAACATGTAAGGTCTTTTTAAAAGTGGCTGGAATGAAAACAAGCACATCTACCAAGTTTGGCAGGCAGATGAACAATTTGTTATGAGTTTCAAAGCTTTCTTCTTTCAACAATGGTAGAACAGAAAAGGATGCTGGGACAAATCTGATTTCCATTTTTATCGTTGAATGAGCAAGTTGATGGACAATGTCAGGAAAATTCAGGTTGTGTGCTGCCGAATCTCTGGTCACAAATGGAGTGGGGATAAGAATATATTTTATTTGGTGATCCAGAAAAACGAAGTCTTCCTGTTTATTTCCCTTTCCTGCTAGTAGTTTGGAACCAGGTTAGATGAGAGAAACAAGAAACATTAATACTGCCAAATAATAAAAGCTGAACCCATTCTCTGTCTGGTACTTCTCAAGAGTATCCCACCAAATATCCCTCTTGCCAGAGGTGGTGTTCCACAGGTTCTGACCAGTTCTGGAGAACCGGTAGTGGAAATTTTGAGTAGTTTGGAGAACCACCTCTGACTGGCCCCGCCCCATCTATTCTCTGCCTCCCAAGTCCCAGCTGATCGGCTGGGTCTTCTTTTATTGCCCTGCACAGGAGAAAGGAGATGGAAAGCAGGTTAGTGGGGTGGGGAAGGAATGGGATTTTGCAATAACCTCCCCCCAGGAATTGGGAGGGAATGGAGATTTTGCAGTATCCTTCCCCTGCCATGCCCACCAAGCCACACCCACCAAGCCACATCCACAGAACTGGTAGTAAATTTTTTTGAATCCCACCACTGCCTCTTGCAGGATGAAGCTGTAACCCTTGTGGCAACCTACTGTTGTTCCTATATATGACTAGGAATAAACCTTGTATTATTTCAAGGTTCTTCTCCGCAATGTCTTACTTCTTTCATCATAGCCATAGTGTTAAATTTTACTTTTAGACTGGCTTCAGTTCCAATCTCGGAGACCTTTTAAAGTCATCTATCACTATCATTAATGATTGTTGATTCATTATGGTCAGAGGTTTTAAAGGGTTGTGGGATGGGGGTTTGATAAAAAATATAGTCATTGATAACATTAAGATAATATACAACATAGTGTAATGCTTTAAATTCTTATGTTTTCAATTGAATTTATTTTTTAAATTTGACCATAAAATCCATTAATGTTTCTTGCATTTTCAATGGCTTGTGATTGATATAAATGCATTTTTCCATTTAAAAAAAATGTTTGACTAAAATCTATTTCTTAAGAAATGCTGTGCATTTATATATTTCAATATGTAGAGTGCTTTCTAAATGTGCATTAGTTCAACAACCAGGTTGTTTTGTAAGGGAACAAGAAATATGCTTACTCATTCAGGAACTTCTTTTTACAATAAAGTTCTTGCATTCGGTAAGTATTCCAAATAGCTAGAAAATAATCCAGAGTGAATAATTTTAAAATGCTGTCCTATACCCATGTATTTGGCCATAAAGCCAATGGGGTTGTATTATTACATGATTTGTTCTAAGCGTTTGGTTTATTCTCTACCCCAGCCTTTCCTCTTGATTATTTGATTTGATTTCCCTAAAAATTTAAGTTCATAAAAATAACAAAATATATACTCACAGGCAGCCCCTTTATAATTGGAAATGTTCCTTCGCTCAGACTTTGAGATAAATAGACTTCTCCATTTACCACTGGCACATGTGTGAGGAACAGCCCATAACGTGATTGAACTCCATTGATTTTTCATAAAAGTTTAATAAGATGATACAGGTCAAAAGCTTTGCAAAATTTGCAATAAATTCTGGTGGCTATTTGAACCCGACTTCTCTGGGAAAACTGATATAGTGGTTATAGTAGTAACACTAGTGCTCTGAAACGTCTGATCCTTGCTTTAAAAAGTCCATCACATTGACATGGTTTCTCATCAAATACAATTTTTCTGTATTGAGATTTCATCCACTGGATAATAGATTCTTTTATCCAATCATCTATATTAAAAAGGCATCTTCCTCAGAGTGCTGCCCTAAGACATCACGCCAAAACAAGATGGCCCCAGTGGTATTTTTGTTTATAATGTTTATTTGTTCTTTATTAAAGATATCCTTCTCCTTCCTCTAGGAGCTAAAATAATGAGGAGGCTTTCTTCTTTTTGTATTCAGAACAATTTATTTATTTTATTTATTCATTTGATTTGTCAATTGCTTACAAGATACAGGTATAAGAATAAACATAGTTTTGAATATATGAGATGCATACTTATAAGAAAAATAAAAAGAAACAATAGGACAGGGATAGTAGACACGATTGGTGCGCTTATGCACGATCACCCAGTACAGCTAAGGAATAGCAACTACCTCAAAGTACTCAAGAAATCTAATGGCTAAATGGATGCTTACATCTTCAGACTTTGGATGTCGTATCTTGGAGGCTGTTCAGCAAAAACTGTTCTGATCACTATCTTCTGTTGGATAATTGAATTATTATTATTTTAGGTTCCTGCTGGTTTACTTGAAATTGAAAGAAATCTAATCTTTAATGAAAATTATTTAACATTTAATATTTAATACAACACCCATAATCCATGAACATCCTGGAAGGACTCTGCAAAGCTTATGGATGCATTCATTTCCTAATTGGTGAGGTTCCTTGTTCATTTTGCTTTTAATGTCAGTATCTGCACTTACATATATGGAAAATGGTGGGCTGTACATTTTAATTCCTTTTACCCATGAAAAGTTTATTTTATGAAATATACAGTATTTTAAAAAATACGTGATAAATCTGTTGTTTTTCTTTGGTAAATTGGGTTATTAGCAGTGGTGGGCTGCTGCATGGTCAGCGAGGTTCAGGCGAACCCTTTGCTGTGATCTCTGGCTGGGCCCGCCCATCTTCGCTTCTGCTATGCTTTCCCTAAATAACTAACTTTTCCCTTGCCCAGGCTGCCCAGGTGAGTTCCGCGCTGCCCTGCTGTACTCACTGAAGCTGCCTTAGTCGATTAGCTGCACTGCAGCCCCAAAGCGGCGCATGCATGCTCACGACCAGCGAACCTCTTGTCAATGAAAGTGCAGCCTACCTCTGGTTATTAGTATTTTAGGTTTAGTTATAATGTAGGTGATTACAGGTAGTCCTCAACTTATAGCCACAACTGAGCCCAAAATTTCTGTTGTTAAGCGTAATGGTTATTAAATGAGTTTTGCTTCATTTTACAACCTCTTGCCACAGTTGTTAAGTGAGTAATTGCAGTGGATAAGTTAGTAACATGGTTGTCAAGTGAATCTGGCTTCCCCATTGATTTTGCTTGCAGGAGGTGACCTTGGGAAACATCATGAGCTACAGTGGTGCAGTGGTTAGAGTCCAGTACTGCAGGCTACTTCTGCTGACTGCCGGCTGCCTGCAATTTGGCAGTTCAAATCTCATCAGGCTCAAGGTTGATTCAGCCTTCCATCCTTCCAAGGTTGGTAAAATGAGGACTCAAAATGTTGGGGGCAATAGGCTAACTCTGTAAACCACTTACAGAGGGCTGTAAAGCAGGGGTGGGATTCAATTTTTTTAACAACCGGTTCTGTGGGCGTGGCTTAGTTGGTGGGTGTGGCTTGGTGGTCATGTGACTGGATGGGCGTGGCCAACTCAACATCACTCATGTCAAGGGGCACTTCTCCTCGCCTGGCTTCTCATGACAGTGGGGATACTGCAACGGTCATAAGTCACTTTTTTTTAGTGCTACTGTAACTTTGAATGGTCACTAAATGAACTGTTGTAAGTCAAGGACTACCTGTAAGACATCTTTGTAAAACTTTTAAAAGATAGCAGTTTTGATACCGGTACTTTATTTGGGTGCGTTTGCTTGGGTATTTCATTCTGATGCCTTCACCGTCTCTGATATTCTACAGTTGTTAAAGACTTTGGAGCAAACATTTGAGGCCTCAATAAGACAGTGAAAACAGTTTACGAAGTTGAATTAGACATTTATATGAATTCTGGAATAATGAACTTCATTGTTCTATTTCTGTAAATCTATAGAAGATTACTTTAGAGAATATGAAATTAATTTCTTTTGACTTAAAACACCAGAAAAACCTATTGGGGGTATAATGGATATAATTACTGGATACAACCTCTTATACTGGAGATACAATTCAGAAACTGGAAAATTAAGTCATTGGTTTAGATGTTTCCTAACCATGTATATAGATAGTCATTGATTTACTATCATTTTTTAATGACTGTTCAAAGTTACAACGGCACTAAAAAAAAGTGACTTATGACCATTTTTCACACTTAACGACTGTTGCAGCATCCAACCTTCTGGCTGTGTGATCAAAATCTGGACGCTTGGCAACTGGCTCATATTTATGATGTTTGCAGTGTCCTGGATCATAGGATCACCTTTTGCGAACTTCTGACAAATAAACTCGATGGGTAAGGTAAATCCACTTAACAACTATGTTACTAATTTAGCTGCAGTGATTCAATTAACAACTATGGCAAAAAAAGGTCATAAAATGGCACAAAACATACTTAACAACTTTTTCATGTAGCAGTGGGCTCACTTGTGGTTGTAAGACGAGGACTACCGGTATTGTGGGCTGAGATCTCCAGGACTCTTAATATGGCATATAGACTAATCACTGCTGGTTAAGGATGTATCTACTATGTTTTGTTATTATCAGCATCTGGAATTGATGAAGACATCAAGACCCTGCATTGGGAAAAATGGGAAAAAAGAATAATGTTGTGGAGCGGTGGAAAAACCTGAGGCAAAACTTGGAGCGAACTTCAGCTGTAACTTTATTGACACAATAAATGGTTGCCGCGGCTGCCGCGCTAACAAGGCAGCCAGCTGGCGGGCAACAGCTGATGCCGTTTGACAGCTCCTTTTATAGCCGGCTGTCAAATGGCATCAGCCAATAGGAATGGTCCGTGTTCCTGCTGGAAACACGGACTGGAGTGAAGACTTCAGATTAGTCCATTGCGAACGCTACAAATAATTTCCAACTTTTTTTTTTTTGTTCAGATACCAAAGCAAGAGTTTTTTCTATTGGCAAGAGTGGTTTCCAAATAGAAACAATGTTAGAGAAAGTCTTTTCTACAGCAGTGTTTCTGAAAGTATGGTCCTAGGATTGCTGAGGTCAAAGGTCAAAAAATAATACAAAATCCTATCAAGCAATCCTGAGAAACAATTGGGTCAGCAAAGGTGTCAATTTTAATTTTCAATAGGATAAATATTGATAAAGCACTTTTGAGGGTCCTCCATCATTTTTAAAAGTGGGAAGAAAAACGTTTAACAAACACTGTTCTAAAGCAGGTTGTTGGAATGGGCCAAGAAGCAGGATTCAGACTCTAAACAGGGTAAAGTATTTGAATTGGTCCTTAGATTTTGTGAGCAGTATGTTATGCTAACTCTCAACTTCCTGAATGGGTTGCCAAACAAGTACAGCTGGAGATAGTAGGAACTTTTGGCTTACTGATAACAGCGATGTTGGCGTGATCTCCTTTTCCAACATCTATCCGGAAGGCATGTCTTTGCTGAAACCTGTGTGCTGCCGAAAACAACCCACAAACAAGCAGAGGATGCTAACACCAGCAGGAAGGAAGGTTAAGAACAGACAGAAAGGAAACAATTTCACTGGGAAACTCCAATTATGTTTGCAAACTTGGATTATGTTTTGCAAGAATAAGAAGAATAAGGAGGAGGAGGAGGAGGAAGACTGAGGAGGAGAGATGAGAAATAGCCTTGAAATATTGCATGAATTAAGCTTTACAGATATGGCTTGCAGCATGGGCCAAATGTGTCACACACTAGCCATGCCCATGGTTTAGCAAAGAGGAAAAAAGTTGCGGTACGTCATGTAATGGAAACATGACGCCGTAAGTTTGATATCCCTGGCTTACGGCATGACTGCCTTTTCCAAACTTGGTGCCCTCTAGATGCTACTCCCACAATTCCCAAGTTAAACTAAAGCTTGGCTGAAAAGATTATGGGACAACACAGAGGGAGAGGATATCAGATAATCAGAGTTGGAAGGGACCTTGTAGGTCATCTAGTGCAACCCCCTGCCCAAGTGGGAGACCCTACACCATTTCTGACAAAATGGCAGTCCAATCTCTTCTTCAAAGTCTCAAGTGATGGCGCTCCCACAATTTCCAAGGGCAAGGTGTTCCATTGGTTGATGGTTCTCACTGTCAGAATCCAGCTTCAGTTTGCTCTTTGACTGGTTTGACTATGTCTTTCACAGTGGATTTGTCTTCAAGCAATGCCTCTGACCAAAGAATTTTCTTAGCAGCTGTTTGACTATTCAATAAAGTTTCAGAGATGATTCATGAGCCATGATTTCTCTGAGCCCCTCTTCTTTCCTTGAGCTCACTGGCTTTCCCATATATTGGTTGGATTCCAGCTCCTGACTGTATGTGAGAAGAAGGCATTGAATGGGAAAAGGTGCCATGGCTGATTTTTCTCCTGTTTTATAAAGGTGTTTCCCTGTTTAGGGCTATTGTTAAATAATTCCCCCCCCCTGGTCTGGTGTGGGACATCATTAACTCCTGTTATCCCTAGCCTGCATGGCCACACTATGTGAGAGATGGAAGTCTAGCACATCTAAAAGACATGAGTTTGGGCAACAGTTGTTGGGCAGCAATGTACACCATGTATGGTAAAACTTCAGAGTCTCCTTGGTTATGCTCTCAAGAAGAGTTTGAAGGTGTAAATTCTGATCCAACTTATATAAATAAAGGCATGATTCTCAATTTATGAGAATGTATTAGGATTACCTGTAAAAATGCCTGTGTTACTCTCCCACCTTTTAATTATACTGCCCCTTTAGCTTTTAAGTCTGTAACTCTTTTCTTCTGCAACACAGAACAATTTTAGAGATTAGCTGGTGTTAATCTGGGGCTAAAATGTAGATGTGGGATTAAAAGAGAGTTTCTCACCAATTGGAGTATTGATCATAAAACTGGCACATTGGTGTTTTTTTAGGTTGAAATGCAGCTCCCAAACTCCTCGTGTCAAGTCTAGATTGATCCATTATTGCTGCATAACATTAAATATTGTTTTGGGGTTGTTGTTTTTAGATAGGGATTTCTAGATTTTCTAACTTTAAATGAAGAACTGCATAATCCTGAGACTGAGAGGTGGGTTGCATTTAGTTTGTTGAGTTAATTATGTGTTTGCAACATACTGTATTTATTTAATGCTTGTAACAAAAGCTTCCTTTTATATATTCTGGTGATCTCTTTTCCAGCCTTACATTTGTGTTCTTGGTTAGATTACCTTAATTTTTAAACATTCTACATTTCAGCAGTTCTTCATTTCCCCCCCTCTTAGATGTTTTTCAAGTATAAAAAGCATATCCATACTCCAAATATACTCGCATGTAATACTTCATTCCAACTTCCTACTGCTGTATCCATCCATCAGGCTGTTGATTGGTCTGCCAATGAAAACAATGCAAGGAAGCATCTCAGTCAGAGCAGCTTAGATTGCATGGACTGTTGACTTTATTTAAATAACAAGACGAATTGCTCCAGAGTTTATTTAAAGAATTCACTTTCACCTTGTTCCCATTTGCACACTGATGGTGACTCTGTTCACCTCTGTGAATGAATAGGTCCAGGCTGGACTGGATTTAGATCACTGATATTTTAAATGCTATCATTTAATTATTAATTCAATTTATATGGTCACCCCTCTCAAACTTATGAATCTAGATGGCTAAAACAAAATTAAAAGCAAGGTAAAAATAAACAAATAAAAAATATAGGAGGTAACATAAAAAGCGACCAATGCCATCAAGGTACGGTCTCAACTATATCAATCAACTAAGGTACAGTTAGAATAGTTCCCATAATGCCTCTGTCTTCTTATCCCAATTGCACACAACAGACTGACATAATGACGTCCATGATCCTAATTCACACTCAGATCTACCAAGTTACCAATAATGCAACGTGAAGTCGTCATATTAATGATTTCATAGCATATTATTTTTTTTTATCAAGCTAAGTTACCCATTGCTATGTAATTGTAATAATTCCCCCCTCCCCCGCATTGGTATAACAGTTCATGCATCTGAAGCATTTGAAGAAAGAGCAAAGCAGCTTTGGTGAGAATGACAGCTGGAGTAATGGTGTGATTTAAAAAAATTAACTGAGTGAGGACCTGCGGATGTTTTTGGGCCCCAAGAGCTCTCGTAATATTTTTGGCCATGCTGGGAATTCAAAGCATCTGGGAATAATAAAGTATCCTACCCTACTTGGTCTACAGAATGGGCACATGGTACAGGTCTAGTACTACTGAACTACATCTTAATTTTTTTTTTCTTAAATCTATTTCTCTCCAAAGGTCCATCTAATATTTAGGGGAAAAGGTAATTTCAAATGTAGTGCAACACATAAAGATATAATTACTGAGTGTGACATAAGATGCTTATTTGACTATAGAATAGCAATAATAAAACACTTGAAGTAATTCACATAATATCAATTTTAATCTTTGACACACTATCCAGGAGATTTTGTTCTCAGCATTGCCACATAGTAACCTGGCTTATTTGACAATGCTAACATTTGAACTGTGGATTTGGGAAAATGATTCTATTTTATGTGCATGGGTGGGTATGTGTGTTTTCTTAAAAGACTTTAAAATATCAAATATGAAAAATCACATCAGTATAAACATATTATTAGTATAGGAGTATTTTTGCAATACCTGCTAAAAGATTTTTGGCATGCAGTATTTGAAAAATATATGGGGTAGAAAATAGAGAGTGCAGTTTTGTTACACAAAGTATATTCCAATCAATAGAGCTTTTTCATTGGCTTTTTATAGATTGTAGTGGAAGTAGGCTCAGATTGAAAAAAATCCCATTTGTCAGAATTTAGTGGAATGCCTAATATTGCATAGAATCTGACATTAAAAAATGCCTTTGGAACATTATGTAAACAGGTGGCGATGCCTTTTCTAATTACTTGGTAAATTAGATTTTCTATAGAGCTTTGTTCCTGCTAAGATGTAATAGTCTTTTTAAAAAATATTTTTCTTGAATGACCATTTTAATGTTAGCTACTAAAAGAAGACACACTAAAATTTTGAGAAAACTAAGACCCACTACAATTTATCCTGATCTTTCTAAGTGTTGCTAAGTATTTGAGTAATATGGTGTCAAACCTATGGCATTCCTAGGATGTATTAAACTCATACTTCATAAGTATGCCATAGCCTTGAAGATATATTAGTATACATCATTAAAGCACTATTGCTTTTTTGACATATAGCTCAAATAATGTTAAGTGGCATACCTAGAGCATCTAGTTTTGGTAGACCTGCAAGGTAAGAAACTGATTTTTTTTTTTTGCAAAGGAAATGTACAAATATAGTTAAATCAGATTTGTGTGGAGGAACTAAGATCGTACATAACTTTCATAAAATGAAAATATAAAAAGCTAAAACTAAACTTAGAATGTCCACCTGAAAACAAACAAAACAGATTCAACTATAAAATAACTCTTTTTTCTATCAACAGTGTATATCTTATAAAGATTTCCATAAATATATACAATATCTGCAGTATTGAGGACCTATATACTGTGGGTGGCTCAGTGGCTAAGACGCTGAGCTTGTTGATCAGAAAGGTCAGCAGTTTGGCAGTTCGAATCCCTAGCGCCACATAATGGAGTGAGCTCCCATTACTTGTCCCAGCTTCTGCCAACCTAGCAGTTCGAAAGCTTGTAAAAATGCAAGTAGAAAAATAGGGAAAACCTTTGGTGGGAAGGTAACAGCGTTCTGTGCATCTTCGGCGTTTAGCCATGCCGGCCACATGACCACGGAGAAGTCTTCGGATAGCACTGGCTCTTCAGCTTTGTAACAGAGATGAGCACTGCCCCCTAGAGCTGGAAATGGCTAGCACATATGTGGGAGGGGAACCTTTACCTTTATCTATACTGCACAAGCCAGAAAGAGGGCTGTGGAAATATCTACAGATCCCTCATATCCTGGACATAAACTATTTCAACTTCTACCCTCAAAACAATGCTATAGGGCTCTGCACTGAACAATTAGATACAAGGACATTTCCCCCCCCCATGCCATCACTCTGCTAAACAACTAATTCCCCCAACAGTGTCAAACCATCTAGAAAGGCAGCATTACCGTGATTATTCTCATCTTCCCTATTACCTATCTCCTTACCTTCTAATGACTATAACTTTGTTGCTTGTATCTTATGATTTAAATTGTTTAATTAGTATCCTACTGTGATTTATGTTGATTCCTCATTTAGCATCCACAGCTATCACTGAGTGTTGTATCTAATGTTTTATGACGAATGTATTTTTGTGATATAGTCTATCACTATTGTTGTATGAGAGCTTATGCACTGGAGACAAATTCCTCATGTGTCTAATCACATGAGGCCAATGAAGAATTCTATCTGAATAGTCTCCTATGGGTAAAAGATAAGCTTAAGGAAGAATCAGGAATTCTTTCTGGGGGAATTTTACATGAAAATGTATCTAATTACCCCCTCCCACCCTGTAAAGTTCTCTGGGTGCTGTTGCTACTGTTTTACAGGAATTGCCATAATAAAACCCTAGTCATTATCCTCTTATGGCACATATGCTAATACTGTCAGAACGTGCAATATACAATTTGCTCTTTTTATGATTGAGAGAGAATCGAAAGTATCCTTTCTAAATACCATCAGCAATTCAGTGTAATAGGTTGAATTAATATCTTTAGATTGGTGCCTCAGTTGTATCGATATTGTAATGTGCTCTATAGAGAATATCTGCAGGTATTTCCTACTGTGGAATCCTTGGTTATTTGATTGTAGATGTTTCACTATGTAACATCTGCAGTGCTGGGGAGCGTGGAGTTTACTCAGGAAAATGGGAGGTATGATTTTTGTCTTGGTAGTTCCATGATTAATCTATTGCATATAGATACAGAGCAAGCCTTGCATTCACTACACTGATGGTGCTACCTAGCTGGGTAATGAAATGTCTGCAAGCAAACCCCACAAGCTCAGAGAGTACCAAGAGCTTTGTTCTGTGTAAGCTGCTTTGAAATGATCTTCAGAAATTTCCATTTGTCCAGGATGCAGCCATAGTACCATAGTTTTTCTGGGCAGATAGCTGCACAAGCCTATGCACTATGCCCATTAGAGGTAGTCCTTGACTTACAACAGTTCCTTTAGTGACTGCTCAAAGTTACAAAGGCACTGAAAAAAGTGACTTATGACCATTTTTCACACTTATGACCTTTGAAACATCGCCATGGTCATGTGATTTATATTCAAAGGCTTGGCAACTGACTCACATTTATGACAGTTGCAGTGTCCCGGAGTCCTGTGACTTCCTTTTACTACCTTCTGACAAGCAAAGTCAATGGGGAAGCCAGGTTCACTTAACAACCGCGTGACTAATTTAAAGAACTGCAGTGATTCACACTTAAAAAATGAGGTAAGTCGTAAAATGGAGCACTTAACAAATTTCTTACTTGACAACATAAATTTTGGGCTCAACTGTGGTCGTAAGTTGAGGACTACCTGTATTAATGCATTTCTGGGTATTACTGTATGTCTACAAGTCTAAATAAATGGTTCCAAATTCCCCTTTCATCCCACATGCATAATAAAATATCAAGAGGATTTGAATCCCACCTTTGCATTGCATTATGGGTGGATGCTAACTTAGTTGGGATTTGTAGAAATGAACTTTTCTAGAAACTCCCTCTCCCACCCTTGGTTATTTAATTGACTTTTTTTAAAAAAAAATTTCTCAACCAACAGGAATGAAGCCATTTTATTGCTGCTCTTTGTAGTAATTATCTGATCTTTCCATTCATTTTAGTGTTTTGAACTGAAAGCTTTACTTCGTCGGCTGTGCTACTCCTAAGTTGGTTACTTTTTTTAATTTTTAAAATGATTTAAATATTGTTTGCTTTCTTAAGAGGGTGAATATTTTTAATTGCTTGATACTTTAGTAAAAAAAAATCAGCTCGTGATAATAGAATAGAATAAAATTCTTTACTGGCCAAGTGGATTGGACACACAAGGAATTTGTCTTAGTGTAAATGCTCCCAGTGTACATAAAAGATTACAGATTACAGATAATCAGAGGTGGAAGGGACCTTGTAGGTCATCTAGTCCAACCCCCCGCCAAAGAGGGAGACCCTACACCATTTCCGACAAATGGCAGTCCAATCTCTTCTTGAAAGTCTCAACTGATGGTGCTCCCACAACTTCTGAGGGCAAGCTGTTCCATTGGTTGATTGTTCTCACTGTCAGAAAGTTTCTCCTTGTTTCCAGGTTAAACCTCTTCTTGTTCAGTTTCCATCAATTATTCCTTGTCTGGCCTATAGGAGCTTTAGAAAATAGCTTGACCCCTTCCTCCCTGTGGCAGCCCCTCAAATATTGGAAGACCGCTATCATGTCTCCCCTGGTCCTTCTCTTTACTAGACTAGTCAAGGCCAGTTCCTGCAATCATTCATTGTATGTTTTAGCCTCCAGTCCCCTAATCATCCTGTACTATTCTTCTGTGTACTATTTCTAGAGTCTCAATATCTTTTTTATAATGTGGTGACCAAAACTGGATGCAGTACTCTAGGTGTGGTCTTACTAAGGCTTTATAGAGTGGTATTAGTACTTCCCTTGATCTTGACTGTACAACTTAGGATTGCATTAGCTTTTTTGGTGGCTGCTGCACACTGCTTGCTCCTATTTAGCTGGTTGTCCACTAAGACTCCAAGATTCCTCCCACAGTTACTGCTATTGAGCCTGGTTTCACCCTGTCTATATGTGTACTTTTGGTTTTTCTTGCCTAAGTGTAGGACTTTACTTTTCTCTATATTGAATTTCATTTTATTAGATATGGCCCAGTGTTCTAGTCTGTCAAGATCCATCTGGATCTTGAGCCTATCTTCGTGGGTGTTAGCTATTCCTGCCAGCTTAGTATCATCTGCAAATTTGGTAAGTTCCCCTTCTATTCCCTCATCTAAGTCATTAATGAAGATATTGAAGAGTACTGGGCCTAAGACGGAACCTTGTGGCACCCCACTGCTTACTTCCCTCCATGTAGACTTAGACCCATTAAGGACTACTCGTTGAGTATGGTTTGCCGGCCAGTTGCGAATCCATCTAGTGGTGGTGCTATCTATTCCACTTTTTTCCAGCTTACTAAGAAGTAGGTTGTGGTCTACTTTATCGAATGCCTTGCTGAAATCTAAATATATTATGTCCACAGTATTTTGTTGATCTACTAATTTAGTCATTGTGTTGAAGAATGAAATAAAATTGGTTTGGCATGATCTGTTTTTAACGAACCCGTGCTGACTCCTAGTTATTACTTTACTTGTTTCTAGATGTTGGCAGATCTGTTTTTTTATTGTCTTTTCCAGTATCTTCCTGGGTATTGATGTTAGGCTGAAAAGAGACATTCGCCAAGAGTCAAGAATCATAAGGTACAACACTTAATGATAGTCATAGGGTACAATAAGCAATCAAATCATACTAGGAAACAGTCAATATAGACCATAAGGATACAAATGACAAAGTTACAGTCATACAGTCACAAGTGGGAGGGGATGGGTGATAAGGAGTGACGAGAAGGTTAATAGTAATAGCAGTGCAGACTTTGTAAATAGTTGGATAGTGTTGAGGGAATTATTTGTTTAGCAGAGTGATGGCATTTGGGGAAAAAACTGTTGTTGTGTCTAGTTGTTCTGGTGTGCAGTGCTCTATACTGTCGTTTTGAGGGAAGGAGTTGAAACAGTTTATGTCCTGGATGTGAAGGATCTGTAAATATTTTCACAGCCCTCTTTTTGACTCGTGCAGTATACAGGTCCTCAGTTGAAGGCAGGTGGGTAGTAATTGTTTTTTCTGCAGTCCTAATTATCTTCTGAAGTCTGTGTCTGTCCTGTTGGGTTGCAGAACTAAACCAGACAGTTATAGAGGTGCAGATGACAGACTCAATAATTCCTCTGTAGAACTGTATCACCTTGGGCACTTTGAGCTTTCTGAGTTGGCGCAGAAAGAACATTCTTTGTTGTGCTTTTTTAATGACATTTTTGATGTTAGATGTCTATTTTAGATCATGTGATATAGTAGAACCTAGAAATTTGAAGGTCTCTACTGTTGATACTGTGTTGTCTAGTATTATAAGAGGTGGTAGTATGGGAGGGTTTCTTCTAAAGTCTACCACCATTTTATACGGTTTTGAGTGTGTTCAGTTCCAGATAGTTCCGGTTACACCACAAGGCAAGTTGTACAACCTCCTGTATGTATGCAGATTCGTCATTGTCTCGAATGAGACCAATCACTGTTGTGTCATCTGCAAACTTCAGTGTTTTAAAAGTTGCAATCTGAGGATTCCTGGGAAAAAGACTCCAAGATCTCAGTCATTTTCTGTTCTGTCTGGAGAGAAGGAAATCACTAAGGATCTCCTGCAATGGGGATGAAAAACTTGACTGGATCTGCTAGAAAGGCAAAACAATAGATCAAAAATAACAAGGTGAGCAGAGAAGGACTAGGAAGGAGAAGCTCTGGCAGCAACAACAATAACAGGAGCCTGGCTGGGAATTAGACTCTGACAACATTTCTGCCTTGGATCTACTCTGCTGGATTACTTTCCTCAAGAAAACCTGCAGCTTTGTTGTGCCTCTGATTGTTACCTATGCATTTCCCCAGTTCAGTTCAACCTATGGTGTGTGCTTGTAAGACACTTTGCCTGTTTAGCAGAAGGTGGCCGTTGATGCTACTCATAATTTCTCTACCGCATCTGAAGCAGTAACTGCAGAGTTACTGTCCATATTATTCTGATGAGAACCACTATTGTAACTCATATTTGACTCTCTTTTGCTGATTCTTTAAAGGCGTGTGGTTTGCACAGAGTGTACAAATTTTCTGTTTCTAAATTAGCTTTGTCAGTAAATTTCTATGATAGCACATTAGTCATACCTGAGCTGCTTCCCTTTGGAATATGAAAAAAGAAGAAAGAGTGTGAGAGAGAAAAGATGATTCTAATCACTTAGATTATGTTATGTTGCTCTACTTTGCATATGATTTCTTTGTTTCCCCATGTTTAGCTGCTATGGCTTAGCTAGGGGACAAAGACAATGCTCCATAGAGTACTCGTGACTTTTAATCGCAAAGAAAAAGAAAAGACTGCCATTCAAAAGATAAAAAAGGAGAAAAAAAAACCCCTTTTGCTTTTCAGTTTCATAAGTATTTTTCCCCCTCCTCTGTGGTACATCCTTGTAGATAACACAGGGGTTCAAAGTAGTCCTTCTCTACATAACCCTACTCGACATGTGTGTGATGGTTCCTGAGAGCCTCTTTTTGGTTTTGACAGCAACTTGAGTTGGGTGATAGTTACAAGTAGCTGTGATAGGTCACAGACAGCTTTGACAGTTTGGCACACGTAGTGATGTGAAGCAGTTCCTTTGGCCTAACAGATGCTGTTCCGCTATTCTCTTTGATCACTGCATGGCTGCTTAAGAGGTCCTGCTGATGTAAGTGTGTCATTTTCATTAAAGAAGTTGATGATTTCTGATATCAAGTGACTACCTCTGGGACTGAAATAGCGGCCTGCGTTCCACAGGAAGAAGGCGTATCCTTTGGGCATGTGATAGACATAATACAGAATTCCCTCTACCCTGCTTCTGATGGAATGTTTATGTTGAAAAAGAGAAGGGATTAGCAAAATAAAACCTCTTTGGGAGAGCGTGAAGGACCTCTTGAAGTTAGGCTAACAAATAAACATACCGACAAGTATTCTCAGTGGAAGGCCAATTTCTCTTTTCCAAATTTTGTGGAGCTTACAGTAGATTGAAAGATGCAAATTAATCACGTAGACCTGGCCTGGGATCAGACCATGAGGTTTTACATTTGAATAGACTTTTCTTAGCATAGCGGACGTTTACCACTTGAGTTCCATGGAAGGTAGAAAGCTGATATATACCTACTGGTATTACAACTGCTAAAGGGAAGAGAGAAGCATCTAGACTGAAAAATAAAAAGTAAATGGTTTAGGTTTGCTCAGACACTCGTTGAACTACTTTTTCTTCCAGCAGCAGTTCCAATGCATGAGTATCAGATCTTGTGTTTGAAAAGGGATTCCCTTGTCATCACCACATGCCTTCTTATGGGAATCTGAAGAACTGTCTGAGAAGCTGGGAGTCATAAATGTTTCACTCACTGTTCAATCCAGATGGTTGCTGTAAAAAAACCCTATCAAAACAAGACTAAACCTCCAAGAAAATCATTTCCATTGTCTACAGATGGGCATCATTAGGTGTTAAAAGTTCCTTATTCCTTTTTTCATTTTGTAAAGCTTCCCAGAATTATCTGGAAGGAGATATCAAAACAAGGAAGGAAAGGAGGAAAGGAGGGAGGGAGGAAGGGAGAGAAGGAAGGAAAGGAAGGAAGAAGGGAGGGAGGGTGGAAGGGAGGAAGGCCACAAAATCAAAATAGATACAAATCAACTTTGGGAAAAATTAGAGGAATTTTTTATAAAAACATTTGTTTTTTGTTTTTTTAAAATAAAGTTTTATTTGGGTTTTCACACACAAAATACAAGTAAAACACCTTTTTTGAAAATAGCATGGGTTGAATTTCTTTATACGGACACAAAACTCAATTTCATGCTCCTTTTTGTATTCTATTCCATATCTTATACTATTTTACATTTTCTATATAGTTTTTCCCCTCTTTTAATTTTCTCAATTTTATTTTGATTATCTCATCTCAATTCAAATCATTATATTTATATTTTTGTCTGTTCTGTTTCAATTTCATATTATTTTTTCCTCATTAAACAAATTTTCTCCTGTAGTTACTAATTGGAGTATGACACCTTTATATCTTTTAATTACATCCATTCAACTCTTATTTAAACTCCAATATATACCTTAAGTTTATGACCTTCAATATAATACATAATACATAACTTCCAATTGAATTGTGCTTGGTATATTCTTATGATACACACTATATTCTTTAAAAAAAAAAGAAAGATTGTAAATATATGTAATTATAAACCCTCATTCCATTCCAGTTCTATCATTAATAATCATTAAAATCTTAACATCTTTAACATTTCTTTTCAATTAAATATTATACTTCCTTAAAAACACATATAATCTCCATAATTAATGTTTCCCTTATTTCTGTTCACATAAGTTTTATAAATCATTAAATATATGTTTTGTTACATTTATTTATTGACAAGCATTCCACTGAATTACAATAGCTATTTTATCAGACATTTTAATCATACATTGTTTCATATTTTCTAAAATTATTTCTGCTTCTAATATAACCATACTATCTTATGTACCTTTGCAGAATCCCTTTTTTCATTAAGTTTTCACCCATTATCTCTAAATAGTCCCTGTTTCTCTGAATTTTGCTTCTGTCCTTTATAACTTCTTTTCCTTTCTTTCTTCCCTCTCATCTTCTCCCTCCCCTTTTTACCCCCTTGTCTCTCTAGTTCTAATTCTCTCTTCTGCATTTCCCTCTTCTGTTCCTTTCAGATTTTATACTTATTTTTCACTCTATTTTTTGGGGGGAGCTGTTTTTCCCAATCTTAAACTTTTCATTCTCTTCCCCCCATTTCCTTTTCCCCCCCATCTAAGATTACTTGTTCATTAAAGATGGCTTCTTCTTTGTCGCAATCTTCTTGTTTTGCAGGCATTTCTTGTTGTTTCTCATAATTCCAAATCTCCATTTCTAAAAACTGAAATACAAAGCCAAAAAACCCTCTCCCTTCTTGTGCATCTTCTTTGTACTTTTTAAGTTCCATTTTCAGTTCTAAAAGTGGAGCCATTTTAAACAGTTTTAAACAACCACCCGATTGATTTTAGTCATTCAAATACATTCACCAAAAATCCAGAAATCATCAAGTAATCCAGATAGTCCCGAGTTATATCTTCTTATTTCTTTTTCAACTTTCTCTTCCCGGGGTTTTTGTTGCGATATTTCAGTTAGAATGTATCTTTTGAAAGTCTTGTTGAGATTTTGCTGTAAGTTCTTTTTTAATTCCAGGCAGTCTCCTCCCTTCCAGATCCTGCCCTTTTATTCTTTTTCTCTCCTTTCCTGTTTTCAAAAGCTTTTAATTATCCAGAAATCTTTATTATCCCTTTGACTTTTTATTTTCAGCATTAAATGCCTATTGATGTCAAAGTGGATTTTTTTCCAATTTCTTGCTTAAGTCTCTTAGCTGTCAGTATAGGAAAAGGAGAAAACCAAATCTTTACCCTTTTCTCTCTCCTTTGCAGCTTAAAAATCTTCTTAGGGAACAATGTTATTGTTTTTTAACAATTTCAATTCCAAGGTACGTTATTTGTTGCTTTTGCTGTTTGACCCAGTCAATCAAAACTTTCTCTTCTTATCTTCCTCCTGCACATTCTTTTCCGGTCAAGTTCTTCTTTGTGGTGGCCATTTCTGACCACTGCTGCAACCGCCTTCGGGAAAGGGAGTAATGGCCAGCTGGGGAGGAGAGATGTGGCTCTCCTCAACCCTGCTGGCAGTCTCCCCTGTCTTCACCACTTCTACGGGGTGGCTTAGTCCCGAAACCAGCTGGCTCGGGGTGCTCCAGTGGCGCGTACAGATCAAAGCCTCACAAAGGTTTCAGTCTGTCACTGAAGAAGCTCAAACCGGAAGTCAAAAACATTTGTTTTGAAGAGCACCTTTCCCTTGCTGCTTTAGAAATCCTATCAGATTCCAGAGGGTTGTTTAACAGTACAAAAGCTGGAGCTTAAGCAATCAAACAAAGCCTTTCGAAAGTATCAATAGAAGAAAATATTTGTAGATCTGGATTGAATTGTGGGGTCCTTGGTGCTTTCTGAGCTTTATGTTTTTCCTGATGTTACTTAGTTTAGAAATGAAACGTCTGTAAGAAAATCACTAAGCCCAGAGAGCATCAAGGACCACCCTTTCTATAAGGGCACTGAATTGAATCTACCTGGTCTCATATGTCCCAAAGCTGAGGGTTCAAGATGTCTCACAAGAGGATCTGCATTAATTTATTCTCTCCCTCCATCCAACCCTGGCCATTAGATTGAGTTGACAGAACACAACTGGCCTTTGGTCATCTACTAAACTTTGTGATCTAGGTGGAGACTTGAACCTAGATCTTCCAGTTTAAATCATTACTTCTAACTCTATATTGGACATTTGGATTCCAAGCTAGATTAAAAGACAAAATGTTAGGAAAAAATACTCTTTCTCTTCCTGAAGTGGAAAAAGTCACCCATTCTAATTTTCAGGCCTTTTCTTTCATAAGTTGGATCCAGTTTATGAAGAATGTTGCATGTGTGAGGCTCTCTTTTCCTCTTGTTGAAAAAAAACCCCTTTCTTAAGTATTAGAAGGAAAAGTAGTAACTTCCCAGGCGAAATGCTGTCATTCTGACCAATGACTTGTTTTTTTTGGCCAGATTAGTCATCCACCTAGCCTGATAACTTTTATGTGTTGTTTTTCCTGTTTTGACATTTTCTGGCAATTTCTTTATTTGTGATCCCAGAGCAAATTTCCCCCTTTCATTCTTGAGTTGGTTTGTTGGGTGTACGTATGTAAGTAGGCACCTTCCGCTTGTACTCAAGATCATTTACACAGTTGATTTGTGGAGAGAGAAAGAGAAAGGGAGAGAGGGAGGGAGAGAGAGTGAGAGAGAGAGAGGGAATGCTTTAAGGAGAAAGGGAAAAAGAATGTTTTCTAGGAAGAAGGAATTACAAAGAGGAACCTGAAGAGAGTGAGCAACAGGAAAGTTTTATGGGGCTTTAATTAAAATATTGGGGAGAGGATGTGGAAAAAACCCAAAAAGAGAAAATAATTTTATTTATTATTTATTTATAAAATTTATATAACTTCTCATCTTATAAATGTGATCCTGGACAGTGTACAATAAAAGAGAGCAATTAAAAATAAAACTTAAAACAATTAAATAATTGAAACATAAATTTAGAACTCCAGCATGTTTTTATGCCAAGGTTCCAGAAATGACAAAACAACAACAACAAGTTTTGCTGTCTTGATGTGACATTTCGTAACTGGAGCTCTAAAAGTGGAAATCAACATGTGAAAACTCAAAAACAAAAGCTGTAAGCTTGTTATATCTACAGCTTTCTTTAATTTTTAGAAATTATCTTATGTAAAATTTTACAAGCTTTTAACCAACTTTTTAAAAATAAAAACATTGAATCAATAATTTATTATGCACTCATACAAATAAATTCACAAGTAGAGATAACACTTAAATTAAGGGAAAAATAGAATAAAATAGAAAAAAAACCAATCCTGGAGATTATATAATATAAAAGAGGAAACTTTAACTAAATAATTTAATTCCTCTTCTTTGTTTCTTTAAGAAGAAAGGACTGCCAATTAGAAATGAAATGCAGTTGTATGTCAATCATTTGATACTAAACAGCAAATACCAGTATTATATCAGTGGCTAAATTCACATACGTGTCAAATATTGTCAGAACACTAATTCTATCCCAAAGGTGCTATTTTTCCAAAAGGCAATTGGACTTTGTTTTTAGCTTGAATAAATTTTGCTTCTCATCTTAAGAAGCTTCTTCAGTTCTCCACACCATGTGCAAACCATGCATTTTTAAAGAATAAGCAAAAGAGGGTCAGAACTGAAGAAGCTTCTTGGATGAGGAGCAAAATATCTACAAGCAAAAAGCAAAGCCCAGTCTCCTTTTGAAGAAAAAGAAAGCACCTTTGGGACAACCATTACCTGGATGACCGAGAATCCCCATTGACAATATTAATTCTGACACAACAGATTTCAAATTTTAAACATGTAATTCACTCAATATTCAGGTTTGGTAATATGTTTCAGTTATAATCAGTTCCTAGAACACTTCACCTAAGATAAACTTCTCTGATTTGCTGCCTTTTGGTATGACCATGCTGACTGAGTTGATGGAAGTTGCTGCAATCTAACACATCTGGAGATGACCAGATTTGGAAAGGCTGTTCTAGATTATCTGTTAACCTTGAACCATCATCCCATTAAAAAAAAAATCTTCCATTTAAGCATGCCCATTTCTTGGAGAGTTCATGAACAAGTCCTGCAGTTTTCTTGGCAAGATTTTCAGAAGTGTTTTTTTTCATTGCCTCTTTGAGTGAGAAAAAGGGTCCCAGCTGATTTTGTGCCTAAACAAGGACTAGAACTCATGGTCTCTCAGTTTGTAGCATACCTTTTAAACACTACGTCAGTACTACAGGTAGTCCTTAATTTACAACAGTTCATTTAGTGACCGTTTGAAGTTACAATGGCACTGGAAAAAGTGGCTTATGACCATTTTTCACACAACCGTTACAGCATCTTCATGGTCATGTGATCAAAATCCAGATGCTTAGCAACTGATTCATATTTGTGATGGTTACAGTGTCCTGGGCTCATGTGATCCCCTTTTGCAACCTTCTGACAAGCCAAGTCAATGGGGAAGCCAGATTCACTTAAGAACTGTATTACAAACTTAACAACTCCAGTGATTCACTTAACAATGGTGGCAAGAAAGTTCATAGAATGAGGTAAAAGTCACTTAACAACTGTCTGTCTTAGCAACAGAAATGTTGTGTTCAATTGTGGTCATAAGTCAAGTATCTTATTTCAATACCCAATCCTTCAATGTCCTATTCTTTAATGTCAATGAGACACTTCACCAGGAGGAACATGCATTTCGTGAGATTAAGATTTCATCAAACCTAGATTATGCAACCTTCATACAGAAGGAGACAAAGTCTTCTAAACTGCTTCCATACTTCCACACACGAACAACACAGTTTCAGATATAGGGAGTATGTTCAGGAAAAAGGATTTCCACTTTAGAATGCTCTTTTCACCCAATGAGCATAAAGAGACTTCTTAAACATTTAGACCTAACATCTAACATAGTTCATTTCCTAACTTCATTCTGCAAAAAAAGTCTGAATGGAATAATTCATCATTCTAATGTCTTCTTCCTCAAAGTTGAATATGCCAAGTAAAACATATAATGTCAGATACAGATTAGTAACTATGACTTGATATATAGCTCTTTAAAACATAGGCACATATTTAATATTTCAGCAGTTATAATATAGCTTGCTGTATGGTTTGTACTTCTTGGAGATGAAATGAGAATTAGATTAAATATAATTTTAATGCAGGTAATGAATGTTATGCATGATGATTTTGTACATTTTCTTTGTCTTTCTCCATGTTATATTAAAATAAAGTAACCGATAAGATGATTGGAAGGTTTAGGCCATCTGGATGAATCCTTTTAATCTGGGATATTGGTACAGGTTGTTTTGGGGAATTATTTTCTCTGTTAGCGTTCCAAGTAACAAACTCCAATTCAACAAACTCCGAGACCAATGGTTTCTCAACGTTCAATTTTGTTAGAGTTGTCATATTAGCACATCTGGGAAAACCTCAAATCGGAGACTTCCCGGTTTTCTCTGCATAATTAAAAAATCCAAACCCCATCCCCTGCACCCATCAGTCCATCACATGGTCCAATCATCAACCATCCCAACTGGAGACCTTCCTCAAACCACTCCTTTCCCAGGTGCAGGATGGCTTGTTATATCTAAATTTCCACCTCTCTGTAATATTCCCCTTTCCCAAATTCCCAGGCACTGAAATGTGGCAGTGTGGAAGCTTCTAAGTAAAATATGGCTTCCAAAGTTGACATTTTCCTTTAGTCCAGTTCCTCCAATGAACTTATGAACATAGTTGTGATGTCAAAAAAGCAGTTGATATACATATTTACAGTAATAACTCCAACATTAAATATGATTTGTTTTTTGCTGCGCACCTCTTATTTTCTAATCCTAATCCAACCTACATTTTGAGATATATCTTAAAACTTGCAATCGGAAGACCATTCAGAAAGCTTCCTGCTCAGAGCATCAAAAGGGTGATGCTGATTGCTGGCAGATAAACTGCTTCGGGTGGGGTGGGGGGGCGTTGTTCAGATAGTAAGTTGGAGTTCCCAGCCATCTATCTGGTAGCCTCTCTGGACAATTGTTTAGAAAATTCAGGAACTGTCCTGGACTCTGCCAGGGATTCATATTGCTAGCAGGTTATTTGAAACTTCTGAGATTGCTACTACTGTTCATTTATCTACTACTGTTCATTTATGAGCTGTGGTGGCATAGTGGTTGGAATGCAGTACTGCAGGCTATTTCTGCTGACTGCCAGCTGACTACAACTTGATAGTTCGGATCACACCAGGCTCAAGGTTTACTCAGCCTTCCATCCTTTCATGGTGGGGTAAAATGAAGACCCAAATTGTTGGGGGCAATATGTTGACTCTGTAAACCACTTAGAGAGGACTGTAAAAGCACTGTGAAGCAGTATAGAAGTCTAAGTGCTATTGCTATTGCTATCTCAAGGGTGTCAAACATGCAGCCCATGGGCTGGATGCATCATGTTTAGTGAAGGGGAAAAAAGTTGCAATAGGTCAAATAACAATGCCGTGACAACACAAGTTTGACACCCCTAATTTATCTAGTAATTTCTTGCTCCTCCCTGTTGCTGGTAATGTCCCACAGGGAAAATTGAGAACAGCCTCTTGAGTTGTATTTACAGTGGAATCCAAGGCATCTCTCTCTCTCTCCCTCCCTCCCTCTCTCTCATACATACACACACACACAAATCCCTCCAGGAATTCTTTCTCAGATAAGTGGATATCCAATTCCAAGCATTAGACTGTGCATTAGGCATGATTTGTTTAATCAACCTTTAATAAATACCCAATATGGTAATTCGGAAACTATGGCTTTACAAACCATTATGATCTGATTCATAAATCATACAAAGTCCAAACTAAACAAACTATATTATGGTTCAGTTTAATGGTCCCTAACCTATGGCCTGTGTTTCATAAGCACATTGTAGGCCATTCCTGGATAAGTGGAAGATAACACAATCTCAGCCCATGTACCACTTATGCATCATTACAAATATCCTAGCACAATATAATATTCTTTGAACTGTAGCCTGTTTGAGAGCAAACATGCTGAATAATAATAAACAACATGGCTATATATATTTTTTAACGGTAATGTTATGTGGTTCACAAATGTTCTGGGGCGCTTAGTGTAACATGTGACTCTAATCTGGCCTCTGCAACCTCTCTTTTCAACTTTTTGACAGCTTCACGTGATGTAGCAGGAAAAGGCTCCTAAAATAGGAACATAGGAAATTGCTTTAGTTCATACAATGTAACTGCATTGACAGCTGCTCTGCAGAATTTGGTTTACTGTTGTAGGAATGACACAACATGGGTCTTTTAGTGACTGTGTGTGTCTGGTTTTTTTTTGTAGGGTCCGTGGGTAACCATGAGTACCTGTGGACTCTTCACAAGCATTTAAAAAATGTTTAGTAGTAGAGCAGTCAGCATTTTTTAAAGGTCTGAATTCAAATACAAGATTTTTTTTTAAAGATCTGAATTATAAATGCTATAGTACATAGATTCCTACATTTGTCACTGTTTTTTGTTTGTTTTCTGATAAACATACCAAATCATTGGTTGATTTTTGATTGATTTTGATTTGATTTGATTGATTAAAATGGCAACAAGTTGGTGTCAACATTTTTTAACCACATAGATTTTATCCATAGATAGTAATTAATTATCCTTAATTCAGCTTTTTGCATTTTTGCCTTGTTTTTCTTTTAAAGGCAGCAATCTCTTCCTACCAGGAAAGATTCCCAAGGCATACTTCTTAATCTGACAAAATTAGAAATTAAACAGGCCTCTCTCATAAATACGGACTGTGTAGTTTTGCTACATAGAAGAGCTCAAGAATAGTTATTGGGAGTTAGGAATTTGGAGAGGACAGCAAAGGGAGCCTCCGTGCAAACATGGTGTGATCTCAGTCTCATTTGTAATCTAAATGAGGAATGGATTTTGAAGATGGCGGAATTTGCAGAAATGGCAACGTTGATTTGTTTGATCAGGGATAAAGGACTGGAAAACTTCATCATAGACTGGAACACTTTAATGGACTTTTTGCTGAAAGTGGAAAAGAAATGAAATGGTGATTTTTGGATTTGTTGATTTAAAAGGATTAATACGTATATAGCATGATGTATTCATAGAGAGGAAGGAGGAATATTTAATTGGTTTGTAAAGAAGATTAAAGTAGCTATTTTGTATTTTTCTTTTTCTTTGTACTTACCTCTTACATTTTTAAAAACTATCCTTTGTATATGTTTTTATATTGATCTTTTATTCATGTAAAAATCTATAAAAATTAGATATGCAACCAGAATTTATTTGGTATAACTGAAGAGGTGACAATTATGAAAGGTGAGCTGCATAATCTGCAGACACAATTCTCCTGATAGAGGAGAATATTTGTAGTTCAGGGTTGAAATGAGGAGACCTTGGTTTTATTTATTTATTTATTTTATTTTGATTTGTCAATTGCTTACAAGACAATAGGTATAAGTATAAACATAGTTATGAATACATGGATACATATAAGAAAAATAAAAGAAACAATAGGACAGGGACGGTAGGCATGTTGGTGCACTTATGCACGCTCCCTACAGACCTCTTAGGAAAGAGGTGAGGTCAATAGTAGACAGTCTAAAGTTAAAGTTTTGGGGGTCTGGGGAAGAAACCACAGAGTCAGGTAGAGTATTCCAGACATTGACCACTCTGTTGCTGAAGTCGTATTTCCTGCAATCAAGTTTGGTGCAATCAAGTTTGGTGAGCTTGGTTGTTTTCTTGCAGATGTTTCATTATGCAAACTAAGTAACATTGTCAGTGCTAGTAGAGAGTAAAGTTAATCCTAGGCACCAATACCTAGTTTGGGTAATGAAGCATCTGCAAGAAAACAATCAAGCGAACACCACCAACAATCAGAGAACACCACCTCACATTATTTATCCATTCTATAGATTGCATAATATGGCTTCAATCTAGCCAGGGGAGAACTGAATGTTTGAACAACCTCTCATATTGAAAGACACCTCCTACATATAAACATAAGAAAATGATGTTCTTGAGTTTCTGGTTTTTAAACTCAGGAACTTATGTACAAACAAGAACACTTAATTTCCGTCTGTCACTGGCTGAACAACAGAGCCTGTTGAATGTGAATTTTAGCTCTGAGTCATGTTATGGTATATTTGAAAAGGCAAACATAGAACTTTAGTTTCTTACTTTTTAAAGAAATCACAAAGGAAAAAATATTATTGTTGTTATTATTCTCTGTTCATAACAATGTGAAGTCATAGCTCCCCATTTCTTAGCTGTTTTTGGTCTTCGTGTGCATCTGAGTTCTTCCCAAGAACCTAGGATGTTGTAATGTATCTAAATTATTATTATAGTTCATTGCACAGTCAGCCAGAGGTTTAGACTGGATTTGGCATGTTTATTCACTTACTGAGTCCTTCCCAAGGACCTGGGATAGACAGATGTCAGATATCATCACAGGATTTCAGTTGTTTCAAGCAAAGCTGCCTTTTGCATTTGACTGATGGGATTGACGATCAGCCTCAGTGTCAATGGTGTTCAAAGGGTGGTTCAGATGCTTTGAGATTGCACCCAAAATGCCTATTACTATTGGTACTAATTTTTCTTTCTTTTGCTAGTTGTTTTAGTTTTATTATTTCCCTGCTTAACATTGAACAAAGGAAGAATATGTAGCACTCCAGGTGCTGATACAATTCCATGGTTGCTAATCACTACCAAGTTGGATTGTTGCAAACTCTTTCCTCCCCAAGAATTATTTTTTTGGTAGCATTTATAAGTCCTTGTTGCTCTAAAAGATCTAAACAGTAACGATTCATTGCCTCTGTTCTAGTGGCTATTGGCAAGGGCTTGGCTACCAGATGGAAGGCTCCTAGCTCAATCAATCAAAATATGGCATAAAGCTATTACATCTTTGTTCCTTCAATGAATTTATTTTCTTATTTCCTAGAAAGATAGAAAATATAAAGGGCAGTGGAATCAACACAAGCAAGTTATAACATCATATCTTGATTTTAAGGGTCCATAAATAGGATAGTATCCTTGCACATAAAAGACCTTACTGGAAGCAGTCAATGTTATAAGGTTGATCAATATCAGTCAATCAAAATTTATTTATGGTTTAAGAACAAACATGTTGATCAGAGTGAGAAAAACTTGGTAAGTTAGAACTACTTGAATCATATGCATCCAGCTTTCAATACTCAGCTCCTCTCCTGGTTTTGGTCAAGTGCTTTGCTGCCAAGAATATCAAAAGCCAAGGGAATAAGAACTTACCTTCCGATCTGAAATGTTTAACTGATGACTGGCATTGTTTGATTGATCAAAGCTTGCAATGGTCTAGTACAAAGGCACCAAGAGGATATTGCCAGGAATCAAATCAACAACACATTTCTCCTCTGAGAACTCTAATCCAGCTTCTTCTTCAACTGCTTTATAATAAATCAGCCCCAGAGCATTGGTCTACTTAGTCATATTTGTTGCTACTCTGTCTAGCAGTAGTGATCTCAGATCTCTGTCTAAGGACTTCTGTCAGTTCTGTCAACTTTTTAATTAAAACTGTTAGGGACTTACCTTCAGGCTATTTGCATGCCACAATATTGGTAGAGTTCACTGGGACTTTTGCAATATATATCATTGTAATGACACCACCTAATGCTTTGGAGATAATGTTTTACCATGTATCTTGCATCCCTAAGTTTTTTACTCTTGCGTATTGTTTTAAAATAATAATAGTTATTAATGTTTTAGTGATACCAGAAAAACAATTTTAAAGTAATCAGAATGGCCATATCAATATTTATTGAAATTCTGGAAATAAAAATCCATTAGTGTGGAGAAAATTCCTGGCAAGGACTGACATGAGACAACATGAACTTCACAGATACATTCAGAGAACAAGTAACTAACTGCACAGTTTAAAGAGTTGCATGGATTCAAATGCCAGGTTGCTGCAGAACATAATGGTAATACAAATATTCAGACACTACAGTTGTCTCATTACAAACACTGAAACAACAATAAGAAACCAGCCAAAGCCAAAACCTTTGCATTTTAGTCTGCTTTTACTAATAGGTAATCAATAAAGCAACTGTAAGTTACTGTCTTGTTGCAAAGTGGTTAACAATTAACATTTATTTTGCAAACTTGGGCAATCAGATGAATTCCTGGAATCTCAGATGTTGGCTAATGTGTGTGATAATTGTATGTGACTTTGTCCAATAATCATTCTTGGTTCTTAACATCCACTTGAATGATCTGGTTGTGTATACTAAAAATTGTCCTCTGTGAGTGGTTTTCAGCTTTAAAAATGACATCCGCCATGGAGTTTCAACAAAAAAGTTAAGGATTTTACATGATACTGATGTGAAAAATCTGGATTAAATAATTTTCCAATTAGCCTTAAATATCACAGGTGATTATATGAATTTTTAAAGCAATCTTCTTGTTTTTATAGGAAATACAAAGTGAACCATCAATGTAAGTTCCCTAAGGTAGAGCTGTTAGTAGTTGCCACTGGAGAATCACGGGAGTACTTGGCTTCATCAAATTTCTCAGCTTCACATCCCCACTATAATGGCCTGTACAAGAATTCTAGACTTGTTCTAGAGAAATTAGAAAATAATTGTCAATACAACGTATTAACATATGCAGGGCATCAAAGATGGAGACATTTAAAACATTCAATAAGGTGAACACATTTGACTTTTTGGTACCAAGTTAAAAGGTTTATTTAATATACTGTGGGCCTAGATACTAAGAGAATGTTGTATGCAGACAATAGCTTGGCTTACTTAGTGAAACTTCTGACTTTGCTTTCTCTTTTAGTAGTAGATTCTCAATTTTATCTTGAAGCCCCTTTCACCATATCATAAGTTTCTAATTTTGCATGAATATGCAGAAGTCCAACTCATTCACATCTGTAAAGTGAACTGAATGAGCTGGGACTCAACTAATAGGCTACTTTGATTTCTACTTCTACTGATGTTACCTCTCAGTACAATTGAATTATCCATGTTATTAATAGCAGGTAATTGCAGAAATAAGATAGGAGTAACTATTTGTAGTCAAAGAATACTCTTTTATATAAGCAAAGATGATTTATCCTTTGTCTCTTCTGCCCACTCTCCTTTAAAAGTCTGGCATTTAAAAACAACCAAATTCACATGGTGATAAAATAGTCTAATGCTAATACTACAGACATAAGTATTGTCTTTGGTATACAATGTCCACTGCTTAAAAAAATGTCCAGATAAGAGTGTATCTCTCTCTGTTCACATAAAACAAAGAGAAGTGCTAATCACAAAATTTACAATAGATTTTAAATAAACAACATTTAGGATTATGAAAATGTATAAACATTTAAATCAAAAAACCTGATTTTAAACTGAAAAGTCCCTTGAATGTCCCTGAACTATGAACTATGAGTTGAAGACATGCTGTAATAAACATATATATTTGGTTTCTTTATTCTGCCTACATTTTTATATAAAGATGAAACCGAGGAACAATAAATTAGCATCACAATTGTCTACAATGAAAATGGTGTTATACAATATAAATAAACTATTTAAAAGCCAGCAATCTTTATGAAAACAAATGGACAAATAAACAAGGCTTGTGGATTAGAAGTTTGATACAATTTCTACAAATGATTGTACAGCCAATAACCCAAACAGAAAAATAAAGTAATTAACACATACATGAGATTCTCCTTTTGATTTTAGTGTCTCACGACATACAGTAATTAAGTACTGGTAAAGCTAGTTACCAATCTAGAAAGCAACATTAAGGAAACCATGGTTTTGCAATATTATCATGGGTTTTCCCCCTCCCCCCAGAACCTCACAAATGTAAACACAATAAACTTTATTTTCTTCAGTCTGTAAAGTATTAATACTTCCACCCAAAACAAGTTTGATCCACATTTGTACAGTTACCATTCAAAATTCTGAAATAAGGCAAAGCTTTCATTACGGTGGCAAATTTCATAATACTGATAACTTCATTTTGGATAGAATTATTTGTCCTTCTCTGATATTTGTTCTGCAGTGGACTTTGGTTTTACATAGATTTGGCAGTATCACTCTTCATTTAGCACACCAAAGGTTTTTTTGCTTTAATTCTTGTTTTTAAAATGTGTTTTTGGTTCCATAGGATATACAAAAAGGATGCAGATTTTTCAAACTACCACTAATAAGAACCAACTGCTGAATTTCATCAGTTGATCTATTTTTATCAATAGGACTAACTTGTTACTGACTTTCAAAAATATTTGACTCCAAAGTAAGATAAAGCTGAAGAACTTGGTTTTCTGAATGGATAAGGTGAAACAGACAAGAGAATACTGTGGAGATGCTCAGTCATCCAGGTCATAGTTGTTGCAAAGGTATTGTTTTTTCTTCAAAAGGCAACTGGGCTAGTTTTTCCTTGAGGAAGAAGAAGAAAACATTTTGGATAAGAGGCAAAACATTTTTTTCTTTTCGACAGTTCAGTTGCCTTTCAAAGAAACAAGCACCTTTGAGGACAATATTACTTGGTATATTGTGCCTCCTCGCATAAGGGAAGTTCTGGAGCTTTCAAAAATACATCAAGAATGTGAGATTATAAAGGAGACATAGAGATCTGAGCAGGCAATCAAAGCAGAATGAAGTTATTAGTTGATAGTGAGGGCATAAATGGATAGCTTTTAGGGCCAAATTCTGACAAAAGCACATTAAAACCAAACATTAGTTAGGCCAGCTCAGAAGCCATGACTAGCTTCTGCTACCTAGCATCCTTAATCAACTTGTCTCAGAAGATTCTGGGTATTTAAAATTTCTCACAATGTCTCCGTCTCCTATTGTTCCGATAAAAGTTCATTGAAATTTAATATTGTGCCCCTTCCATTGCCATGAGTTAAGCTCTGAGCCAAGGGCCTGCTAAAATAAGAGTCCCAGGAAAATAATCTGAAGATGGTTTCCTTAAATCTGAAAGTGCCTGTATCTGACATTCATTCCACCCCACACCCACAAGCTCTGATAGCTAGTTTATTAGTTAGACAGTGAATTCAACCTACTGTCTAGTATGGCCATCCAGATACCTTTACCTCCTTTGCTCTGTAGTAGGAAAACTAGGATGCTAGGCATACAATAGTGATTGCGTTTGACCTGAAGACTCCAAAGTTATGCTAGCCTACCCTTGAATTGCATATGCACTGCAGATGGTTCATGAAGAACCCCCACTGAGAGATTATGTGGGAAAAGAAAGAAATCAAAAGAAAAACAGACAGTGGGATATTAACTGAATTCATTAATCTGAATTCTCTCCGAATCCAGACTGGAGTTCAAGTGTAACAAGTAAAGAGATGCTTCTGCTTGATGTTTTAATTTAGGCTGAGGTTAAATAGTAGCCACAAGTTGATCTGGCACTAAAAGCTTTGAGAAGTGATTCCAGTAATGTTTAATTTGAGCCTGGAATTAAAGTCCATCAATTGCTTTGGAGCAGCTATCTTCTAAAATTTGGTCTGTGGTAGAAGAGGGATACTGCCTGGCTGAACAACATGAACCCAATGACAAAAGTAACCTTAGAAAACATTAAGAATGTCGTGCTAATCTTATGAATAAAATCATTTTCTCATAATAATAATAATTTTTCTCATGTTTGTTATCTGCAGGTCGCACTCACAGATGGATGAAAATCCAGGCTATATTTATTTGCTTGCTTGTGACACTATTCTGTATGCATATGCACGTGTAAGTGTGTGGCTCACTCCAGTTTTTTTAATATAGTGTAGATATACAGATTCCTTTTGGAAGGAAAAATAAGAATTCAGTCTTTGGAAAGATGACACAGGGAAACTGCAGTGTTGCATCCTTTAGAGGCGTTTTCAGTCCTGCTAACCAGTGAAGGGTTGTAGTGCATGCAGATCCCTTTGATCTGTTAGCTGAATAACACAGATAAAACTTGCTCCTAAATTTATTCATAGTGGTAACTGGCAAAGTTTTTTTTTTAAATGTATAAGCATTGTTCTTTCCTTTCCATTTTTTTTTTTTTTGCCTTTATTGATATTGATGTTGGTAGCCTTTCCACTTGCAAATCTCCTTTTATTCAAGTCCTATACAAGTTCCTTCGGGGAGTCTGTGTAGCATTTCATTCACAGTTGGCAATGCAAATACCCTGATACATCACTTATTTACTATTAGGATTTGATTATTATAACATTAATTTTTTTTTTGCAAAGTTGCTTTTAAACCAAGTTATTTCAATTGATGTCACTTGGACAACAATTTTTAGAGTATTTTTCTTTTCTTTTTGGAAAAGCAGAAACTGTATCAAAGGCTATCATTTATGCTCTCTTTGCATGCAGCATTTCAATGAGAAGGTTATTACATGGCACATCCCCGTTTAAGTGTTTATAGTAAAGGTACTCTTCAGCCTGCATGCTGATCGCCCGGATTTCTGGGAGTCGCAGGAGAAGTTGCCCAAATTTGTCTGTCTGCTGTGGATAGTTGCACATGGTATAGTCCAGCAAAGCAGCATTCACTTGCTCTTGAACACCTTCTACCAGCTGGAAGTTCTCTAGGTTTTTGACATCTGAATAAAAAATAATAATAATAAAAGATTATGATCATGGCATAATCATGGTGTTTATACAGGTAGTCGTCCTAGACTTAGAACAGTTCATTTAGTGACCATTGAAAGTAACAATGGCACTGAAAAAAGTGACTTAGGACCATTTTTCACACTTATGACCACTGCAGCACCCCCGTAGTCATATGATGAAAATTCAGGCGCTTGGCAACTGACTCATATATATGACAGTTGCAGCAAAGTCAATGGGGAAGCCAGATTCGCTTAACAAACATGTTACTAACTTAACAACTGCAGTGATTCACCTAACTGTAGTAAGAAAGGTCATAAAATGGGTCAAAATTCACCTAACAAATGCTTAACGTAACACATGTTGGGCATAAGTTGAGGACTACCTGTACTTGATTATTAAAATGGTATTTCACTAATATGTTTCCCTCAGTATAATCAAATGGTTTTCCTGCTCCTATATATTAGTTGAACCCTTCTGCCAAGTTTTTTGAAGACCAAATTAAAAAAAAAACATAAAAACCCACCACAACTTAACTTTAGAATGTCATGTTGAAATTCAGCATAAATCTTAGATCACTGAGATATCAGTGGATTTTTGTAACAAGGTCATCTGTTTCTTTTCCATGTATCTTGTGGAGAAAAAGGTTGAAGAATGTCTAACATTCAGAATTGTAATATATAGTTGGCAAATGGGTCCCCTGAGAGGAAGGCGTACCTTTAACCGAATTCATATAATTCTGTATTAATTCTTCTGATCCAAGGTGAAATCTCTGTCCAGGGCATGCTGTAGTTAATTCTAATAAAAAGTGACAGGCTTCTTGTTTCTTTTTTGACATTTTTCTAAATTATTCTGAAAGACGTTGACTTGTCCATTCTGATGCTAATGAGCCATCTGGAACATTCCAGTGACTGCCAAAATAACCTGCCTGACCCACAAATGTGTGTGCATGTGTCTGTTTCTGAATTCTGCAAATATTGCCCTTTAGACAAACTGAGAAGAGCTATTAGTGTTCTTTGAATATTGATAACGACCTTCTTCCTATTGGATGGTTTAAAAAAGTTTAGACTCAGGATATGACATAGTTTGCAAATATTTTCATTTATTTCTTTTATTATATTTATCCCTTTACTTCCCTATCAACTACTCTGAATTCCTGGTACAAAGCATTGCCCACAAATAATTTCCCTTACGGCTTATGGCTCTTATAGACTGTCTTCAGTCCAGGATTTCTTAGGCTGTGAAATAACCTGAAATACAATTCTGGAATTCACTCAGGCATAATCTTTGTCTAATACAAATTATGCTGGTCAGTCTTAGATACAAGTGGATTCTCTACATGTTTAATTTCTTTGGGACACAAATCTGTGGCGCTGTTCAAGTGCAGCTCTTTCAGTTTTCCTTTTAAACTCAATACTGTCTCCTTTACTGTCTCTGGCCAGGAAATGACAGGTAAATCCATCCTTTAATAACATTTCATTTGAGGTAAAGCAAGAGTTAATTTGATGTAGTGGTTTATGTAGCATTGTGAGTTCTAGCTTTGTCTTAGACATGGAAGTCAGCTAGGTAATTTTGGTCCAGTCACTCTCTCTTAGCCCTAGAATGAAGACAATGACAAACCACTTTTGAAGATGTTAAGAAATCTTCAAGGACTAGACAATGCTAACTTGAATGCATAAAATAGAAAAAAGTATAATATACAATTGAAACATTTTTATGTGTCTGCAGGATTGTACAGATCCATGTAAACATATACACAGGTATATATTTCTTGACTGTGTGCAAGATTGACTGAGATTTGGACAAATCTCCTATTTGGGTATTAGGGTTACCAAAAGGGAAATCAAATATTTTTCCATTGCATGTGAATTCTTGTGAATGTCCCCCAGTTCCTTCTATTTGAATCAATAAAACCATATTTCTTTTATTGTGTGGCTGATTGTTCTATGTGATGTTTCAGCCCACAGCAAAATCCTTCAAAACAATGGAATGTGCATGTATATAGATGGCACTGGATGTATGACAGATGTTTCACATCTGGAAGGGTCCTTCATTTGTAAAGTATTCCCAGCCTTGAAGGTCGTGTTACTAGACTTCAGGCAAAACATGTTTGCTCTATAGCTATTGGCAATAAAGACAACTTTTAAGGAAAAAAAGTAACCTCTTATCCTAGACTAGATTGATTATGCACTCAAATGCTCCATGAGCATTCAGTTGCAAGGTCCCACGATCCTATTAGATAATGGAATTTGTTGATAATTTTGCACTGAAAATATGCGGCTTTTCTTTTTCTAAAAATAACTTGTTCTTTTTTTTTTTTAACAAAAGCAATGTCATGAAAAAAAAAAACAGTTTGGTAAGACTAACTGAAAGGAAAATATTAAATAAATGGTGTTTCTAAAAGAACATTTGGTGGCTATAACCCAGGTTACCTTTAACCCAAAACTCATTCTAAGAAGAGTTATTCAACTACTTGAATAGCCTAACTCTGCAATGCCTTAAATTGTTGATTAACCGATCTTAATTAAATTGGGTGATTATATGATAAAAGAATAGAAATTTGGATATCTACACCAAAAAAATACTTGTGTAATTGAGGCTTTACAATGTCTTTTAGGTACACTTACTGCTGCAAAGAGCTTTGATTTATTTACAAAAAATGATTCACCTTCTGGAAGAAAAAAAGCCCCCAGTGAAAACATAATGGCAGTCTTGGGGAAATACAATGCATTGCCAGTAGGACTCTTTTGGTGTTAGCACTGCCAAGAAATCAAATCTGTTACTTTAACAAAGTAATCTTTGGAATTTAAAGCTCTTTTTTTTCTCTCCCAATGTCCAAGTTCTTGGTAAATGGAGGCAGAGAATGGAGAATTCATGAGTTATGCATAATCTAAGAAATTAGCATTTTCAAGGTTTGAAAGGCTTGTGCCAAGAAAGGCTTTCTTGCTGTACGCTCTTTCAATTCAAAGTACAAGAAAAGGAAAAATAGTACCAACCTCTTATCTCTTCCACTTTATTCACTCAGGGACTAATTAGCCATTTGTAAAATATGAAACAGTCTTACTGAATGTTCACAGTGGGACACATCTCTTTTCCCATCCTTACAGGCAAGTAAACCCTGAAGTCTTGTACAATATATTGTATTTTTGCAAGCTCTTGCAATAGTATTTTTGTCAAACGCAGACTATACCCTTTCTATAATTTACTTCTAAAGATCAGTTTTTTTAAAAAAAGAAAAATTAAAATGCCATTCTCAGTCATTGTAGAAGTCTGCCAGCAACTTCTTAAAATTCCTATTTCTGACAGTTTATCCCTTCATCACAAAATAAAGATGCTTAGCTCAAAGTCTGCATATTAAATATGAATAGAAAAGAGCATGATCTCATTTTTTGTCAGTAAAAACACAATGGGTCTTAGCCTTCAGAGAAGAAAACTATTTAGGTTTCACAGAAGCTTCCTTTCCTCATATTTGAAGCACTGTAATTCAGTGCAGAATTAATTGATAGAAAATTCATGTAGTTTGCAAATTCTGAAAAGGGAAATTAAAAGTGAATGGCAAGTTATATTTTGAAAAGTGGCTGCTGTTGGATAAGTAGTTTCCAAAGAAAAATAACTATATTTACTGCCGAACTTAGACATCTGACTGCTGTTCTCAAGGAACCTAAGGTTTTTCATCCTCAGTTATATTGGTTTATAGTTGAAATGCTATAAAGAAAGTGATGTCTTGTTTTATATCATTATTTAGAAGATTGGCATAACTTAAAAAGTAAAATAAAAGCACAGTGGGAAGTACAGGCAAAAATACCTGTTAATAAAGCACAATACTAAAACAAGCATTAAAAAAAACCTGAGGTGAAAAAAAATCTCCTCTTAAACTATAATAAGGAGATTTGTTTCTGATTGAGGGGGAATTGGTTGCTTACTCTGAGCTCTGCCAAAAGAAAGTAGAAATGATCATTGATACAACATGAACCTACACTGAAGTTTGGTGCAGTGGCTAAGATGCAGCCTAAAAACTAGGAGATTGTGGGTTTTAGTTTCACCTTAGGCACAAAGAGAGTCTGACTTTGGGCCAGTCACTCTGTTTCAGCCCATAGGAAGGAGGTAATGGCAAATTTCACTTCTGGAAAATCTTTCCAAGAAAAGTGCAGGAATTAGATCAGGCAGTCACCAGTGGCCACACCAACTCAAAGTTATAAACATACATACATGCATGTCCTGCTAATGAGTCGAGTGTGGGGTGGACCATATAAACCTGCAAAGCTTTTATGAGCATAATGAATTGGGACTGGAGGGTAACCGTGAAGCTGTTTCAACATGGGGAAGTGTACAACCTCACAGAAGCCCTACTCAGCTACATTCCTGCCACATTCTGGACCATTTGCAATTTCTAGACTAAGAGATTTAAGGATTGTTCTATGCCCTTCTCAGCCTTGAGACTATCAGCAAACCAATAATGAGTTCTGAGCTCTGAAGTTACCAACACACAACTACTCAGCACATGAATGTCAAAGCCAGGCCTCTTTTGGGGGTAAAGACACCTCAGTTTTATCAATCAAATTTAATTAGAGAAAGTAGTGAATTCACCTAATCAAATATGATATAGCAAATACATGCTAATAATAAAAGTCTCATAAATTGGGGTAGTTTACAAGTATTATAAAGCAAATAAAGAAATAAATATATAAACAAATGAACGAATAAATAAATAAATAAATAGCAATAGGGGCTTTGTGATGGTGTTGGCATGAACAACAGCCAATGAAGGCAATTGAAATAAATCAGTGCGATAACAAAGAGCACTTTATCAACAATCCTCCCTCCCCCCATTTCTTTTCCATTTCTAAAGATGTCTGTCAAAGACCTGTAGGAGTCACAAATTAAGAGCTCCAAAGGATATAGTCTAATTCAGCAATTGTCAAAGTGTGATCTGGGGGTCTTTAAGAACCTTTCAGGAAGTCTGCAAAGTTAAATAAATCAATAATTTTAAAATTATTCCATTTAATTTCTAGTACCATAAATATTCATACAGATATAACCTGCAACAAAAAAAGATTATATGACTAGTGATCTCCTAAAACCGTTATGAGGTACCTTCCCCTGGAGTTAATATTTCTAAAACATGCCCTTAAGCCACTATTTAATCCCCATTTTTCTATATGTTGAGTTGTGGACTGTTGTATCATGCAAAGAATAAGAACCCAAATTCACCTTGAACTGTTGCTTAGCTATAAGTACCTAGTATTATTCGTCAAGCTACCTAAGATTGCTGGGGAGTGGTAATACAGCAACATGGAAAACATGATCCACCTTCATCAGATTTTTTCTCTTGAGTTGATATTAACCGTTTCTCAAAATTCTGAGTAAGAGGAAGGAGAACTCAATGGCAGACAATAACATTTCACAGACAACATAAGGTAGAAAGAGTGGAGCATTGGAAATGGTATATAACAGAATATCCGGAAAGCTATTAGTAGCTCTTCAGGAAAGGATCAATGAAAAAGACATGATTATGATGATGCATTGTTCTAAGCCATTGATATGACAAGGGAAGTACAGTCATCTTTTATGATGTTCTTTATGAAAAGTGTAACATCAATGTAAATGCATTATTTATATTTCAAGAGGAAAAAAGAATTAAACTCCCAGCAAATGAACAGAAAGCTTTGACCAAAGCAAAGTTATGCCAGTGGTTCTCATCCTGTGTTCTGTGGAACGCTGGGGGCCCATGATGTCATCACAGGGATCCGAGAAGGCTTGAAGAAATGTTATGATTTTACTCTTGAGTTAAGTCAATCAGTCAGAATAAAGCTGGGAGCTAGTCCAGCCCCCTGCTCAAAGCAGGAGACCTTATACCATTTCAGACAGCTGATTGTCTGGTTTTTTCTTAAAAACCTCCAGTGATGAAGCACCCAAAACTTCTGAAGGGAAGCTGTTCCACTGGTTAGTTTTCACTCTTAGGAGGTTTCTCTTTAATTCCAGGTTGCTTCTCTCCTTGATTAATTCCCTCAAGTACTGGAATACTGCTATCATGTCAATTCTAGTCCTTCTTTTCTCTAGATCAGCCATACCCAATTCCTGAAACTGTTCTTCTTAACGTTTATTCAGAGTCACTCACCAAGAGGAGTGAACACACGAGGTGAACAAGCTGGCCAAAGAAAGGACAGATACTTAATATGTTTATTACCTGCCTGAGCAAGTTTTAGACACTATCTCTTTATTGTGGCCATAAAATATTTTTGAAGTTCAATGACATGTTAAATAATACTTAAATTGTTTTTAGAGTTTTTGCCTTTGTAAAGTGCTTTACAACAACTCATGAGTTTCCATTCGAGCAGAAATAATAGGCTGGATTCAATGATACTTTCTCGGAGATGCAGAATAAGATGCTTACATAGTAAGGAAATGTTGGAATTATTGGGCTGAATCCTATTTAATTTCTAACTATTAAGGATAGTTAGAACCCCAATTTGTTACAGACCACTTCACAAGTCAAATAAAAGCACACTTTAAAACACTTTATGGCATCAAGCTGCCAGTGTATTGTTTAAAATTATATTTTTTTCTTTCCTTCTTTCTTCCTTCTTTTTCTTTAAAGCATGGAAAATGGTACTTTTCTACACAACAGATCAGGTTCGCCACCTTTCCTTTGCTAAATTGGAAATGCTCTGAACCAGGAAAATGTCTTTTGAGGTCAAAGGAAGAGAGTTTCTCTTTTGTTCACCCCTAGAATATGTTTCCCATAGCAGCATTTTGAACGGGGTCAGAGAGGATATAAAAAGAGAGAAAATAAACGGGGAGGATTTCATTGTCCTCTCTCCCCAGAGTGCTAGTGAAACTATTCCAATAGTTACTAGGATTGGAAAATAGGACTGGAAACTATACTTTTTTTTCTCCTCCTCTCTTATCATCCTGTCTTCCTTGTTTGACAAGCCTCTTAGATCTGTCTGATAGCATTCACCTTTTAAAGGATAGATTGAAATAATGAATAATATGCAAAAAATCTTTCTCCTCTCCTGGCAGAATAGTGTTCCCTACTGAACATGGAGCCTTTGCCCCTTTTGTCTTATAAAGACCTGAGTGGCCAAATACGGCAAAGCTAATGTATTCTATTCCTACAATTGTTTACTTTTTCCAAAATTGTCATCCTCTCAGAATAGTTTCTCCACTCTTTGCTGTCCTCCTCATATAAACAGGTGTCTTAAAAACCATAGCATCCATATACCATTTACTGCATTTGCATCCTATCTAGTTCTGCAGTATTAACCCCGGGAACCTCAAGGATATTCTGTGGAAACCAGGCTGAAGATTTTCTCTAGGTACCTTAGAACAGGGAGTCCCAATCTTGGCAATTTTAAGATGTCTGGACTTCAACTCTCAGAATTTCCCAGCCATCGGTGGTGACTGAGGAATTATGGGAGCTGGAGTCCACGCAGCTTAAAGTTAACAAGATTGGGAATCCCTGGCTATAGGATGGCTATAGATTATCAAATTGCAAATGCCATCCTGATTTTTTTGACCTCTGCTGTAGTTACTTTTAACTGGAATTGTAACTTTTAATTCTTTTGAATTATCCTGATGAATATATAAAAAGAAATGCAAGGATTTTCATTTACTTTGTGATGCATTTCTCCAGATGCATTTTTCTTACATTAGAACAAAGCCTATTTTTAGTATCCTATGTGCATTCATAAAATAAATCTATATCTATTGGGGGAGGAGTGGAATTGAAGAAAACAGAAACAGCTTTTTCTAAAGGGGGGAAATCTCAGCTGATTAGAAAATAAACCAAATATCAATTTTCCTATCATTCTCATTGATGAACTCATTTGTTTCTGTTTTCTCTCTCCCCCCCCCCTCCCCGGTCCAATTTTCTTATGCCCTTGGAATAAGATATAAAAGTTTGGTTTGTTCCAATAGTCCAGACCATAGAAACATCCTCATATAAAAGAGAATTAAATAAGCAGATCCAAGGGGGATATATTAAGTCAAAACACAAGCTCTAGTTTTTGAATTTAGCTGGTACTAGGTATCTGGCTTGCCTCGGGATAAATTCAGCTAATTGAATGAGGAAAACAGCCTCCGGTATGATAAAAATTACAAGAGTTTTCAGTCGAACACTTCTTGTTATAAATATTAGCTTAAAGGCATTCTTCTGGTTCTTGGGAAGAGAATGACATTTGCATGTCATTATGGCATTCAAGCTTTTATGAACTTGGCTAAATATATTGGCTTAGATAATGATTTCATGGGAGTGGAAATTCTAGCCTGCTAGTGACCCTCCCAAAGAATACAAGATGCTTCATAAGACAAATTTGAAAAGCCACAGGTGAAGAGATATGCATAACATGCACATTATAGGACATGTCAAAATGAGAGAAAGGAAAGCCAGTACCCATTATTTTTTCTCAGATGGAAATTGCATGCTGGTTTCTTTTGCCTGTCTTGGATTTGTTTTGAAACTCTTATGGTCTCTCTTTGACCATTTGTTTGTAAATTATTATTTTAATCCTTTTATCACATTTAAGATCTGCTTCAAAGAAGATGACGAGGAAAGAAAACATTCCCGCCAAAGCATTCACATAGCTTTTAAAAAAGAGTTTCAAACTATATTTATACTTTAAGAACATTTTGGAAAAGATTAGGAAGATTAAGAAAGGATGCCCATCCATATTGCACTATAGTGATACCAAGAAGATAAACAAAATAATATCAGCAGATAAAAAAAATAATTTACTGTTGCCCCTGTTTCTTCCAGGATTCAATAAATCCTATGAAAATGGTTCTAACCAAGGGTTCTAACCAAGGGTCTTTTATCCATCAATTGCCTAAGCTATCTGTGATCTTGTTAGAGCATTGGAAAAAATGTTTTATCATTTGTAACCCCAGTTTGTATTCAGCCAAGAATTATTAAGCTTTATGAATTACTGTGTGATTCCTACGAGGAAGGATTGCAGGAATTGAATATATTTAGTATAGTGAAAAGGACTAAGAGTGACATGATGATATCACTGTTTCAATATTGGAGGGGTTCCTACAAAGATGAGGGGATCAAACTATTTTCCAAAGCACCACAATGCAAGATAAGAAACAATGGATGGAAACTAACCAAGGAGAGAAGCAACCTAGAACTAAGAAGAATTTTCTTAACAGTAAGAGCAATCAACCAATGGAATGGCTTGCCTTCAGAAGTTGTGGGTTCTTCAACACTGAAGGCTTTCAAAAAGAGACTGGACAGGTAATTGTTTAAAATGGTGTAGGGTCTCCTGCTTGAGCAGATGGTGCTGTCTAGATGCCATCCAAGATCCCTTCCAACTCTGCTATTCTATGATCTGTGTTCCTCTTCCCTGAAGAAATAAGTTTATAAGCCAAAAAGAAAGGAAAGGCAATTTGGGGATTGCCTATTATTTTCATTCTAAGCAAATAGCTGTATGGAGACGAATTCAGCTATTGTCTTGATATCCTAAAGCATATGTTTATAATTTTGTGATGAACAGATATAAACCAAAGAACCTCATTATGAGAAAAAATAATGTTTATTGTTTTTGTTTGTGTGTGTGTGTGTGTGTGTGTGTGTGTGTGTGTGTGTGTATGTGCATATGTGCAAGTAGGGTATACTGAGGGTCACCAATTTTGTTACTCCATCCCTTTCTGATACATCAACAGCTTTTGCAGAAGGTTGTCTAAACTTCTAAAGCAAAAAGAGGCCCCAGCGAGGTGTCTGTAGACTGGAAGAGTCTCAAAGTATGTGTAGAACACATACAAGGCCTTGGATCTCGTCCTAAGTAAATTAAAAATATATCTAATTGCCATGGGAAATACATAAATTTGCCCTGTACACAGCAGAACATGTGGACTAACCACAGAAAGCTGACACTTAAATGGTGGCTTATTTGGGTTTAGATTCGACAAAATGAGTCATTTTAAAAAAGAGTTAGAAATAACCAGTTTTTTCCATATCCCATTCCAAATTCAGAAATTCTGCCACACTCCTTGTGATATTGTCAGATACACAGCATAATCTTTCGCTTGCTTCCATCAAATGACTGATGTTAGCAGAGCAGTAGCAGTTCAGGTGTCCTAAATAATGAAATTTCTATATTTAGCATCTACATGTCCATCAGCTCACAAAATGTTGGAGGAAACTGAAAGACTGAGCAACAACAAAGTACTGAAGAGGCTTTGGTGTTGCATTGCCTTTGACATTATTGTTACTACTGCTACACTGCTACTGTCAAGGATTTATGGGGCAGGGTTAATACCAAAGATAGAGCTTCACATTCTTACTTTTTAATTTTATGAATGAGTCACCACATAAAAATTAATGGAGAGACTGGCCCCTTGAAGTGTTGCTATCACTTTAAAATATTAATCATAGAAAGACAAATGAATGATCTAACTTTGAACATTAAAATAGCAAGATAAATTTCTCTGATGCCTCCAACTGCTTTAAGTCTTTAGGAATGATAAGGTGTTTTTGAATGTTATCTTAATAGGTCTGGAGTAATTCTGAAACATTGATGGAAATTAATAAACACCCAGCAATCACCACAGAGACAAATAATCTTTCTCTACATGCTGTCCTACAAAATGCATTAAGACATATTAAGTCCACCATTCCCAAATTCCATGATCAGGAAATATTGTAAATAGATAAAATGCCCTGAGATAGTGTTGGTAGTCCTAAGTCTTTTCCAAGGCATTCCATTACTGATGCCAAATGCAATTTCCACCCTTACATTAAGTCATTTTAAATGAATCTTTGATGTAGTTTCTCCCAACTCTTGCTTGTCAAAGTATGCAAAACTGAGATGATTTGCTCTGCTCATCCTAGAGTAAAGTACCCTTTTGAGACGCAGTGAACTTCCCTACAATTAAAATGTCCAGTTCAGGTCAGGTGAGCATGCCAGAAAGATTGCAATGTAATTTACAGAAAAACGTCATCTGCAGTTCTTATTTAGCCTTTTTTTTGTCGTTAATCCAAGTTTCATTGTTGGAAAGACAGATCAGTCTTGTTCCTTGCCTCAGGGAAGAACTGCTAGCTAAGCTAACTGACCTAGCTTTGGTTGTCTCCAGAATTGGAGATGGTTGATGTTTCAAATTCAGACATCTTTCATTTACACCAAAATAACAGACATTTATTGTATACCTTGCAGTCAGTGACTATTTAACAGCAAAACTCTCATAGCGTGGCCCTCTTTTACTTTATGTTCTCAGTAATGAAAGTCCACTATTGATTTTTCTGTAGCTGCTTGTAACTATTATAGTTGATACATCAATAGAAAAGGAAAGCACAATGTTTCATAGGGAGGCAGAAAATCAGAGGATATGCCATGCTGGGACTGTAAATCATGCCATAATCTCTAGAATTGATAGATGGTTACTGCTAACTTGAAACCCATGGCTTTTTCTGAAAAGACTGGCCTATAATCACCCAATATGTCCTAGCAGACGGAGTGCCCATAATAGCACTAAAGGACATAACACAATCATTCATTTTGTGTGTGTGTGTGTGTTTAGATTGCCAAACTTTGTCTATTTTATATAAGAAAAATCAACTCATGATGGTTTTATATCTTGCAGTTCAAATAGAAAGGCAAAATTAAATTAATTAGCAGAAATTATTGGTAGACTAAATATTTCCTGAAATTTACAAATTTGTTTAGATCTGGATGTTTCTTCATGACTCAGAATGACATGACCTGTTTAAAGGCATTAATTTAGAAGATAATTTTCTCCTCAGAGCAAAACAGGCAGGATGGAATAATTATAGGTGGACAAAGTTATGGATTCTATTACTCTTACAACTTTCATCCTGAACAAAGTTATGTTCCCTGAACACAGGTGGTCCACAATATAGGGATTCTCTGGGACCCATGACTCTTTTTCCAAGACCAGATGAAGCAAAAGAACCTTGGCCTAGTTCTACAGGTTATGCCATCAGTAGCCTTTCTTGGATGGAAAACTTTTTTGATGGTCACTCATGGTTTTGTAACCTTATATAAGGACAATTGCAATACACTCTACATGACGTCCCTGTCTTTATCTCGAAGCTTTTGCTGATCCAGAATACAACAATCCAAGTAGTAACTGGGCTCAGGCTGTTTGCTCATGACATCTTTTGGGGAGTTGCACCGACTGCCAGTAGGTTTCTGGGTACAATTAAGGTACTGGTTATTATTTTTAAAATTATTTATGGCTCAGGGCCTTGGTATGTATGGAATTGGCTCCCTGGGTGGAATCCGCCAAGCCAGTAAAAACTGAGTAGAGGAGATTTGCTGTGGATCCCAGTCCATATAGGAAGTTGACATGGAACTCTAAATATTCAAAGGTGTTCCTAGATATAAGGATAAAGGAAATTGGGACGTGGCTCTTTGGCCTCTGGGGATAATATGAAAGTATTAATGAAACCAGTGGTGGGCTGCTGCCTTGTCACTCCGGTTTGGGCAAACCAATAGCTGTGATCACTGGCTGCCCCCCCCCATCATTTCCATATATAATTAACTTTCTGGCTTGTTCTCCCTGCCCATACTGCCCAGCTGAGTTCTGCGCTGCCGCTGCTGTACTAGCTGTTCTCTAGGTAACAAGAATTAGAAGCTCACTTCCTGCCATAACTGTATATTGTATACTACAAGCCAGAGCTGATCTCTGGCTTTTAGAAGCTTCATTTCTAGGCAAAGCTTGGGGGGGCAAATCTGATGATAAGTGACTATGTTGCTCATTAGAAACCAGCGAATGTTGCTGAGAAATCTTCTAAACAAATGAAATGTGGAACTTTTCATCTATCAGTGTTTTATCTCTTGGTTGTCCTAATTCACTGTTTGCCTTCCAAGGCTTTCATGCAGTTAGTAGATAAATATACAGAATGGCAGTCAATATGCAGTACAATTGCATACCACCTCCTTGTAATGAATGAACACTTAAAGCAGACTAAAGTATATATAGCTCATAGCAGTTAAAATTTTACATAGGTAATCCATTCCATATTAAAAATGCTTAAAAGGTTTCAATTTTCTGTGTTTGTCCTACATGTCATTTCATGCACCAAACCTGCCCACATAGAGTTAGACTGGAAACCTGGAGTTTTAACAGGATTGAAACCTCGCTTGCAAAAGACTGTGTTGGATGCTTTACTAAACATTCATTGGAAATCTGCCAATGATCTCATGGAATATGATTTATTTATTTAAAGAAAAAATATGTACATACAAATGGAATTGACAGTACGTAACAGATATAACTAGCAAGAATGGTATTTCTGATTAGAATATCAAATTTACTTATGTTGTAGTAATTTAGAAAAAAAAAGTGTTATAAAGTCTTTTACTGTGGATAACACAGAACAAGGAAACTTTAGGTTGCCATAATTTATTTTTAAATCTGACATTGTTTCAACTTTGTTGCCATTAAAAACTGATCTAAAATATGATCAGCAAAAAAACTTTTAAATATTTTAAGGTAAATAATTACGTGAATCATTTCCCACCTCAAAATAAAAAATAGCTTACCAGATTAGCCTCACTATCATATAATAGCAGAAAAATCAATGAGTTTTGAGAAGAAATCATTAAGTTGCAGACAAGATTTTCTAATTATGGAATGGGAATAAATACAAAAGGAGATAAACCCTTCAGAATAAAAATCAACATAAATGAAGCTTTCAAAATAAAGTCACACAGAGGAATTGCAACATCTTTTTAGACCAGTAGAGAAAAAAAGATAAAAATCCCATCTGAGTTTTTGCTTCAGCTGCATAATTTGAACAAGTGGTAGAAGTCTGTAGTCACAGTATTCAGACAGTGTAGGTGACGGTGGTTTAAATTTAATTTTGTTTGTTTGCACAAACTACCTACAAGTTTTGCTATGTGAAATCTGCGGTTTTTTTCTGTATTCAGCAAGAGCCTGTTGTTTACTATACATAATGATTAAATGTTTATCATCTGTACAAGTTCCAGTTGTCTCTTGTTAAGTGAGACGTGGATCAATAGTTGCTCTGCAATTATTTGCTCATTGATAAAGCCTTCATTTCTTAAATGAAGTACATTTATCTGTAGTCTTGACAGGGATAAGAAAACAGTACACATCAGTCGGTTGCCTATCCTAGCATTAAGTGACTGGACATGGGTCAAAAAATGTCTAACTTTCCTTGTATTGGCATTTTACTTTACAAGCTGTTCCGATGGAGGCTCTGACAAATCATCCAGGCTGACTTCAAGTAAGGAAAGCTAGAAGGACAAATGGAAAAATTTGGGGAAAAGAAAACAAGGACTGGATTCCTGCGGATGTGGCTGCGGCTGCCAGAAAGAGGACACGCTAAATAAGAGAAAAAGTCAGGCGTGCCTAAGCAAAAACAGCTCAAAGGGGGGGAAAAAACGTTTTATTTTTTGTTAACTGTTTAAAAGAACACATTACAGGTAGTCCTCAACTTACAACCGCTCATTTAGTGGTTGTTCGAAGTTACAATGCCATTGAAAAAAGTGACTTATATGACAGTTTTCCCACACTTACGACCCTTGCATCAGCCCGATAGTCACATGATCAAAATTCTGATGCTTTGCAACTGACTCATAACTATGACGGTTTCAGTATCCTGGAGTCATGTGATTGATTACCTTTGGAAACCTTCTGACAAGCAAATTCAACAAGGAAGCCAGAGTCACTTAACAATCGTGTTACTTACTTAACAATGGCAGTGATTCACTTAACGAGTGTGGCAAGACAGGTTGTAAAATGGAGCAAAATTCACTTAACAATTCTCAGCCAAAAAAATTTTGAGTTCAATTTGTGGTCATAAGTCAAGAATTACCTAAAATATAGCTTTGCAGTGACTGAATGATTGTGTCTCCCAGATTTATGCTTTAGGGGTGTCTATACTTTTGAAATGATTTAAGTGAAATTTGAGCGCCACAGACAATGTTTTCAGGTTTTTGTGCAAGCCTGAAAAAAAAAAGCTACTCTATTAAGATGTAGGTAATAGTTATATTGTATATACTGTACTTGGATATAAACTCATCTGTGGATGAGCTGACCATTAAAACTTTTGTATGTTTTCATTTTCACAACTAGCTTATCCATATTTCTCATAATATTTTGGTTAAAAATTTGAGAGCCTGCTTATCTGTAGATGAACTTATCTACAAGTATATAGAGGATATATAGGTACTTTTAAAAAGTATTATTACATATACTCCCACACTTTTGGAGGTGTATTTTGGCACCTAAAATTCATGGCTTATCTATGAGTATATACAGCATTTTTAACATTTGTATCTGTTATTGTTTTATCCTGTTTTGTTTCTTTTATATTGTTCTCAGATAATTTTCTTTAACCTTTACAAAAAATTATATTTAGAAAAACGAACATCTGAGTTAAGAGAACAAAGTTGTACTGTATGATTTACAATTTGTTCCTCCATTAATATGAAGCCAGGTAGTTCAAAAAATAAGAGCTATGAATAATAACATTCTAAATGAACGAATATACTTGAAGTGGCCACTGAAAATGACAACATGTAGTAATTATTTAAAATAAATGTGAGCATTTTTCAGATATAATTCAGCTGTTCAGCCGTTTAGAATATCACTGAAGTATGAAGATTTGCTTTAAATATTTCATCACAGAGCAAACTACATAACTCCTGAGACATTTCTGCTACGGTGCCTAACATGTGTGAAAATATCTTACATGAAAACCTATGGCAAGAGGTGCTATTCAGCTAGTTAATTTATAAGAAAATAATAATTCCTAAAACAGTAGTGTTTTTATTCCCTAGTCATCAACATCTGGAAAGAGTCAGCAACTTCCAATTCAGAGCTTAAAGATTAGCTGATGCTTAACTTTGTTCTATTTTTTAAAGATTTGTAATTCTACAAAGTTGATGCACATAATTAACAAAACAGGTTTTTAAAACAGTTCTGTGTGGTATTATATTTAATAATATAGATGCAACATTAAAATACTCAACAGATTTTTCAAGATTCCTAAATTCTCTGGATTGAAATTACACTGCCTTTAAAATGGAAAAATTAACTCCATTCTTAGAGAGATGATTAGAAGGAAGTGGGGGCAATTTTAGCAAGATCGGCCTTATCTGATTACTTGCCACCACCTTCCAACAAAAGGATAGAACCACAGTTTTATCTACTGAATAAATGTGAAGATTGTTTTATACCTAGTAATGGTCTTGACTTCTTGTAAGTAACCAGTTTGGCCTAGTGGTTAAGGCATCAAGCTAGAAATCAAGAGATTGTGAGGTCTAGTCCTCTCTTAGGTATAAAAGACAGCTGGGTGATAGTCTCAATTCATTTCAGAGGGTTGTTGTTGTAGGAAAAATAAGAGGAAGTTGTGTAAGATATATTTGCTGCCTTGAGTTATTTGTAAAAACAATAAAGGTGGGTTACAAATAAAATAAATAAACAGCATACATCATAATGCTTCTATGAGTATAGCATTGCATATACTTTCAGAAGGATACAAAAACATATGTTTTCCCCTTAAATTTGTGTTTTAAACTGATGTATCTCTCTGTGCATTTTGATTGAAATGCTCTTGGCTAAATCAGAACTAGACAAGACATGGCTTTTCAGAAGTTGCTGAACTTTATTTCCAGCAGGCCCAGACATAAAGGATCCTGGCAAGGGGCGCAGGGAGATGTAGTCCAACAACATCTCAGGTGAATCCGCCCACTATGGTTTATAATACGAACACAGGCAACATATTTGGTCATGCCTACCACAAGGAAAAATGAGATATGAAAGTCTAAAGAGTGAAGCAGAATTTTGGCAGAAAAGGATGTCATTGTATTTCAGGGAGGATTAAAAATTAATAAAAGTTTAAGTGAGCTTTTTGAGGCCAGACTTTTTAAAGCAGGACAAAATATGTCACATACATCATTGGCCTGCAGTTGCTTTCCACGACTAGAAAGTTATTTTTGAATTTAATTATTTTTTGAATTTATTTTTTGTATACAAAAAAACATATACAATAACAATTTTCAACCATATGGTATTTACAATAGTATATGCCATTTAATTCTGTTTCTTGTACTAATTCCTAACCAAACCAAGCCCTTTCTTAGCCACCAAGCTAGGTACAATGTGTATTTTTTCTATCATCTCTCTCTCTCTTTCTCCCCCATCTATCTATTTTCTACCTATCATGTCTGTCTGTCTGTCTATCTAATCCCTCTATCCATCTCTCCTCCTCCTCTCTCTCTCTATTAGCTCTCTCTATTAGCTCTCTCTCTCATAGCTATTATCTAGCTATGTAGCTATCTAGCCATATTAGGTGGTAGTAGACAAATTGTTAGGTGTAGTAGATGAATGTGGATACACATTTTAATCAGTGCAGTCTTATGTTACTTGGAAAAGATCACAGAATATCAAGACACTCTGGATCTTGGTAGTTAGAAAAACATTCACAACGAGCGAGCTTTGCTGTGATAGCACCCCTGACCAGCAGCAAATAAAGCTTAGTTGCCTTGTTTGTCACAAGATGAACAAACAAACAAACAAATAAGCCAATCCTCAAATTTAAACTTATTTTGTGCATAACCTATAAACCTATATAACCAATAAATCCTGAATCTCGAACATGGCAGTTTTGTATGCCACCATTTAGCTTCCATGTATAGATTGCCTACAGGAACTTAACTTTTATTTTTGATTGCTTTTTTTAAAAAAAAGAAGACTTCACACATCGCAAAGCAGAGCAGCAGCCTCAGGCATAGTTTGAAGTTTCAGCAATGTATCTATGCTTTTGGGAAAATGAACTGGAAGCACGCTGGCATGATGGGGGCAAAGGTTAGGAAGGAACATCGCAAGCATGCTTTCCAATAAGCAAATATAGGCATTTTGTATGAATGCCTATCAGATGTTCATTCAACGTTTGTTATGGGTTTTCCTCTTATTTGGAAGAATCCATCAAAATGGATACTGATTATGTATCATCAAGTGCTAAACAAATAATAGATCAAATGGTATATATAATCAATCAGATACTTTAAAAAATATATTAATTTTAATCTAGGAACTTTTTTACTTTAAAAACTGTTTAAATCCTACCCTGCTTTCAAATATATCACCAAATTATTTCACCAAGAGAAAGAATAAAAAAGAAAATTATAAAAAATTGTAAAATTATAAAATTGTATGAAATACATGGAATATCTAAGACAAATATCTAAGGCAAAGTCTTTATTCTGTAAATTTTGCAGGGAAAACATCTGTAGCTTTCTTTCCACTGTCCTCCCATGGCACATGCAGAGAAACCTTACGTCTACTCTATATATGGAAGCTGAATGGGGAGCTAAGTAACAGAACAGACTGCAATTCTTAAGACTGAGAATATGCCCCAAATATCTGTTTAACCCATTTTCCTGCAGTTCATGAGGTGACACAAAAATATGCTAGCATAATTTTGTCTGTTCCAGCAGCTGAACTCAGTTTTGCAATAACAAAATCAGTTAGTGACACTGTACTGGCAGCTTTTATGGGAAACAAGTTAAAGAATGTGATTGTTGGATCTCTTGCTGATGAGAAGAACATCATTTATTTGTTCTTACTATCTATCTATTTACCTATCTATCATCTATCTTATCTATCATCTATCTAACCTTATCTATCTATCCATCCATCCATCTATCATTTCTCTCTCTATCTATCTATCTATCTATCTATCTATCTATCTATCTATCTATCTATCTATCTATCTATTTATCTCTATCCCATTTCTATACTGCCATCACATTTGCATGACTCTGAGCAGTTTGCAAATAATACAATAAAAGCCATAGTTAAAAACAACATTAAAAATAGAATTAAAAAGAACAACTGAAAAGCAAAAAGGCAGAGAAAATACCTTCAATCCATCAACCATCCCCAAGGCTGCGTGGGGGCTGCTCTTAGACCCCATGTCAGTTGGCAGAACCAGGTTGTGATGCTTTTCCAAAAGGCTCAGAGAGAGGGCAAGATGTTCTGTGGTTGCATAGTTCTAACTCTATACCGGAAGATGGAACTTTTGACCATTTGTTTTAGTAATTGCTTGTCAGAACTCAAGGATGACTGGAAGTTTCCTGCTTCTACTTGGGTACCCTTGCTAAGGTAGTGCACCCCACCCACCTTGTAGATAATTTGTGGATTATCTTTCTTGCTTCAGCTTATTTGTCCCTCGTGTTCTTTTACTGTCATGCCTTTCTCTTCTACTCCTGCTCTGCCTCTTGCCCTTCTCTTTTGTTCCCCTTTCTCTTACTTTCTGTCCTGCGGTACAGTCTTGTTTCTCTGTTGCTCTCTTGTTTTCTCTTTCGCTTGTTGCCTCCATTGCTCTTTTTTAAAAACACCTGTTGAGAGATGTTGGGGTGAGTTTTGTGGGAGGATTCTGCCACTTCAGTTTTATTTCATTGGTATACCAACTAGGCACTGATTGTCTGTAAATAAGTTGGCATACTGTACATCAGATGTCTGGTGGGATAGGGGTGGGATATGATAGGGTTAACTACCATTTCGGGATTTACGAGCTTCCCTGCAGGCTGTGAGCTGCACGCCTGTAAATCGTCATCAGCATGCTGCAGGCAGAGAAGCAGCCTTTGAAACAGTCCTCTTTTCTTGCTTTTCTAACTGCAGCTGTGCCTCTTTCGGCAGCTGAAGTTGAAAAATCAGGAAATAAACATCAGGTAAGAGCCCGGGGAGTGGGGTGGGCAAAAACATCAGCAGACATAGAACCGGTTCTATGTCTGCTGCTCTTCAGAGCTACCGGTTCTATAGAGAGTAGATTTTCAGAGAGTAATCTTGTTGATGTGGAGAGAGAAAGGGGGAGAATGGGAGAGAAAGAGAAAGAAAGAGAAAGAATAAGAAAGATGGATAGAATTTTGAGCTCTTTTATAACATTTCTAATATTTTGCTGAACTGGAAAGAATAAACTCAACCTGCACATAGAGTTGGGAAAGGATTAAGCAGCAGAATAAAGTCAACCTATTTTCATTTAAATAAAAATAAGGGTACATACCTAAACTGAATAGCACCAAAAATTTGAGACATACAAATTCTCGTAGATCAAACTGTAGAGATCGTAGTTTAGCTACCAGCTCCTGTGCATGGCTCATGAGACTGTTGAGGGTGGCACCTGCTTGCGATGCGATTACGGAATAATCCACCTGTAAAAGGGCACCAGAATTTGATGACTTTACTTAACCAGGTACATCATTTTTTTAGTTCATACATTTGTAAATGGATGCCTTTTACCATTGAAGTGCTGGGACACAAGGAAGGCAAGGATAAATACATACATCTGCACATAGTTTTCGGTTTTGACCATTTCCTCCCCTGAAGAACTCTGAACCACGCCTTCAATTTTGATGAGAATTGTCATCACACATTCAGTATTTAGGCAGCAATATATACAAAGATGTATCTATCATATCTATCTTTATATCTATCTATAGAATAGAATAGAATGAGCTGGAAGGGACCTTGGAGGTTGTCTAGTCCAGCTCCCTGTTCAAGCAAGAGAACCTATGTCATTTCAGATAAGTGACTGTCTAGACTGTTCTTAAAAATACCCAGTGATGGAGCACCCACGATTTCTGGAGGCAAGCTGTTCCACTGGTTATTTCTCCTCACTGTTAGGATGTTTCTCCTTAATTCCAGGTTGCTTCTCTCTTCAATTAGTTTCCAACCATTGTTTTTGTCCTGCTCTTTGGTGCTTTGGAGAATAATTTGCCCCTTCTTCTTTGTGGCAGCCCCTCAAATACTAGAATACTGCTATCATGTCACCCCACATTCATCTATCTCTCTCTCTATCTATCTATCTATCTATCTATCTATCTATCTATCTATCTATCTATCTATTATCTAGTTGGCTTCCCAAAATTTAATCATCATTTCTCAGAAAAAGGATCAAGTTGGCTAGATAACACCTGCCTTAGTTTTGTGAGGTTATTGTGAGGATAAGAAGAATGAAACATGTATCTCATCCTATCTTATCTATTCTTTTTGTTCTCAAGAAGTAGGCTGAAATAAAATCTTAGCCTTTCTAGGTAAACATACTGTGTACACATATACATGCCTCTTACTGTCATACAATGTTTTTTAACACCACATTTAATCTGTTAATATATTCTTTCATTTGTGTACCCCACTCTGAGATAAAGTCTTCTATTTGTAAAACTGTGATATGAATACTACTGCTTATATAATCAGATTATATCACCCCAACTCAAAAGCAAAATATGAACAAGTTAGGGAATATCATAAGCCTTAACAAATATTAGAAATCAATAAAGGAAAAAAATTAAAGGATTTGGTAATCGTAAAATCAATAAGGAAGTGTATTTTTTAAGAGACATGTTTTAAGAAGAATGCATAGCTGAATGACTGGGTAGTGAACAAGAGTATTTTGAACTACAATATTTTATTGCAGAATGACTTATTTAAATCAACCTTCTACAGCTTAATGAATAACAAACGTGCTGGAGTTCAATTTCCAGATATAAGAAGTAATTGATTATTAACTGGAGATAGTTTATTTGGATGTTCTGTTTAAATTATCTTCATGACTGTTCTTAAAGCTACTGTTCAAATCTACCTGGCTTCAATGTGATTGTCTGTCTTATCTTAAGACAATAGAAAGTAGGTATTTTTTTCACAAGTTAGAAAACCAAGATAATTACATTTAGGTGGAGAATGAAAGCAAACTCAAAGTTTTAAGTTACGTTTATGTTGAGTTACCTTTCTTCTCCCTTGTTCTTGTTCTTGTTCATGAACTATGGATGAAATCACATTTGAATATCTGAGGTTCACAAGTTCATTTTCAGCATAAATAAATGATCTTAAATACTATGACCATTTAATACAATATTTGTTAGCTGTAAATAACAAACATAGGATTGCTGCAAAGATAGGCTTAAATGCTGCCAATTTCCCCTCTGCAATTTGTTGAGGAAATATATTGGAAAAAGATTGTCCCTTGATACGGTGACCAATTATACTTTTTTTCTTGCTTGCTTGATTTATATCCCATCTTTATTATTTTTATAAATACCTCCAAGATGCTAGTTGTCTATGGAGATTCTCAGTCATCCAGACCATGGTTGTCCCAAAGATGGTTTTTCAAGAGACATTTCATTTCTCATCCAAGAAGTTTCTTCTGGATGTAAGAACATCATAATTTATGCTGCAAGTCTTAATATTTTAGCTAAAATAATAAGGGCCACTAATTTGTTTGATCATAGAAGAAGTGTCTTGGATGAGAAGGGAAACGTCTTCAAGGAAAAACAAAGACAGCTTCTTGAATACCACCTTTGGGTCAAAGTGGTAGATTTACCTAATACTCCTTCCTCCTCCTATTTTCCCTTCCACAATGGCCCTGTGAGGTGGGTTGGGGTAAGAGAGAGTGACTAGCCTAACGTCAACCAGCTAGCTTTAAGAGAAAACATCACCTTCTCTTTCTAATAATAAATCAAGATTTTCCAATGAAACTCATGAATACTGGAACCATTCTCTTCCAATGATAATGTAAAGGGAAACCCCAATAGATAGATTCTTTTACCCACTGCTGGTGGACTCTTAGGCACTATCTCCTCTTTCAGATGCATTTAATATTTGCCGAACCAGCATATTTGTCTGGGAGGCAAGTCTTCATCTGCCACTCAGCCAGAGCCGACTGTATTAAATTTTTATATTTATTGACATTTCATTACCATAATTGACCGCACTTGGTTCCCTGGTAGAAGGCACGGGGATGCCTCCTAAGCAGGAGAATTGGTCCCCTGAGTCAGATTTGCAATTAAAAACAAGGCAGAATGGATTTTTTTTATTGTGTAAATATGATGAGTTGAATTTTCAGCTTTAGCTAGAGAATACGGAGAGCCAAGAAAACCTTTTTTTCACGAGTGAGCAAAATTATGACTCAGTGGAAGGATGACCCCCAAAGGTGTCAATCAGTTTATATAAACTCAACGGTGCATGAAAAGCTCCGGTTAATGTCTCTTGGAGTGGGGGTAGGGGGGAGAGTTCCTGTTAAAGAGAATATTATTTCTGCTACCTAGTCAATGGCCTATTTGTCTATGAAAGAAACAAATCCTTTGGAGCTAATATTTAACTCAAAATGTATGATTGAAAATCATGGAGGGGAGGGAATGAGGGCTGAATCCTGATGTTGATCCAGAGAGGAATTTTACTCACGTATTTAAGACTTATCCTTAACTATATTTGTTGAATAATTTGTTATAGAACAACCTCTGTGAGATGATTTGTATGTTATAACATTGCCATTAACAGAAAAAGAGATTTGGATTGCTGTTTGGGACCCCAAGAGACAATGTTGTAGAAGCTAAGGATAATTCCAATTTTTCCCTTTGAGATCTAAGAAGAATGACAACCTCAGAGTGAAAATGCAACACTAAAAATATTTGGGATTTATAGAACTTGCAGAACAATATATCTGGACTGTCACTATCTGGAAAAACTGTATAGGTAGTCGTTGACTTGCAACAGTTCATTTAGTGAACGTTCAAAGTTACAACAGCACTGACAAAAGTAACTTTTGACTGTTTTTCATACTTATAACCACTGCGTCATCCTCATGGTCATGTGATGAATATTCAGACACTTGGCAATTAACTCATATTTATGACGGTTGCGGTGTCTTGGGATTATGTGATCAGCTTTTGTGACCTTCTGACAATCAAAGTCAATGGGGAAGCCAGATTCTCATAACAACTATGTTGCTAACTTAACAACTGCAGTGATTCATTTAACAAATGTGGCAAGAAAAGTCACAGAATGGGGCAAAACTCACTTAACAAATGTCTCACTTAGCAACAAAAATGTTGGCTCAATTGTGATATAAGTCAAGAACTATCTGTTTTCATCTTACTACATTCATCTTATAAGATACTATCTCTCAGTTGTTAGGATGTATTAAGAAAATATCAAAGGAATATGATATCAGATAGGCAAGGAACGGGTAATTATAAAGTTCAGCTTTCTTACCCCTTTCCAAATTCCATCAAGGAATTGTTTATAAAGTTCCTACGGACAGTAGAAATGGGCTTCTAATTGTTAATAGTTTAATTGAAGGATGATAATGATTATACTGATACATTGTTAGAAAATTATTTCTCTGGAATAAACCGAAGTGGGAATTGGAAGTTAAAATTAATGATCCATGTAGTTAATGAGAAAATGGTAATTTATTTAATTATTTCTTAAATCAATCTATATATCACTTTCCATATATTTCTTGTAATAAAAATAAGAACTTGAGACAAATCCATATTTGTGCTTATTTCATGTGTTTGATTACTTAATACATCTTTTGTTCACTTTAACGATGCAGTGTTCTTTTTCCTTTTTTACCCAAAAGCAGTTTGGAATACAGTTATTCTTGGAGGCTTTCTCCTTTTGACAAATAATTTCAATTCAGAAGATTATATTGATCAATGAAATTAATTCATTATTCCATGAAGTCAAATCTGCATTTTAAGAATATATTATGCAGATTATTTAAAATATTTTTTTTTCAAGAAATCCCACCCCCACAACTTACATTTTAGTTTAAAATATTTGTAGCGAGTACTGTGGGGGATCTAAGAAAAGTCTTTTCAAACCTTTTTGTGAACAAGCATTCAGTCTATACAGGAATACATCCTACACAGAGACAGCATGCAGAATGAAATCAGCTTTCATTAAATTGATTAAAATTTTGATGACTTGTACAATATACGATGCCTGTCATTTTAACATGATATGCCAATAACAGAAGATAATGAATTAAGTTCTGCGCAGACCTCTCCCCCTGGATGATGTTAGAGAGGTTGCTAATTAGTTCTAATATGCAAATAGTAAAACTGATAACTCTTCAAAGTGATATAAAACATCTAGTATGTTTATGGATTGTGATTATATCAAGATACAAATTTTAAAAAAAAACCTAGACCCTACTACACACTTGTATTCCATCTCATGAAATGAAGATTGATATAAAATTGTTAATCTGTGTGTAAACCTCCTTTGTTTATACATAACTAGATGGACATATCTATAGCTCCTGTTTTGATTTATTTAACAATTTTAAATTTCTCCTTTTCACAGAGAACTTTCTTCAGCTGCGCAAGGACAACTGAGCTAAGGAGACGTGACTAATTCAAACTTATCTAGCATACCTCTATGATTAAGGGTAGATTTGAGTCTGGCTTATTCATTTAAATGGGTGTATCATTAAAATTAACCCTAACTCTTTATTATAAAGCTGTTTTGTCTGTAGTGTCAATTTGGTAAAGTTGTGGCCCATCAAGCAAACAGCATCATATTAGCCACATAAGAAAACTGATCGCAAAAAATCCCTCAGATGCAGATACCAAGCACAGTGGGTTCATCCTGCAGTTCAGTTCTACTATCTAAACAAAATAAAGCTTGCCATTGTAAAGAGTGCCTATGACAGTTCTTGCCAGGTGCTAGGACTAGATTTAGAGATAGCAGCCCCATGAAACAGCACTTGAGGAGCTTGCCTGTTGCTATCTGCCTGATGATGGGCTCGACAGCTGAAACAAACAGTGTGAACAGTTCATTATCATTTCGAAAGCTGGCAGCAATGTATGGTCAGCCTCATGTGAACATTTGTTGGTATGCATGTTACCTTTGGGAACATTTAGAGTGTTGGTGGCTATTCCCAAATGGCACACATGTGATCAGATCCATGCATACCAAATCATATGGCAGAGATAAATCTTGCACACCTAGAAATATGGGGTACAAGGGTAGTACAACATCAGCTATTTCAGAATGGAACAAAAGGAAGGAAATCGCCTCTCTCTTAGGGGACCATTTGTTCGAAGGCTGGCCCTGCCAGAGGCTGTATAAATGAGGAAGCTGTTTCAAGAATAACAGTGGTTGAACTAAGTTATGCCGTGAAGCATAACTTTACTATGGGACTGGTGTAAGATCTATCTTACTAAAGTTAATCAACAAGTCAAGCATGCTACATGCACTATAGTCTGAACAGATTTATGGCCATAAGACACTGACAAGGGATATGAAGGCTGCTGTACCAGCACTACGTCAGCTGGCACCACTTTGCAAGAAGACAAAAAACATTTATACACTTGCAATGGCATATGGGACAATTTACCATCCAGTCTGACTAAAAGGAGCATTCGTGCATGTGTTTGCTTGTGGATCAGCCCAGGAATAAAGTTAGAGAGTTAAGATCTGATCTAATGCACAGTAGAGCATTCTGTACATCTTCCAATAACCTAGGATGGTGGAAAGAAAAGGTGAAACATGGCAAAGTTTTATAAAGTATTCTTCTAGGGTGGGATTGTGTGTATGTCATTTTGTGTCTTCTGTGCACAAATTTGATTGTTAAGTTAGAGAAATACTAGGCATTTATAAAGAGCAAGGATCTTTATTCCCAGATTTCTGCACATTCCAGAATTCTGATAGAGAAATAACAGGGAGGAAAACAAACTAAGCTGAGCTGGGATTCCTCTCAAATAAGAGTAGCAACTGTGTAGTGAATGTGGCATCTGATGGTTCAACTTTTCCGGAATAGCCATAGCGGCTAATAGGGAAATGCTAATATAAGATTGCCATTCTGATAACTGCACTGGCATTATATTCTGCAATTTGGAGAAGAGTTTTGAAGGGCCCATGAAAGTTGAAAGCTTTCCAGTATGAATGAAGAATGTGTGTTTTACAAAGAACAGAGCCTCTTTTTGAATTTCAGAAAGGGTCACTAAAATGGCTCTGTTTATTATGGCAGTGGTAATGAGGGAGAGTGGTCCGTTTGTATTTCTGTTCTTCAATCCCTGGAAGATTCTCAAGATTGTATTGCCAAAACTATCTTTAAAGAAAAATAAAATAAAATGTATTTTAAAAGAAATCATTAAACAAATAAAATGGATAGTCTTATTAAACCTCTGAAATACGAGTGGCAAAATGAAAAGTGGAACTTTAATCATTTTGGTCTTGTGCATCTGGTGAAAACAACATTGTGATACTACCACAAATCCTAAGTTTTTTTAGTCCCCGCCCCCCCCCCAAAGATTTTAAAAATCTACGTCACTGTATAAATGTTTCCTGTCCCTAATTTAATATCAGATCGGGTGGGGTAAGGGATGCACAATTTGATTTCAAGGAACACCTGAAAGGTCATAATTCTTAATGTCAAAATTAGTATATTAAATTTGCTAATTTCCTCTTCCATTCCCATCCTTCTTTCCATTTGTATTTATAATTCAATTTTAAGTTTATGAAAGAGATTATAGGATGACTAAAATTGAAAATGAAATCCTTCAAGGTTACTGTGATGAATGCCATCAGAAACATATGTGATGTTGGGTTGAAAATAGCTTGACAAGGCAGGGCCAAAAGTGAAGTTAGTCCGATCTAGATATGATTTTGATTTAAAGGAGACTGTATCTCTGCCTAGAAATAAAAGAAACAAATATTTCTAAAGATTCCTTGAGTTTACAGTCAGTGCTTGTGCCTATTATTTAAATGTGACTAAATGCTGTGTGATGTTGTTGCAATCTGTACTTGTTTCTTAACGGCTTTGAAAGTGATTTGTAGAAATACTTAGCAGTGTGTTTTATTTGAATAAAAAAACTTCATAGCTCTTGGAAAATTCTCCCATACAGTACAATTTTTGAGGCCGTGATTTTTGGTTTTATAGATTATAGCTGGGTTGGGACTACATCACGCAGAGTTCCCAACCAGAACTGGTTAGGAATTTGAGGCATTGTAGTTGCAACATGTCTAGAGAGTATCTGGTTTGGAAAAGTTATAAAACTTTACGATTGATTTGATTTGATTTCTATAGTCACCCAGAATCACTTGCTGAGATGGGCGGCTATAGAAACCAAATAAATAAATAAAGTTTTCCTAAAAATGAAAACTTCAGTTTCCACCAGCTCAAGAACCATAGCTTGCTTTGTGTGCCACATTGAGGGTTGCACTCCAAAACTCCAAAAATTACATCATGTTTTGGGAGTGGGCTTCATGAGTTTTAAGGGGTGACATGCTGCTTTAAGCTTTCAAGGTTCAAAAGACCAATTTCATATTTTTTTTTATGCACATCTTTATTATTTTTATAAATAACTCAAGGCAGTGAACATACCTAATAGTTCTTCCTCATCCTATATTCCTTACAACAAAAACTCTGTTAGGTGGGTTAGGAAGGGAGGGGAGAGATAGATAGATAGATAGATAGATAGATAGATAGATAGATAGATAGATAGATAGACAGACAGACAGATAGATAGAGAATGGCCCAGGTCATCCAGCTGGCTTTCATGACTAAGGCAGGACTAGAACTCTCAATATCCTGGTTTCTAGGTTGACCCCTTTACCACTACACCATATGGGCTCTCTATGGACAAACTTTTTAAATAGTCATTTCTATAGTCAATTTAGTTTTGATTTCATATTTCAAAAGAGGATGTGGGACTCACTGGGTAGAGTGAGTCTTTGGATAAAATAATGCGGAACTCACTGGGTAGAGTGAGTCTTTGAATAAAAAAATTTGAAACTTGGCTATCAATTTGGGCCATTTCCCCCTTCAATCCAGGCTCTAATGAGAGTAAGGACAGAAAGGCCTAATTCAATGTATTATTTCTTGAATATTATTAATCATGGTTTATAAAACACAAGGAAATTTTGTGTCCATGTCTTCCTCTCTTGCTTTTCTTTCCCACCTGGTAGTTTATTTGAGATTTGCATTATATCAATATTTTTTATTGTATCTGAACTTTAGAACTTTGACTAGACAATCCATGCCCCATTGGGTCATCCTTTTAGACACATTTCCTTACAGAAACAGATCAATAAAATGACTGTGAATAATTATGTTAAACAACAACAACAATGGGGGAGAGAGAATAGCCCAAGGGAGTCATGCCTAAGGTGGGACTAGAATTCATCGTCTCCTAGTTTCTAGCCTGGTGCCTTAACCGCTAGACCAACTGACTCTCTTATACTTTAAATCCCCCCCCTCCACAAAAGGGTCCACATTTTCAGGGGTGCACTGGAGCATATTGTTTATTGACATCAATGAGTTTTTAAACAGCTTAATTTTGACCATGGCCGTAGTTAATGAAGCTGCGATCAAAGGGTTGAACTCACCTGCTTCATATATAACGTATGTCTCCTTAACCTAATGTAGAGCACACACAACAATCCATATAAATGCAAACGAATGGCTTACATGGTTTAAATTAGGGCTAAGGCTCTCTATGTAAATTTTGGAGAGCAATTGAATAATGTGGATTGCAGTCAAAACAAGCAACTGTTTCCTCGTATGTATTTAAATTGAGGCAGTTTAGGTTTCAGCTACTTAAATGCCAGTGGACCATCATTTGGTTTCACTTTGAATCAGAAATAAAATGCACAAAATGCACTCTGCCTTCCCATGACACTGTACATTCTTTTCCATTAGAGCTGTAATAAATGTTCAAAGGGTAAGGTTTTGATTTAATTTGCCTTGTCATTCTCATTTATTTTACTTGAAAATTACAAATGAGTATGGCCACGACACAAGGATGTTCTCTTGTGACAACCTATCAAGCTCTGTAGTGCTCCAAAGTGGGCTGAGTTCATTTTATTCAGGACGGTGAAAGGGAACTTCCTGAAGAAATGGATCCTAGAGGGCATTTGTTTTCACTTTTAAAGCTGTTTCTGGTTCCCTAATTGGGTCTGCCTTTCTCTCTCACACTCAAACAAGCCTTCGATTTCTGATAACACAAATGTCCTAACTTTGTCTCATTGTTTGGGCACCTGACTACGCTTCAATTGCGCTGCTTGAGACAATAGTACCATAGAGTAGAATAATGTAGATGGGTTACGTGCACCCCACATTTGAAGCGATTGGGTAAGAAAATACAAATTCTGTGAATGCTCTATGATTTATCTGACCTAAACGAGTTGTGCACACTGAATAGATGGGTAAATATGCTTAACTTCTCTTAATTTATCCTGTCTTTTGATAGCCGTGGAGAAGAGCCGTCCGTGGTGCTGACAGTTTTATTCTGACCACCAGGCCTTCTGCTCAGTCTCATCTCTAATTGTAAGATATGTGTCAGCGCTGCATCTCTGATTTTAAGTGTGTTTTTGCTGTTTTAGCTCTTTATGCTTTAGACATTTTTAGCCTGTAATGTATTTGAACAGAACTCTAGTCCGTTCAAAATTCTATATTTGTTGAGCGGGAATACAAGAAGGAATCTTGAAGCAAATATAAAGCATCCTAAGCTATAACTTATATAAATTAAACACTTTCACAAGGTTTTCCTTCAGTACTTATTATCACAAATGATCTAATCTAGTCTTGTCTGCTCTGAATGTTATTTTCCCAGGAGAGCATATTATCTGCTTTAAATTCAGCTAAACTAATTTTTCTTTCTTTCTTTAAGAGATGTACAATTAGTAAAGGGTTAGCTTGATCCATGACTTATTTACTTGACATAAATTCATAGAAATAAAGGGAAATGACCATTTATTTCACTGTTGTTTCTTCTAGATCTAGGCTATTGCTAACACATTTCATCCTCTTTATCTTTCATATGAATACATTTAAAAATTAAAAATATATATTTATTTTATGTTTAAAATTTATCATTGGGACTGGCACGGAGAACACTTTCCATTTCACTAATACTCTGCTGGTACTTATATCTCTGTTCAGTGGAAAATGCTTTCAGTGTGACACAGCAGTGCTTCTAATCTGTCTAAAATCTATTTGCAAATTCATTAATACCAAAACAACAACAACAAAAACTCAGTGATGTTACTATGCAAACTCACTTGTTGCCCAGTGACTAGAAGGATGGAGCCTTCCTTCCCATGTACCACTTGCCGATAAATATGATCTAGAATTAAGAGTTCACTCCAGCAGTTCTGAAGGAGCTTCATTTGGTCATCAACCTATATACCAAAACAAAGAAACAAACAAAAGAATACCTTGAGGTTATTGCTGTTGCTCTCTTTTGATCTTTTTTTTTTAAAATCATGCACTTCGACCACCATTTAAAGAGGACAAAAAAAAAAAAACACATTGGGAGAAACTTCCATATAAATTCTCTCATGCTGCTGCTCTAATACCTTGCAACTGTATTAGTAAGTTTTACTGCAATTGCCCATTCTGCGAAAGCATTTATTTTCTACAAAAGGGCACTGAAATTGAGGTAAGACTTTAAAGCTGAAATCATTTTCCCAATTGGGATAAGTCCTATTGAATTTTATAGGTCTTTTTTCCCCTGAGAAGATACAGACTTCTATTGCAGTATCATGAGATGGATGGATACTATCCATTTTTGTGAGAGTTCATATTTCCTATCTACAGCCTTTTTACCAATTTTCAGCGGGTTATTTTTGTATTTTCCCCTACTGAACAAACTTTGGCATTCAGCGGAGTCTGCTTAGTCTCTCTCTTATGCAAGGATGTATTGTAGAAGTAATGCCACTGATAGCCAAGTAGGAGAAGGAATTATCTTTTTTCTCTGAAAATAAATCTATCTTAGAACTAGTTCAAGGTAGCTAATAAGATCAATAATGAAAACCACAAAAATGATTCAATTGCAGAGGGACACAGCATAAAACAGAAATAAACGATATACTGTAAAAACGACATTGAAAGGAAGAATTAATGTAAATTAATATCTCAAAAGACCAATATAAAATAGCATAATAAATCCCCAGCATTTTCATTACAAGCTCCAGATTTTTATCTCACAAATCAAAGATCATCCTGAAAAAGAAACAGACTTTGCCAACCAGTAACATTTCAAAACAGATCGGACAAGTTGAATTTCCTTTAATGAATCAGTTATTCTTGCATGCCTGCTAAATGTAAACAAGTTGTGTTAATTAAGCATTAGTTTCAGAAAAAAACACAACTTGTTTTACTAAAGTACTTTTGTTCTAGGTTTGTATGTAACATAATTTGTGGTTTAAGGGATGATCTATTTAATGAGCAGTATTTCATAGTTTTGTAAACCTCTTTAAAAATTGACTTCAGTAAAATGCTGTGCAAAAATAAAAATAAAAATCAGAACAAAGTTTCTATAATAATAATAATAATAAAAAAGAGAACTTAAGGAACAATGTGTAAGTAACCCTATGTGAAAATTTTCATATGAACTTTAAAAGTGAAATTACTGTTTGGCATTTTGTGAATGCATTGGTTTGGCCCAACCAATGAAATAAGGGAAGAAAGTGAAAAGACAAATCAATTAAAACATACGTACCGTAAAAATATGATTGATAAAAAGCAACAATATTTGTCAGACATATAAAATTTTAGTAGAGACATAAAAATACCACTAATATTTTATTTTTAAAAAATTAACTATAAACTGTTATTTTGTAATGTGCTTTATATCTACTTTCCAAAATGATTAAAATATATTGATTAAAAATGGACATCTTTATTGTTCTTTTAAACTGTTTTTATCATTAGACTTAATATTTGTAAGAAGCAGAGTCTTGTACAAGTGGGCAGTTGCTGAGATTGAACAATTTGATAAATAAATATTAGTCATGTATTTATTTAGTTGTTTGTTTATTTATTTACATAGTGCTGAAGCTCAGTACTTATCTTTAAAGTTGTAGTATTATATTTGTGTGTGTGTGTGTGTGTGCATGCATGCATACGTGTATGTATTTATTTTCAGAGAAGAGAGCCATAATGTTATTTAGCATTTTAGAGATTCACAGAATCAACATACCTTTTCCCAAGGGAAATTATTAAACAATGGAAATATGACTTTTTCACAGACATATAAATATTCCTGTTGGTATTTGAATATACATATCTATCCTGGCATAATGTGTATTTTTATACAGAATGCAGAAGTATCATCTGGTAGCATTAAGTAGAGTTTCAGGAATGGTTACTATAACAGTAAACCTAAGATTCAACATAGGGTCACTCAACTCTCCACTATTTAAGCACTGGATCTGCCTTGTGGCACTTTAATGCAGCATCATAATTAATTGCAGGAGGTGGCAGTCAATAAAGGAAGCTGTCATAGCGTCTCATGAGGAATTGAATCAAACACTGCTTCTAGATCTGTAAAAAAGGAGTAAAAGGCACCTCCATTTGGTACACTTCGAAGGGAGACTTAGTACACTTCAAAGAGGGGTGGTACAAAGTTATACATTGATATATGATGGAAAATTGTGATCTGAAGCTAGCTTCTTCCATTGCTGGAATTCTTTCTTGAACCATCCAATCAATTGTACAAGCAACAATTTTGTATCCATAGCATTTAAAACCTTTAAAGCTAAAATGCCAAGGCTCTTGCTGTAAGATAAGAGATAAGATAAGATAACCGTTATTATTGTTTTTTTTTTACTGTGAGCATACTGGGACACATGCTACATACACACAGACACACACAAACACACAGACACACATGTCCATCCATATATATATTAACCACTGTCCATTTTGAATACAGAGCAGAAAGAGGAGACTTAGAATCATAGAATAACAGAGTTGGAAGGGACCTTGGAGGTCATCTAGTCCCTGCTCGAACAAAACTGTGACTGAATCTAGATCAGGGGTTCCAAACTTGTGATGACATGTTATCGTCACCTGACGGATTGCAACTTTCTCCCTTTTGCTAAATTGGGTGTGGGTGTGGCCAGCACATCTGCCCTGCGGGCCACGAGTGTGGCATCCCTGATCTAGATGTTCTTTTTCAGATACCACGAAGCCTCCTCCCAAAAGGTAACACAGAAATCAAGTCACGAAGTAGCGTGTAGCGTCCCAGACAATCTTGCAGACCCTGCTCAAGCATTTCTTATATGCTTTGTCCTGGTTAGAAGGAAGTGAGCTACCAATAATCTTTTCTGCCATCCTCACCACTCTCTGCACTGGTTGCTATATCCTGTGTAATATTATGCCTGTAAGGCTACTTATATGTTGGAAGCTGTTCAGTCTAAATCAGGGGTCTCCAACTTTGGCAACTTTAAGACTTGTGGACTTCAACTCCCAGAATTCCTCAGCTGAATGAAGTTGCCAAGGTTGGAAACCTCTGGTCTAAATAATGTTCAAGTCTCTACTTTGACCTCCCCTGCATTGCAGCTAATGCAATCCCCCAGTTTGAACTTGGCTGCTTTTCAGTTGAGACTGAATTATTACTCTGCTGGCTGAAATACAGGCTTAAACAAACTCAGGGCAGTCTATGTTGAATCTTGTCTTATTAGTTGAATCTTGTCTTAGTTTTGTAAGCAGATACAGCTCCCTGGAAGTAACAAATAATGGATAATCTGGCTCATTGTGGGCTCACTCCAGTCTGTATCTATGCTAGGATTGAATAAAGTTGGGAGAATGCTCAGGCAAAGAATGATCATTTTATAAAGAGATAGAGTCATTATTTCCTAATATTTATATCATTTATTGATTCAGGCTTTTACATTGACACATCTAAATCATACTGTTGGGTAGATTCAATTGTATTCTTATAGAGAACATGTATGTGTTTACTGAGATTCTGAAATTGAAACATTAATGCATATATTAATCTCCCCTTTGATTACAAAATACTTAGATAGTTCTCACAAGCACTATTTATTAAATGAACAGGATGCATATATGATCTGTGGTCTGAGACTATATATTTTAATAAACAAAATGAATTAGAATTAGATTAGGAATTTCATTTTATGTAAATAATCAAAGAAATGGTTTCCAATATTAGTAAGTCAGAAATAAAATTCATAGCAGAGTCCAATAATTTTCATTTTGTTTGAACAATTATTTTAAAATAACAAGCAAGATCAGATCTCTCTTTGTGGTTTATCATTCTCCAGACATGTTATATGAATATTGAATTCTATAGTTTATATTTGAAGTCACTCTTAGAGAAGGCTGTTGAAAACGTTAAACATTTAACAATACCTATAACAAAACAACGAAAGCAGCAGTTCTAGCACTCATAGTATTAAAATATGATCTGAAATTCAAGCATCTATTTATGATCTATTTCTCGCATTTAATAGAATAGATTACAGGTAGTCCTGTATCACAATTGAGGCCAAAATTTCCATTGCTAAGCAAGACAGTTGTTAAGTGAGATTTGCCCCATTTTATGACCTTTCTTGCCACAGCGGTTAAGTGAATCATTGCAGTTGTTAAATTAGCAACCGTTACAACTGTGAGCCAGTTCCAAGCATCCGAATTTTGATCACATGACCATGGGGTGTTGCAACAGTTGTGTGAACAATGGTCGTAGGTCACTTTTTCAGTGCTATTGTCACATTGAACGGTCACTACATGAATAGTTTAAGTCAAGGATTTACACTGAAAGAGATCATGAAATATGAATAACTAGGATTGCACTATGATAGCAATAGCAACAGCACTTAGACTTATATTTAAGCAGTTTACAGAGTCAGTATATTGCCACCAACAATCTGGGTCCTCATTTTACTGACCTTGGAAAGCTTGGAATCGAACTCCTGGAGTGAGCAGTGAGTTACCCCTACAGTACTGCATTCTAACCACTGTACTACCACAGCTCTTTGGAAGTTATTTATTGTTTCTATGTGCATCTACTTGTATTCTGCCTGTATTGCCCAGTACAGCCAATATTTAAAACATGACCATTTACACCTAATGCATGGCAGACTTTCCTTTGATTTCTATCTCAGTACAAAATGGGAGATGCATACCCCACCTTTTTCAAAGCTCTATCAATAGAACAATCTTTTAATGAAATCATTTTCAATGTTTCTATACAAGACTACGTATTATGGTTGTTACATCTAGGAGATAAGAAAGCAAGCCAAAAGTCCATTATATCATAGCAAACCAGCGTGATTTGTTCTGGAAATTACAGGGATGACATAGAAACATAACATTTCTTTTTGATGACAGGTATATGTTGAAAATTATTATTTAATTTAGCCTAAGTAAAGAAGAATCCATTTGGTGTAGGGATTACAGTATCAGATTAGAAACTAGGAAAGTGTGAAGTTGTAGTCCAGATTTAGGCATGAAGCCAGCTTGGGCCAGTCACTTTCTCTCAGTCCTAGGAATGAGAAAATGGCAAGGCACTTCTGAAAAATCTTGCCAAGAAAACTCCCAAAGGTGCATTTCCAAAAGACAACTTGACTTTGTTTTCCTCGAAGACCTTTCAGAACTGAAGAAACTTCTTGGATGAGAAGCGAAACAAGGAAAACAAAGAAAGTCCAATTGCCTTTTGAAAAGCATCTTTGAGACAACTATGACCTGGACGACTGAGAATCTCCATAGACATTTTTCTGGACATGATTGAATGGAAAAATAAAGATAAAATAACTGTTAATCACCATGCTGGGCTTAGCAGCACCATACAGTCTAACTGTCAAAGGATCGTGTGAGTTTTCAACAACATATAGCATAGTCTCCAGCACAGAAATTTATTTTCATTACTCTACCCTCCACCGTGGCATACCAGTCATATCCTATTGACAATACAGTTGGATGAAAGAAAGAAGGGTGGGAGAAAGCAAGATGGATCCACGATAAGTCAAAGTGTAGCCTGTGTTATCACAGGAACAACCTTGGTCTTCCCCCATACTATACGAATATCACAATAATTCATTTCTACATAGAGAACAGAACAAGGTTGAATCTATATTTTTCAAAGACAACATTTGTTTTGCTCTGTCCAGTTGCATTTTTTTTTCTCTCTCTCTCTTGTGTCTGTCTTAACAAAACCACCAGCTATCTGGAAGAGAAGACTGCAATCAGGCCTTGTCAAAAAAGGATGAATCCCAGGTCTTCAACCTCTCTTCCCCAAATGTCTTCTCAATTTTAGTTTAGAACACTTTTCTGTGCTTTTTTTATTGAAGGTTGAAGATAAATTATAACTATATTTAAGACTGATAGTTGACAGGCTAGGAATAAACAGAGCTGTCTGTTCCAAAATATATCTTGAAACAAAATGCAGCGCGCGTATACACACACACACACACACACACACACACACACACACACACACAAACACAGAGTGTGCTGTGCAGCGATCTCGATTTAAAGGGCACAATATGATTACAACAGCCTTGTATTTGATTATTGCCTATTGGGAACATCTAAAACAAAATGTGTTTCCTAGGATTGTGTGTCAGTTGTGGAGGTTAGCTGCACAACTCTATTTGGACCATTGCAGCTCTTCTCTCTCTCTCACCCTCTCTCATCTTCAAATCTCAGCAATCAATATTACTAGGCTAATGTCAGCCCTACATATAGATCAGACTAAGAAACCTATACCATATTGGTTAAGAGTACTTTTATAAAACAACCATAATCACAGAAAATACAATCTGAATGTGCTTCCTCCTCCCTCATCTTATCTTTGTAAAAACTAGGGGTGAGTGTTATGGAAGATAATACTGTAGCACATCTGAAGAACACCTATTAGTAAGATAGGAATTGGGCTGTTTCATACCTATACAGTACCTATTTAATTATAGGGGGGAGTTAAAGTAGCCTATAACTTCCCTGTAATGTAGGCCAGTATTAAACATCTCATCATAATGGATTTCTCATCATGATGGATTTCTTTTTCTGGGGAAATTTAGAGAGAGAAAGCGTTTGAAGTTGATTAAAAGGGAAGGGAAGTGATTCAAAGCAGCCAAGATTGGCTCTGATACAAGTCAGGTTTGGTGGTTATCCTTGGGAGCACTTGGATGGGAACCACAAATAAGCAAGTTTCTCTTCTCTGAACCATCTTGCAAAGGAGAGACAGAAGAAAAGCAAGAATTTTAACAGAAAGGAATTGGTAAATAAGAAAACCAAAGGACATTCAAATGAGAACCTTAAATGTCATTATAGTGTCATTCATTATAATGCCAAATAAAACTGATAAGTATTAGTATCCTGCATAGCACAAGAAAATTAGATTTTCTTGAACACTAGAAAGTTAAGATACTGCAACAAAAATTAAATAAAATGAAAAATAAACCCTTTTTACCTCCACCAAAATCCATACCAATTATTTGTCAATCGTATTTGAAACAATCTTAACCGCATTAACCTATATTAATATTTGTGAGAGATGGTTTTTAAAATGTTGTTGGGTCTCTGCCTGTCTAAATCTGAAAGTCACTATCAACTGTTGTTGCAATATCACCTGTGAACTATTTTTGTTGCTTTGATAAGTGGATCAGGGTATCTTTGATCAGCTTCAATCACGGTAGATTTGGGATAGGAAGAGATTGTCTCCAGGTGTTTTTACTGAACCATGTAGTAGTTAAAGTGTTGCATTAGGTTTGAAGTCACCTCAAATCTGATTATGACTGATGAACTTCTTTTAGTTTATCAGTCATAATGCTCACGAAGTGCTCACTAGTGTTCGATCACATTCTCAGTCCAACCTTCCTCCCAGTGTTGTTGCTGGGAGGTTGAAATGAAGGGACTTTTCCAAGCATTGGCATTCTTGGGTGAGGGCAGGTAGTTTGTATCAAATGGAATGGGCCAACTCACCATGGCCAATTCACCGTGGGACAACTCACTGGGGGACACGAAATAACTGTGTTAATAATAATAATAAAATTAATAATAATATTAACAGAGGAATGACTCTACAGCAATGGTCCCCAACGTTTTTGGCACTGTTTTCCTCGAAGATGATTTTTCTGCAGACTGGGGGTGGGGTGGGGGGAATGTGCAACGCCATTTCTCATGCACACATAATTTTGCTCATGCGCTGGCTGGTCAGTCTAGATCCTAATAGGCTGTGAATCAGCAGTTGGGGAACCCCTGGTCTAGAGTATAGTTATTTTTTGTTAAGTTGTCCCATCTGAGTTGTTCCACGGTGAGTTGGCAGCAGCAAGTTGACCTGTGGCAAGTTGACTGTGATGAATTGTCAGTGGGGAGTTGGTCATGCCGAGTTGCTGCAGGAAGTTGGCCGTGGTGAGTTGTCCAAGATTCATGTCTAATGTTGTATGAGTGACACAAATGACAGAAACGTGTCATTGATACGATGATTAGATGGATGTGTCCTGTTGACATCATTATGTCTTCTTAGAGGTGCTTTTGTAGAATTTCAAATGAGGATACTTCTGGGATATTTCCAGAAACATACACTCATTTTCCAACATTCAGAAGCACTTCCATTTTCGCTAGGGAACAAATATTCCAGAAAAGCAGATAAAATTCAATTTGTAATTTTATAATCTGAGGCTTCAGTTATAACATTGTTATTTTTTTCCTGTTATGTCTTTCTGCTTAAAGGACTTAGAATGTTTCACAGCACTATAAAAATGCAGTATCACTGTATAAAACTAAATTACATTTGGATTAAGGCTGCCATTTCTTTTCTGTCAGTCATCTCATCCATTTTAGTCTAGTTGCTAACTGTGTATGAAAGCAGGAAGTTTTATTAATAGTTTTCTTTTACAGATTTTACAGTATGTCATAAAAATAGTTAAAAGTCTATTGATTGAACTAGATATTGGATATTTACTTAAGTACTGTAAAACAAGCTAAACATTCAAAAGTCAAGAAAACCAAACCCCGAATATAAGCAAAATTGTCAAGTTAACAGGATTTCCACTTACTTGATGTTAATTTTGATTTCCCCCCAACAGATCACATTTTAATACATAAGTGTACATTGTATTACAATGAAAGTATACTTCTTGACCATGGCTATGAATTCACTGTGGAGGGAGATGAAGTCAGAAATTTGGGTTTTCAAGTTATAGTTTAATAAGAGCATTCAATATTTATTAGATTCTTATCCCATCTTTATTATTTGATAATTAACTCAAGGTGGCAAACATATATAATACTCATTCCTCTTCCTATTTTCCATACAATAACAACCCTGTGAGGTGAGGTGAGCTAAGAAAGTGGGATTGGCCCAAAGTAATCCAGCTGCTACTACTTTGCAAAATTTTAGTCCCACAGGAATAATGTATCCCAAAGTTTGGACACATTCTGTAAGTTAGCTCATTTGAGGTACCTTGCTTCAAAAATTGTTGCTCTGTGATGCAGTTTCCATGAAATGAAGGTTACAAGCAAAGAAATGTTAGTTTCAGTAGTGTGTGAATTCATATAGAAATGATAGACAGACAGACAGACAGACAGACATAAATGGGCTATCTCTGAAAGATTCCTTCTTCCACTAGAGATTATTGGCTAATAGTCTGTGTTAATGACTTCTGTTTTGATAGCTATCTCTGGTTTTAAGGCAGTATACCTGAATATATACAGAAATGAGGAAGTGTTTTACTATATCTCTCTAGCATAAGACAACAGAACTTAGTTGACCCTTTTCTCCAACAACAAAAAAAAACCCCAAAATTCAGGAGGCTGAAGACACTGCTCTGTCTCTTGCTTCAGATGATGTCAATTCTAAAACCATCACAGACTGATGTACTAAAGGTTGTGTCGATATTTTTAATAAAATCAGTACCATTCACATGTATTGATTATACATAAATATAGGACATATTAGCCCCACGATGAAAAAATATCAAAGGATCACTAAAATACACACATAGAGGTAAAACATTTAGAATCTCCTATATTACTTTCACAATTAATAACATTCTTCTGAGGTTAATCTTTGCCTTGCAGGACAAATCATTTTAGGCAAATGGATCTTTTGTTTATTTTCCCCTTTGGGTCAAATAGCATTTGGAAAACTGTCTAGGGAAAGTTATTTCTTCTCTCCCAGTGCTATACAGCTGATAGAGATTCCCTTTCAGCTCTTATTAACACTAAGATGTTATTTAATCATGTTATGTGTGGTTTGGCAGATTTGCTAAAAGTCTGATTGGCCCATTGGAAGCAAAACAACCATCCCTATCAATCCAATTTCCACATGTCAAGAGTCGTGTGATTTAAAAAAAAAAATAGAAGAAGAAGAAAACACCAGAAGACAAAGCCTTACTCTTCAAATTTCCTAATATGATTGGGAACATATTGGATGTACTCGATGCATTCTGAATGTACTCAGGCAATTTATTCCAAATGGATACTTGACACCTTCAATGAATCACAGAAGGCCTTGTTGTAGCAGTCACTAGGCTACCAGAAATTGATGCTTTGAAATATGATTTCGAAAGCCTAAAGCAGTAGAAAAACAACAGAGAATTGAATCAAACCGTGTTAGATGGGAGAGGTCTCTTATTTGGCTGATCTGGACCCTATATTGCAGTGCACCAATCATGCTTATAACAAAACATGTCACTCAGCAATCTGATGCATATTTTTTTGAGTGTCACTGTCTATTTCTTTACGGCTAGAAGCTCATTTACCAGTTCCATGTGAATCATTCCTTCTGGCCAAGACCTATATGTCAGAGTTAGCTTCAGTAGGAACAAAACCAAAGAAAAACAAGAAACTAGGTTCCTAGGTTGTGCAACAAGCAGTTAACAGCAGCCAGGATCTCTACCATGGAAGTCTCCAGAGGTTTATTAAAATAATCCTAGCCATCATCAAAGCAACAGAAAGTACTGTGGCATTTAAGTTAAGCAGGCCAGAGCAGAGCATCCAACATTTGATCCAGATTCATCTAAATGTTCTTCTGCAAATAATGACCCTGTTGTTTGGGGAATTGTAATAGGAATTGTAATATATGCACATTAAAAAGGGTCTGTTTGAGAAAAGCTAATCTATATGGAGATTTGCTTCCAGGCTGATGGATTGCACATGAGTACTAAACATCCTTCTAAATGTTTAGAGAAACACTGAGTAAAACGATCTTATAGCAATATAGCTTGTTTCTCTTTCCGTGCTCTTCTTTATGTGATGCTGGTTTTCAATAGAAGTTCAGACAAATATAGATTTTGAGTATAGATGGCCATATATTTTTTAAATCTATGTATGTTTGTATGTGTGTATATACTGTATATATGCATATGTATGTATTCTTCCTGTCTGTCTGTCTGTCTGTCTGTCTGTCTGTCTGTCTGTCCGTCCATTCATCCATCCATCGATCCATCCATCGATCCATCCATCTATCCGCAGGAATTTGGATTAAGCAAAGTATCAAATGTAGCGCCTGAAATTTAAGAAGTGCTTTTGTGGGCTTTTTGATTTGTTGATTTGTTGATGCTTTGCGTGTTAAATCAAAGGTAGGTTATTCATGTATCACATGCAGCATTACTTATGATGAATTATAAATATAATTTCCTTTCCTTTCCTTTGGGCTGGCACAGAAGGACTGTCTCTAGTCTAAACCACCTAGTCAGCTTTCATAGCTAATGTGGGACTAGAACTCACAGTCTCCTGGTTTCTAGCCTGGTGCCTTAATCACTATATAAATTCACATGCCATTTCTTGAGATGTTTGCAAATTTGGTACAGCCTCCAGCTGATGTCATATTCAAGAAATAGTTAACAAGCAGAAATGAATAGGCTAACACTTGCAATTGAAGAGAGAGAACAAAATGAATATTATTTGATATAGGAATCTTTTTATAGATGGTTGGAGAATAAATATGGGAAATAGACATGAAAAAAGATTAGTGAAGCATAGAAAATATGTTAATAGAGTTAAATACATTAAGATAGGGATGGTTACAATAATTAGATATATTATGTATATTAGTATTAAGCAAGAATAGAGAATTAATATTAATACAATGAATATATGTAAACTTTAATTGTTATTGCACAATATATTTATACCCAGATGACACATTGTTCAAATAGAAGATGGATTGTTTATTTTAAAATAAAATTAAAAAATTTAAAAAAACCCAAATAGTTAATGAAGGACAGAGTGTTAAGAATGATTATGAGTCATGTTGATTGCTTCTTCTCTTGAGGAACTTGTGGAGCATGTGAGTGAGTTGTGGTGACAAATCTCTACAATCACTGCATTTCTCCAGTAGGTCATGATTGCTGCCATTTATCTACCAGAGTATATTGCCACTGACACTAACCACTGATTAATTCTCAGAATAAGGCAAGTTTCTGGACTGTAGAGTAGTCCTCAGAATAAGGCCTCAGAGAGGCTCTCCAAAGAGACAACTTACACCAGTGCTATCCACCAAGGCAGGGGTCCCCAACCCTTGGTCCGTGGACTGGTACCGGTCTGTAGCATGCCAGAAACCAGGCCGTGCAAACAACTAAAACCCCATTGGTGGGATGCAGGCAGCAAGAAAAACCACGCCCCCTCCGGTCTGTGGAAAAACCTCTCTCAATGGAACCAGTCCCTGGTGCCCAAAAGGTTGGGGGCCACTGCTGTAAGGTAACCCTGGGCACTGTCTGTGCTTGATAGTGTGTGCATTTTCCATGGCTCTCTCACCTGCAATGCCCCCCCCCCCCCAAAGAAAAATCCTTCATGGGGAACTTTCCCTGTAATGCTTTCTTAACTTAGTCTCTTCTTCTTTAGATGATCTAGCAACTTCAGCCAGAATGGCTTGCTTAGCTGTGCTGCTTAGGAAAAAGAATAATACCAGGGGGTAACAGATTGGAAAAAAAACTGCTAATCTGCCAGCCTCCAATTATGTAAGAACTCCAAGAATTCCTTAATTGCAAATAAAATGAAGAGCATCAGGTAGAAACAGAATGAATTCTACAAATGGGTACAAGAAAACAGGCTAGAAATGAATGAATTTTTTTTTTTAAAAAATCAGTAGTAAATATATTTTTAAGTATATTGGACCAAAATTACCAACAGACCACATTATACATGCTTCTGACTTTGTGTCTTTCAATGAAATGCTCTCACTGTTCACCACAGCCATTTTTCAAGTGGAATAGGTTTCAATAAATTATATGCAAAGCTTCCACCACATATTTTAGAAAACAAAGCAACCAAAATCTTACAGCCTTCCTAAACGAAGTGATTTATTGGGTAAAACAAATGGCACTTTTTCTCAGAGTAGCAATTCCAAACTTTTCAACATCTCTTCATTTCTAACCAGCCCACCTACTGAGGATGAATTACAGGTCTCTCATAATAAATTGCAGTGGCAAAATGTTAGTACCTGTTTGAAGTGGCGTATCTGTTGTAAGAGCCCTTTTTTGTTTTTCAAGCTGAATCAATTCACTGCCCTAGTTTGTATAAAGGTTGCCTGTGTGATAAGGGCACTATTATTTAGCACCTCTGACATCCCTGGAGGTAATACAATTTTCCTTGCTTTACTTTCTTTGTAATGAGGAGCACAGGAGAAATATTTTTAACAGAATAAATACATAATAGGTGTGGGTCATTTAGTAAAGTACTACTAAGCTTTGCATTCTTTGAAACATTATTTCATCTCTCTCTCAAAAAAAATGTTCCAGTGCTTTTTTGAAATTTTGAAACCAATGAACATGGATAATGTAACCTAAAGCAAATAATCCTTTGGCAAAATATGACTTTCTTTGTTTTGAGTCTAAAATTGAAACAGACATAATAGCAATAGCAGTTAGACTTGTATACTGTCCCATAGTGTTTTACAGCATTCTGTGGGTGGTTTACAATGTCAGCATATTGCCCCACAACAATGTGAGCCGTCATTTTATTGACCTTGGAAGGATGGAAGGCTGTGACAAACTTGAGCCCCATCAGGATTGAACTCCAGGCTGTGGGCAGAGTTTGCCTGCAATGCTGTGTTCTAACCAATGCTCCATGAGAAATTCAATTTTTTTTGGTGATTTCTCAATGTCATTATTATTTTAAAGAATGAGTTTATCCCCTTATATTTCAGAAGATAATTCATAAAATGCATTTGCTGCAATATCCTGGTTAAATCAGATCTGGGTGATCTGGGAAGAAAGTTTTGGTGTTTATTTTTGTTGTTGCTATTATTTTCTTGTCTTAAAGTCACTGCTGACTCTTGATGATAGCCTGAACAGCTTTCCAGAAGTGGTTTGTCATTGCTTTCGGAGGGCTGAGAGAGAATGAGTGGCCCCATTTTATCCACCTGGCTTTATGGCTAAGGCAAAACTACAATTCACAGTCTCCCAATTTCTAACCTAACCCTTAGACGTTAACCCATTTTGCCTTTCCAAAAAGCTAGTAAAAAGTAGACAGATCATGATTAGGAGTCAATTATGTAAAATAATTAATACAAATTGAATAACTGAAACCAATTGCAAAATTCAGGTTTTTTTTCTCAGCAGAGAATGTTCCTTTATTTTAGATCTTTAGAAGTCAGAAAGCATAATGTGAAGTTCTTTTAAAATTATTGTATGTCAGCGCTACTCTCTGCACGCTATGCCATCTTTTACGACTTACATGCTTATATCTGACAAAGCAAAAGTATGGTGAATGATAAGCACAGCAGCAGTTATTCACACTGCACAAAAAAAGGAAATATTTAATGTTTAATAAAATATTTATTATGTGTGGATTTCTATAAATAAACCCTGATACCGCATATGTAATGTTTATTTGCTTAAATATAAATCAATACATTATATATGAGGCATTATGCCTGGCAGGTTTATAAATGAATGCCTAGGTTAACCAAGTTGTTTCATTTTTGATCAGCTGACCGTATTGATTTTGGCCTCTGTTAAAAAGGAAACAATGCTCAATCGTTTCTTACATTGCGCTACTCCATTTCAAAACACCCTGTCAGAATCTTTGTGGAATTTAGGTATTTTGTATTGTGATTGCTTAGGATATTACTTATATGAGGTTTGCTGAGAAAAAATGTAAATGATGTTTATGGAACGTGTCTGATGTTGTGGAATTTGTGTAAATGATTAAGAATTTAAAAGACATGTTGGTACATATGCAGACATAAAAAAGATCACATCTGTATCCTTTGAAACCTTGTCTACTTTCATAAGGACTGTTCCTGATCTAGAATTTCCCTGTTTAGGACAGTGATTATAAATCCAGGAATGCCTGAGAAGTCACACATGTACACTAGAACTCCCTGCCACCTTAAGGCCTCCACCTGTAGAGGCCTTTAAAAACATTACTAAGAATCCTCTTGTTCTAATAAAAGTCATAATTAACTTTAATCAATTTGCTGGGTTCAGAAGACCTAAGAAGCTTTAATGATAAAGTACTCTAGAAGACTTAGACTTAAGAGAAAGGTCCCATTTAACCCCATCAGAATAACCACTATTTAATGCGACATCTAAACAAAGCTACGTCCATTTAAGAATAGATTCCAAAATTATCACCCATACATTGCTTTTGAAAGGGTGAGTAGACTTTGGACTACCGGTAGTTCTTGACCATTGCTAAGCAGAGCAGTTGTTATGTGAGTCACTCCTGATTTTATGACTTTTTCGCCGTGGTCATTAACTGCAGTTGTTAAGTGAACCATGGAATCATTAAGTAAATCCAGCTTTTCCCATTGAGTTTGCTATTGGAAGCCATCTGGGAAGGTGGCCACTGGCTGACTACAAGATACTACTGATATTGAGTTGCCAAGTGCCCGAATTTTGATCATATGACCCTGGGGGTATGCAATTGTTGTGTGAGTCACTTTTTTCAATGGTATTGTAACTTTGAACAGTCACTAAACGAATCATTTTAAGTTGAGGACATATATAGACTTTCCTCTTCATGATATATAGTGATTCTTCCTGTATTTTGAATTGGAACAGTCTATAGCAGCAGATTTTAAAATAACTACAGTCTATAGTCTATAGCAGCACAAAATAACTACAGTATTCATACCAGCAGTGGCTATACCGTGTAGTTTTGGATGTAGAAATAAATGTGGGCTTACAGCCTCAAAACAGGTAGAAAATCAGACAGTAAATAGATCCCTGATTCAGTGTTTCCTTGGAACCTTGAATGGCCACTTAAAGTACTACTTCTCTCCAATAGTAAGTAGTCAATTTTGGGAAATTATGTGTGCAAAACCAGGGGATGTGAATGTGTGAGGAACATCACTAGTACTGTTACTGTATCAGCAATGCTAAGGAAAACCACAATGTTGCTGCTACTGCTGCTGTTAGTATTATTTGAACTTCTATCCTGCCTGTACACTTAGGTCTAAATTTTAAAATTGGTTTGTAATTAAAACAATTAACTTTGACTTATTGACCAGAGGTGATATTTAACAGGTTCTAACCAGTTCTGAGAATCGGTAGTGGAAATGTTGAGTAGTTCGAAAAACCAGCAAATACCATCCCTGACTGGCCCTGCCCACATCTATTCTCTGCCTCCCGAATCCCAGCTGATCGGCTGGGTCTTCTTTTGTTGCCCTGCACAGGAGAACGGAGCTGGAAATCTGGTTCGTGGGGTGGGGAGGGAATGGGATTTTGCAATAACCTTCCCCCAGGAGTGGGGAAGGAATGGAGATTTTATAGTATCCTTCCCCTGCCACACCCACCAAACAAAGCTATGCCCACCAAGCCATACCCACAGAACCATAGTAAATTTTTTTGAATCCCACCGTTATTGACACTGAGTAACTAGTATTTATAAGTCTACTGCTTCAGATATTGTTAATTCTTGCAGAATTAATTGGAATTTAAATTTTAAAATGTAAGATACCTTAGTTTAACTGGATCAGTTTTAAGCAAATTAAATTAAATGAATTCCAGGGGTGCCAAATCTTACACGTCATTCACATGCAAGAGTAAAAGTCTACCCTAATCTCATCCAAAACAAAATCCTCGGGGTCAGAGATCTATCAATCATTTTTCACACTTGAGCTAACCAATCCATGAAGTGAAGTGCCAATGAGGTATTAGATCAATATGGTGAAGCATGGAAATTGATCTTATCCCAACCTAACTCCATTAACAGACCAGTAAGAGAATGACCTCTCACCTGCACTGCAAATTATCTTCAGTTTTGCAAACCGCACACCTGAACAAAGGCCTCTGAGTATTGTACTTTTAATAAATACATTTCATTGTCAGCCAATATAACTAAAATAGAGTTAAGAGCAAAATAAGTGGGTCTCAGAGAGATTATTTACTGGACCTGGACATTCAATTTTACCCATAAATTAGTTTACGTGTTGGTGAATTCCAAAGTTTTCTTCATAACTAGTGTAATATACTTACTACTCTACAATCCCACTGTCACATATTAAAAGAGGGGATTGAAAAGAAAATCTCCTCCCAAGTTCTTTGTGGCTATAACTCAAATAATGAGTTCTTTTTCTCTGACTCCAGTGAGGTCACGTAAGAAAGACACCCCCCAAATACTTGATTCCTAGAGAATCATGTCAACTGGTATAGGTAGTCTTCAACATTCATTTAGGGACCGTTTGAAGTTCAAATGGCACTGAAAAAAGTTATTTACAATCTGTCCTCACACTTACAACTGTAGCAGCATCCCTCTGCAGTCACAAAATTAGAATTTGAGCAATTGGCAACCAGGATGTATTTCTGACTGTTACAGCAACCCAGAGTCATGCGATCACTATTTGTGACTTCCCCAACTGGCTTCCGACAATCAAAGTCAACGGGGAAAACTGGATCCGTTTAACGACAGCTAAAGTGATTTGCTTAAGAACGATGGCCAAAAGTTCATATAATTGGGTGTGACTCACTCAACATCCGCCTTGTTAGCAACACAAATTCTGGTCTCAATTTTGCTCGTACGTCGAGGACTACCCGTATACAGATTTAGCTTTCTAATGAGTCCTGATCTAAATTGGCAGCAAAACATAGAATTAACTCCCTTTGAAGTTCTTTTGGACAGGAAAACAGCCTGCTTCGTTGCAAATACAGCTTCTATTGCAGACTGATAGCTAAACCCTGCATATATCCATTCACAGCTTCTTTTCCTGTAATTAAACAATTGCAGCAGTTAATAACTATTATGAAATGTCTCGTAAAATGTTTTCAACTTTAAATAGATTAATAATTTGTTTAAGTGGGAGCGTGGAACCACCCTTCAAAATTGTAAGTTGCAATCCACCTAAAATTAAGCATTTTTGAAACCCAACTTTAATTCCCTAGTCATAATAAATTTATTAGATACATTTATAGATTTGGAAATAACAGTATTTTGTACTTTTGTAATTTGGGTAGGCCTGCCTCTTAGTTCCTTTTATTGGTAAATAAACGTGTGTCAGAAATTAATATGGGCAGTATAGAACATTATTTAAATTTTATGACTAATTGGTACAAGGCATTTTTTTGGCTTTTGAGATTTTTCTGACTCTAATGATCACAATGATTGTGGATTATGGACAGAACCCTCACTTATATAATCCCAAATTTAAAACTCACCATAGAACTGTATTGATACCAACTTTTATGAATGTTGATTGAACAATGGTTTAATATAGTTTTTTCTCAAAAATTGTTCCATTAATATCTTTAAAAAGCCACTTCATATTTATAAAGCATAGTTTTTAATACTCTGTTTTTACTATACTTTACCCTTCAGAGTATAATTGAATCAATGAATTAGAGGAAGGTTACTAAAAAAAAAGGATTAATGCATTTTTAATGATAGAGAATGATATAACTTCTGTTATTCACTAAGAATAATGGCAGATCTATCAGGTTTGTACAGATAAGAGCTGGGTAAGTTTATCTGAAAGCTTCATAATGGCTCTCATTTAGCTCTAACTGGGGGTGAGGGGATGGAGAGAAGGAGCTGTAGACATCCCATTTACTTTCTGATTCATTGTTTATTTATATGAGTTTTCTTCTACCTTGTAACCAGTTCAGAAGCCTAAACAAAGAGATGAAAATTTGTTTAATAAATATACATTATTGATTCCCTTTAATAATATGCATTTTAAGATATTCTTACAGAAACAGGATGTAAGCACTGAAATGCTCAGACCACACCATAGGGATTTGTACCAGCACTTTGGGGTTATATTACCTAAGATAATGTACAGTAACAATGAAAAATATTTCAATTTGTGCAGGATTCTGATTCCTTATTGCCTTGACATAGTCAATACGGATCTGTCCCCCCCCCCCCCTTCATACAGCTGACTAATGCAAGCCTTGGAGATCAGAATACTGTAGCCAACTATTACTATGATGTTTATAGTTTTACTATGGTGAAGATGATTACTATGATTGTTGTGACCTACAAAGACATTCATTGCACAAGGACTAATTATTTAAGGAACTACCTGACTCTGATTACTTCTGCCTGTCCAAGAACATGTTCCATCACTTAAGCAGGGACATCAGGAGATGACACTGCTCTGGTTTTGTGCCAGGCCTTTGGAGCAACATTTCCTCTGAGTGTTGGATGGCCCCAAACCTGACCACATTTCAGATGCACCTAAGTAGCGGGTCAGAGATTTTGTGCCTGCCTTGATTGTTCTTGACTTTTCCTTGGTTGGATGAGGTCACCTTAGATACAAAATTGCTTATTATTTTTTATATTATCATTATGTTTTTCATTTATCTACTACCTTAAGTTTCCTATTGAGTGGGAGATCATATATATATATAAACAGGAAATAGTATATTCCACAAAACACATCGACAATTTCTCTGTCCATGGTTTGCCTGAATATAAACTATGAATTACAATTTGCCTTTCTATATAAAACAACCAGGCATGGTATGGTATCTGTTTGGATTTCATTCATGTCACTTAATTTAGAAATAGTTATTTTAATATTACATAATGTTCTGCATTAAAACTGCTACTGTTATAATCTCTCTCTCTCTCTCTCTCTCTCTCTCTCTCTCTCCCACTCACACTCTCTCTCACACACACAAAGTTTATAACTTTAGTATAAACAAAATAATTACAATATATAATTTTATACACTGTATAACAATAACAAACATCTGCACTACAATTAAACAGCAGTTACGTACAGCAATGTATAACAATGCAGTAAAACTGAAAGGAGTAATAATTCATTCCACTGAAAATTTCTGCATTTAATATGCCTGGGCAAATAAGAAAGAGTGAACTTGGTGCTGAAAATTATAAGGTGAGAGGATCAAGCATGCCATTCCTCAGGAAGAACTCTTGAAGTACAAATATGAAGATGGGCTTCTTCTAGTAACCTTAACACATTGGCAGTGTGAGATGAAAAGGTTATTAATTTCCCCCACCATAAGATATGTAGGTCTGTTATAAGTAAGTGCTAGTATTTTGAAATGGGCTTTATAAATGTTTAGGGTGATATTAAGAATTGATTTGTGAGTTCTATGTTTCTTGTGGGCTGCGAAGGTGCAGATTCACACCTTAAAGTAGCTATGAGAAATCTCCAGCCTCCTGGTCCATGGGTGCATTTTAAAAGGTGCTGGAGGCCTCTCCCACAATGATTGCCAAAAACTGATGGCATACAGTTAAGTCGTTTTGAATCAGAAAAGCCACAAAAAAAATGCAGATTATACCCCAAATAGACTTAACCCTCTCATTCCTCCACCACCCCATCTCAGATCCTGTTGACAAGCATCATGTATAACTGCACCAACTTATTGTGGCCCGTGTCCCACTCCCAAATTTTAAATGCCATGACTTACCAACGTTTACTTATCACTTTTCTACTGGCAACTTCCACAGTGATCAGTAAAGATCAAGTTTACCTTCCTCACCAAAATGTCCACAAGGTAATAATAGTAATAATAACAATAACAATAATAATATCATCATCATCATCATCATCTCTGAAGAAAGCTAAATACATGCCACTACCATCCTTCACCCCCTCCTACATTCTTCCACCCTTTTTGAGTAAAAGTTCTGTTCTTAATTATTTTTTAAAATTAAAATATCTATCCATCCATTTTGCATCCTCGGTGTATATGGCATACTATATAATCTCATTCTATGTGATGCAAAATTTTATCTAGATTAGAGAACCTAGCTTGCATAGAATAGGGTCAGCCTGCTTGGATAAAAACAGTGGCATAATAGCTAAAATGTGCTCAAAATAACCAGTGCTATTTTACTATGAACAGGAGATATATACATGGCATTGATAGAACTAAGGCTGGTAACTAGCATGTATCTTCTCTATGTTACTAAAGGTGTTGTATGTAAATTTTGATTATAAATGAAGGTGAATATGCATGTCCCAGGATCATGTTGCAGGATCCAATCTGGGTCAGTTACCTAAGCTTTTGGACTCATGCTACAGCCCATTCTCGGGGAACCTCTCTCTAGTAGAGTGTGTCACTTTGTTAGAGACACTCCAGAGGATGGGTGGCAAACCTGCGGCATCACATTGTCATTACGTGACATATCGTTACTTTTTCCTTCGCTAAACTGGGGGTGGGCATGGCCAGTGCATGACAATCCAGCCCACAGGCTATGAGTTTGACACCCCTGATCTAGAGACATAGAGTGTGAATAGTGGCATACTCTGCTAGACAGAAGTTCCCTGAGGAACTTCAAGTCCAAGTCCAGCACAAGTCCAAACGCTTGGAAGATTAAACCTCTGGTCCTAGTGACTGACCCAGATTGGATCCTATAAACCTTGATTGACCAAAGCCAGGATAGGCAGCAGACGTATTCATCTATAATGCCCATCTAGTAAAAACCAGGGATTCTACCGGTTTGGACTGGTTTGGGAGAACCCCTTGCTCCAAAGATCAGCTGGCAGTGAACCGGTTCGCTGTGACGAGCATGTGGGCCCGCCCGCCTGCCCTTGCTCTTTCCTGTGCTTTATTGCCTTTTATCAGAGCACAGCTGATTTGCGCGGCAGAGCGGATGGCCGCGCCTCAGCTGTTTTAGTCACAGGGACTGCAGGAAAAGGTAAGCAAACAACCTTTTTGAAATGCGGAGTGCGTGGGCGGAACAAAGCGCACAATCACCGAACTGGTTGTTATACCGGTGGAATCCCATCCCTGCAGTAAACTAAATTTATTTTCCTTTTTTTTAAAAAAAAACCTCAGACATCATTTTTCCCCCCCTGCTGTTCCTTGCTTATTTTCTGAGTTCAGCATAACACTGCTTTCTGTGAGAGGAATTGTACAGTGGGAAGCATGTAAATAGCTTGCTCTTCTAGAGCATATACCTTACTTGGGGTGGAGGGGCTTAAAGTACTTAAAAGTGATGCAGATTTGTTATGATTAAAAAGTCAGAAAAATAATTCCAGAAATGAGCTAAAAACTTACATTCAAAACAAGAACAGAAGTTTCTAAAGAAACAGAGTAAAGGAGATAGCACTTCAGTTACTTGGGAAAAGATTGCCTTCTTGAACAACAGTTTCTCAGATTCCAGTTGGGCTGTTTGACAATCTTTCTCTGCCTCAAATCAAACATCATTTTGATTTTTTTTGCAGTTTTGCTTTTTTTTTTGCAATCATTTTGCTGCAGTTAAGACAAAAGAAAAGATGTCTCCATCAGAATTTAGGAAGCAATGTCACCCATTATGGCAGGAGGCAGTTCTTGATGAATCTAAGACCTAAATTGTTTTAGAGCTATAAAAATAATGATCCACAATGTGAATTGTACCACAAACAAACTAGTAACCAGCGCAGCCCTTACAGGAATGACTTATTATGGTTCTGAGAGGGAGTATCACTGACATCCTTGCAACTGCCTTCTGGACCCAGAGCATGTGTTTGTGTGTGAATAATGAATACGAAAGTAGTGTCCTGCCATACACTCTGCCCCTTTTGTGATAAGTTATGCATCTAAGAGAGGTGAAGAGCTTGCAATGTGCTTCTTGATCAAAGCAGCCAATCATGCATTCACCTCCATCTGGACTAATTGCATTTCCCAAAGACTTTTAAAATGTGGCCCCAAGTAAAGCACTATTGCAATCCAATCAAGATTAACTCTTGCATGTGTCCCTGCAGTCAATTCTGATTTCATCAAGCATAGAGGAGGCTGATAATCTGTTCAAAGGAAGGACAGGAGATAAGATCTATACACATAATGTATGTTAACTACTTGAGTAATACTTCCAATCAAATCTGGGGCTTCATTTTGCACTTACCAGAAAAGAGAGAAATTTTGAAGAAAGAGCTACCCGCATTTGTTTGTCATTTATCCTGCAATCTGTACGAAAAGCTTTTAAAAGAACATCAGAAATAGACACGACTAGCCACCTGCTGATGTACAGTGACAAATTCCACTGACACAACCATGACCCCCAGTTTGTCAAGATTTAATTAAGGATATAATTAAGTCAGTGGAACAGAACACTAATGAGTGGCTCTCTTTCTTTTTAATATGGGTAATTACACCTAAGAATATAAAGCTAAGCAAGGCTCTAAATATGTCATTAAAATGAAGAATGCAAGTTTCTAGTGTCCCAGTTTTCACAAAGCATTTCCATTTCCAGCCAGCTAGGTTTTGTAGCCATTTCAAGATTAAAATTCATTCAGTTTCTCTGGGAATTTTCCCAAACAGAATCTGAAGTGTATCTTTATCAACTTGTTTCTAACCATAAAGCACATTGTTATTATATGAACAGAACATACAGCGTTTCATTGTTAAAAATGTTGTATATTCTTCATGATTCTAATTTGGTAGATGCCAATATTGATGAGCAATTGTTAGGATTTTAATAATTTTATGATGTTTATATACTTTATTTTCAAGAAAGATAGACACACACCTTCCAGAAAATGTGCTACTATTGCTCTTCTAACCCTCAGCTCTCCTTGGTAAATGGCAGTTGACAGGTGAGGTGAATATTGAAGGTTTCACATAACACTTACGGTTCAGTTTTGATACATTTCAGCCAATATACTACAAAGTGCAACCAGAACTACTTTATCCCAAGGATGTTCACGTTACACTATGGAAACTAATCTAATTTAATAATCACAGTGGTCATTACTATTTTAAAAATTCACATTAGAGGGATTTGAATGTTCAAATAAGGTATGAACTGATTTAACAATTCATCAGATTTTTAGTTCTAATCTGCCCAAACTCATTTTATGGGCATATCAATCCTATGAGATTGATTAGAAATACCAATTTATGTAAAACCTCACAATGGAAGCTGATTCATATTTTACAAATCGGTTGTGTTGTAAGGACATTGACATTTTAGTAGACTTTGATATGGTAGCAAATCTCTTCCAATATACAGTTAAATTCAAAAGAGAATCACAATCAATGATAACTTCATAGAATGTTTACTCTAGCCTGGTTCTTACAAAGAGTGGATGAGAAATCTGCATTTTCTGTATCATCATATCAAGATGACATGGCAGTCTACTCCATCATTGGGGGGAAATTCTTAATACATGGAAAGCTAGTATCTCACACTCACAAAAAAATCAGTCTTAAAGTCTTTTTTCTGAAGTTCAGCTTATTTTAGTATGGAAGAGTATTCAAGTTACATTTACTGCAGGTTTCTGCAGTAGTAAGGCGTTACCATAGACATATGAAAATGGTACCTATATATAATAGCACGGGGAGAGCAATATTTCTTATTTTCACAGGTTTAGTGCAGCAAACTAAACTCAAGCAGTAACTAAATATGGGCTCTAAATTCTAACAAAATTTTTATCTTTGAAATGTCTGTAAATTGAAGTGGGCCAAACAAAGCAATTCTTTGCAGCCCAGAATGGGAATAAAACATGTCCTTGGGCCAATCATAGAGTTGAATAATGAACCACTAGAATAAATTTGGTCTGGCCTTGCATATTAACTCTTATGCCATTCCTCAAATTTGAGAAACCCTTTCCTAGGCCTTATCTGCAAAACAGAGGTATTTTTTACATTTGTCTGGTTGTTGATGGATTTCAGCTGGATGTAAAAACATGAAGGGAACCCCGTGCTATTAATCAAAATTTTGTGCAACTTTTCCAGCTTCTCTCTTTTTCCACTTTCCCGGGGGGGGGGGATAAAAGAAATTATGGGGAAACCCTTCAAAAATTCCATGAATGTCGTTACCCAATGTCTCAATGGAAGGAAATATCTCTGTTTTACATTGCCACTGTAAATGTCTTGAATTATTTCTTGAATTCAGCAAGAAATGCAGGAAGATGAATAAACTGAAGCTCATTCTAGGCATTGAGAGATGCTTGTATGTTGCCAGACTGATAACATGGTATTTCAGTACTGCCCTTCAGTTTAAGGAAGCTAGAGAAAGCTTTAAGATTCATCAGAGCTACTGGACGTGCCGTTAACTTTAATGGCCTTTCACCAATGTTACTTGTCCACAAACGGCTTCACTATTTGAAGAATCACTGCTGAATGATGGACAGCCATATACATCACTTAAATCAATAAACAAAAGAGGAGGGGGCTCGTGAACATATTAATAAGCCTTTGCTAGATTGTTGTAATGTATTATACATAGACTGTGAAAAATGCTCAGAAGCTTCATCTGATGCAGTGTGCAGTGATTAGCTCATTAAATGGGGCAGTGGATACTGTTGCTGTCTTAGCAATAAAGAGATCTACTCTTACAAAATAGGCTACATGGCTGTTGCTATTGTTGTTATTATTCCTTCTCTGACATGAACCAGTCTGCCAATTAAGATCTTCCTTTGCTGCCCTTTTCTAATAACTTCTATGTTTGGAAATTAGAGAAATCCTAGAGAGGACCTTTTCAGGTAGAGAGGATTACACATCTAGACATATTTTCCTTAAACCCACTAATGTGTCGTTATATTTCAAATAGCAGGCACTCTGTTGTGTTCTCAACAGAGCTTTTAAATAGGAGTCCCATCTCTTGACCTGGCTTATGATTAATGTTTCATCAGCAGTCCCTTATTATTGTTTTATTGTTGTTTGCTCTATTGTATAGTATAATATTTTTATGGGGTTATTTTTGGGGGGTGGGGTGGGAGAGTCAACCTGATGTTATTGTGGAGTGAGAACTGTTTGCCAAAATTAAGAATCAAACAAACAAATGCCCAGGGGTCTCAGTTGTAGTTATAATTCCTTAAGCATTCTGGCCCTTTATCATTCTGTTCTGATCAACCTCCTGAAATCCATCAAAGATGACTCTAGGTTTCACCTGATGCTGTAGAATTATGGGAATCTTCGTTCAGTAGAGTGCTTGGTCAAAGAGCAAAGGAGGGTCAATGAAAAATTAATTGAAAGAAAATCTGTAAGGCTTCCTCTACAGGAACGGAAGATGGTTTCCTCCCGTCCCCTTCTCCAATTAGGGAGGATGTCTGTGATATAAACAACTCCTTTGTATTCTCCACAATAGATAAGGTTGATATGAAAGTTGTTTTTTATAGTACTGAGCAACCAGCTTTTCTGCTGAGATTATACTATCCATTCCCAGCTGGTAACTTATATTTCATGACAGCCTTTTATCCATTATCAAAGCAACAAGTAGAAAAGCAAATTTTCCTGATCTCTAATGCTTTCTCTTCAGGTTTCTCTGCAGAGTCAGATGCTGTACCTTCCTGTTAACAAGCCCTCGGATCTCCTTCTGTGCCGCTGTCTTTTCTAAAAATTCTCTCTGGTCTTTGGCTTGCTTGCCTAACCTAAATGCAGCAGAATTCCACAGGAATGGAGAAACATTTGTTTTTACAACTGTATATTATCTAGAAAGAGGGAGTGGGAGAGGGAATAGTAAGAGATCATCCTGCCCCTCCTGAAACTGTGGTGTGTTTTCCCAATGCTTATGGCAGAAAAAGGAATGTACCCTGAAATGGGGTTAGGTAAAATTGTACATAGCAGTATATCTCATCTTATCAGACTTTAATATCTCTTAACAATCGATGTAGAACTGAGCAAACAGAAAATATCCAGAAAACAGAAAAGGCATCGCTCTAAGAGAAGTTGCTGTACTATTGGTTAGATGCTGCAGTGCTAAACTGACAATGCCAAACCTTCCATACTCTTAACTCTGAACAGAAGCATGTTAGTGAACTGATACTTTCAGAAGATATCTGGTTATATTCATTATAGAGCAGCTTCAAGCCGTATGAATTATTCAGTGTTTTTTTTTTTAGTTCAAAAGTACACAACCTGTTTGGATTACCGACTGCATTTGGGGCTTTGATGGGGATATACTCAAAAAGTTACAGGGACCAAGAAAAAAAACCAAGTCTAATTATTTATTTAAATTAAATGAAATTTAGTTTACATTAATTAAGTATATTTAGTATGAGGGTCTTTGCTTAATCATTTTTCACTGTCCCATTAGAAATAAGAGTTCGTGATAACTTTGGAAGGTTGCAATGCATAGGCTGCATTGAACAGGAATTTCAAGTTCTGTATTTTCAATTTACGTTTTGGGAAATATAGGAATGAAGTCGATAGAAAGAAAAACAATGCGCCAAAATTTATCCTCATAAGGTTTTCTTGTGGCATTGCCCCACCCTTGCCTTTTTTTCCTAAGTTGCAATAATGGAATTTCGATTCAACGGCTCTTGTTTCAATTGGGATAATTTACTTTATATATTGGCAGCAGTACTTATTGTGCATTTATACAGTATTTGATCTTCGCTTATTAAAATGTTTTATGTTTTTAGCATGTTTCTGTTTTTAATTTTTTAAATTGGCTTGCAAGTCATTCAGGGAACTCCTGTTATTGGGCAAATTAACAAATGAAAGAAAAGAATAAAACATTTCTGAAGCAACAATTTCCAACTGTTTCAATGTTTGCATTAAGAAGTTTGCTCAATAGCATGTTTCTTGCAACATAAACAACAATTCTCCTGTGGTGGCCAAGCACTCTGCCAATGAAAATCGGCTCCCAAGCTCTGTTTTCAGCTTCTACGGCTTCCTGCAGCCCTTTGTCAGTGAAAATGTAGCTTGGGGGGGGGCACATATGGTCCCCTAGGCTCCATTTTTGGCTTCAACAGCCTCCTGCAGTCCTCTGGGAGCTCCGTTTTTGCTGGCAGAGGCTGCAGGAACCCAAGCTCCTTTTCACTGGCAGATGCTGCAGGCCGGTCCTTCATTGTTTCCAGGGCGGCCCCCCAGGCTGAATCTAAGCACCTCATAGGCTGAATCAGGAGTTTGACACCCTTGATATAGGTCCTGTTAAAGAATTTCACTAGCTTGCAGCCTGACAAATGGCAGATATAACCAGCATAGAGATGCAAGCTATACCAATACGGTACACAAAGCTTCTCACAGTAGAAAGAGGAATTCTAAATTCTATCAAGGGATCCTCTATTGTATCCATCTTGGTTCAATAATCTTGATATAGGATAAATTATGTATCTAATTTCCTAAAGGAAGTCTGATGCAATAATTAAGATACAGGCATCAACTTCTGTGAAGAAGGGAGGTTCTTTCAAGCTTTTGATGAGATTGTAGATGAAGGGTTAGAATAGAATAGAATAACAGAGTTGGAAGGAACCTTGGGGGTCTTCTAGCCCAACCCTCTGCCCAGGCAGGAAACCCTACACCACTTCAGACAAAGGGTTATCCAACCTCTTTATAAAAAACTTCCTGTGTTGTAGCATTCACAACTTCTGGAGGCAAGTTGTTCCACTAATTAATTGTTCTAACTGTCAGGAAATTTCTCCTTAGTTCTAAGTTGCTTCCCTCCTTGATTAGTTTTCACCCATTGCTCCTTGTCCTACCCTCGGTGTTTTGGAGAATAGCTTGACTCCTTCTTCTTTGTGTAAGCCCCTGAGATATTGGAACACTGCTATCATGTCTCCCCTAGTCCTTCTTTTCATTAGACTAGACATACTGAGCTCCTGCAACTGTTCTTCATATGTTGTCATGCAAGCCCACTCCTTTTAAACTTGCATGAAATATTGCTGCAAAAGAGCAGCAATATTTCATAGGGTTACAAAGGGTTACAAAGGTAACCCTTGGTATAGCATCTTACTAATTTGATCTGCACCAGGGATTGTGCTGGATGTTTCCCTGCACAAAGATTCTAAAAAGTTGGCTTCCTGTACACCATGGAAACACAACAATTTTTGAAACTTGCAGAGGCAAACGTTTTGTCGATCCCCTTTCATGCTCATATATCTGCTTTTTGGGATTTTTTTCATTTCTAAAATAGAACACTGATCTCCAAAGAGAAGTCCGTGCAGTACCATGGAATCCATGGTGTGGCCTTTGAGAACCAGAACATTGCTGCCCTGTTTCTCCAACAATACGGCCTCCCCCAATAGGAAGTCCCAGCGTGTTTTATAGGCATGAAATGAAATTAAGCCCCTCCCCCCAAATTAAGGCCTATATTAAAACATGCGAAATGGGGGGGAATGGTGGGGGGGCTTGCCGTTAGGAAGTACTTTTGTTGCACACCTGGATATGGTGCTGCCTGCGTTGACCCCGATACGAAGTGCCCCACCAACGCCGAGGTCAACATCCAAGCTGTCGCCGCCTGCCCACCCAAAGATGCAAGGGGGGGGGGAAATTAAGTCACCCCAAAAAAGATGGCCTAGTTATTTTTTCAGGGCTCAAAAAAAATAAGACCCAGCCTTATTATATGAGAAACACGGTAGGGAAATGTCTGTGCTTCAAGAAGAGCTCACATTTCCTTTATATAAGTTATTCACTGTCAAGTGTCTTTTGATAATAGAAGATGAAAACTGTGCAAAGAGCTATTTAAACTCAGTTACCCACCCAGTCCACAATTTCAAACCAATCTTGATACTCAAGGTTTCAGGCTGTGAACTGTCCAGAGGCCGGATTCAATCTGGGTACATTCTCCTAGTATGTACTCTAAGACTAATCGGTCTCTAATTCTGAATGCATGACATGAGTTTGAAATTTATTTATTTGGTCAATGACCAGCAACCTCAAATGATGAAACGAGTGAAAAAGAAGCAAGAAATACAACTAGGATCAAAAAGGAGAAGCTGATGCAGCCACAGACAAGCAACTACAAAATAAATCAAACAACACTCTGTCCACCCATCCAACTCTAACAAAATCAATACAATGAAAGTATGCAACCCGAATAAATGTTATCTAAAAATTATTGGAAAATAACTAAGCAAAACATTAATAGGAATAAGGTTCCTTAGTTCTTTAGGTGTTTTTTCTTATTAGGAAACAGCACAAAATTTTGCTACTGCACAAGTGGTGGCTGGTTTTGAATCCTGAAGGAGATAGTTTAGGAATTAGAAGAAATTCACTGTATTAGAGTAAATTCACTGAAATTATCAGGATAACTTCCTTAAATTTCGTTGATTATACTGGGTCTACTCTTATATCACTAAGCTTGGATTCTGTGTAGTAAATTGATAGGTAGTTAAATTCATTGGGCTCTGCTCAAATGTTAACCAGAGATACTCCTTGACTTATGCCTGGTCACTTAATGACTGACGGAAAGTAGGATGGACTTCCTCAGAGCTACTTATGACCTGTTTTCTAAGCTAAAAAAGCTACACCCTTCCAATCACATGTCCACATTTTGGGTGCTTATGAACTGACTCACCTTTATGGCCATTTGCAACATCCCATGGCCATGTCACTGGGTTTGCGATGTGTTTGCTGGTTTCCAGCATTTACTTCCACCTTTCTGGCTAAAAAAGACCCATTGGAGAAAATGGATTCACTTAATGACCATGGTGTTTGCTTAACTACCACTACAAAAACATTGAAACATTGGGTCCAGTCATATGATGCCACGACTTATGACCCTAATAACTTATTATCGTAATTCCAATTCTCCATGCTTTCGTTTTAAAACTGTTTCTTAAAAATAGCCATGCTGGAATTGCCTTGAAGGAATGATAGAAACTGATGAAACAAAATGTAGATAATTGCCCCATTACATTATTTATATTTCTCTCTTATACTTTTGTTACCAGAACTATTGTTTCATTATATTGGACTTTTTAAAAAATCCAGAAATATAAACATTTACAAAACAATAACATTTTTTTTCTAGTAACGAGGTTATGCAGGGAGTTATTGCTTAATATTACAAAGGGGACAAAGGAACAGACGGTGGATATCAGAGTGTTAAGATGTATTAGAATTGGTGAGAGTTGTTTCCAAACATGCACGTTTTAATAAGCTTTTAAAGGAGAAAATAAATAAATAAAAGGAATGATACTTCCTATTAACTAATTTCTAGATCAGGATCATTTGTTCAGTCATACTGAAAAACAAGGAAATAAGATCTTACACAGAAGCCACAGTAATTGTCAAAAACACAGAAGGTTGGTTTATTCTTAGAAGTCTAAAATGCTTCTTCCAAGCATTTTGATGCATGCAATGGCTCCTCTTATAAAGCCTTTTCGTTAAAGATTCCTTCTTCCCAGCACAGGGAGCTGTAGGCACAATTGATTCCTAACATTGTTCCTGTTTTCCTTTTGCAAGGCTACCCCTTATCAAGTTATGTATGAATGAACAGAAGGGCCTTTCATTTCTCCCCCCCTGCCCCACTCCCCCTCATGCAAACTTGCCTTGGTGTTTCAAAAGGAATGACTAAAATAGCATCAACAAAAATCCAGCCCTACAGCCTGCCAACCTGCACACGTCCACATCCTTAAGGCATGTGAAAGGTTGAAGAGCTCAGCGAAAATTTTTATGTACGGGAGCCAGCCCAAGGAAAACTCACACGGCATAACCAATTGTGGACAGAGTATCATCTATCAGCAGACAAATGCAGGATCTCCAGAATGTCTCTCCTCAAATGAAATAATATATCTTTGAAAGCCAATGCCTGTTTTAGGCCCGTGGCCCATATATCAAGCCTGAGAGGCTTGTGGATACGCTCTGCGGCCATTAACCTTCCACCTGTTTCCCCTTGTCCTTCAGGAGGAGACCCTGCCCTTGATTTTACTCCCTTCCCTTGTTCATCTTCCAACAGAGTGCAAATGTAAAGCAAAGGGCCTGCGAAATAATTCAAAGGCAATGGACCAGGGACATGGTTACAAATCTCTGCCACTGGCACTGTGACTTATGCAGGCAGTTTGTCACACGTGAGCCAGGTGACCTCAATGACATAACAGAGAAAAATATGGCCAGAGATCAAAAAAGGAGACACGGACGGAGCGCTGTAGCTAACTTTGGGAGGGGGCGGTGGTGTTTTGCAAAGTGATATTAAACCATATATGAATTGTCCCCTTTTCTGAAAACTTCCCCTTCCCTCCCTCCCTCCCTCCCTTGATAAGGGAAGCAAAAGTGCCCTTAACCGCAGATATTTTTCTATTTGGAGAGGGAGAAAATGACTTGTCCAAATATTTAGAGTGAGTCTCTCCCTCCCTCCACAATCCAATCTCATATCCCTGCAACAATTTACAAGTAGAAATCTTGTTTACACTACTTCTTAACATCTTCATATTCTTACAACAAAGATCATTACCTGAGGAACATACATATATGTATAATAGACAGCGTTATAGAGCTCTGTGTGTGTGTGTGTGTGTGTGTTTATACAGTAACAGCCTACTGCTGTTGCTAATAGCCTCTCTGGAGCAGCCTGGGTCCTACAATATTAAATCTCAATGTAATGGACCTGCCTATAGTTCTAACCCAGAGGATCTGAAATACAGCCAGCAGTTTTTACTATATAGAATATAAGAGTAAGAAGGAAGGGGAATGTTGGCCTTATGAAGTCTATGCATATAAAGGTAGTCCTTGACTTATGACCACAATGGAGCCTGCCCATCAGAGTAGTGAGTTGTGATGGTCGTAAAACAGGACACCCATATGATCTATCCATTTTTTGCGGCAGTCGTTAAGTGAACCCTGGGGTCATTGGGCCAATTTTGCTAAAAATTGGAAGTAAATGCTGGTTTCAGGCAAAAACATCATAAAACGTGGCCACATAATCACCGGACATTGTAAATGGCTCTAACTGTGGGCCAATTCAAGAGACCATACTGGGAAACAGCTATTGGAACCAATTTGTAAGAAGGTCTGTCATAACTTTGAATGTGGCTTAGCAACCAGTCATAAATCTAGGACCACCTGTACACAGTTTTATGAATATGTGCTAGGTGCAGCTCTGTTTCTCAAGATGTTTCTCATTATGAGCCATGGTGGTGCAATGGTTAGCATGTAGTACTGCAATGGTTACTTCTGCCTGCAATTTGGCAGTTCGAGTCTCACCAGGCCCAAGGTTGAATCAGCCTTGTATCCTTCCGAGATGGGTAAAATGAGGACCCAGATATGCGGAATCTGTAAACCACTTAGAGAGGGCTGTAAAAGCACTGTGAAGTGGCATATAATATAAGTCTAAGTGCTATTGCTATTTGGAGATTTGTATTTCTAGAGACCAGGAGGTGTAACCACACAAAAACTAAGCCTGATGGTGGTTTGAAAAAGTAGTGCCACCATAGCTGCTCCAAGAGGCAGAGAAAAGGGATAGCTCTCAGAGAACAGTAAGAAAAATACTTGCACACACCCCACTCATGACAAATAGGGAAGTGTAGTGTAATGCTAAGGTACTGGATTAGGACTAGAGAAACCCCTGTTCTACTCCTTCTTTAGTCACAGAAGCTAGCTGGATGATTTTAGAGCAGTCACTCTGTTAGCCCTGAACTGGGAGATAGAAATAACAACCCTCTCTGGACTAGTATGTTAGATAATCCATCATTTTCAGTGTAGTGGCCTTCATTTTGCAGTGGATTGATTCAAGCTGATAACAACAACACACATACAGATATATTCATACACACACACAAATGTTCAAAATGTGCCATGAACCAGATTTCTTTCCTTTTTCTGTTTTATAAAATGTAAGTCTACCTATAGTGTGGTAGGCAGTACAGGAGCCACTTAGAAAATTCGTCCTAAAATTGTTTGATTTTTGATTAGCGACATACTTTATTAATCTGTTTAGGAAAAGAAAAATAGGTGACTGTTGCTTTCAATTTTAAAATTATAATTACAAATACAGAATAGTGAATCTTTTGTTACAAATATGATGCAGCTAGTCTGATGAAGAAGGAAAGAGTTGAATAATAAATTAACAATGCAGTTTGCCATTAGCATTTTTCTATGGAAATTTAAGTATATAAGTAAATATAAAATTATGGGGTTCAAGGTAACCTCTGACCTTGGTTGCTTTCTTGCAGACATTTTATTGCCCAACTAGATAACATCATCAGTGCTACGTCAATACGTAATTTTAAAATTAAATATACAGAGCTGCAAAATAGGCATACAGATTCTCTCTGTGTATATGTGTTTGTATCTTGGCAAATGACAAGATAACCATAATTATGAAATATTTTGAATTATGAATCAGTATGATCTTATTTACAAAATGTTCTCAACCTTATAAATCTCTCAGTGTTTGTGTGTCTGTGTACATACACACACACACACATATAAATATCCACATGCATTCTTAAGTTAAAGGCATTTCAAGGAATATTTTACAAATGGATTTGCAGACAAGAGAAATTATATTCATTCCCCTGAAAGACTTAACCTGCAACAAAATCCTCTTTTATACATGTATGCCTAGCAAAGTTATGGCCCTAAATTTCAGGAAATGGTTATCTAGAAGAGAACAAGGCTTAATCAAAATTAATTTCTATTTTCAATTCAACAATTCAAATTGTACAATATATGAAATTTCCCAGCTGTTTTGTACATCAAAGATTTCTCTGCTGGATGTAGTTGAAAGGAAAGTTCTTATACAACCTTCCTTCACCCCTGCTGTGACTTCAATGGCTTGTCTGGTATGGACATTTATTTTTTTCTTTTTCATAAATTATTATCTGCCATTATGATACCAGATATGGTAATGATAAAATTTACATTCTAAATGTAAATGTTATTGCAGTTCCTTCTCAGACATTCAAGTTCTTTAAAATTTAGTGAAAGTCCAAGTAGATTAGATATCAGAGAAATAAAATGGCCATTGTTTTCTTTTAAACGGTGCATCGCCAGTTGGAAAATGGGTCTGTGGCATTGCCAAAATTGTTTGATTCTCTATTTTAATTTGCTCTTTCACAAAATCAAATGTTAGGAAATGTGTACTAAGCTATACTTATATATTTTCTCTAATGGAACAAACAGAAGTTCCAGAAGTTAGAAGAAATTATATAAGGAATATGCCAATTATTCGAATGTTCCTTTAGGCCTTTCTAAATTGTAGATTTTTTAAAAAGATAAATATTAATGTGATAAAAGACTACATCTTGTCTAATAAGGCAAACTTACCTATTACTGTTATTATAGGTCATTTTACAATTTTATTTTACAGATCATGCTACTCTAAATTCTACAGGTCTACAGTTAAAAAAAAGACAAAAACTCAAGTTAGGTGTAAATGATCTGGCAGATAACAAAAAGTAACACTTTCTGACATGCCTAATTCTGTCAGTAAAAGTGCTTTCAGTGTTGAACGTGCTTATTCTGTTATTAACTCAGTTAAACAGAAGAGATCAACCCCCTCCTTTCTCTCTTGATGCAGGGGCTCATCCAGAAAAACAGTTTTAGAACAGCGAAAGTCCTTGATTCTGGAATTAATTCATAGAATCTTAAATGACAGAGGATTTGTCTCATTGCTGTAGCGGTAGACACTTTAGATGACAATTTACCTAAATGCATTTAACTTCAAAAAAAGGTAAACTGGTCCTACTGCCATTTTGGGCCACCACATTTATTCTCCTAATGGAGTCATCCGCCTGTCTCAAAATAACAGGGTTAATGGACCAACATCAAGAGGTTGTCTGAGGGAGATTCATACACCCAGTTGAATTTTCCATTTCCCAATATCATAATCATTCATACCCTGGTCACTGAATCACTGCAGTTGTTAAATTAGTAACACCATTGTTAAGTGAAACTGGCATCCCCATTGACTTTGCCTGACAGAATGTGGCAAAAGGTGATCCACATGAGCTCAGGATACTGCAACTGTCATAAATGTGAACCCGATGTCAAGCATCCGAATACAAATCATGTGACCATGGGATGCTGCAACAATCATAAGTGTGAAAAATGATCACAAGTTACTTTTTTTCAGTGCCATTGTAACTTCAAGTGGTCATTAAGTGAACTGTTGTAAGTTGAGAACTATCTATATTGCAGTCTATGCATCTTAAAGTGTGAAACATTGGCCTATGACATTGGTTCTCAACTTTTTCTTCACCACCGACCTCTTTAAATACCTTTTGTGGCCACAGCCCATGGACCCCCAAGACCCCCAAGACTTAAATCATAACATGTCTTCAAATGTCACATGGACCCCCTGTGACATCTACCCCCCAGGTGTCAGTGGACCACAGGTTCAGAATCACTGGTCTATGATAAATTGGGCTAGGCACAGGTGTCAAACTCAAGGTCTGTGGGCTGGATCTGGCAGTCAAAACTGGTATGCTTTATACTATTTCTCATTATACTATTCGTTCAGCTACACTTGAAATAAGAGTACAATCACAGTGGGAGCTAAGGATGGCTCCAGCTTAAAACTTAAGTTACTCTTAAGGAATCATAATAAATTTAATAAAATAATAAAAACATTTTTAAAAAAGGAAATTAAATACTATTCCAAAAGTTGTTGAGAATGACAATTGCAGAGGGTCATCTGATTCTGTATAATAATATGCCAAGGTTGTTGGAAGAATATGATTGTCACATATTACATATACAAGATTATTGGAAACTTGTTTTGATTTTGCCAGTTTGGAAAGAGTCAAGTTTCAGTACAAACATAATATTAATTCACTGAAAATCATTTGCCTTGCTCTCCCATTTACCACCAAAAATTTATTTTGCCATTCCTCCAGTTAAGTTAACAACCACGTCCGGACATGACTTCTAGGTTTGCTGAAGCTATGGTTCGAAGTGAGTTTTTAAATAATAGTTAAGGGAGACAGTTTGTGTTAATCATTCCTTGTGTCAGTACATACGTAGTTCAGAAGGAAGAAGGAGGAAGGGAAGGAGAAAGAGAAAGAGAAGAAAAAAAAATTGATCTGTCAATGAGGGGAGAAAAGAGGCGACATTCTCCAAGATCAATGTGTGATTTGCACGCCCTGATTTAAAATAAGCCAGATTAATGACTGCATTACACAACATTCACACACTGCAAAAAGATATCCTTTCAATCTATGCTTTCCATTATCTAAGTCGTGTGTTTATTTTTTCTGTTCTTACTACAAATGAAAATAGAAAGTGAAGGAGGGAAACTGCCCATCTAATGGAAATCATTTAATGAAACCATCGTTTACTGTCAACAATACACTCTGAGATTATGTCTATCATTATGAAGATTTCTGGAAACCTGAACAATCTTTCAAAAGGATAATGTGGCAGATAAATGTACTCTGAAGTTCACTTTCTTCCGACAAAAAGCATTTCTTGTAGCAAACATTACTAAATGATAGACATTAATCTATCTGGCTTAGAATGCTTCCACAAAACCAATAAACATAAATGCCCTTTTAATAAAAGAAAATACAGCAAATTCTTATTTTCATGGCATTATAATTTCTACCCATATTTGAGCTTTGTAACGATAGATGAATGTTAGATCAAAATATCTATTGTGTACAGGTAGTCCTCAACTTACAACAGTTTATTTAGTGACTGTTCAAAATTACATCAGTACTGAAAAGATTACATCAGCACTGATGACTATTTTTCACACTTATGACCATTGCAGCATCTCTATGGTCACATGATCAAAATTCAGTTGCTTGGCAACTGACTCATATTTATGACAGTTGCAGTATCCCAGGGACATGTGATCAACTTTTGCAACCTTCTGACAAGCAAAATCAATGGAGAAGCCAGATTCACTGAACAAACCATGTTACTAACTTAACAACTGCAGTGATTCACTTAATAAATGTGGCAAGAAAAATCATAAAATGGGGCAAAACTCACTTTAACAAATTTATCACTTACCAACATCAATGTTGGGCTTCAATTCTGGTGATAAGTTGAGGACTACTTGCATATCAAAGTGATTGTAATTGCTTGGCGTTTATCTTTTATCATATGATTAGTATTTTAAATCTTTTTTTTTAAATTAAAGTTTATATATTCTGTGTATAAACAGAATCACATAAAATGAGAATTATAACTCAATTTTCCAAATGAAATAAAAACTGTGCCTAACATATATAGTAACATTTATTGTAAATTATATGGTATCTCTTTTAAAAATAAAACACTTATAGATAGGGAAAATTATGCCAGAATAATTTTGAGAATGTTTTGTGCATTTTCTCCAGAGCTAAATACAACAATGAGTTTCTGAGAATGATGTGATGTGGTGGAGGGGGGAAAAAAGAACTTTACAAGAACGTACACAAACTGTATTGATTTCTCAATACAAATTTTTTATTCCGTTGTGACTGAACAAGATAGATTTTTTTTTTTTTTACCATAGTCAACATTTAAATCAAAATCTTTTTTAACCTTTCTGCTTTTAAACGATATGCCTCTGTGGGCTTGCTAAGTCTTCCCCTGTTGCTAAATTTTCCGTATGTTCACACCTCCCCAACTAAAATCACCTAAAAAAAAAATGTTGAAATTTAGATGGATTATTCGGTTTCCTAAAAATTTTGGGAGCAGAGCTCTGAACGAACACACAGGTAAACTTGACAAAGTATATTTATTATATGCTAATGAAATCTAAGCTGCCAATGCACTTCATTATGATTTGCTGAGGCCGCTCCAATGACACAATTACTTCCTCAGAACGGCTCTGCACCCTCAGAAAGAAATATAAACCCCTTTGAGATATGATTCTCTCCCCCCACTGCCCTTCCCCCACCCTCACATTCCTTCCCATGCACAAACAATTTCCGTTGGGAACAGGGCCATGTAATATTGACAGTGACAACAAATTGTATAGCCTGGTGAACATCTGTTTCCCGGCTGCCTCACTGATACTGCAGGTTGGTTACTGAGGAGTGACTTTGTCTTCACAAATTGTCCAGCTACAAAGGAACTGGAAACTGCTGGTACAGAAGAGACTGGTTTTATTATTGGAACACAGGAAAGCTTTATCAGTGTGCTGGGATGTTCTGTATCTTTCTCAAAGACTATGAGCTGGGGTTATATTAAGCATGTTCGCCTACTGGAAGATTCCTTCTTAGTGGAAGGATGGAAAAAAACAGCTCCTTGTAACATCCATCCATCCTTGAACGGAGCTGGATACAAATATGGCCCAAATCTTATTTTACATTGGTTATCATACCATCTAATTTTTACAATGGCAAAAATTGTAAGAAAAGCTCAAGATGCGATGGAGACTCAGGGTATACCGATAGTCCTCGACTTTCAGCAGTTCATTTAGTGCCCGTTCAAAGGGAAAGCGGCACTGAAAAAGGTGACTCATGATCATTTTTCATGCTTTTGACCATTGCGACATCCCCATGGTCATGTGATTTACATGCAGATGCTTGACAACAGGTTCAGATTTATGACGGTTGCAGTGCCCCGGGGTCATGTGACCATCCTTTGCAACATTCTGACAAGCAAAGTCCATGGGGAAACCAGATTCACTTAACAACCATGTTACTAATTTAAGAACTGCAGTGATTCACTTAACAGATGTGGGAAGAAGCATCGTAAAATGAGACAAAAACTCACTGAACAAATTTCTTACTTAGCAACAATTATGGTCATAAGTCAAGAACTACCTGTATTCCAATCCATCTTTACCATATCACATAATGCAATCTGAAGACAATAGCAATGTGGCTACAAACGTATTATTGTGACACAACATGTGACAATTACACAAGAATCTGACAAGACCAAATGGGAAGGAGCTTTTTGCTATATTGTATTATGATTTTTGCAACCAATCCTTCTACTATTTAAAACTACTAACCTTCGGCACTCAAAAAGTGCAACATCAAGATGAAATATCCCTATAAATTTTAGAAGACCCTTCCAAGCCAGCAAATCAACAATGCAGCAGCCACAGAATGAAGATGGATGTTGCCATCTCATCCAATGACACTCCCGGAGGCTGATATTTCCTCTGTTTAGCAAACAGGCCTGTTAAGGAATTTCCTTGGCAAACGGACAACATGGAAACATCCTTCAACCCCACAGAACTCATGAGCCAGCTAAAACCATTTCCTATGCTATGGCAACAATATCTGCGTAAGGTTAAACAAGACATTTCATGCTATCCCTTACTCAGGCCACCGTATCTATTTCTGGATATCTTCTTTTGTTCAACCTTTGCTAATAATAGTGACCTAGCTTAGGTGGTATTTATAGCCTTTAAAGACTCATTGCCTGCCTTTTCAGAACACTTTATTCATGCATATTTCCTTTGTTTATTGTTACCTCAATGCTTTTTTAAAATCATCATTAAGATGTTTCTGATCAAAGATTTTTATTTAGCAACTCATTTTCACAGAGAGCTTCCCATACTCCAACGAGCAAGCAAACCAGATTTGGTCAAAGCCTTTAACTTCACTCATGGGTAGACACATCCTATGCATGTTTTGTTAGAATATCCCCTGTGAACTGAGAAAAAAAAAAAGTGGATATCACTTTCATGTCAAGGAAGAGAGCTTTCTGTTTCTTGCCAGTTGCTGAAAGCAGAACTAAAACTTGCGGAAACAAGGAAAGAGCTTTGCTAAAAGCTTTTTGTCCATCTCGCCAACTTTTTAAAAATAATCCTTCCAGATTATTTTCATAAATGCTGTTATTTGCTACATTACCCTGTTTGATTTCTATTTTACTGACACAATCTTAAATGGTGGCATGGCAAAAAGAAGTCGACAAAGCAGTCAAGGTCCTAAGCAATTCACTCTAAGTCAGGGTTTCCTAACCTTGGAAATTTTAGAATCAAGATCACATGTAGTGTTAGTAGAAATTTATAATGCCTTGCTAAGACCATACTTGGAATATTGCATCCAATTTTGGTTGATATAACATAAAAAGATGTTGAGATTCTAGAAAGGGTGCAGAGAAGAGCAACAAAGTTGATTAGGGAACTGGAGCGTAAAACATAGGAGGAAGGGTTGCAGAAATTGGGTATTTCTAGTTCAATGAAAAGAAGGGCTAGGGGTTATATGGTAGCAGTGTTCCAATATCTGTGGGGCTGCCACAAAGAAGGGGTCAAGCTATTCTCCAAAGCTCCTGAAGGCAGGACAAGAAGCAATGGATGGAAACTAATCAAGGAAAGAAGCAACCTAGATCAAAAGAGAAATTTCCTGATAGTTAGAACAATTAAACAATGGAAGGCCTCGCCTTCAGAAATTGTGGAGGTTTTTAAGAAGAGATTGGACAACCATTTGTCTGAAATGGCATAAGATCTTCTGTTTGAGCAAGGGATGGGACTAGAAGACATCCAAAATCCCTTCCAAATCTGTTATTCTCTTAAAGTTGGTAAATCTTGCTCTAAGTCCTTAAAAACTTGGTTGAGTCATAAATGTACTATTCTGCAGTCTATATCCCATGATTACATTCACACTTTACCTTATACTGGAAAAATACAAGCTCGGTGTGATGCATAAATCAAATCAACATCATAAATGTGACTCTGAGGTTAGGATTACTGTCCATACACCACAGGGATAATCATTCTGCTATTAAACCGAATGAGAAGTCCTACCTACCTCATTTTGGCAGACAGGTTAATATGTATTTATTATCACTGAATCCCATTTGCAGGTTGCCTGGGGAACAATAATGGCTGAAGCTGCCCCTAAAAGAAACCTAAAATTTGTACTTCTACCAACTTACAAAGCTGGTCTTTTGTAAAAATAATTCAAAAGACAGAAGGACTTGGGCTACTAATTGGTCCATTTAATACGGGCAAAATGCTAAAACAACAACAACAACAAAACCCTACCACCTCAGCAAGGACTAAGTATTGTTAGTCTTAAATATGCTATTGGTAGAAATGTGTAAGTAGATATTCTGGCAGCATCTAGCTGACCATGACTAAACTTAAAAATAAGCAGGATAGACCCTGAGCAATATTTGGATGGGTGACTGCCTGGGCTACTAAGAAATTAAAAAATTCCCAAAAGAAGCCACTGTCTTATACCATTGTCCAGAATTCAATCATTTGCTAATCAAGTTCTGTCCAAGGGTATACAAAACAAATATTCTAGAAAATTTAATTCAGATTTTATTTAATACCACATCCGAATTTATTATTTCATTGTTCATAGTGTATAGAAGAGAGAGATTGATTCCTCGCTTTGCAGTTTGGCCATAATTGGCCCAGACAGCTCATACAAAGAGAACATGGCTATGTACAGGTAGCCGTTGACTTACAACAGTTTCATTTAGTGACCGTTCAAAGTTACAGTGGCATTGAAAAAAGTAACTTAGGACCATTTTTCACACTATTGACCGTTGCAGCATCCCATGGTCACATGATTTACATTTAGAAACTTGACAACTGACACACATTTATGATGGTTGTGGCATCCCAGAGTCACCCTTTTGCTATTTTCTGATAAGCAATGTCAGTGGGGAAACCAGATTCACTTAAGAACCGTGTCACTAATTTAAGAACTGCAGTAGTTCGCTTAACAAATCTGGTGAGAAAAGTCACAAACTGGGGAAAAACTCTCTTAACAAATTTCTCACTTAGCAACACAAATTTTGGGCTCAATTGTGATCGTAAGTTGAGGACTACCTGTAATTTGAAAAGTGCCTGAATCTTGTTATTGTCATTACCAATTAAAGGAAAAACTTGTGAAATCCCTCTCTGCCTCTTCAGGCCTGATTGCACAGTACTATGGCTATCATTATCTCCTCATTAGTTGAGGTGGGATATACAGTGTGGTATTCAGGGACACCATTATAGTTACACACACACCCCAAAGCACCTTCCAGATTTTAATATTTTTAAAAAATTGATTTAATTAAAAAGCAGGGATGCACAATCTCCTCATAAAGGGATTTTTTTTGACTGGCCATACCCATCGTAGAAGTCATTTTGTGAATATGAAAATTCTTTCCATGACAATTAATTATTGTTGGGCCCTAAATATTCCAAATCTGCTCATTAATCTAAAAAAAGTAGCTTTCCTAAAATTAAGGAAGGAAACTGAAGGTCTATCTGGAACAGCAGCGTCAAAATTTTCCATGGCATTTAACATTTCCATAAAAGAAGATAGTGTTTCAAGAAAAACCTCTTACAAAGTTTATTACGTTGGTTAACATAAATAGATGGGGAAACCAGTGGAAAATAATAGCACAGAAAGGTGTGAGATTTAGGAATGTCCTCAAGATGTGGTTTGGGAGTACATGGTACCATAATCATGGTTCAACTAAGCAAATTTGGCCAGTGATCTCTCTCTAGATCATGTATGTGCTGCTTTGAATTTAATTAATGACTGGGAATAAAAAATCAACAAGGGAGCATTCTCTTAAAAAATGTTCCCACTTGGAAAATTTGGATTCAGGATATCTTCTATGCCCATTTCCAAATTAAAGGTAAAGACATGCTCACAGGGTCTTGTTCCTAAGCCCGATGATGAAACATGTATTGCAATGTCACCATGCAAGACCTGCCTTTTCCATACTTATGTCAAGGTGTCACATATTGGTACATATGGGGCAGAGTTTCTCTCTCAACCTAGTACTGCACACTTAGGTACTTGCTCCTGTGAAGACACCTATGGTGTTTGAGAGGATTAACATAATGCACGACAGCATTGAGTACATTATACAAAGAATGTACTGTACTTCATTCACATCCTGATGCAGTTGATGCAAATTAAATCATCTGCATTATTTGTTTGATGAAGTCACAATGAATGCATGTGACATTATGGTTTCTATCCAATGTATATAGAAAAAATTGAATACTCCATCCTTGCTATTTTCCATCAATATTTGGACCCTACTTCTTGAATATTTCTTCACGAATTGTGTCTATAACTTTAATCAACTCTAACATTCCTTCATATAAAATTTAAAGATTATCTGCAAACTTTCCAAGTGCATAGAAGGCTAATAAGAGGAAAAAATATAGCTGTACTTCCTAATGTGTTAATTTATTATCATACAGGGACTTCTGATTATGCAAAACTTCAGAGATATATTCCAAAAGGATGTGACACAGATAGGCCCTATAGTTTTGATAAACATACATTAGGAATTTCTGGGTTAGATGACTACAAATGTTTTGGGAAGGTTTTCTTAAAAATAGTTTTTAAAAAATTAGCTAAATCAAAATTGAATGGGTAAATTATGTGCATTGGATATTCTAATTGTAATCTGCTTCTACATTGTGTCTTTTCTGCCAAAGGAATATGCATGTCAATAATTATCCTATACTCCAGGGAAATGGAGAGGATCTTCTGTAGTGGCAATCTCAGTTACAAAATACTATTTCCAAAAAATCTCTTTGCAGTGCTGGGTCTTTATATTTTCCACAGCTTTAATGTAGTATTTTAAGTTTTCAGTTTAACCTGGTTTTTAACATCTTGCTTTATTTTCCCATATGCTTCCATTCGAATTATTCAACTGCACATTATATATACAGTATATACACATATAGAAAATCTTGTTAAGCTCTTTTGAGGTAGCAAAAATAAATATAGTAAATAAAATAAATATGCAAACAAAATGTGACACATAAACTCTTGGGACAGAGAATGTTATAAATTTTAGGAAAAAATGAAAGTTAGCCTCTTGTCAATAGGCAACAGTGTACTAAAGATGATGCGACAAAAGTAAACCTCTGAATTTAACCACAGCACTATTTTCCATGAATAAAAACATTTTCCTACTCCTAATCCCATTGTCCTTTTCCCCATCATCAATGGATTGCAATCCTGTTTTCCCATTTCCTTACAGCTATCTTCTTTAAAACAACCCATCGTTTCATCCTACATTCTTTCTTCTACTGGTCAGAAAAACATAGTAATGATTTTTGTTCTGATTCTTCTCTTCAGTTTACTCACCATTCATTAGACTGCTACTCCAGAATATGGATTTTTGTTGGGCTTCAGCAATCAGTCCAGAGACCTGTTTTTGCACCATTTCTTAAAAGACTCTGGAGTTGCTACAAGCTAACAGGATGTGTTTATATATCAAACACATATATAATATTGCACATCTGGATCCCTCAAAGTACAATATAATTTTCAGTAATTCTCCTAACAATTCTTTTTTTTCTAGAGTGTCCTGCTCAGTGAATCTTACTGATAGTAGAAGAATACTGCAAGTAGAAGAATAACTCTTATTTCATAATACATCTGATCACAGAACTAGGCTTAGTGTTAGACATTTGTTACTTTATGTAACATGTGCATGTAGTCTATTTTGCAGTATAGTTGAATGTTCATGGAAAACCCATTTCCCCCCTGGTTTTATGACTCATTGACACAAAGGATTGGCTTAAAGGATTGATTAATAGGAACGGGAACCTGGAAAGTCTCCGAATAATTTGGACTCCAACTTCTGGAAGCCCAAGTCGGGTTGGCCAGTGAAGCTCTAGCAACATCTGGAGACCATAAGTTTTTCATTCTAGTTCATACTTTTAATCTTTTCTTTCCGGAGTCGTACACTAGGACCTATACATATTTTTCTCCCAATGTTGCTTCCAAAATATTTTAGAAGGGTCTTTTTTGTCTGTTTCTCTATCAATAACTCTCTCTTTCTATCTTCCAAGAAACAAGCCAATGGGCAATCGGGCAACAAAGGGATGGCTTTTTGAATTCATTGCTGCAACTGTTCTGGTCTATATCCACTAATGCTGTTATTCAACAGTAGCCTATAATCATAACTAAGTTAGCCAGGCAAGATCTCAGAATCCCCCCCCCGCCCCCCAGATTTCTTAGCTTTAGAAAAAAAATCTTGACTTAAACATCCAATTCAGCTTTTCCACAGATAATTAGTGAGATCAAAATAGTCATATTTTGAAATGTCTCTCTTAACAGCTTTTTCCTCAATGAACAATACACAAATATAAGTTGTATTAATCAAATGCTAACCACATTTTCTTATACCAAAACTCTTGTTTTGTTTGTTCATTTATTTGTCCAATTTTGGTATCACCCACCTCACTCTCAGAGTGACCACATCCCATGAAAGAATTGCATGACATACCTTAAGTTCTCTGAAGAATATGCTACTCCTAGCCCATTCCACAATTGAGAAGAGGGTTTGGTCAGCCATTTTGCACATAAGCCCAAAAGTGTTGAGCTTTTCATGCTTGCTTCTGTTGGCCTGTTCTTGTTGCAAGTAGGCCATAATCTTAGCTTGGACTTGTGGCTCATCTGGCTCACACTTCAAGAGTTCCAAAATCAGATGAGGAATACTTGCTGGTGAGTTGGTCTGATGGTAACCATCCATGTAAGAGTAGCCCATTATTGACTCTGGAGAGCTAGTATAAGGATCAGGGTACTCAGACTTGATAGCACGGCTTGGAAAGTGACTGTAGCTCTGATAACCTTGTAGGCTACCATGTGGCGGCATTGTCATGCTAATTGGAGAGGTTACAAAAGGACTTCGGTCATAGTCTGTGGGAGGCAAGGCTGTATGGTTCAGAGGTAGGCCCTTGGAGGCAGAATGGATGTTCTGGATTGCAGAAGATATTGTGAGATCAGTGGGCATTGCTTGAATCACCTGAGTCATGGCTTCTAATTTGAGTCCATTTGCTCGGATGAGAGCTTTTTTCTGCTGCTTCAGTGCCCTGTCCCTCTTGTACATGGGTCCAAATTTGTTCCGACCTCCACGCATTCGGTCAGCTCTCACGGCTGTTGAATGTACGATGAAAAAAAAGTTATAGGTATCACATTGTAGACTTGATACGAATACAAATACTGATAAGAATCTCCTCATTTTTAGTCCTTGATCAACCTGTAGCACAAGTTTATGTCAAGTATAGTTGTTTTAAGGGCTTTTATTTTATTTTAGTGTTTTGTGGTGACACAGTGTTTAAAATACAGTACTCCTGCCTACTGCCAGGAGTTCAATCTTGATCAGCTCAAGGTTGACTCAGCCTTCCATCCTTCCAAGGTTGGTAAAATGAGGACCTAGACTGTTGGCACAATATGCTGCCTCTGTTAAACCACTCAGAAAGTGCTGTAAGGCATTACTAAGTGGCATGTTAGTCTAAGTGCTATTATTATTGCTATTTATTATGTCACTTTTTATGAACCACCTGAGAAGGTCTAACATTGTGAATAAACATATTGTATTAATTTTCAAGCATTTACTACTTTCTTGTTACATCGCTGTGAGAAAGCATACTGGTGAATAATCTAAAAAAGCATAATTCAAGCTTAGTGTATTAAATTTTCTAGTAAATCTAACAGGAGAGGGCTAATACATTCTTCTGCTAAGTACAAAGGACTCAAAATTGCATTTGGGAGTAGTGCAAGACCGTTTAATAACAGCTTTTCAAAATGCTTATCATTTATTTTTTCCAATGTTTATACTCTTTGGACTTAACCCTTTGAGTAGATGTTATTTAAAGGCTTGCAATGCTCTTCCCATTGGCCCTTACTCTGAAAAGAGGAAGCTCGCCAATTTTGGAGAGAGGTAATAAATTGTACTATTGTTATTTCCTAAAGTTGACTGCCTATTATAAAGAGCAAAGTGTCACCCAGATCAAAAATAAAAGGATTTTGCAACTTCTAATGCCATTCAAATCGTACCAGAATTAGGGTTGTGGAGAAAAATTGTTGGTCTGGGTTACAGTACTATGTTGATAGAACATGTCTTGTAAGCAGCAATATTTTACCAAGACTATCCTTCCCAAAGGTATTCAGACAATAAGAAGGGCCTTTGACAGCTTGGTGACATGCTGAGATAGCTGGAGGTTACGTTACTAAGCTTTTATCTTATAGATTAGCATGCCATTAAAAATGTATTAGAAATCCTAGGTATACAGAGACCTATAAAACTATCATGTTAACAATTAATGATTTGAACCCAAAATGTAATTTATGAACTAGAATGCAAGAACATGTATCATAATCAAGGAAACATGCGTATAAAGATTAAAAACATTTATAGCTGAAAGCAGGAGTTCCTTCCCATTCTGCTGATAACAAAGGGGAAGTCTGCTCATATGGGAGAATATTGCTAAGTAATTTTTAATAAATAAATAAATAAGAAAACAAATATCGGTCAGAAACACACCCACTCTTATTTTCCTGCTGGCAAAGAAAAGGTAAGTAGAAATGCCTAACAAATTATAGTTAAATAGCTTTATCTACTCTACTCAACAATGCCACATTCCGGCATTAATTTTTGATTGCTATTTTTTTTTAAAGGAAAGAGGTGAATTCAGCCTCCTCCGATTATGGATTTTTTCCAACATATAAGAGGCATGTAGCACATTCAAACACCTCTTTTTTAATTAAAGCATTAAAGATCTCTGTGGAACATTTGGTATGTTTCACCTCTGTATACATCATTGAACAATTTCTGAAAGATTAGGGCTATATGTAAATGATAAATGGGATTTTTCATTGTATTTACAAAAGAATAAAAGAAAATATTTGTAGAGAGGTTCTTGGTGCTCTCGGAGCTTGGCTGTTTTCTTGCAGACATCTCATTACCCAAAGTAGATAATATCATCAGTGCTAATGACTGTCACTGAAGATGTTTATGGAGATGCTCAATAATCCAGGTCATGGTTGTCCCAAAGGTGCTTTTTCAAAAGGCAACTGGACTTTGTTTTATCTTGAAGACATTTCACTTCTTATCTTTGGTAATGAAATATTTGCAAGGATATAACCAAGCTCAGAGAGCACAGAAGACTGCACATGCAGCCTCCTAATGTTTCTAACTTTGTTCCACAATATTCATGCTTTTGGTGATATAATCTGTACATCCTTCTGTCACACTCTTGTGTTCCTTATTGATCTTTTTAAATGGAGAAACGATTAAGCCAGTAGTAGACATCATAGCTTCTCTGGATAAGACAGAGTTACAAAGTATCAAAACATTTCTAGGTAATGCCGATATAGACAATGAAAGCACTTTTGAAAAGAATTTGCAAATAAGTCTTGCTCCCCTTCCAAAGCTTCTAAATATTTTTTGCTCCTAAACAAGAAGCAAACTTGTCTTTTGGTGCATTTGTGTGTGAGATTGACTTTGTAAGGTGTATTTACAAAAGAGGAGTACAAAGTATAGAATCACTTGGGAATTCTTTCCTACTTCCTACCCAATCTCCATGTATTGTATTATTGTTATTTGGGGAAATGCAGATTTCAAAACAGACATTTGATGCAATGACTTTTATCTTCTCCCTGATACTATCTGTTGATTTCAATCTAGATTGCTGTAGTTCAAGGGGTCTGAACAGCTCCAAAGTTAGGTTTAATTGGCATAATTAAATTATTCTGGAATGAGAAGTTTATGGGTCACAAACTGCTCACAAGTTCTACATCTGTCTATAAGAAAATAGTGAACTTCTAATAAGAAAATTAGCTGATTTGCAGTCTTTAGCTTGGGAATTTATGAACTGAACCAATGCTAGTGACTTTTTGAAATACAACTAAACCGTAAGAACGTTTAAAATTAAATAATAATCATTAGCTCCTTTTTCAGACAACAAATATTTTGCATTATCTCAGAATTAAAGCAACTTAAAAAAATAGTCAAATCCATACCAGTAAAATTTAAGTTACCCATTTGTTGACTAACGATTGAAATTATTAATAATTCAATTATAGTTCCATTTCTTCGAAAATATATAAAAATGAAAACCAATAAACTGCACAGTACTAAATGTTAGACGTAAGATCAATTATTATCACTGGGATTTCCCCAATATTGTATTTTTAACTGGACTATTAAATATCAGTGAGGAGAAGAAATAAAAAATAAGCCAGTCCCCATAACTGGAGTCATATATATATATATATATAAGTACAAATATTTGGCATGAGAATTTTCTCTCCCATCAATGATATTTGAATTCTTACAAACCAATGAAAATATTACTTTCAAACTAGCAATGATTTAATTTTAACCTAACAGACTGCTGAATTTGTAGTTATAAAAAATGACAAATGTGAATTCCATCAAAATTCACTGTTAAAAAATACTACTAATAATCTACATTAGGTAAATATTTATCAGAAAAGTTTCAAAACTTTTTGACAGCAAGATTCATTGTTATAATATATATTTTTCAAGCCAACTTTTGTTTCCTTGTTTCAGACTCTGTAACAGTAATTTAGGCTGAATACAATAGTGTGACAAGATGTAGCTCATATTTTATCAATGGAGCATTATAATATACCTGAATAATTTTGTAAAAACTGAAAACTATTTCTATTGGATGAGTAATGGGTTTTTTTTTAAAAAAAAAGAAAACCAAGATCTCTTTCTATGAAGTGCTAAATAATTGTTTAGTCAATAAGCCAAGCTGCATAATCCCTGCATACAAGGAATTCCACTGATAAACAATGATCTATTGTCCCTGAGAGGGGAAAAATGTCCGATATTCTGTATTATATTTATAACTCTTGGATTCATCTGAAATGATTTCGTTTTAGAAATCACTACAGTATCAAATTTTCCCTCAATTATTTATTTTGCCTCTTCTGGTTGAATTTTGTTTGGTAAATAAATCAGTGTTATTTGTTCTAAGCATTTATGATTAATTCTGGATAGTATGCACTGTTTTGGAAATACAAGAATTGTACAATTATACATATTGACCCTGCATGTTCTAATGTTTACATCTCAAATGAGCCTCTAAGTACCATAGCAGCAAATTGGACAAGGGAGCCTTCAAAGTTCTTTGAGATAAAGTTGTAATAGTGAATCATAAGTTTCCATTGTTTTTGGTCCGCCATAAGCAATCATTCTTTGAAATAACATCTCAAATGACGGCACTTTAAATAATGCACATAAGAAGGACTTTTATTTAATATGTAATTATTTTTTTTATACTTATGCAGCAACAATTGTAGACCTTACCTTCCAACTTCATCCCAACACTTAGACATTTTTGAAACCGACAATAAGGACAGCGTTTTCTCTGAGTTTTGTCAATTTGGCAGCTTTGATTTTCTATACATGTGTACCTTTTGTTGTTCTGGACTGTTCGCTTAAAGAAGCCCTGTAAAATAGATAGAACGTATTTACAAATTTGGCACAAATGGCTTGAACCAGGAATTGACTTCAGATTATAAAAACTTTCACCAAATCCCCTCTTCCCTGCTGTTATCCTGGCTAATTCAGCATTTATAAAATGGCTGGTTTGGTTCCAGATTTCCTTGGAGGAAACCCACTAGGCCACAGGCACAATTTTTCTGAGGCTAGTCTGCACTGGTGTTGATTTACATCAGATCCTGGCAAGGCATCTTTATTGTTTCCCTAGTTATCATGTACCAGTAGCAACTTGAATGAATTAAAATTCTTTCACATTATCCAGATTTTTTAAAGTGGCCTTTTAAAATTACCTATACCCAATTTTAAGAGAAGATGTACAAAATTTTTTTTTTAGATTTTACTAATATGAATCCTAACTCAGTTCTAAATCCCAAATGAAAGTAAGTTTCCCTAATCTACCACTTGTTACTCTGGTTATTCCTGCCTTTGCTAGTATACTATTCTTCACTTTATCAGCCATCATTACTCCCATCACCTTAATTCTCCAATATTTAAAATGGAATTTTAAGCTGCCTATAGAGATTCTCAATTTTCAACTGAATTTTGAACTCTTTGGGATTTTAAAAAAGTAACTTGCAAGACTATATCTTTCTTCCCCCTACCCCCAATACTAAGTACAGCTGCCTAAATTACTTCTGGTGGCCATGATGATTAAAATCATGTACTAAATAACAGATATTCTGGTTGTCGTTTCTCTGGGAATAGTGGATGATAAAGTAGAATTACATGGAGGTTGTATTATAATGTGATTAACTTTTGTTTCAGCATGAATATTGACTTGTTCAAAAGTTCCCTTAACCAAATGTGACTCATGTAACTTTAGCAGATACAGGTTCCGACTATGGAAATATTTCTGTAGAGTCCTAAAATTTTATATGTGTTACTCCAGAAAGTTGTGCTAAAATGATGTTGCTGTAGTACTATGAAGTAAACAATTTGCTCAGTTTCTATATTGATCCAGAATTATTTTATACAATTGCAATTCAGTCCAAATCTCAGGCAAGGTTCAAAGCAATCTAAGGTTTTATTAGTTGGATGCATGGCACTGGCCTATAATTTTGAGACTCCAGCTGATATGCATAAATGAAATGCACGAGCAAAAAAAAAATCTTCATAGTGATGAATGGCATTTTAAAACCATTTAATTGATTCCCGCTTAATCACCTTGCAGATAAATATGTACATAAAATGCTGTGTATGTATGAGTGTGTTTGCACATTTATAAGTAAGTATGTGCAAGCATAAAAAGAATGTCAAGAGAAATTTACATGTGCATCCTGAAAGATGAAAAACTTGAAACAATTGCCTTCAATATTGTAGCCCTGAAATTTATCAGGAACAAGATGCAGCAACAATAATACTCAATGTATATAAATCAACTAAAATCAATATTGAGGACAGCTGGGAATGAAAGTCTCTCTACAACTACATCACTTCACGACATCCAAATATTTAAAGGCAGTAAATATAGCCACTCTATACAGAACACTGTGGGCAGATTTTTCTTTCCATTGGCTAAAAAAGACACCCTTTTTACTCTTTGCATAACTTCTGCCTTCAGAGAATGCTACTGCACTCCTTCACAATATTCTTTTTTCCCATTAAAAATAACAGAAGTATGATTGTCTAGCCTTTTTTCCTCGATCTGATTTTCAGCTCCCTCCCCTATTTTTCCCATGAAAATAAATTGTACAAAACCTTGCAACTTTCACAGGTAAGGAGTCCATAGTGATACCCAGACACTTTATCTCCACAGACTGGACAGAGTTCTTCAAGATCTTCATCGTAAGAGTAATTCACCATTTTAAACTGAGACACTGGGAGGGTGGGGGGAAAAGAAGAAAAAACAGGGGGAGGAATTAAACCCTATGAGAATGAATACAAAACATTTGATGCATTATTTATTTCTTCACCGGGGAAACAATTCCAGGACATCCATGGGTTTTTATTTCCCTATAAATCCTCAAAACAGGCAAACACCATTTTGAAACTACAGATTGTTTTAGCAACATTCCCTCCAAATTCAATTTAGCAGAATAAAACCTGTTAAAACTACCCACAGTTCTAAACCCAGCAAACATTTTATTTTACTAATCCCCAAAACTGGTTTTCCAAAATATTAAATTCTTAGTTCACTCCTATATGTGCTTTACACATAATTAGGCAGGACTAGTTCAAGACATCCTACTCTGAAGTTTACATGCCTGAGGCTGCAGTCTTACTTTTCTTCAGTTTATTGTTCTTGGGATAAAGATCACCATTTATTTGTACTATATTTAAAATGTAATTGCATTTAAAAATTAAAAATCAGATGACTAAGTGGAAAAGTAACTTTTTTCTGTACTTTGAAAGTTCTGCTATACACAAGTCACTTTAAAAATGTTTACCTAACCCCTGTTTCAAATTCACAAAACTAGTAGTCTGAGTGGGGGCAAAAATCAACAGGCTTAAAACAGTATTTTAGCAAGCGAGATGAAGGAAAGAAGGAACTGTAATTTTTACATATCCATCAAACTTGTCTTTACAAAGAAATATTCTTCTACATTAACTCTTTTCCTCTACTGTCTCAATCGACCAGAGAAAATGCATAAACTGTTCAAGGATTTACAGACACACTTTGGATTTCTCTTGCAAACTTCTTCAAATGCTGGTAACTAAAAACAAAGAAGAAAGTTTTACGGTAATCTTTCCTTCCTTCTTTCCTTCCTTCCTTCCTTCCTTCCTTGTGGGGAACACAGATCTCTTACTTGAGAGAGCAGAGAGAAAACTCTTGGTGCGATCCTAAGAATTAATTCAATGAGATGGAAAGACCAATTGATTTAAGGAGGGAGGTCTTCCTGAAATAATCCGATTCCTGTCGGGGAGAGCGAGGGAATCAGTGTCCCACCGGTTCAACAGGAGGGGTGGGGAGTGGGGTGGGAGAACCGGGGAGATTTGCTAGTTTGAGTTCCCCACTCTCTCGCTTCCCGTCGCCCTCCCGGACTATTCTAAGGGTGGAAATAGTGGGCTGATCTCTTTAAGAGAAGAAGAGCCTGCGGGAATTTAGTGGCCTAAGGCAGAGACAAAGGTACACTGGGCCCGAATCGGAGTAGCGAGCCAGATTCAAGGGAGGCCAGATGTAGTCAAGGTAAGTAACTGGGGCCAGGCAAGGCAGAGTAGGATCTTCTTCATCCCACCCCGAAGAAACTTCGCCAAGCTGCCGACCTACCGTAGTTTCTTCCCCTGCCTACAACTCCACTTCGTTTTCCACCGATTTGCTCCATTGAGGAAGCGATCCTTTTCCCCAAGTGACCAGAATCCCAGGAAAGAATGGTCGCAAATGTTTATGGGGAAGGGGTGGGGGTAGGGGATGGATGGGAGGGAGGGAGGGAGGGAGAAGAGGGGAGAGAAATGAATCCTATGTCTTCCCCATTGGGTGGGAGCTTCCATTCAAGCCAAAGGCTTCAAGAGTTCGTCAAAACTTTCTCAGAACCAGCCGAAAGGGAACTTCGGAGAAGGAGGAGAAGGAAAAAAGACTAGCGAAGCGTCCCCAAACCGAGGGGTACAAAATGGAAGAGGAAAGAGGGAGATGTGTGTGTGTGTGTTGCGTGTAGTGTGTGTGTGTGTATGGGGGGGGGGACTTCAGGGAAGACTTTTGGCCAGGGAGAGAAGAAGCTACGACCTGAATCCGGATCCCTCGTCCCCCCTCCGCCGAAGCATCGAGAATTGGGAACGCGAGGCGTAATTTCAAAGGTGGGGAGAAGCGGGGAAATCTATGGAATCGTTCCCTCCAAAAGCCCTTTTAAGGACTTTTAAGGCAGACCGCAGGCCGACCGTTGACCTCACCTGCCTACTGTTGGAAGCGCTTGACTGGGCAGTGGACTTTTGGGCGGGAATTTTAGGTAGGGCGTAGGAAGGTGCCGTGAGGTCCCGGGATCTTCCATTAATACCCGGGAGTCTTTCGAAGTCTGTCTTTTTTTCTTCTCCTCTCTTTTAGACGAAGGAAAGAACAAATGCAGCGCGCAATCCCAAATTGTTCGGTACCCCAAATGCTACTTAAGCAGGGAGAAGTAAAAAAAAAAAAAAAGCGGTTGGATGGGTAGCAACGGCCCAGTTTTGGTTTCGGGGTTTGAAACTCTTTCTCACACCCCGAATTTTGGCCGGTTTGTAAGACTGGAACTGAGGTAATTTTGGATCCCGCTTCTTTCAGAGGCCGGTTCCCCGAGGGACTTCAACTCGAGGGAATAAAGGACGGAAGCCCCCCTCCCCCTCAAAAGAACCGAAAGCCGCGTCGTCCCGCCATCGCCAAATCGCTTCGTTTGAGGAGCAGCCATGAAGGGGGGAAAAACCGCCTTAAGAAGCACGTTTTCGACGTCTTAAAAACTGCCCACCTGCCCCCACCCCACCCCGGTTTGCCATTGTGCGCGCACGGAAATCCCCCGAGGACAGCCCCGCGCCGCCTTCTTCTTCTTCTTCTTGGAGTTCCCGAAACGGGATATAAAAGGCTGAATCGAGGGATGGACGGACGGATCTGGGCAGAAGCGGCGAAAGAACCGCCAAGGGTTTCGCCACTCCGTCCAGGATGGGCGCCTCCAATTCTGTTTGCTCCATTCCTGTAAGGCCATTCTGAGCTGATGGGCAGGAAGAAGCTTTTAGCCGACTGGAGCTTTCCCGGCAGAGCCGTCAAGGCAGAACTTCAACTGTCAACGGCCCCGGGGAACTGAGCAGGACCTCCCGTAAGGCTTGCCGTAGATGAAATAAGAGGAGGCAGTATTATAGCTTTAGCTCGTTTACCTGCGAATCTCTTAGAGCTTCTTCAGGCATCCTCCAGCCTTCGTCGAAATGGACCCGCACCAGGCTGGTGGGATGCCTCTAGAAGACGACCTAAGCCCTTATTGGAGACCGAGGCCAGGATTGATCATTGCCTTATTGTGTTTTCGGTCAGACTTTCGCAGGAATAAAACAACTGACCCGCCCCTTCACTGCCACCCAGGCTGACTCGACCTGCCCCGCGTCCTTCTTAATGCCGAAATCGAAGCAATTTCTGCTGATATCTCCTTACACACAGTCACTCCGGGATCGGACAACTGTGTTTTATAAGGTGATAGAGATGCTCAGGAACGGGCATGTCAGGACATGGCTTCATTTACACAAGGCACCCGCTTCACCATATTTCTGAATTAACTCGTGTTCTGGGTGGGCGTAAACCCTTGAAGCAGAAACTAACCTAAAGGGTTAGTTAGTACTTATGGACCCCCTCCCAAAAAAGCTTAATCAACCAGACTGAACACCAAATTTGGCGCGTTCTGCAGATGCATGCACTGACTAAATCTCTACCTCAGCTTTAAGCGCTTAATGGGTGGTGGTGGTGGTGGAGAGAATACAGCCACTGTGTTATCTTCCTCAGCAGCAAATCACATTATCTCTGTTTCCCTCCTCCTCCTCCAGTCAACAGCAGTGGCACCAAGTTATTTTGAGACTTGAAGGGCTGGTTGGTTGGTTTTAACCCCATTTCACTACTCCCGGCTCATAAATGGTGATCACGGTTTTCCGCCCTACTCTGATCCCACTAGTCAGCCTTCGCTTTGCATAATGGGAGCTTCCCCCTCCATCCGATTTGAAACTTTCATGCCATTCAGAGGCTTCCGCGAATTACTTGGCCCTTCCAGATGGCGCGATGTTTTGAGGAGCTACGCGCCATGTCGCCCAGAGCCTTCAAAAACACGCCGATTCTTTTGTCGAGGGACTTCCAGAGGGTTTGTTGTTGTTGTTGTTGCCCCTTCTCGGATTAAATAAATACAACTAAGAGTTTAAGCCTGACCTGTCTTCGGGTTCAAGTTCGGGGGAAACACGATTGAAAACAACGGAACGAAGCTCCCATCCTGAATTCAGAGTTGACACTATTGGGTTTTGCCCCAAGAGCCTTCCTAAGTAGCGACCCAGTCACGAGATTTTTTCCCTCCCTCCGGCTGATCAATTAAAATGTAGGCGCCTTGGGGCAGGGGGAGGCCCTGCCCCAAGGCGCCTACATTTTAATTGACCAGCCGTCCTCGATAAGAACTGGGGAGGGTGTTAAAATGTATCTCAAACTCGCCCTTTGCGTTTTCATTGAGGCAACCTGAGGGAGATGAAGGGGGCGGTGTGCCTGAAGAGATTGCCGGCTCCCAGAGTGAACAGAGGCGCTGCTGGATTTCCCGTAGCAATTAGGTTCAAGCAACTCCCCCATCCCCCACGCCGTTCCCGCCGTCCCTACTTTCTTTCTCCCCGGCCCAGCTGCAGCAAAAAGCACCTTAGCCATTCTTTCTGCCCTGCCCTTTGTAAAGTTTCTCAGAGGCGGTTGCAAATCCCCCGCGCTTTCTGAAAGAAGCGAAGTCTCTCAAAGCCTTTACAGTACTTAATGATTCCTTACAGGTATTCAACGCAGAAGCCAATCCAGCCTCCCCAAGGTTTTGGATTCCCCGCGTTCAGGATCTGCCCCCCGGGATAGCTACCTAAGCCCCGCGGTCCCAGCGGAAAGTAAATGTGGCTTCAAGCACAGCAATAGGCTCAAATCCCAAGTCGCGGGGGTGGGGGTGGGGGACGGGAGAAGACGGAAAGGCGTTAAGAGCCTGCATCATTGCACGGCGCACTCCAGGTCCGTCCCCCGCCATCTGCCAGGGGGAGTTTTGCTCTGGAGGAAAGAAACTTGGGAAAACTCCGCGCTGTGTTTTTTATCGCCCTTTCGTTCCCTGCTAGCTTCCTCTCCCCCCAAGTGGTCGTTGGGATCGGAGAAGGACGGCATCCCAAACTTGACGTCTCTTTGCCCATCCTTCCCAAGTTTAGAGTTCTTTTTGTGATTTCCTCCTCCTTCGGCATCCTCGCCTCGTTCTGATCCTGGTAAGGGGTATCCATCCCTTCCGATCCGCTAAAGAACGCTGAGAGCCCATCCTCCTTCGCCTGGCCCAGAAGCCGAAGTTTGCTAAGGCTTAAGTCTTCTACCTTTTGATGCTTTGGGGGACGCGGTGAGTTAGCAGCATTCGGACATTGTCTCGGCAAACGCGTGCGCGCACACCCACCTTCCTGCTTTCTGGTGAGGAAGTTCCCTAGTTTAATCAGTCAAACTCCTATTAAAAAAAAACAAACACGCCTGCCCTTGCAGGCAGGAGATTTTCCCCATAAACGTTTAGAGGCTTCCTCGTCTGCCTCCCCCCCCCCAACTTTCTTCCTTCCGCCCGCCCCCCTTTCCCCATATCAATCATACTAAAGCGAATGGTTTGGGAGCGCAACGCTGTTGGGACGACGGACCCTTCTAATTTTGTTTTGAAAGCGGAATCTCCCCCCCCCCCCCAAAAAAAATCACCCCGATTTAAACACCTCCGTAAGTAGGAAAACAAATCCTACGAATTAGTCTGAAGTGTGCCAGTTCGGCAGCCTCCGCCCCGCGCTCCTTGAAGGACGCCGACCCTCGGAGTCAGCCTCTCCTGGATCCCGCGCATTTGTTTCCCGTCGCCCCCGCCAAAAGATGCCCACCGCTCGGATCGCTTCTCAGCCTTCCTTACAAGAAAGCCGGCTGCCGAGTCCTTTTCTTGGGGCCGCCGCCTCCTCCTCCTCCGGTTCCTTCCTCCCCCGCCCTACCTCCCAGGGGAGAAGACCCCAGGCGAATGCAGGGAGGAACTTCTTTCCAAGTGCGCCTCCGGCGGCCGCTGGACCGTCGGCTCGTCCGACTTGAAAAGTCAGTCCCTCCGCCTGACTTTTCGGGGGGCATTTTGTACTTTCACTTACTTTGCAGTACTTCAAAGGGGAGCTCGGGGTTGAGTAGCGGGCGGCTTTGACAGCAGCCGCCCCCCCATACCCCCACCAATAGGACGCTGCGATCAAGGCAACCGAGAGCTAAGCGAATCCCACGTGGGGGCGAGGGCTTCCACCCGAGCCGAGAGCCGAGGATCGCAACCCGAAACGCCTGCAAAGCAGGGCAGTCTCTAGCGACGCGCTCACGCGTCGGTCCCAGAAGCCGCTTGCGGCGAGCTAGCGAGCCCTACTCGGCCTTGCAGGAGAAAGAGGAGGTTGCGCTTGGCTTGGCTTGGCTTGGCTTGTCCTCACCCGCCTTTTGGCTAGAGGCGCACCCAAGCTCTCTCGCCTGTCAGCTGGCCGTCCCGGCGCCCGCCGGTCCGCTCGCCCCTCTCTTACCTTGCATGTTTTCCGGCATGTGCCCCCGTTCCCCATTCGATCGGATCAGTCCCAGGGCTTCTGTCTCCACTTTGGGCAGCATGTCAAAGCGGCCGCGGGCAGGGCTGGGCGGCGCGCCGGCGGCTCGGTCAGTCCGGAGACTGAGCAGCACCTGGAAGCTGGGAGCGGCGAGCCGGGGAAGCGGTCGGTCAGCCGGCGGTGGGAATCTGGAAGTGGGAGCGAGTCCGCTCGGCCGTTGCTTCTCTTGCCCCGTCCTGGCAAACTGATCGCTGGGCAAATCTCGGAGCGGCGTCTCGGAGCGCTCCGATCCCAGATGGGGAAAGGAGCGCTCGCTCGACCGCTCAAGCTTTTCCTGCGGATCGGCTTAAAGAGGTTGGGAGAAGCGGGCGGAAGCCAGAGGGGAGAGGCGCGACCTGCCCAGCCCGGCCACCTCTCCCTGTCCCAAGCGCCGCAGGGGCATCGCGCGAACTTCCAAGCTTCCCTACTCGGGCACTTCTGCTTCGTGGATGGGCTCCACTTGTACAAAAAAGGAAGGGGCACTTCCCAGCCGAGGGAAGAGGAGGCGCGCGCGCGGGGGGAGAATTCTGGCCGAGCGTGTGAACGCGAGCGCTTGTGTGTCGGGGGGTTGGGGGGGGGGGGTGGGGAGGGAGAGGAAGGAGAGCGCTGACACTGCCCGTGCAGCCAATGAGAAAGGCGCCCAATCAGACAAGGTTGTTAAACCTGGCGGACGAACGGTCCGCTTCCCAGTGAATGGGGAGAAACGCGCGCACGCCGGTATTCCGCCCGGCCCCGTCGACTATGGAGTTTCTTTTTCTTTCCTAAGGTTCCCCCATCCCACCCCCGGCAACATTTCCGCTCCTCAAACTCTGCTAGCAATATGTAAGGGGTAAAAGTCCGTCGGGAACGTGGGGAGAACCTTCCCCGGGCAAGCAGGGATGGGGGGGGGGCTGTTTCCCCCAGCGGTTGGTCCTCTGCTTCCCCGACTGTCGGAAGGAGTAAGTGCTAAGAAGTGAGAGAAGGCTACTTGGACCTCTGGCCCCGGTTCCGCGTTTGCTGGGAAGGCGTTCCCGAACGCGAATTCAGACTCTCGGTTTCGTTCGGAAAAAAAACAACAACCCACGGAGGGCCGGGTTGCAGCCCTTGGACCAGAGGGATACTTTTCTGAACCGCGGTCCACTCGGACCCCCTCCAAGGGACAAGGGGTGAGGGAGGAGAGAGAAGCGGGCGAGAGACAGAGAGGCAGAGAGTCGTCCTCGAACCCACAGCGAACTAAAGGCTTGGGGACCAGTGTCCATATAGGTTGAGAATGAGCTCATTAATTGCGCTTTGTGCAAAACTAGAGAGAGGCGGGAGGGAGGGAAAGAGGTTCTACGCTTTCTCAAAGAGTGTGTGCGCGCGTGTGCGCGCCTCTCTCTCTCTCTCTCACACACACACACACACGCACACACACACTTTGGGGTTTTAACTCTGACGCGCAAGTTTGACATTCTCTTACGTCCCTGGATGCTGCAAAACTGACCTTAACGCGCCCAAAGATTCTCATTCCCACATTCTCCTTATCCACCTCTTAATTTTTCCAGGACCCAGTTTTAAGAAAACACGGGAGTTCGGTCCCAGGGTATCTATCCTCTTCTAGAGTTCTGCCAACACAGCCCGAGTGAAACGCATTTTTACTTTCGATTGCTTCGAAATGGACAAACTGTGTGAGGCTTCCGATGAAGTCAGTGGGACTTAAAAGATGTTAGCGTTTGCCCTTTTGTGTTGTCGTCTGCAACAACACAAAAGCAACATGAGAAGAACGCCAATTGGCCAGCCAAAGCAAAACTCTGCTTAGGTTCTCCTGAAATCTCTCTGGTCACCAAAGTATCCCCTTTAGCGTTTCTCCTCTGCCCTCCTAGTTAGCTTGCCCGCTTTCTTTGGGTGAGGAAAACCGTTATTCTCATTCGTGACCCAACTTTGGGAGGCTCCGAGCACCTTCTAGCGTTTGACTGTTATTCTTATTTTCCTCTCCCCAACACTTTTAAGACTCCCTCCACTATTCAGATCTGAAACAATAACACACCGCACTCTACAAAACTGAACTGTGCTGGCGAATTATGAATGAATCTTTTCCTGGGCAGACAAGTTCCTACCACACAAGTGTTTGAAAATCAAATCAATTCTGCTGAACCGAATACCCCTTCAAAAAAGCAGTCTTCTTATCCAAGGTATTTCTAAATATCAGCCAAGCAAGTGATGATGTTCTCATATATACGGACAAAATCCACAAAACCTGATCCCAGGCAGACTAATAACTAGAGGTCTCAAACACGCTTGCAAACTTTGGGGTTCTTCTCCAGAGCACTTTCTTAGCTGAGAGGTTAGAAAAAAAAAAAGGGGGGGGTAAGGAGAGGCAGAGAAGTAAGGAGAGGCAGCCAAACTTCATGGCTTCTAAGCTCCATCCTCATCTTTTTTTGAAAAGAGCCTCCAAAGAGGTGGGGGAAGGTTTACAAAGAATATTGTGACTGCTTAAAATATTGTCATTGTTTTACAACTGGGCAACTTTTCAATAGTTCCTCTAGGATGGAATTTTTCATATTGGTCACAACAACCTCCTTGGCTTCTACAAGGACATTCACTTAAGGTCCTGATCTTTGTTTCTTCACTCCGTGGGAAGAGACTTTGCTTTCCATAAAGCAGGGGTCTCCAACCTTGGCAACTTTAAGCCTGGAGGACTTCAACTCCCAGAATTCCCCAGCCAGCAAAGGTGGCTCATAGAGCAAATTAAGACTAGCAAATTAAAGCCAAATTAAGGCAGACAACTAGCAAAAACCCTGCTCAGTCTTTTCTTCTTTCTTTCCTTGCTCTCCTACTGTGTTCCGTGATGTCTTAGCCTCACAGTGACGCTGCCAAAGGACAGAGGAGCTTTTCCCTCTAGGGAGGCCTGCTCTCAAGTCCATCGTTAGACATTCAGATTCAAGCACAAATACTCCCCCACCACCCACCCGTTATATGTCATGTTATGCCGAAGAGCTTTAACCGTTTTGAGTGATGGCCTGGTTCCCATAACATGCTAAGATAAAGACTGGACCGGAGCACAAGTTAGCCAGTTGTATTTATCTTGATCCAGCATGTTGTATGAATCTAACCCCCAGGTCTCGTGTTTATCTTTGGCCTTGTGCATTAGGTATGCATGCATATATGCAGGGGTGGGCTTCAAAAATTTTAGCAAAGGGTTCTCTGCCCAGTTGCTGGGTGGGCATGGCCATGGTAGGTGTGGCCTAGTTGGCCTCTTGCACCATGGCAGGGGGTTGGGTGGGAGTTTTGGCCTTCCCTGGGCTTCGGAGGCTTTCTTTGAGCCTCCAGGAGGGCCAAGACAGCCTCCCTTGGGTTCTGGAGGCTCTCTCTGGAAACTGGCCCATTTTCAGCCTTCCTAAACTTCCGGGAGGCCCGTTTTTCAGGGAGGCCTGTTTATGTGTGTGCTGGGGGGGGCATGGAGACTCCTGGGAGGGGCGGGACGGGATGGGCAGGGCCAGCCAGGAGTGGGATTTAGGTGTTCTCCGAACTGCACAGAATCTTAGCTAGGGGCTCTCCCGAACCCCTGCAAACTCCCAGCAGCCCACCCCTGGTGTGTGTGTGTGTGTGTGTGTGTGTGTGTGTGTGTGTGTGTATGCATTTGACTTTTTTTTCCTCAACACTTTATTGGGTTTTTCCGTTTATACATAATACCATTACTAATTGAACAACACTGTGACAATATATATACATTTATACATCCTATCCAATCTTTCAATACACACTACTTCCATATTCTCATAACTATTATATACATTATTTACATTTTCTATTCTTATGTCATTGTCAATCCAGATATACCATGTTTCTCATATTGCATTGTATTCCATGTCAGCTTTCCTCACCTGCCCAAACAAATTTAGTAATTGTTCTGTTTAATTCTCTAAAAAAAATTCTTATCTAATTTTATTGGGGCTGTTTGAAATAAATATAAAAGCTTTGGCAAAACATTCATTTTAATAGTTGCTATTTTGCCTAATAATGATAATTATAAACCCCCCCATTTTTCCAAATCCTTTTTAATTTGATTAAGTAATTTTGTATAATTGTATCCTTTTATTGAGGAGCATTTTGCTGTTAACCATAGTCCTAGGTATTTTTTTTTTTTGTAATTTGTAGTCCCATTACATTTTCTTCTTAACTCCTTCTTGTTTTTAGGTATCATATTTTTCAGTTTTGTTTTAGTTTTGTCCCTATTAATTTTGAGTCCTGAGACCTCTCCATATTTCTCTAATTCCTTTATCAGAATTGGACCTGATTCTAATGGCTCCTCAATAAAAAAAACCCAAATCATTCACAAATGCTTGCAATTTACACTCCTCTTTTTAATTTTTTTTCCCTTGTATTTCTGAGTTTTTCCTAATTTTTATTAATAATGTCTCTAATGTCAAAATAAAGAGCAGAGGTGACAATGGGCATCCCTGGTGAACTCCTTTTGTTATTCTAAATGTCTTTGTTGTATCTCCGTTTATTATTACGTAAGCCTTTTGGGAAGAATAAACTGTTTCTACTAATTTTTAAAATCTATCTCCAAATTTCATTTCTCTTATCTGACGTATCATGAATTCCCAATTTAAATTATCGAACGCTTTTTGTGCATCCAAGAAAACAAAGGCCACTTCTTTTCCTGGGTGCATTTCACAATATTCTAATATGTTCATTACGATTCTGATATTATCTCTTATTTGCCTATATGGCAAAAATCCATTCTGATCATTATGTATAATTTCATTTAAAATCTTCATTCTTTCTGCCATGATACTCATAAAAATTTTGTAGTTGGCACTCAAAAGCGAGATTGGTCTATAATTTTTGATTTGATTAACATTGGTACCTTCTTTCAAAATCAAGGTAATATATGATTCCCTCCACGATTCAAGTATTTTGCATTTAACAAAGTCTCGTTGCATACCTCCAGTAGTACTGATTTCAATGATTCCCCTAATTTTTGATATAATTCTCCTGATAAACCATCTGTCCCCGGGGTCTTATTTTCCTTTTGTTTTTGAATCGCTTCCTTCAATTCTATTAATGTAATTTCTCTATTTAATTTATTCCTTGTTCCTTGACATACTATCTTTTTTAAAATATTGATCTATTTTCTCTATTGCTATTGTTTTTTGACTATAAAGATCTTCAAAGAATTTTAGAGCAATCCTTTCTTCTTCTTCTTCATTATTTTGTAATATTCCTAATTCATCTTGAAGCTGGTATATTATTCTTTTTTCTTTTTCTTTTTTCAGTTTTAAGCCATCTCCCTGGCTTATTTGCATTTTCAAAATAATTTTGCTTCATAAATTTAAGATCTCTTGCAATGTCTTCCTGTTGTAATAGATTTAATTTGTGTTTGGCCAAATTCAATTATTCTTTAATTTGATCTCTCCCTGGGGTGTTTTTTTTTTTGCATTTATATTTCTACGTCTTCTATTTATAATTGTAATGTGTTTTGTTGCCCCTATTTTGCCATGAAGGATATTGTTACACCCCTGATGTATGCTTTCATCGTATCCCATAGGGTTTGCAATGATGTGTTTTTTGTTTATATTGAAAAATAGTGTCAATTCATTTGAGATTTTTTGAATATATTCTTCTAATAGTATCTGGGAGTTCAGTGTCCATCTTTTTCTTTTCTTTTTCTGGCCTTTCCAGCTTACTTTAATGGGGTTATGGTCAGCCCAGGTGTTTGGGAGAATTTCAATTTTCTCTATTTGTTTACCTAAATCAATATTTGTCCATACCATGTCAATCCTTGAGTATGATTTATGTGGGTTCGAGTCAAATGTAACTTTTTGTTTTGAGGGGTTTAATATTCACCATACGTCAATTAGATTCAGTTCCTCTGTCATATCAAAGAATGCTTGTAGTAGTACATTCCTTTTTAAAAAATTTCTTATTATAGCAAAAAGTCTTTTGTAGTCTCTGCTATTCCAATATAGTCTCCAACTAGGCATTTATCTTTTTGACCTATCTCAACCATTTTTTTAATGGAGCTTTTTGTAGAATTCTTTTTTATTTTTATTAGGTGCATAAATATTTACTAGTAGCATCTGTCTTTGTCCTATCTTTATTTCTAATATTAATATTCTTCCTTTGATGTCTCCGTAAATTTGCTTTGCTTCTATTTCTTCCCTAATGTATATCGCCACCCCCCACTTTTCCCTCCCAGTTTATTGAATTCTAAGTACTTTTTATCTTGATTCTTGATACGTACCTCTTGGAGGCACACAATATCCATGTTTTGCTTAACCAGTTTTGACAGTATTTGTTTTCTCTTGACTACAGCATTTAACCCATTTACATTTATTGACAACAGTTTTAGTCCTTTTCCCATGTTCTTGTTAGCCTATCTGTTTCTAATTTCTGTTGGTCTTTTTATTCCTTTGAGTTCTAGTTCTAATGCCTTCTTCCTTTTCAGTTTCTTGTGTTTCTTTTGCTTTGTCTTCCTGGTCTTCTATCTCTAATTCTAATTGGCCTTCTTCTTGGCTTCCTTCCTCTAACTTCTCTCTACTGCTGTTGTTTTCTTCCATTCCTATCAGTTGGCCGTAAAATTCTTGGGCTTTGTCCAGGTTGTCTATTTTTATCTTTTTTCCTTGCCATGAAACCAGCACATGCATTTGACTTTTATTCTGCCTTTATTACTTTATAAATAATTGAAGGCAGCTATAAATTAGCAATAGCACTTACATACCACTTCAAAGTGCTTTACAGCCCTTTCTAAGCAGTTTATAGAGTCTGCATATTGACCCCAACAATCTGGCTCCTCCTTTTACCAACCTCAGAAGGATGGAAGGCTGAGTCTTCCTTGAGCTGGTCAGAATCAAACTGCTGGCAGTCGGCACAGTTAGACTGCAATACTGCATTCTAACCACTGTGCCATCACAGTTCTTTAATAACACTCCTTCCTCCTCCTATTTCCCCACAACAACAACCCTGTGAAGTCAGCTGGGCTGAGAGACTGACTGGCCCAAAGTCACCCATCTGACTTTCATGCCTAAGGTAGGAATTGAACTCATTGTTTCCTGCTTTATAGACCAGCACTTTAACTACTGGGCCAACTGGCTATTGTGATAGAATAAGTACATTTAGATTAATACTTGTCAGCATCTCCTGTGTGCTTCCTCTGTATTTATGTTAAATGGCCTTTCTTCCTAAACAGTTTTTTCTTTAGCCATTTTAATGCTAACAAACATGGACCAGTTAATAACATCCTACCCTACCTTGCTTCAAATAACTTTAAAAAATGGGGGTCACCCTAGGGAAAAAAATGCCACAGGGTGCTGTGGATACACCAATTGGAAAATACACTTGCATGCTACATGAAGACTTTATATCAAATTTTGCATATGGGAACACCTGATCTGAATCAAAAAGTTTTAAATCCTCACCTTGGAAACAGTATGGCTGGTGATCACCATATGCTCTAGAAATGCCAAGAGAGGACCATGGAAAACAGTTCATCAGGCTTGAACTATGGCAATCGGTCAGCTTCTAAATATTACAAGGAATCCTCAGAACAAGAGGTGGTATTCAGCAGGTTCTGACCAGTTCTGGAGACCTGGTAGTGGAAATTTTGAGTAGTTTGGAGAACCGGCAAATATCACCTCTGACTGGCCCCGTCCCCATCTATTCTCTGCCTCCAAAGTCCCAGCTGATAGGCTGGGTCTTCTTTTGTTGCCCTGCACAGGAGAACAGAGCTGGAGAGCAGGTTAGTGGGGTGAGGAAGGAATGGGATTTTGCAGTATCCTTCCCCTGACACGTCCACCAAGCCATGCCACATCCAAGCCACATCCACAGAATTGGTAGTAAAATATTTTGAATCCCGCCCCTGAAAAGTGTGTGCAGAGGTTGTACAGAAGCTAAATCTTAGATCTGCTTGGAGAAAAGACTTCCTCTCCCTTCAGAAAGAGGTAGTGGCACTCTTCTAACCACCCATCTGTGAGTATATGTGACAATTCTTTCTAAGCCATGCAACAGGACATGCTTCTCTGTTCCTGCAGAGAGGCTCGAAAACAGAGGTCTCAAAAGCTCTGGTGCAGGCAAAATCTGCAGGATTTTAGCCAGGAGCTTAGCTCTAGACAACCAGAAAGTCCGACAAGGTCCCAGGATGGTGGAGACTTTAATCTTCTAAATATCCTGCCTGATTTTGGACCTCTCTCTTACCTACCCAGGGAAATGCTGATAATTTCCTAAAACCTTTGTGCCCAATGATCACTGAGTTTCTCAGCGAACAGCCCCATATGTGCTAACTACACAGCAGTTTCCTTGCTGAACTCAATTCGTTTGTCCCCACACATATGCCGATGCTTCCCTTGATAATATATGATGTATTTTGTATAATTCTCTGTGCATTTGTACTTATATTCAATGTGTCCATAAACATTTTGTACAGTTGTATGTGTTCATATACGTGCAGTCACACTTATCCTTGTGTGCTCCTGTACATACATTTTGTTGTTTTCCATTGACATATTCATAGATGCCTTGCATATTTGCATACATATATTTATATTTTACTGTCGTTTTGCACTTCTGGTAGGATGCTAACTGCATTTCATTGCCTGTATCCATGGCAATGACAATAAAGTTGAATCTAATCTAATCTAACCTGGGAATTTGTATCAGTAGGCACAGTGGGACTTGCATTGATCAGCTAGGTTTAACACAGTTAACAATGGCATCTTCCCCATAGATTAAGAAGACTTCCTAGGAGAAAAGACTAAGGGTGGCCGAGTAACTTTGGGCTCTTTTTGGATGGCTGATACTCTAAAGAGCTTTGAACTAAGGTCCACAGCACAAGGTTTCACCCATGACCAAAATAATTTCTTCAACTTTTCTCCACGTTTGCAACTACAACTACAACTCTGACTACTGTTCACACACACCATGTTTAAGGCATTGTATTTAAGAAATAGGCACAGATTCTTTGGCTTGAACAGGCAAGAACAGATAAGGTGCGTCCCCTCCAGATATTGTAAACTCCTAATCCATCAACCTGGCATGTCCAGTGGGAAGAGTTGATGATAACTGCACTCCAAAATCATTGTTAATATTTTCAAAATACTTATCTGGGGGCACCTTTCTTAATCCAATAGCTAACTAACTTGCAGTGAGGAAGAGAAGGAGAGGGATAGCTATCTAACTTTCAGGCCTCAAAGGAAGGGGGACCACAAACATTATGCAGCAGCTTATCCAGCTGCATTGATGCAAGGATGTTTTACAGAGCAAAGGTCTTTCAAAGCTGCCTTAACTGAAACCTAGAACTTTTCCACAACTCAAGCAATTCTGATTATTATTCTTGCACAGGTGCTTCTTTCCCCACCCACATTTCCAAACTTCTCTTCCTGTTGTGATGCATCTTTTTCTTGGTTAGTTGACTCTTGACTGATGAAAAAATGCTGTATGGTGGATGGAACAATGAAGATTGGAAAGCTTATACCAGGAGGAGAAAGTGGGGATCTGTTCTCCTTTCTTCTCTAGGCAGAAAAACCCAATTTAAAAGTAAAAGATCCCCCATGAAGTAAATAACATGCATTCTACTTGTAAACAGAGCTTTCTTCTTGGTGTGCCTTTCAATGGAAGTATTTTAATTTATAAAACACTCCCACCTCCTAAGAGTTTCCAAATCTTGTTATTTTCCAAAGTCCTGAAACTCAGTTTATACCTGGTCATTGCCACCATGCCCAACCATAAATTGAGTGATCCAGTATCAGGCTTCCTCCCTCCCCCATTCACCTGTTTGGGCTGTTGCAGGAGCAAGAAGACATCCTTATACGCCCCCAAATGTTTTGTTGAGTTTGCTGTCCAGCTATTGTAGAAATTGTGATTCAATAACCACCTGGCCATCAGCCTCTGTAGCTTAGCTCCCCACTCCCATGTATTTAATCAGCAATGTCCCACTACATTCAATAAGAATCGTGGAACTGATGATGTCCATTCTCTAGCATGGGGCTGCCAGGACTGGATTTTAGTAGATCAGAGCCCAAACCTCTCACCTCAGCCATCCCAAATATCAGCAAGAAGAGGCACTGCCACCATCAGTACCAGGTTGGTGTGGCAGGCCAGGACCCTACTCAGCATACCACTTTTCAAAATTCCTCTTGTTTTAGAAACATTGTGAGGAGGATGTAGCAAGATGCCTCTTCCCACATTGGCCCATTTAGGGTGACAAATGCTCAATGTATTGTTTTAATCTTTCAATTAAATTATGCTTACATTGAACGTCAGGAGATTCCCAAGCATATGGGTTAAGCATTAGGGAAGAGTAGAAAACAAGTCATGGTTTTGTTTTCTTTGTTTTCTGTCTGTGGTGACTCAAGCGAGTTTGATATGTACTATAATGCTCAGAGAAGAAGTGTTGTAAAATCATTAAGTCCAGAGAGGGCAATTTCCTGCTAAACCACTGCTCCTGAGCACATAGTGTTTCCATGAAAAAAAAAAACATTACTAGATTTGGACAGTGTGTGCCTTACTTCTGAGTAAACATATAGAAGGGGGCATGCATAATAAGTGCACCAACGTGCCTACCGTCCCTGTCCTATTGTTCCTTTTTTATTCGTATCCATTTCATGTATTCATAACCATGCTTATATTTATACCTGTTATCTAGTACTTGACAAATAAATAAAAATAAAGATGGGCAGAGGGATGAAAACTAGATAATTCTATGGAAAGTAGCCTATTAAAATACTGAATACTTTAATGTTCTTGAATATAACAGATATACTCCATCCAAGTAATGTCTGCATTTTATTCTCTGCCCCCAAGGAGTTTTATAATCCTCATTCGGCCTAATTGTATATATAAGATCAAGTTCCATTGAATTCAGTGGTCAACTCTGAACAGTTCCAAGTTTGGCTTTCACCCATGAGTTTGCTTCATCAACTGGTCAGCTTTGATAATACTCAGATGTGAAATAAGCAAACATTTCCCATAGTTTCTCTATTACATCACACAAAGATGGCCATAAATGAGAAACGGCAGGGGACATTTTTGATTCCGAGTAGAGCATTACTGCAAAGGTGAAGAAAGACATTTTATTTAATCAAAAATGGTAAACAGTTCTGAGAAAGAAAGTTCAGCGAGCTTCACTGGAATTCCAAACAAGCATATTTAGATCTGTGATGGCATCCTAGCATTTTCCAGTCCTGGACACATCTCGGATGTGTCACTTATCTCTCAAGCCTTTGCTGTCAGGTTGGATCCTGGTGACTTATTTTCCCAGGGTTTTTGTAAAAAAAAAAAAAAAAAAGGCACCACATTAGAAGCACAATATTTAAGACAGAAAGAAGTGCAGCAGCGGTTGATAAACAGCTAATAGCCCATCTATCTATTCTCTTTAAATAAGCAAAAATGTGCATCTATTATTTACTTCCAAGTTCCACTACAGAATTCAGTAAGACATATGTGCGGGTAAAAATACTTAGGACTGCAGAATTCCACCTTTCCCTGCAGAATTAGAATGTCTTCCTCCCTCCTGAAATTACCAAGCATTTCCTCCCACCCCCCATTCACTCCTGAATCACCACCATTGGGCATTTCGGAGCAAACAACCTGCTTGCCAAATTTCTTCTGCGTCCGGTAACTTTCCCCGAAAAAGACTCAAAGATCACATCAGCACACGGGAGGGGGGGAGAGAGGGCGGCGGGATCGGGGAGTGGAGTTGAAAAGGTGGCTTTTTCCTCTCGCCAGGCGCGTGCGGAGAAGCCACCCTCCGTGGCTCCGTCCAAGAGTTTCCTCGGCTCTCCTTCCCATAGAGCCGGCGCTCGGCTCCGGAGAAGGCTCGCGTCAAACTCGGCGAAGCGCGCGGCAGCCCAGGAAAAACGAGGAGTTCCGAGTAACTTCGGCTTCTCAAGCCCCGCCTCCGACTGTGGAAGTTTCTTTTTTCTTTTCCACCCTTAACCCCCCTCCCCCACCTTCCTTACTATAGGAATGTTTTGTTTTTTTTACAGCCCGCCTCTCTCAAGAAGAAAAAAAATTCCACTCTGAACCTGGGCCGAGCGGCCAACTAAACGCCGGCACGAAGCGAAACTGCCAAGGCGCGTTAAGCACGCCGCGGCCTTAAGAAAGCAAAACTCGCCCGCCGCTACTTCGTTCTACTAAAAATTCCCGCCATTTCTAAAATCCTGCACCGCACCTGCCTGGTCGCCCCAATGCAAATGCTTATCCGGCGCAAAGGCAAAGACCACGACTGGCGGTTCAACTGCATCCGAGCTTGCATTCTGTTCTCTGCCTCCAACCCCAAAAACGCACGCGAGGGGCAAACTGCGAAAGCGATCCTAAAATGAGCATGTTTCTCCTCAGAAATGAACCTGAGCTTCATTGCTGTCGGGCTGAGGTGCAACACGCGTTTGGGAAGAAGCCTAAAGCATGGAGTTTAAAGGCGGTTGAACTCGCTTTGCAACGGCGGTATTTTAAAGTTCTCTCTCTGCAGCTAAAGTTATTTCCATGTTGCTTTTAACCCTTAAAAGCAATATGAAAACGGCCTGTGATTAAACCGAAGCTCTGAAAATCACTTGAGTTGTATAATTTCCTTTAAACAGTTTTTATTAGTTTATAATGTAGCATACAAAAAATAAATAGTAGGGGAAATAGGGAAGGAAAAGGGAAGGGAGAAGTAAGGGAAAGAAAAGGGGAAAAAAAGGCATTGACTTCACACACACTTTTGGTGCAGTAAAATAAGGCATTAAACCTCAACTTTTACTTTTACATAATACTATAAACTAGCCATTCTATAACAAGAAACCGATTATCTAATTGGTAAAACTCAAAGTCAAGGTTTCATTTCCTCCCCCCTCAAGCACAAAGTCCAGAAGTGGTTTCCAAGTTTGGCCGTCTGCTAATTCCCATCAATTTTTGCAGCCATTCATCCATTGTGGGGATCGAGGTGGAGTTGTATAATGTGAGGGAAGCAAAGGGAAGGCTTTCCCCAAGAGAAAGAATCTTCTCAGGTCTATGGATCATTGGGTGGGAGATTCCAACAATTAGGAGAATAAGTCCCCTTAAAAGGACCTGCTAGAATTAGGACCTGGGGGGAAGAGAAACCTTTCTTCAATGGCAAACCACTAATCTCCAAACTCTTGCGTTCCTACTGCTCTACCATCCATAAGAGTTTGTGCTTTCATTGACCTGAAAGTAAATTATCTTGGCTTCTGAAAAGGAATAATATAAAGAAGGGGTAAAATCTGTGGAAACGCCCACCAAACTTGTGCATTTTTTATTTGCAAGGAAGTCTCATTGAAAAAAGCACCTTTATACATAGGATTGAGCTTTTCATAAGATGAGATGGCAATAAAGATCAGTTTCCTGTATCTCTTTCCTGATTTTTGTTGGTTATATGAATTTTTACAACCCAGATACAATATGCCTTGATGAGACTGGGATAGTAAGGAATTTTAACCTATCTATCCTCAAATTGCTGCAATGAAGCAGTATACAGGGGCAATAAACACAGTGAAGGAGAAGTTTGGGAAACACCTCTTTTACATCATACTTATTTGAATGACAACATCCATGAACTTGGATCCTTAATACAGTCTTTATCTTGGTAGGAAAGTTTATGATTTTAATGCTGCATGCAAACCACATTACAGTTCAGCATGGAGCACGAATCCTGCCATTGATTTAGACAAGTTTTGACATGTCCACAACTTCAGCAAGACCTGACATTTATTGGTATAATTAGTAATATTTCTCTTATTTATATGACTGGATTATATTTATTGGTAATCACCAAACCTTTGTTTACACAGCTAGCCTACAACTGGCCTATCAGTGGCATGCAGTCCTTAGGATAAAAAAAAAATGTTGCACCTCGTCTATATATACAGCCGCACTTTAAATCATTTCTGGGAGAAATGCAATATATGTGGTTTAAAGCAAACACATAAATGAAGTCAAATCCTTACTCAAGCACAACCTCTGGATGATGGTGTTTAAGTGGACCTGTTTGGAAAGTCTCCCGGCAACAGAGAAATGCTTTAGGCGGCCATTTCTATTGACTGGATGGCCATAAACTTTATACAAGCTGTAGAATTTCACAGCAAAAGTGACGTGGTTTGTTTTCTCTCCCCACCTAGCTGACTTGATTGCTAGCTTTCTTTCCTCCTCCTTTGACAGTGCTGGGGTTTATCTTTTTAGCTAAACAGTCAGCATTCCTTAATATTACAAATATTTTACCAGAAAGCGCCTGATTTTGATAAGGGTTGAGGAAATAATAAAAAAATAGATACAATGTTTTAAGAAATCTATACTAGAGTTATGTTGAGGAATACTTCTAGGAGTTGGAAGTCCACGTGTCTGAAAGTTGTCAAAGGTTGGGAAACTTGCTGTATTGTTTTAGAGCTCAGTATTAGAACTGGAATTCTAAATTAGATGGACTTTGATCGGATTGAACAGCACTCCTAAATTGTTACCCCACAAACAAAATCATATAATTTTCATGTAGCTGCCAACTCATACTGAAAATAAATTTGTTGGACAACAGCAATCAAAGGCAGTTTATAGATTGATTGTGATCTTTGCCACATCTTGCATATCGCAGGAATTAGATGTATGTTAAGTAGTGGCAAAAGCAATTATATTTGAAACTGCAAAAACTCCACTAGTCAATTCCAACATCCCTTCCTATGAAGGTCTAAATCAAATTAAAAATGACATTGTAGCAATATATAAATAAGAGGAGCCCTGGTGCACAGTGATTTAGAATGCAGTATTGCAATCAAACTCTGCCCACAGCCTGGAATTCGATCCTAACAGGGCTCAAGATTGATTCAACCTTCCATCCTTCCAAGGTCAGAAAAATTCGGACACATATTGTTGTGGGCAATATGCTGACTCTGTAAACTGTTTAGAGAGTGCTATAAAGCACAACGAAGCGGAATATAAATATATGTTCTATGGTTATATAATTATAATAAAATATATTAAAACAACTAAAATTAAAATCGTTCTATTTACTAAATATTTTCTTCTATTTCTTTCATTACGATAAAAGAACATCAAAGTTTTATATCAGTTGATTTAATGTGTAGAATTTAATTTAACTACATTTATCACTTTAACTTCAAGGGTAATGAGAAAATATTTCAATCTATATTTTCTTCACTCACCCCATTCTGCCTCCAAACAAATTGCTGAACTATTTTCTATATCTAGAATGAAATGTCAAATCTTGGTTTGGTCCAAAGATTACACTTAGCCTGCAATTAATTGGCAAATAACAACCCCAGAAAGTGGACACAATGGTGATAAAAACTAAATGTGATATAATCTAATAAATCAAAGTACAATACACCCACCCACACCTACACTCCACTGAGAATCTGATCTGTATTAAAAAAAACAGGTAGCTAAATAAACTGACAATTAAGAGCAACCTCCCAGTCTGTGTGGCCTACAGATGTCTGAAACCCAGAATTCCCTGGCATGAATTTTGCTAAGATTTCACAAGATTAAAAGTCAAACCTGACAGTCGGAAAGGTGCTTTTTTTCAAGAAGCAACTGGACTTTGTGGTTTTTGCAGAGCTGAAGAAGTTTCTTGGATGAGAAGCGAAATGTCTTCAAAGAAAAACCAGAAAGTCCAGTTACCTTTTGAAAAAAGCACCTTTGAGACAACCAGGATTTGCAGGATGACTGAGAATCTCCATAGACCAAACCTGAAAGGTATCCAATTTGTATAAAGTTGGTCGAGAATATTGTACATTTCAACTGCCATCAAAAGCGTGGCTAGGGACTATGTCAGAATTTCCCAGATTAGTGTCAACTGAAATTTGTAAATAACATATGCTGACATAATTTACAAATAGCTGTTATTTGTAATAATTATTATTCAAATCTAAATATGTAAATTGAACTACAATGCATAATATGGTTGTGGTAGGTTTCATTCAGAATGAAGGAAAAGTGTTGAATTATTTATTTAAAAAACCCTTGAACATATATTGATCATTCAGGTTTATTTCAACAGAGCATTCACAAACTGAATGCCATATCTGTGTTCCTGCTCATTTTGTTACAACCCACTTTTCATTATAACATCTCTCCCGATGATGCAACACTGATGGTGGAACCTTTGTAGAAATTAAACGTAAGTTGTCCACCGGTAATTATACAGTAAAATTAGGACAATCACTTGGAAGTCTGTAAGAGGTTGGTGCAAATGACTGGTGAATAAAAATGCCAATGAAAAAAATATGATAAAAAAAGACTTTTAAACAAGCTTAGGTGGATTGGAACTTAAGTTTTAAAACTTGGAAGATATGGAGTGTAATAATTGTTTTGTAAATATCCATGTCCAAAATAAATGTTAAATATTTATTTTTCATTGAAATAAAAGAGAAAGATTCCATTTGTTTGGTTTGCTGCATATATATGTATATGTATATGCATATGTATATGTATGTGTACAATCTATGTGTATATGTATGTGTATATTGAGCAATGTTATATTGAACAATTATGTGCCTTGATTTTCATTGCAAAAAGAAAAACTACATCTTAAACAGTTTCCCTGTCAGAGCAGTATTACTCAGAAGTAAATCCAACTGTGTAAATTCAAGATTAATCCTGTATTGGTGCACAAATCAATAAGAATGAAATACCTTGCATTTGCTGACAATGAATACAGTCCTTTATATGGAAAGCATATTCAGTATCGAAATCTTACATTCTTTGTGTGGAATAAATATCTGAAGATAAATCTATTGCCCTTAATTTTGTTATATATCAGCTGCTCATCTGTATTTACATATATAGGAAATTGACACAAAGCAAATGTTTGGACCACCAACCCAAAAGCATTGCAATCAAATACACACACCACACAATGCACACCACACACACACACTTCCAGTCAAAGACCATGATACTATAAGCTGTCGGTACATAAAAGTAATATTTCACATCAGTGAAATGAATTTAGAAAATATTAGTCCATGTTCCTTTCAAATAGCCAACTTGAATTGAAAGTATCAGAACTTTCCTCTTGATTAAACTGATAAATGAATTCTAAACATAGAATGTTTAGCAAGAAGGAAATATGGGCTGCAAATTGCACATGAAAGATAAAAAATAATGCACAACGATATGACAATCTAAAATACTGTACAGTCTTTTTGGGGGGGTTCACATTCCCATTTAGTATTTGATTTGTTTAAAATGTTATTTTACAATGCTGTATTTTAAAGATAAAGTAATTCAAACTTAGATTTTATACAATGCAGTTTTTCAAAGGTTTGCTTGATTTTCAACTGTTATGAAACTATTTTGCTATAGGCTTAAAACTTCACATATAAATGCAGCATACCTAGTATATACATGCTTTCCTTTCTACTTTATTTCATTAAAAAAGTCTCCAAACTTCAGATTAAAACATGTGTATCTATTTACTAAATGACAAGAGATTCCCAGCATATGTTCAGCTCCTTTGCTGAAATAACTGGGACTTCATGTTGTTTTTGATAAATCTGTAGCATTTAAAGAAAAACAGGCTAATTTAATCCTCAGTATAATGGCGTCGTCCTTTTAAATATATTTATTGCAACTCGGTACTTTTGAAGCATTGATTTATTAACTGTGGAGAGATTCTAAAATGATTATTCTCCATTATGGAATGCCCAGGAAGGCTTGGATTCAATTCTGTCTGATAAGGTTTTATCAAAAGAGTTGGAAAAAGCTGACTTACCACCTGGAAGAAGCCCATGTTTTATAGGTTCCTGAGTGTTGCTGGTATCCGAACTAGAAGACATAATTAAGCACAAATATATAGTGCCCTTGGGTTGCAGGTATACAGCATTGAACACAGCAATAGGTGAGGCTTGTAAACTTCTCTGGCCTTGGGACAGCGGCTACAGTAACCTTCAGTGAAAGTCAGGAAGCAGTCCATCAACGGTACGCACACACACACAAACACATGCAAACGAAAAATCCAATAATTCAGAAAGTAACAGGCCGGGCTTTCAATGGACTCTGTACTTTTTCCAGCATTAGTGACCCTCTGTAAACCAGCCATCCCATTTCGTGATGGTCTCTAATCAGGAAAATCAGGAGCTGGGATAGGCTGGGCTTGATCACATGACCCCCAACAGGTTGATAAGCAGACCCTGTTATAAAGTGACAGCAAAAAAAAGAGATAAGAACTCTTGGCAGATAGAAACAGAGAAATGATTAACTCTGTGTTGCAGAGGTGCTGTGAAGCAGAGAGAGGAAGGCTGTAAACCTGTGGGGGTCAGAAGATCATACCGAGTGGATAACCTACCCCCCGCCCCACTTCCATCCCAATCTAAATGGCAACACCTATAAACTCATGTTGGTGACCTGCCTCTTGATGTCATCATTTCTTTGCAGAGTGGACAACAATGCTGAGCTTTTTGGGCTTCTGTAAATATCTGGGGAAGGCAGAGCAAGCAAACATTCCTGCCTTAACTTGGGCCTACAACATTTATTGCTCTGTATTCCAAAGCTACACTGTAGAGTAAACCTATGGTGATTTTCTGTCTGACACAAACATTTTATTGTACCTATTCATTAGACAGGAGACTAATCCCAGCTTGTTTGTCTGTTAGCCAGCAGTTAAATGTATAAACTCTCTCCTCCTCACTCCCCCAATATCTTAAAAGCCTTTGTTGCATGTTTGAATATCATTTTCAAGGGAAAAATATTGGCATCCACACAGTTGCACTCAGTTTTTGCTCTTTGTTTGGTTACCTGAGGTGAATGAAATATTTTTCCAGATTCCACAAACCTTAAACATTATACTGAGGTCTCAGCAAGGTTTTTAAGAAGAGATTGAACAACCATTTGCCTGAAATGCTATAGGGTCTCTTGTTGTGCAAGGGATTGGACTAGAAGACATGGAATATCCCTTCCAATTCTGTTCTGTTCTGTTCATGCTACTTCAGTTAGGATTGGGAAAAACTCCACACAAAGGACAAAACTGGGTTGGATAAATAAGAGTTTTCAAGTCTATAAGGCAGATTCTTATGAAGTGATCCTTCTTTCCTAAATTACCAGGAAATCAGATTCATTGCTGCCAATAAGGTACTACATCTATGGACTGCTTGTCACTTATCATCAATCAACTGTAATTTTTACATGTAGGGAAATCATAATAATAGGGATAATAATAACTACAAATTAATATTTTAAATGAAGCTAGAATGTGTGAAATTAGAATGCTGTTCACAACGTTTAGCATTATTTACAACATATCTCAATCCAAATGAGATTCAATCTACTTTTGACGTTCAATCTGCAGGATATAGCTTCATTTTTTAAAAAAGTACCATCCTCAAATGGATTAGGAGAATAGTTCCTGGAAGGAGAGATTTAATCCTACACTTCCTTTCCTCTAAGTGAGCAAATTTTCAGTTAGAAAAACTGTGATTGGTGCCAAAAATGATAGTTAAGGTATGGTAGATACCATTTGTGTCACTTCTGGAGCAGATAGAAAGTAATACCTTTGACAGCATTTTTTACTAAATATCTCACATGTCCCATTGCACATGATCTGTTCATATTTATTGGAGGAAAGCAACATATTTTGAGAGACCTTCAGAAATATGACATTCAGTGTGAATTTTTAGGATGTTTTAATTAATTATTAATATTAATTAAATTAATTACTGTTTAATAATTCTCAATTAATATTTATCAGGCCTACCCTGGTTTTCTTCTCTCTGTTGTGGCATTTTCTTTTATTACAATACCGCAGTAATATCTGTCAGCGGTTTTTATGTTTTCCTTCTCTTGAGGTGTTTTGATGCTATGAAGAAACTGCTCATTTCTAGAGCTTTTTCTTGAGTAGGATACAGGTTGAGTCTATTTAATCCCACTATCAGCATAGATGGATTGGGAGAGAGGTTCAACAAATTGAAGCCCTCTTCTGTAGATGCACATTGGCCAGGGAAGATTCATACATTTTGGCCAGCTATCTTTGCTTGCTGCAATCCCCAAAAATCTGGTGCTGTGGTGAAAATTCTTCTGCACTGTTTTTAATCACATTTAGTATAAGGGAAAAAGAGATTGTTTTTGGCTCTTCATCCCAAAGACAGGGGTGGGATTCTACCAGTTCGCACCTATTCGGTAGAACCTGTTGTTAACATTCTAAGCAGTTTGGAGAACTGGTTGTTAGAAGAAATTACTGTCCTAATCCTGTAAGGAAGGCAGGAAGGAAACATTCTGGTGTTGCTTACAGAAACTGCCTCTCCATTAACCCTTATTACATTCTTGGCAGGACTAGACTTTCTGTCTCAGGAACTTCTCTGGAGTTTTTTTCCCTGCTTTGCTAGTACTTTGCTTGTGTGGAGTGACCATTCAAAGTTACAATGGCATTGAAAAAAGTGACTTATGACCTTTTTTCACACTTATGACTGTTGCAGCATCCCCACAGTCATGAGAGGCCAGGCGAGGAGATGGTGCCTCGATGTGAGTGATATTGAGTTGGCCATGTCCACCCAGTCACATGACCACCAAGTCATGTCCATCCAGTCACATGACCACCAAGCCATGACCACCAACTAAGCCATACCAACAGAACCGGTTGTTAAAAAAAATGAATCCCACCCCTGCCCAAAGGTGCTTTTTTCAAGAGGCAACTGGACTTTCTGGCTTTTTTTTGAAGATGTTTCTAATCTTTGAATGATGTTTTAGGAGGCTTATTGCATGAGGTAACAATATGATATTAACAGGTTTAAAAAGATGCTCTAAGAAACAATTAAATGAGTTAAATCCCTTAAATGCCCTAAGAAATACGGAGGAAAAATGTTTTTAAGTGCATGCTTGGCTGGAGCTGTTTTCAAGACTAGAACTATACTCAAACTTTTGTCACACACTTATTAATTTCTGATTTTTCTCTTCAACCTCTAAATTTTATCATCCTGGGTGTACTTTTGTCTGAGAGTAAGTCCCATCGAGCACAGTGGTACTTAGATTAAACATACAACACTGAGCTGCTGTTGGGAAGGGGAAATAATTATTGCTATTGTTAGACAAACTGGAAGTCAGAATCCTGATTGGAGCTCATGGAAATCATCTTCTACTAGGTGGTAATCTATCTTCTGCTGACCTAGCGATAGGTTCTTATTTGATGGAGCTGGTAATATCAGTCGCGTAGGCTAGAGATGGACAGTCTGAATCCAGAATTTTTCCATAATTGGCTTGGATAACTACACCGCCTATGGTTGGACTTAAGCATAGTATACAAAATTATCTGCTACAATGTGCTACCAGTCAGTGACTACTTCAGCTTCAACTGCAACAATACAAGAGCACACAATAGATACAAACTCAATGTAAACCGCTCCAAATTTGATTGCAGAAAGTACGAACCTTGATTGCAGAAAGTATGACTTCAGCAACAGAGTGGTCAATGCCTGGAATGCACTACCTGACTCTATTGTTACATCCTCTAACCCCCACTCCTGTAGCCTCAAACTATCCACTATTGACCTCACCCCATTCCTAAGAGGTCTGTAAAGAGTGTGCATAAGTGCACAATCGTGCCTACTGTCCCTGTCCTATTGTCCCCATTTATTTGTACCTATTTCCTGTATTCTTACTCATATTTATATTTATTCCTATTATCTTGTAAGCGATTGACAAATCAAATAAATAAATAAATATATATATATATTTTTTGTAGAATACATTTCCAATCATTCTTATCCACGTTGGCTTTAGCTGGTGGGAGCTAGAATTCAACAACATCTGGAAAACCCATGTGATCCTTCCACGAAAGAAATTCTTAAGCTTAACTAGTATTTCTATTAAGTTTTTAAATTCATAAATGGAGGACTTATCCTGTAATTAATTATAAGAGGATTGGCGGCTTTTGGCAATGAACAGGCTTAATGTCCTGTACAGCTAGTCAGAAAATGGACAATTTGAGCAGACAAAGATTGTTCAAATAGCTTGCAACAAGCACCCCTGTCCTCAGGCTTCTAAAGCCTTTTCAACTACTCCTCCGTCTAACTTATTGGCATGCTAAGAGAAATGATATTAATGAGTTACATTAGCTACATTAAGGCTTATCTGGGAGGCTCATTTGCTAGAGATGATAGTGTTGCAGATCATGCTGTGAGAAAATGCCAGATTTTTTAAAGTCATTAAACAGGCAGGGGTGGGTGGGAAAGAACTTGTATTTCTGGAACAAGTCACAGATGCTTGCCTTTCCTTCAGTAGGTCATAATGCTGGTAATGAGGAAGCCATATTCAGCCAAAAATAAAATACAATTACCTAGAATGATTAAAAAAACACAGAATAGGTATACAGTAATGCATCATTTTCAATTAGTTGGAGAAAAACGTTCACCTTCCAGATCTTAGATGTTTGTAATACAATGACGGCTATGATCAGTTTTCTGAGGTTTATAGTACAGTAACATCTGAGGGGAATACAGTTTCTCTACCTCTGTTTGCAACTCTGGCATCTAACATCATATTGGTATTTCATAAATTTAAGAGTAACAGTTGAAAAGGTTAATGTTTACTGGGATTTGCTGGGATTCATTCATACAGTTATATAGTTGTGTGTGTGTGTGTGTGTGTGTGTGTGTGTGTGTTTATAAATTCATATGCCAGCCATTCCCAAAAACTAGATGTCTGTCTGTCTCTCTTACACACATAAAGTTATCCATTGACAAGGGATAAATTAACAACCAGAAATGAAAGGAAGGATATTAAAAGCATATTTATTTGTGAATGAACCTGAGAAGAACAGCAGAGTGAGCTGGGAAGAAAGAAGGTCTGTGTTGATGGGCATTTGAAAATGTAAGATTATAATGTCTTTGTAGCTGTAGGAAAATATTTATTACAACCTTTTTATAGTGCTCTGCTTCTTAACAACTCAAGATGATTTAGACAATAGAACGTTATCATAACCCAATGGAATACAGAAAAGTTAGCCCTGCAGTCCAGATCTGTTAGGGCCTATCAGAAAAGCCTAACCATAATGATTTTCATAGCTTTGTGAAATGCAAGTGTGATGGAAGCTCCTAGTAACTTTGGAGAAAAGTATTCCATAAAATCAGGGTCATCAAAAAGAAGATACATCTCTGACTTCCCACCTTTTCTTTCTCATTTGAGGTGGGAACTTGGGCAGCCCCTCTTAAGTTAAATGTACAGGCCAATTTGATTCTGGTTAGAAGAAATAATCCTGCTGAGTGCCAAGCAATGCAAAATGTTAAATGCTGCATCACAAAATGTGCTTGGAAGCCTATTGGTAACCAATAACTAACGAATTACCACTAACCAGAGGGTTAGGTTTATTTCCATAGTACTGTTTATTTGAACAAAGGGAGACCAGAAAATAGTTGGTGAAGGAACTGTAATTGATGAGGAAACAATATGTTCAAGAAGATACGTCAGAGCAGCTAATATTGACAAGGTGTAGGTAACCTGAAAGTTATGTCAATTAGATTTATAAGCATCTTACCTGAAATGGTGAGAAATTCAGCACCTGGCATGAAAGATAATCAATTGTGCAAAGTTCTAAACTTTGCCAGGAAGACACTGGAAAATACTAATCATTAAGCAGAATAATAATAATAATGTACTGCTTTTTAAATGTTTTTTTTGGGGGGAGGGGGAGCTTATGTAAGAGTTGATCAGGAGTAAAATGGATATATGAAAACTCCACAAAGGAGTTTACACAACCATAGTTGATCCTTATTTTAAACTAGAAAACAGGGAACAGCCACACCATCCAAAAATTGGTATCTGCAGGGTGCCCAGCCTTGAGTTAAGAAAATAAATTGTTGGATTGCAGATTTAAGCAGCCTATTAGAAGAATAATCTAGAAGGAAGGCTAGCTCTTATTTTCTGAAAACCGTTAACCAGAGGCTGATGGGCATTCATTATAAATGTTCTAACTCTGAATTCCTGCATGGAACAAGAATATAAACAATAGGAGCTTTATATGTGATTTGATACAAAACCCACGCTAATGCTATAATTCTATGGTTGTACACTTGATATTAGGAATGTGTCTAATCGAAGCAGATCTGTTCAGGGAAATGTAGTCTTTTATTTTATTTATTCTGGTCAAAGAGGTTTCTTCCCTTTGGCTATTCTGCTTCACCTGTATTTACTCTGGCATCCACAGAAGTTAGAGTGGTTAGTCAAGGTAGATTGGTTCTAATTTTGAAGGTGTTACATAGCATCTGCTGTGGTGCTTCTCTTTAAATCCTGAAGGACATTGCATTGCCATCAACTCTTGAATTGAAGTGCCAAAGCTGAGAAGCAACTGTAAAGGAAGGATCAAGAATTGCCGGGGAAAGAAAATATCCATATACAGTACAGGTAGTCCCCAACTTACAACCACAATTGAGCCCCAAATTTATGTTCCTAAGTGAAACATTTGTTAAGTGCATTTTGCTCCATTTTATGACCTTGCTTGCCACTGTGATTAAGTGAATCATTGTAGTTGTTAAGTTAGTAACTCTGTCATTACAACAAGGATGAGATCATAATGATAAGCAACGCATGCCCCAAACATATTTTGCTTCCACTGTTGTTGTCCTTCCCTTTGCAAATGGAAAGATATTGAGTTGTTGTGTAGAGTTAATCCTGTTACCTAATATTGCCACTTTGCTACTCTTTCGGCAGCTTAATCTTACAGGGTGTTCCTCTGGAAGTTGCAAGAGGAATTGTAGGCTGAATGTGGTTCTGCTACATCGCAGAATCAACACTGCATTCATTTTCCTGATGCCTTCATTTAACACCTCTGCCTTTACTGAAGACTCTGCTGAAGGCTTCGTGAAATTGCACCTCTCCTTTTTTTAGTACAATCAATAGCTGTGGGTTTCATGAAGACAAAGTGTATATACTTGGGCTTGTGAGAGCTTTTAGCACTGAGCTAATGAGCTTCTCCAGTGGGAGTTTGTTTTATTCTCATTCTTGACATTCTCTCTGGATTGGTAGCTGACATTCCATTTTCACCCAGTGAAACATACAGTTTTCCTCCTTCCCAAGTGAAAATGAAGGTGAAATAGCAATAACAATAGCCATTAGATTTATATACCACTTCACAGTGCTTTACAGCCCTCTCTAAGCAATTTACAGAGTCAGCATATTGCTCCCACTATCTGGATCCTCATTTTACCAACCTCGGAAGGATGGAAGGCTGAGTCAACCTTGAGCCAATGAGAATCAAACTGTCGAACCGAAGGCAGCTGGCAGTCAGCAGAAGTAGCCTGCAGTATTGCATTCTAACCACTGCGCCACCATGGTTCATGATTTCATTAGTTTTTAAAAATAGGTTCATAGGTTATGACTTTATCAGAAGGAAAGGGATGGAAACACACCTCCCCTTCCCCCAAATCCTTTCTTTGGGTAAGGATCTCACCCTGTCTATTAGCATGCAGCATACAAATAGGTATAAGAAGTCAGCTGATGTTTATATTTTCCATCTCTTATTTCTATGAATCCTTAGTTCCACAAACCCAGGGCTGACAAAATGGTGGCCCGCATGCCGGATGCATCACACACTGCCCACGCCCATGCCGGGATTACCAAAGGGGGAAAAAAGTCATGATATATGTCACATGATGCCACCTTGATGATGCGAGTTTGACACCCCTGCACTACCCTATTGAATGAACTTCACTTGGCATAGCAGGTTCAGAAAGAGTCTTACCACTAAGTTGATGATAGCATGCTTAAAAGCTCATTGTTTACTGTAGGAAGATCACATGGAACATTTATGGATAAGAAGGACGCGATGCTTCATGTAATGTTCTACATGAAGTGTACAACTTGCGAACACATGCTACCCTTGGAAGTTCTGGGTATTGACGCTGAACAAGAAATTGGAAGTTTGAATGCAGCAAATAAATTAATGGCGTTAAATTAATTTTTATTTAAATGAAATGGAATCAGATTTAGTTGTTATCCTGGCTTCCCTAATTTATATTTTAATTTTTATTTAAATGAAATGGAATCAGATTTAGTTGTTATCCTGGCTTCCCTAATATATATTTTACCTGACCTTTTCTAAGCTGCAGACACAGCATACCAACTGAAGTTGTGCATTCCTACTGTAAAAGATTATGGAATAGAAAGAAACACTTAATTGCATATTGTTGTAATTGCCAAGGGCAATTCAAAATTGGCTTAGTTGGTGGGCGTGGTTTGGTGGTCATGAAATTGTCTGGGCATGGCCAACTCAGTATCACTCACATCGAGGCACGCATCTCCTTTCCTGGCCTCTCATTACTGTGGGGATGCTGCAACAGTCATAAATCACTTTTTTTCAGTGCCATTGTAACTTTGAATGGCCACTCCACACAAGCAAAGTACCAGCAAAGGAGGAGAAAAAAACTCCAGAGACATTCCAGAGACAGGAAGTCTAGTCCTGCCAAGAATGTAATAAGAGTTAATGGAGAAGCAGTTTCTGTAAGCAACACCAGAATGTTTCCTTCTTGCCTTCCTTACAGGATTAGGGCAATAATTTCTTCTAACAACTGGTTCTCCAAACTGCTTAGAATGTTAACAACCGGTTCTAGAGAATAGGTGCAAACTGGTAGAATCCCACCCCTGGCCAAGGGGGAAAAAAAGATAAAACACAACACATTTTTGTTAGGAAATTCATCTAATATAATATAAATGGAGTAAATCTGACAAGAGTCACTTTGGTGTAGTGTTTAAGTACCAAGTTAGAAACCAAGGCATTCTGGGTTGTAGACCTGCCTTGTTCCCAAACTCAGCTGGGTGACCTGGGCCAGTCACTCTCTCAGCCCTAAAGAGAAGGCAATGATGGACAACTTCTGAAAAATCTTCCCAGTAAAATTGCAGGGACATTTCTAGGCCAGGAATCAAGAATGACTCAAAGACAAACAAAACCCAAATTATATCTGAGTAAATATGCTTTGGAATATTTACCAGATTGCAATTTAAGATCTGTATTTTCTAAGAGATAAGCAGCTTAATCTTGACCAGGTTTAAGATTCAATAGAACAGATACCTAATTAGTATTCAAAATTGCAGTTTTGAATTCTCTACAAATTTCCTTGCAATAAGTTCTACTGCGCCATGTAATATATGGTTGCAAATTAACAGTATAATCTTATTCATAGATTCTCAAAGGTAATTTCTATAAGGGATAATGAGGTAGAGATACATTGATTGTTTAGTTTTTGTTTTAATCATGTATGTTGCCCAAGTGCAAGTGAGATCAAGGGCCATATAAATTCAGCAAAAAGATAAAAATTATTCACCAAAGCACTGTCAGGATACTGTACCTGGGCTTACTTTCATCTCAACTTCACGATGTTGAGTTCTCTTGCTGTTCATTTTTTCATAGCAATACTTGATGCGAGGGTGAGGTGGGGAGAGAAGAAATGCCAGATTTTCTGCAATTGCAGATTCATGAATTAAGACACTTTGTCTAAAAAAGAATCATATTTTGGTTCAAAGAAAAGAGTGGCAGGAAAATCACTGATTTAAATCTTTCTTAGAACCTTCTATTCTAATATTTCAAACAGCGATTGCTTACAAGCATCCAACATGTATCCCTTTGTCAGTACATTGAGGTAAAATGGTTGGAAATAGAAATAAAGAATTCATAAGTTTTCATATCCCAACAGCTTTTACTAAAACCCCTTGGCTCAATCAGGCACATTTTATATGTTTGTGCCTTGCCCCAGTAATTTCAAATTTGGGACTTAGACATATTGCAGCTGAGTAAACTGTGTAATCAGTAAAAGGCCCCAGGGATTTTGGATGAGTCTGATAATCGACTTAGTAAACTGTCATATGATTTCATAGAACTCAAATTGCCAGGATCCCTTTGAGATTGGAAAACTCTTCTTTTCTGAGGTTGGAAGGAAAAGGGTCTGTACATACCTTAAGAGATACTTAAGATGCTGTAGTTTGAAAGAAACATGGGAGATTGTATGCAAGCAATGAATGGTAATCTTTTTGAAAAAAAAATGTAAAATGTGTTCAAATATTTAGAACCTAGAATAATAGATTTGGAAGAAACCCCAGAGGTCTTCTAATTCATTCCCCTGCTTGAGCAGGAGATCCTATATCATTTCAGACCAATGGTTGTCCAGTCTCTTTTTGGAAGCCTCCAGTGATGGAGCACGCACAACCTCTCAAGGTAAGCCATTCCATCGGTTGATTGCTCTCACTGTTAGGAAATTTCTTCTTATTTATAGGTTGCTTATCTCCCTGGTTAGTTTCCAACCATTATTTCTTGTCTAACCTATTGCTGCTTTGGAAAATAATTTGACCCTCTCATCTTTGTATGAGTCCATCAAATATTGGAACAGTGGTATCATGTCCCCTCTAGTCCTTCTTTTCATTAGACTAGAGTTAGACATACTCAATTCCTGTAACCATTTAATTAAACATTACCCAATTTCGTTGAATATCCAATATCTATAAACATTTAATTTGAATATTTGAAATGGGTTCAATTCTTCTGTGAGTTTTGTGACCACTATAAGTTTAAAGAGTGCTGAACCCCATTGAAAATATTCATTTGCCCTTTTGATTTTTTAAAAAGGAAACTAACCACCATTTCCAAGAGTCACATATTCTGATACCTCTGTGCTACTAAAATTTAATCCTAAATGCATAAAGTTATGCCATAGACAGTAATGTTCCCACAGTGGGATTTTATTTGTGTGTGTGTGTGTGTGTGTGTGTGTGTGTGTGTGTGTATCAGAGAGATAGTTGCAATGAGATCTTGCTCTGTAGCTACTGTGAGTCTCAAACCTTTTCTGAAACACTTTGGAACACATCAACTCTGAGCATTCATCCTCCAGAAACATGATGGAGGGTTCAGTTTGCAAAAAGTGAGGAAAGGTTTAGGGAATCTCCCTGAAAGAATAGGGCTGTGTTGTGATGTGATAATGACTTAGGTGTTCTCTGCTTTATCTTGTTTAATTTGATCGCCCAACAATGTTGTAAGTGGCTGCTACGTGATGGTACTTTGTACTTTGGCTTAAGCCTCTATCGCTTCGACACCATTGTTTCGATAAGCTGTTTAGGGTGTTTTTGAGATGCACTGATGGCATAAGGTAATCTAACAGATCTAAAATACACAAATCGCTTATTGTCCTTATAAGGGAACATAGGGGTATGTGAATATAGTCCAATTTACAGCTTTTTAAATGCTGTACTAGATCTATAAAACAGTAGCAAAATGCATCCCTTCCCATACAAACTCATGTGTACCAGTGGATGCTGCTAATAGCCTCATTCCTCATAACTTTCCAATGGTCAATAATGGTCTGCTTTAAGATTCCGCCCTTTTTTGCCTATATGGAGATAAGACATGGGAAAGTGTAACTGAACAAGGCCTTGAACTTTGGAATCTTTTATAAAGACAGCCATATGCAAATGTGCCTACCAAAAAATGTTGGTGTTATTTTTCCATTGGGATCCATTAAAATACAATAGTGTGTCATTTAAAAGTACATACTAAGATTTAGTTTAGTTTACTGTATTGTCATTGCACCTCGTACAATGAAATTAAAGTGTACATTATGACTATGAAAATAAACACAAACACACATCCTTCACATTCTATACATTGAATTGAAAAAAACCCTGATATTGCATTAATATTGCACTATACAGTAGAATTCAATACAGCTACTGCCCTGGGATAGATGCTGTTTTTCAGCCTATTTGTCCTTGTTTTTATTATCCTGTACTGTCTGCCAGATGGTAATAGTTCAAAAAAAGGGTGCCCAGGAGGATCTTTGAGAACGTTTTGAAATTTCTTAAGGCAGCGGGAGCTATAAAGCTCTTCCAAAGAGGGGAGAGGGCATATAGTTCTGCATGAACGAATATCCCTTTGTTTCTTCAACTAGTTAGCAGGCTGCAAATGAAATCTCAAGTATGTTTCTCAGCTAATTTGTCAGAGCAAGACTGCTGCCTCAGGCAGCAAATACTGATGGACAACAATGGCATGCTCTTGCTTCTCCTTCTGCTCTTACCAACTGTCCTCTCCTGGAGGATGGTCTCATGTACATTATGTCCCACTAGCTGTTCTCGACTCCCTAAACTTAACTTGCTCCTCAGATGTGGAGGTTTCCCTTCCACTGGTAATATTAAGATCTTCCTATTGGTGGGGGCCGTATTGTTGGAGAAACACGGTATCTGCAATCGACTATCTGAATCTGTCACATAAAACTTGCTTGCAAGCAAACTCATAAAATTTGCTAGCAAGCACACTCAGAAAATTAACTCACAACACATCATGTATGTAAATATTGAATTTTTTTTATAAAAAAAGAGCAACTTTTACCCAAAAGCAGGCAGGCAGATTGAGTTGCTCACAGAATCAGAGATTAACTTAGAGATCTATCTATCTGCAATCGGTTACCTGCACTGAAAAGCTTCAGTCCTAAGGAAGGTTCGGCTCTGCTTTTAGATTAGCTTAGAAAGCAGGTCTGAGCTACATAAATCTGAGCTGCATAAATCTGGTTGACCATCAGATGGCAGCAAAGAGATACAATATGGAAAACCTGTTGTCTTGATTTTTATCACCCAAATCAGGTAGGCCTGCCAGGGTGGAAGGGCTTCAATCAATTACATATATGGACTGGAGCAGAGCTGCAACTTGCCTTTCAAGTTCTACACCAAGGGTGTCAAACTGGGTTGTTTTGAGGGCCGGATCAGAATTGTAGTTCTCCTCTGTGGGCTGGCTGACTGGCTGTGGGGTGAGGGGTGAGGGAGACAGGATGGAGGCTTCCTGTTGTACCCTGCTGGCCAAAACAGAGTGTGCTTTCGGCCTGAACGGCCTCCTGCAGCACCCTGCCAATCAAAAGGGGCATGGGGGGGCTGTGTGCGGTCCCACCAAACTCTGTTTTGGCTGCCAGAGGCACCACAGGCTGGATTTAAGCACCCTGCAGGCTAGATATGGCCTGCGGGCCTTGAGTTTGAATCCCTATTCTACACCATTTTAGCTTTATCCTACTGTTTTTTACAACAGGTGACTTATGCTACTGTATCTTTATATATAGATTTTTATATTTTTCAAGCAACATTGGTACTAATAGTGTGAGAATCACCTTGAGAGAGGAGGGGAAGGGATGCTGACTAGGAAATAACCATATAAGAGAGGGGAAACCCCCACCCCAGTGGCTTAACTGTCAGGGGAAGAAATCTAGGAAGGTGGGAAGCTTGTCCTTCCAGACTTACAAGAGTTGGTTAATGTAGCCTTAGCTCATCTGGTCATGTTTCCTGTCCCGTTTACCTGGAAGGTTGACAACATTTTAAAAGCTGTTACATTTACCATTTAGGCATATGGCTTTAGGGATGGGAGCCTTTGATCAACAGAGGACGTGGTCCTTACTGCCCCAATTTTTATGACCAAAGATGAGGTATGCTGGAAAATGCAGTTCAACAGCATCTGGAAATTTTCAAATTCTTGACCCTTTCAGAACCAGTGCAAATGAAGTAGCATATAGAGTTTTTACTCTCAAATCTGTATGTGAAATACTTGATATGTAACTATTATTTTGAGCAATTTAGCTGCCTGGGAAGGCCAATTCACCTTGGCTAGGCCTAATTTCAGGACTATAAAACCGGAATTAAGAGAATAGATCCATTTGTAAGCATTTCCTTATCTTTCTCTGAAGGAGGCATATTCATGATATGTCTAGTATAATGGAAATGAGAACTATTTATATCCAGAGGAATCCTGATATCTTCTCAATATGTAACTTCCTAGCTCCCCCCACCTCCCGTGAATAGCCAATATCTCCATGGAGCTTAAGTGTGAATTATTTTCCTTTGGATTGTAACTTTTGCCAACTATTTCCCCTGCTTTTATTGAACAAGGCAGTAGCATGAGAAAATATGGAATACACATATGGAGACACTGAGCTCATTTAATCTTGCTGTGGAGGAACCAGCTGGCAGCAGGGTTTCCTGTGCACCTGCGTTTACATTGATGGCTATTTCATCATGTTAGTCAGAGAAACTGAAACACATAAAGCTTTCAACAGTGGCTAAACTCTACCAAATAGCCAAGGCTCTCCCTGCAGACATGAACTGCTCAGCTAGTTCATGGAGACCAATGTTGCTGGCTTATCAACCAGCAGCTCCCTCTGCCTTCTTCATGTATCATTTTTAGGCATTCTTTGAAATTAAATACAAACAAATATCTTGTGCAATGTCATGCTTTTTTATCTCCTGAACTGAAACCAGTCCTAGAGGCTACCTGCTTCCTAGAATAGAATAGAATAGAATAGAATAGAATAGAATAGAATAGAATAGAATAGAATAGAATAGAATTCTTTATTTGCCAAGTGTGATTGGACATACAAGGAATTTGTCTTTGGTGCATAAGCTCTCAGTGTACATAAAGAAAAAATAAAATACATTCATCAAGAATCATAAGATACAACACTTAGTGATAGTCATAGGTTACTAATAGCAGTCAAATCATACTAGCCAGTTGGGGGGACTTTGATCCAGTCACTCTCTCAGCATAAGGGAACCAAATGGTTGTGGGGAAAATAGAAGGTGGGAGTATTAGGTAGTGGTGCCACTTTGAGTGATGGTATTAAAAATGGTGGGAATAATAATAATAATAATAATAATAAATAATAATTAATAATAATAGCAAAGAACTGGTGGGATCATAAGCCTGAAAAAGTGGTCGAAAATGAGCATGCAAAACTACTGTGGGACTTCCGAATACAGACTGACAAAGTTCTGGAACACAATACCCCGGATATCATGATTGTGGAGAAAAAAAAGTATGGACTGTCAACATTGCCATACCTAGTGATAGCAAAATCGACGAGGAACACCAGATATCAGGACTTGAAAATTGAATTGCAGAGACTCTGGCATAAACCAGTACAGGTGGTTCTAGTGGTATTCGGCACACTGGGTGCTGTGCCTAAAGACCTAGGCAAGCACTTGAAAACAATTGGCACTGACAAGATCACCATTGGTCAGCTGAAGAAGGCCACCTTACTGGGATCTGCTTGCATAATCCGCCAATACATCACACAGTCCTAAATGCTTGGGAACTGCTCGATTAGTGATTTGTGATATGAAACCCAGTGTAGTCATCTCGTTTGCTGTGTACACTGTTGTTTTTTTGTGTATATAATAATAATAATAATGGTAATAATAATAATAATAATAGTAGTAGTAGTAGTAGTAGTAGTAATGCCAGTTCATCAAGCCCCAGTAACTGGTCCAGAGGGATATCATGTTCAATGGTACTGAAAATGTTTAAAGGGGTTAAAAGGAGCTGAAGGGGCACACTCCCTCCTTTCAAGGCCCAAAGTTAATCCAGTACCATGATCACCACTTTCTTCAAAATTTTTCAAAAAGAAAAGACGGGATTGGTTGAAAGTTGTCTAGTATGATCACCTCAAGAAGTAAACCCTTGATAAGAAGATGCAAGACATACAAATAATATAGAAACATGGAAACTTTATGGAGAGTATGCAGGGGTGGGATGCTACCAGTTCGCCCCAGGTCTATAGAACCTGTAGCTGTGAAGAGCAGCTGACACTGAACTGGTTCTGTGTTTGGCCCAACCACCTGCCTGGGCTCTAGGCTGTCCTTTATTCCCTGCGTTTCCCTCCTCAGCTGCTTTGCGCGGCACAACTGAGGGTGAACAAGCAGGAAACAAGAGGATTTGCAAACACTGAGCACTGGAGTACAGTGCTTGTCAGCTGTCCAGGCAGTACAGCTGATGATTTCTTGCAACGCTGCACACATGATTGTTACCAGTTTGGAGAACTAGCAAATCGCTCCACTGGCTGGCCCCTCCCCTCCCTGCCCACTCACTCCTTACCTGGCATGCAAGCCATCCAACTTGCCTGGTTTGGTAAGTTGTTATTTTTCCTCCACCCCCACCCCCCCATTAGCTGTTCTGCTCTGCCAGGAGATTTAGATTAGAAATCCTTGGATTTCCTGCTTTCTAAGCTAATCTAAAAGCCGAGCCGAACCTTCCTTAGGACTGAAGCTTTTCAGTGCAGATTCAGGTAGCCGATTGCAGATAGATAGATCTGTGATTCTGTGAGCAACTCAATCTGCCTGCCTGCTTTTGGGTAAAAGTTGCTCTTTTTTTTATAAAAAATATTCAATATTTACATATATGATGTGTTGTGAGTTAATTTTGTGAGTGTGTTTGCTAGCAAATTTTATGACTGCTTGCAAGCAAGTTTTATGTGACAGACTCAGATAGTCGATTGCAGATACCGTGTTTCTCCAACAATACGGCCCCCACCAATAGGAAGGCCCAGCATGATTTCTAGACATGAGGTGAAATTAAGCCCCACCCCCAAATTTTAGGTCTATTTAAACCGTGCATTTCCGCGTCATTTCTACACAAAGTGAAGAGAAATGGGAGGGAAGGGCGGGGGCGGGGGAGAAAACTTGCCTTTAGGAGTGCCCTGCAGATAGCCTAGGCTAGAATACCCCGATCTACTACTGGTAGAACATTGGCTGATAGAAGCTCCCCAAAGGCACAGTCATCAACAGTTTCTATCAGCTGATAGAAGCGGCTTCGGGGCGAGGGGAGTCCGCGTGGGTGCTTGCCTCAAGGCCACTTCTACCAGCCAATAGAAATGGCTGGTGACTCTGCCTTCAGGGAGCTTCCATTGGCCGATAGAAATGGCTTTATGAAGAGGTGAGTGCGCATGGGGCGCTCTAGGTGGGGGTGCACATGGGGGAGGAAATTAAGTCACCCCCCAAAAGACGTCCTAGCCGTTTTTTCAGGGTTCAAAAAAAAAAAGACCCGGATATTTACATAAATATTTATAATATTTACATACAAGCCATGCCCAGCCAGCAAGCCATGCCCACCCAGTCACATGACCACCAAGCTACACCCACAAATTAGGCCACACCCACAGAACCAGTTGTTAAAAAATTTGAATCCCAGCCCCGAGAGCATGTATATGTAATACAAACAATACATAAATTTTATGCATGCCACTTGATTGCATAAAGATGGGAACGTGTAAATTTTGGTTGATCTATCTAATATGATTCATTTTCAACAGAAGTCATTATGGATTATGTCTGGCAAAAACATTTTGGACATCAGAAAAGAAAGCCTACCCCACCAATAATTAATTGTAAGACAAAGAGTCCCTCCGCCCCCCAGCTTTCGTTATCCAACATGGCACCTATGCAGATTTCAATTCCGCTTCTTCCTGGTTAGCAATGGGGGTTGAATTCCAAGTCTTTTAGGCTGAAAGGCTGGGATGAGGGGTTCTCTTTTTGCGGGGTGGGGTTTGTATTGAGCTGTAACTACCAGGAGCGATTGTATTTTGTTTGATGACAAGGGTTAAAGTACATTTGAGTAAATGGTGATTGAATTGTTAAATGCCATCTTATGCAAGGTTATTCTGAAGTTAGCCCCCAGCTCAAGGAATATAGAATGTAGCTTTGATTTTTTTTCCAGAATCAGAACCGAACCAAATTAAAACCTGCATTTTTAAAAAAATATTATAGAAGAACCAGAACCATGCCTGAATATCTTACAGAAGTATATTATTGGTGGTGTATTCATTTAGTATATTGAGTGCACACATAAAGAGAAGAAAGTGGCTATCCTAGTGTTCCATTATGCACAATCAGAGAAAAAAAAACTATAACAAATTTCCATCCAATTTCAATCTTTCCAGATAAACCAAAACTGCAGTTCTCAGAAGACTTGGCCTAGAGAAGGATGTCCTAGGCTGAACTCACTGTTTTCCATGAAATTCCCATTGCAGATTCCACCTATCCAAATAGACTTTGGCCTTCCAGCCTCAATCACATGTTTTGGATGGAATAAATAAAATATAAATAGAGGGACACAATTTATACTTAGCAACACTTGATATTCATCCATGCTTGTTCTGGAAAGAATGCGTGGGATACCAAAGCTGTGGTTCGGTTCAGTTAAGTGTGAAAATAAACTTTCTCTTCTCCTAAACTTCCACACTTGGATCAAAATATTAATTTGAGAATTTTACTCAGAACCAAAGACAGCCATTTTGAGTGCTGGTATTTAAGATGCTCTACATTGTTCTGGACATTTTAAAGTCTTGGGCCACTAATCGTGTGGCTGCTACTTTTGCACTAGGTTTGGTGGGATGGTCTGGGAGGTGGGCTAAATGTCCAGCAGCAGCCGTTGAAGCAGCACAAGGGGAATTTCTGAAGCTGGTTAGTAATGCCATCTTTGCTTCTGCTGGAACTGGTGTGTCTGCTTCTCATTCCCCTCATTCCATTTCAGTTCAGTGGCTGAACTTTGAGTTCTAGTTTTAAAATAAGGTTTGATGGATGATTAAGGAAAAGAATGATTCTCACTCTCACCCACTGCATTTCTGTTTTGCCCCTTTAAATCTGAAAGTACACTTTCCATTCTACAACTCCATGCTCGAATTTTCCTTGCTTATTTAGGAAATATAATTTTTCTAGCTAAGTGTCTTATGTGTGCAATACTGGCAGCATTTCTATGTTACTTGCTAGATACAGAGAGAGAGAGAGAGAGACAGAGACAGACAGAGACAGAGAGAGAGAGAGAGAGAGAGAGAGAGACAGACAGACAGACAGACAGAGAATGAGAATGAAAATACAACTATTGTTTCCTTTTTAAATAGAAACTTGTTCTTGAGGCTTTCCTTCAAACTTTACCAGTTCAGAGCCAATTGAATAGTTGCATCTGACTACTTCCACTGTAAAATATCCCACTGTCCCAAATCACAAATGCAAGAGATGGAGGCAGAAGGCCAAGCAAAAATCCGTTAAGTATGAAGGCGAATACAGGTGTGCCAGGATAATGTTGTAGAATCCAATCCGGATCAGTCACTGGGATGAGAGTTTTTTTCTTCTGAGCTTTTGGACTCATGATGGAGAGCATGAAGACAAAATCTCTGGTCCCAGTGACCGTCTCAAATTGGATCCTACAAAGTTCTGTTGGTCAAGGGATGTTGGTGGCAGCTTTGTAGAGGCATACATTCCCCAACAAGAAAAGCCTGCTGTTCTGGTGTCAGCAATGAATCTATAATCGAGTGAAGATGAGGAACGGATCTTTTCTGCACAAGCAGAAGAGATGGAGAAACTCCTCATCTAGTCATCTCCTTACCTTCCTTGATGAATGTAAGGGTCCGAGGCGGAGTCCAAATGAAGAGTTACTCTTGTATCCATGCTTGATACTAGTGCTCAACACCACCAAAACACTCCCATTGCCAAGAAGGTGTCCATATTAAGTCCTGAGGTAAAAGAAGATGCAAACCCTTTAATACCGGTGCTACACCATGTAAAAACCACTGCAAGGCAAATATTAGCAAGGAGGTAATTGATTAATTTTTGGCCTCAGAAATGTTTAAGTACCTGCTTAGGACTCAGTCTGGCATCCTCCCTATTGATGATAGAATATGCAATCCATATTCTGGCTGGAGGCCACTCTCGAACAAAGCAAGGTCCTGCTAAAGTGGTCCAACCTCTGTCAAGACTAAGAGATACAGCAGTCCGAAGACTTGACACAACGTTTGGATGATGAGCCTTTCAACATGATGGAAGTTGTTGGATTTCAGTACCTTCTTCATCTGGTTGCCTCTGGTTGCTTTGGTGCCAACTTCAGCAGACAGGTGATGTCTTCCTGTATCAGTAGTGCAACATGGAAATTCTGAGGCTGACACAAGAATGTATTTGTATATCAGACAGTCCAATCAAAGTGCAGTGCACATGTCATAGATCTGTGACAGAGGAGCCAGGCATAAGTGGGCAATGCTTCACATCAAGCTGCTGAATCTCGTTCATGTGACAGATTTAATTTAATTTATTTATTTATTTGATTTGTCAGTCACTTATAAGATAATAGATATAAGTATAAACATGAGTAAGAATACAGGAAATAGGTATGAATAAATGGGGACAATAGGACAGGGACAGGAGGCACGATGATGCACCCACTATGTCATGAGTTTGACCATAATACTTAGTACTCACAGTCTTAAATATGGCTTCATGGTTATGGACAGCAGAACCAACTTGCTTTAGGCAGCTTGTTTCACTTTGTCAGCATCAGCTGCATTGGTTATGCTGCATAGTACTGAAGTGCAGAGAGGAGTGCAGAGCTAAGATCACTGTAGGAGGCACTGATGTTTTCACTAGTTATCTCATGGAGAAGTGCTATAAGATCACTGGCTATTTCCATGCTGAATGAAGGAGAGGAAAACGCTGGATAAGTGCTTGGTTCACTCCACCTTTTTGAACAATGTGTCAGCCCATTTTCCCCTGGCCACCTTCAGGGCTGCCACAGCGGAGATGAGTTGAGCTGTGGGAACGAAAAGGAGAGGTAGAGATAGCTGGGGGATTGTAGCCAAAATAAAATTCTTCCCTGTGAGAACCAAGGACTTTCCCACCAGGTGCAAGGAGGTGGGAACTGAGACCAACTGACACCTGGACTGTGGCCTGATTGGACCATGTGATGGATCGCATGGGCAGGGGAAAGAAAACTTTACTTTTAACTGGGGGGGTGGGGAATTTCCTAGTCAGAGAATGTAAGTTACATAGCATAAATGAAAACTTTAAGAAAAAATGTAACACGTTTAACCATTTTCATGAACTTGCTATATAAATTAGACAACTAGGCATATAAAATTAGTAATGGTAGTTCCAAGAGAGAAAGAAATTAAACATATCACTTAGCACTTCACAAGTGCATGAACTCTGAAAATATGAAATGCCAAATGAATCTATAAAGTTCATAGGGAAAAATAGTAACATGAAACTATAGAGTAAATGTGTCATTTTGTTAATATGTTAATTTACTTGCCTAGCTTGATATTTAACAAAATTGTAACTCATTAAAGATTTGTAATTGATTAATCTCTGGAGTGTATTTGATAGATCAATTGATCAATTACATCTGGTTAATTTTCTTATTAACAAGTCCCCAATGTATCATCTTCAGCAAGGAGGACATTGCTTACTTTAGTTTGCCGTGGTGTATATTTGAAAGGCAACATATGAATGATGAACATAACTACAAATAAAATTAATTGACTGTTAGGTCAACACAACCAAATAAGAACACCTTTACAAAACTGTAATGTATCATTAATTTTCTTGGATCAAAATTTGTCTTAGCTCCATGGAATCAGTCAGTGAAAAAAAAAAGGTTGATATCCATTGTGCTGATGGGTAAAACTAACCTAAGCCTGTTTATCTAGAAGTGATCCCATGGATCTGAATAGATCGTTTTCTTCTACCCAGTCATGTCCGATTCTTGGAGACTGCCTGGACAAGTTCATAGACAATTTTCTTGGTAAGGTTTTCATAAGTGGTTTGCCATTGCTTCCTTCCTAGAGCTGAGAGAAAGTGATCAGCTGAAGGTCATCCAGCTGGCTCTGTATCCAAGGTAGGTCTATAACTCTCAGTCTCATGATGCCTTAACCACTACATCAAACTAGATCTCTAATGTGGCTTGCTTTCTCATTATTATATTTAGATAGTAGCTGAAAGTTCACAGTCCTTGCATGTAGTAATCAACTGTATGAATGAACTTGCACATAAAAATCAACCTTGTGTTTTGTACCCAGATAAATAATTATAAATAAACACCATCCACTGCAGGCAACTGTATATTGTGGTGAATTCTGTTTTTTAGAGACTACTTATTTCACATGTATATAAACTTGGCATGGGTTTCTTTTATAGTCCCATCTCCCACTTTATCTCTCTGCTTGTCATTCATTTGACTTTATTCTAATCAATAATTTTCAGAATGGGGTCAGAATATAGGGATCTAAGCTCATTACGTGTTGTCCTAATAACTGCATTGTCAAGAGTGCAAAGGAAAGTTGGTGTTTCCCACAACAAGGTACAGGTCTGCAGTTACATGAGACTGGGATGGACAAATTTCTAACTGTTAGAAATGGCCAGCAGACATTAGAGAGGAACATGAAAGTTGTGGGCAAAAAGTCATCATGACTGTATTGATTTCAGTGGAATCCCATCAGCTAGTTTGTGACATCAGAGGCTTCCTATTGATCTCGACATTTCTCACCTGATCGACCGAGTGTACATTTGTCAAACTGGAATTTCTTTCTATAGTTTTGCCTAAGGGAGAGAGCAGCTTCTGTCTAGTAACAAAGAGATAAATACTTTCATTTTTATTATATTTGTCAGTTGTTTCCCTCCATTTCTAAAATTTATTATTACATTTTGCATCCCATCTTCATTGGAAGGGACTCCAATAAAGCATTTTGCCCCCAAATTGTATCCTTACCATACTTTTTTGAGGTAAACTTGATCTGAAGGAGAATCTGCATCAAGATTTCCCAGGATGAAATTTTTATGCAAATGCAGATCTTTCTCGCTGACATCCCCATTACATTAAAGGTCTTTAGTTGTGACTCTTGTTTCTGGCAAAAGCCAATTTTAAATTAACTGGAGTTGTAAGTGGATTGGAAATCTTTAACTCAGAAATATTTTTGTATATCTGAATGTGAATCAAGGGAAGATCAAAGGGGTACATTATCTCATACCCCCACTAACTATATTTTTGTAGGAGAACTTATACCATGAAGGGAGTCTATGCATGCATGGATGGCATTAAGGATTGATATGGGATATTCATAGACGGTCATATTCCAATAGTGGCCCTACTACACCTACTACGATTGTCTTTAAACCTTCGGTTGCTCCCTGGCTTCATTTACTCCCCAGGGCAACAATGATAAGACATTACAAAACAAAAAATAGAACTTCTCCCTCTCTCTTGGGGACAATGCAATTGAACATAGAGGAGCAAGAAATGGAATAGCTAGGCCTAGAGTCTTATCATTTGCAGGACTGTCTCTTCTGCTAAGAACCTTTTTGTTTCTTAGACCAACAAGACAGGCTCTTTTAAGATTCCTCTCCCCCAACAGAAGTTTGGCACTCTGGGATGCAAGATCAGGGAGGGCCCTTTTTGTGGCTTCCACACTATGGAAGACTCACCAAAATGTTGAAAGCATCTCATTCTCTTTTAATATAGAAAAATGGCAAGTGTTTTGGTTTTTTTTTTGCCAAGGCAAAAGAGTAGGGCCCAAATTAAATGAAACAATAAAAAATAGGAGCAAGAGTCCAGTACTCCTGCCCCCCATTTTTATTAGCATATCCAAGCAAATGCTTTCAGTTTTTATTATTTTCTCACTCTATTTGGATACCTGCAGGAGACCACTAATCCTTTGCAGTGGAGTAGAACTCCCAAATGACAAATTGTAGGTAGAGCTTTGCAGCATTTATTTTTTTTGAATCAAGTCAAAGCAGTTTAGAGGTATTGGTCTCATCTAAAGTGAACGTAAATCTATCCCCAATTGCTTTGGTACATGCTCTGATTGAAATTATATCCTAAGTCTGATTGCCTATTGCAATGGTCTGTCTGTGGGCTTCTGGTGCCCAGTTTGGGACAACACTGTGAGCTAGATAAGCATGGGCAGGTATGGAGGGATGTACTCTGAAGACCTAGGAGGGAGCAAAGAAGCAGAAGAGCCTGGAATTTCTGATAGGCAGGAAGAGGGCAAGGACGGGCCTTCCCTAGCAGTTCACAAAATATATGGATAGTTATGCAGATAGCTGCTTTAGTATGACAAAATTTCTTTCTGTAGGTGAACAACAATAAACTACTCAGAAACTCCTTTTGTTGTTCTTGGTTTGTGGGGCCTGACTTCAACTAAATATATATATTTAGGCAGATGAGCCCACCTAGGGAAGGTCTCCAGTGACAGTGGGCTGCCTGTCACTGTATTGCACAGAAATCCTTTTTTAAATTGTTACTCCAAGCTTCCTATGTACCGTGATGTTCCCATATGTGCAATAGAAGGAGTAATGACTAACTCACTGAAAATATTGTGAATCACTATGTCCCATAAGCCAGTCATGTGAAGGTGCCTAACAGAGGCAAGCCAGACATTTTCCTTGGTCATCCCTTCCAATTTTATTTTTGAACAATAGCAGGATCTTTTGCTGAAATGACATCATCCTTCTGCATTTTGGTATCTGCAGTCCTATGTTAAGAAGTTCTTTTAGCAGGACTTAAGAGGGGTGGGGTTTGCGGGACTTATTGCAGAGCTGTAAACCTTATCTTGGTAAATAACATAAAAACTGGCTAATGATCACCAATCTTATATTCTTTTCTTGCAAAGAATGGGCTGAGGGAGAGAGAGAGAGAGAGAAGCTATTTCTTTCAACAGTCCTGAAAGCATCTTGGAGAAAGACTTCACTGTGAATCAATAAAGATAAGCAGTTCTTAAGAAAGCTGGACACTCCTAGACAGGCAATTCTTATGAAATATGTGAAGCATGTATACATTTAAACATATGAAATTCCTTACTCTTGCATAACTCCTGTGAAAAAAGGGGGAACCCACCTTGCATTAAGTTGATAGGAGATTCAAATGAGAAAAAAAAGCAAGTTGAGTGTTGACAGCTGAGGACTGCTGTCTGTCATGTGTACATGCATATATGCATGTGTAAACAGAGCTAGAAGACAGTTTAAATCCCATTAAATCATTTTTGCAATATGGAACATCATTACCTATAGGTAGTTGATTAGTAGTATGGCTGGCTGTTGGGCTTTTGAGCCTCTGTGGAAACTACTGTATGTTGTATTGGGAAGAGATGCTTCTTCGTGACAGCCATTTGGTGTGCTGATGATCCCCACAGAGACATTAATTCCCACTGTGCTGAGAAGCTCCCTCAAATTATCTTTCTTTTACATTAGCAAGCATTGATGTATGAGGGGGAAAAAAATCAGGATAGGGGTGTTCAGAAATGAAAACCTTCTGAGGTAGAAGACTCCATTTTAATATCTACCCTAATGTTTCTGTTTAATCTAATCTGGAACAATTTGAGGAATTAACAGAGTGCAAATAAAGCCTAGCCATTGTTATTTAGGGTATGCTTGTATAATCTGTAAATCTAATCAGTTGTGTGTTTAACTATGACAAGTTTCTGTTGTTTTTTGTTTGTTGTTCTCTGACCTGCTTCTTCACCTAAGGCAGAAAAGCAGGCAGCTATTCTAAAGCAAGTATGAGGAAGGTATAGAAAGTGCTGGATTCTAGATCTGGGGGAGGACACTTGGTCAAAGTAAGATTTTTTTTTTAACATGACAAAATGGCCAACTATCAAAAAAGGCAATTTAGACAGCTAGATGTTTAGAGCAGTTACGGATTTCAAAATATTGGTTTATGATAAAGACACTGCTGTGGGATTTTCTCATATGGAATTTTGTGTAGGATTGCACAAAGATTGTTTCTTACATAGGAAATCTATGCATTCTGATTCAGAAATAGGCCCACTATATTCAAGTGTAGCTTCACTGGTGTGAGAAATGGTATACAGGTAGTCCTTATAGCCATAGTGGGGCTCAAAAATTCTGTTGTAAAGTAAGATGTTTGCTAAGTGAATTTTGCTTCATTTTATGAACTTTTTTTGCCACAGTTGTTAAGTGAATCATTGCAGTTAATAAGTTAGTAACCTGGTTGTTAAGTGAATCTGGTTTCCCCATTGACTTTGTTTGTCAAAAGGTTGCAAAAAGGGATCAGGTGACCTCAGAACACATCAATGGTGATAAGTATGAACCAGTTGCCAAGCATCTGGATTTTGTCACATGATCATGGGGATGCTTTAAAGGTGATGATCAGTCAGTTTTTTCAGCGTAGTTGTAACTTTGAACGGTCACTAAATGAACTGTTGTAATTTGAGGACTACCTGTATTCTTAACTCATCTCCCTTTTTATCTTCCTTTTCTCTGCATTCCTTTTGTTGTTTTTGTTCAAATGTTGTTGTTGTTCCTATAATAGCATGACCTAGGTGGGTCTCCTTACCCATTAATAGTTCCTCTGGTGGTGTGATGACCCGGAGTGTAACACAAACATAACAAAACCCAAAAGGTAAATAAATGTCCTTTAATGCCTCCAACTTGGCCCCACTGTTCAATAATTCTCAGTTGGAGATAAAACATACTCAAAAATAGTCTTCAAAAGAAAGCAATACAGTCCGAACTTAATGAGCAGATAGAGGTGAAATAAAAAACCAAACAAACTACAATGATGAAATTTCCACAATGGAACAGGAGAAGTATTAACCAAATTCAAGGAAATAACAAGGTACAGTCTGTTGGAAGGACGTCAACCAAGATAACTTCAGCCCAAAATAACACATGCTTTGCTTCTGGTAATGCTGTGTTGTAATCGTCTCTCTTATATACTAGTCTTCCCAGCTGCAACCAATGAGGAGGATCGTGGCCGCTTCCTCTTGCATAAGCCAAGTTATTGCCTTCTCTGTATGTCCTAGGATGCAGAGGGGATGGGCCTGGTTCTTCCTCTGACTGCCTAGCAGGCCTCTGCCCTTCCCCAGCCTGCTTCACAACATCCAGAGCCACATCTCCACTCCCTGTCCGCTGTTCCTCCTCTCCCTCAGAGTCTGACTTTACCAAGGGCATGACAGGTGGAAGATTTCTGTTTCTGAGAAAGATATATAGGAGGGTGGGAATTCTGGATGTCATTATCAACAACTGCTTTATGGGAAGGAATATAGCAGTTACTTGTTTTTCAATAAACCATTATAATTTTGACTTAATAGTAATGTAAGAGTAATGTAATTATGAATTATGTTCTAAAAGACTAGTTACAGCTAGACAAGAAAAATGCATGGAGAAAATGGGATGATAATGATGATGCAGGGAGGAAAGGGTTGTAGTGATCTGTGTACGTGTGCTTGTTCTGATTAATCACTCCTTTGATTTATTGCCTGTGGCAACAGTCTGCTTCTGTATGAGAAATCTGGTTCTGAATGGAGCATAGTCCTGCCAAAGTTAGATATGAGATGTCAACCTTAGTCAACCAAATATTTGGGTAGAGTCAACTGATGACTTCGTTGTATAATAACTGTTCCAGATAATAAATATCTGTACATTCCAGGGTACAGTAACATTTTCATAGTCTGGCTAACATTGTGCAATCTAGTGTCTTAAATATTCCCTTGATCTCACGAGATTTTTACCTCACAATCTTGTGAAATCTCAAATAAGAGTGCAGTAGTTTTGGGCAATATCTCACAAGATGTTGTTGGCATTCTTGTGTGAGAATTCATGACATCGCTGAAATCTTGACAATGTAGTGAGATTTTGGCTTTTAAAATGGGTTAAAGGTGTTTAATTTTAATTTAATTCTGTGGGTGGGCCATTATCATTACTTTGACATCTAGGCCTGTGTGCCATGGACCTCTAATATCTAATTTCTATGCAGTTTTCTCCACAAACATTAATTTAGGTTATTACTATACTGGCATTTCAAGTTGGCAATAATTATTTTCCTGTAACATAATAATTCTAAGGTCTTTAATAAGCTCTTTATATAATAGATTTATATTGTTACAGTGGGCAGAAGCATTTTATTACTGCACTCATTCAAATTTCATGGAAATATCATCTCTCATATCAAAAAGTTAATCAGGAACATAGCAAAGTTTGGGGTATCCACACGGGAGATTTTCTGAGGCACAATAGTATCTGGATTTATTCTCTGTCTTTCCAAATAAATATTAAGAAATGTTTGCCCAAAGATTTCTGCAATGATTTTTATAGATGGACCCCTTCATTCTTTTGAAAGGGTTTATTATTGCCAATATCATCCAAACCCAAATAAAAATAAGTATAGGTATTTGGAGACTTCCCTGTTATTGAAATCAATGGAGAAAAACTAGCTAAAGTCTCAAACTGATTCTATGGATAATTCTACACTGCAGCTTAAATTGCTTCCCTACCATGTTGTTCCTGATCATTTTCTTACACAACTTTTGAAATTCCTGTTTGGATTGCAGTGTGCTGGCAACAGGGACAGACTGGTGCTCAGTCTACATACAACCACTATAGGACATGATTGGTCATCCATCTTCTTGTTGTTCCCATCCTTGCAGACAAGCTGGATCCTGTGAGGACTGGGTACCCAATGCCTTCCCTTTTTCTTTCAGGGATTGTTCCCTCCTACGCCTTTCCTCCCCTTTTTCCAGGTGTTTGCACCCATGAATGTGAAGGCATTCCTATCCCACAGATCTCCTTTGACAGTAATGGAGACATTTTCTCTTTTTTTGTTCTTTCCTTGTATGGTATATTATAGCTCCAATGCTACAGTAATCAAGATGATAGAGTTCGGACTTTTTTCATTCCTACATAGGTTCAAGGAAATGTTGCAGAAGAACAGATAGTTCAACTTCATAAGAGCAAAGTAGCAATGCTCTTACAGTGCAACTCAAAGATTAAAAAGAATGAAGGAAAAAACAAAAGGAAGTTTGAGCAGTAGGGTGAGGGTAAGGAACAAGGGGAACATGTTTCACTCAACTTGGGCAGGATGGAAAAAGATGCTCACTTGGGAACTTCTAAAATTGAAGAGAATTCATTCACTTATCAGGCTATTGTTGGATCAACTGCAAGATTATTAAAAAAAATAACTACTGCTGACCAGCAAGGGATGTAGCAGTCCTGCAAGTCAGGAAATTTATTTATTTATTTATTTAGCATATGGCATGAGTTAGCCAGGGATCATCAAGGTGGCTGCCTGCCTCTGTGAAAGGATTTTTTGGGGAGCAGTGTTATCTTTATCCGTGGGATATCTGAATGCTGGTAGGCAATTGCGGGAGGCTCCTTTCTTGTCCCTTCTGTGGTTTATTCACTCATGGGAATTGAACCACCAAGCTGATGACCTCAGTATTCCACAGGCCCAGCGTCTTACCACGTGGCCCCAGCCAGGGAAAAAAATGACTACATAGGAAATTGAACAGCTGCTAAAGATGTGTGCCAGGCATGGGAAATGAAGAAGAGCCTCTTTCCACCTGCTTTGAAGATCTTGAGGTGGATCAGGTGGGGAAGCAACAGATTTGAACTGAAGTTGGAAAACATGGGTGTGGGCTGCATTTATAATGGACTGGGAGTGGAAGACAGTATCACTGGTTCTGCATTCAGGAAGTGGTGAGTGGTCCCTATTGGAGATAAATGAGCAGAAGGAATTGAACTGAGCTAACTCTGCTTTGGATCTGAATGAAAAGCATCCCTTAACTAAATCAATCAATAATTCACTCACTCACTCAATCAATCAATCAACCAGTCAATCAAATAAACAAGTCTACTTGCAATCTTAAGCCAAAAATGAAGAAGAATAGGATAACAGAGTTGGAAGGGATCTGGAAGTTCTTCCACTCCAAACTTCTACCCAAGGAGCAGACCATGTACCATTCCAGACAAACTGTTATCCACTCTCTTCTGGGGGTTTCTGAACTTCTTTTTAAGTATAGCCTTAAAACATTTTCAAAAGCAATATCTGCTGAATACCAGAGTAAACGTGTATAATTACACTGAAAAGTTGCAGTCGAGTAACACTTGGCTATGAGTAAATGTCATCAGAATAAACAAGATTTTCATTTGCGTTAACATGCCTAGGATTGCATTATAAGCTCCCAGAAAGTTTGGTTAATCCTGGCTAACTTCTTCCATTTTTCATTTTAAATAAGGTTAAAAAGGATTTTAATAGAATATGCTTACTTATATTCAGTTAACAGTAGGTAAGATATAATATCTTAACAATGGTTTATTCTAAGCCTTCATTTTGAAATTTAATATTGGAATGCCACAATTAACTTAAGAAATCTGACGTTGTGAGGCTTTCGGGGTTACAAATGAACAATTTTTTAAATGATGCTTTAGACAATGCTTGGCAATTTTTTCTCCTTGAGAAAGTAATCCATCTATCACCCGGGACATCATTCTGTGACCTAAAGGAAGAAGCAAATTGTGATTTTTTTAAGGTAAAAGGGCGAAACTTACCAATGAGGGTCATTTATCATGACAACACAATTGCTTTCCTCCTGAAGAGACCAGAAGCAAAGGCTATAGTAAGCAAAGTGGAAAGAAATCATAATCAAAATATTTTAAATTGATTATTAATACATTCTGGAATCACCCATGATTAACATTGCTGTGGCTTATAATAATTGCTGTGATGTCTCTTAACAATTTTTTTTTTATACTTGTAATTTTTTAAAAAAAAAACAAGACTTGTAATTAACCAATGGAATATAATAGAATATATGCACAGGTATATTGCTGTTTCAAACAACCTCTTAATTATAGGAGCTCTTTTAATACACATGACAATTGGTTCTATTTAAGTATGTAAGACAGAAGCATACCTAATCATTATCTATTTTTGTTTTATTTTAGATTCATTACCCATTGCAATCGTAATATTTCCAGCTGTTTACAATAATGAAATTTTTTAAAACCCTAAAATTACAAAATAATAGAACCATAAGTCCCAAAGAAATAATCTATCCTAGATATCATACATCACAGAAGTGCTCAAGTGGGAGGCTATTCCAAATTATAGGCAGTGTCACAGAAATTTTATTCTTCCATTATGGAAATAGGGTACCTTGAATTGCAATTAGACACCATCAGAAGAGTGCAGGGCTTATAATATATTTATAATATATAATATATATATATAATGTATTTATGGTGGGGGGCACCAGTCACTATATGGGTTGCTGTATTGTGCACTAACTGAAGCTTTGGTATCATCTTCAAGGATAGTTGTCCCTTGCTCCAGTGCAGGCACATTGTGGTGAAGACATACATTATTGTTGTCAGGCCCGTTTGTCTTTTTCTTTATCTGGTGCACAATTATCAATACAGCAATCAAGATGTGAACTCCACAGTCTGTTATTTATTTACAGTGCTATTGTTTTGGAAATCTCTGATAAAGTTATTGGTGCTTTAGTTCATCTTGAAATCTGTGATCTGGCAGCACAACCTTTTACAAACTGGTGTATGCATTTATGCTGGCCCTCATAATTGTCAGCCTCACCACCAATTACTGTGATGCCTGGTGATTATGGAACTTGATATCCAACAAATCTGAAGTATTAGTGGTTATGATAAAGAATGTAAAGGAAGAAATAGCAATGGAGTCTCTGTCTGTCTGTCTGTGTCTCTCTCTCTCTTTAAAATTTCTGTGTAGCTCATCTCACCTGAATGACTCTGAGCAATTTACAAACATCCTAAAATACAGGCAGTCCTTGATACAGAGCCTAAGATTTCTGTTGCTATAAGTGAGACATTTGTTACGTGAGTTTTGCCTCATTTAATGACCTTTCTTGTCACAGTTGTTAAGCTAATCAGTGCAGTTGCTAAATTAGTAATGTGATTGTGAAGGGAATCTGGCTCCCCCATTGACTTTGCTTGTCAGAAGGTTGCAAATGCGGGGTGGGATGCTACTGGTTATTCCTGGTTCTAAAGAACCGGTAACTCTGAAGAGCAGCAGACACCAAACCGGTTCTGTGTTTGATACAGTTTGGCCCACCCGCCCATCCGGGCCCTTACCTGTCCTTTATTTCCTGTTTTTTCAACCACAGCTACTTTGTGCAGCACAGCTGAGGTTGAAAAAGCAGGAAAAAGGCTTTTCAAATGCTGCGCACCCGCACACTGCGCTTTTCAGCTGTCCAGGTGGTACAGCTGATGTTTTTTTTTACACACGTGTGCAGCGTAGTCACCGAACCGGTAGTAACACCGGTTGAATCCCACCCCTATTGCAAATGGTGGTCACATGACCCAGGGACTGTCATAAATATGAACCAGTTGCCAAGCAACCACAGTTTGATCACGTGACCTCGGGGATGTCGCAATGGTCATGGGAAAAACAGTCATAAATCACTTTCTTTCAAGTGTCATTGTGACTTTGATCAGTCACTAAAGGAACTGTTGTTAGTCGAGGACTACCTATAATATAAAATTGCAACTAAAAACAAGAGTTAAAAAAAGGTTAAATTTTATAAGTTAAAAATTAAAAAAAAATCAAAGTAAAAGTTTAAGGCTAAAAGGTTAACCAAGTGAAGCCATGAGCCACCTCAGGGTTGCATAATACTCTTAGACCCTCCACCCCCACCCCATGCTAATTGACAGAGTCAATCTTCATGCTCTTCTGAAAGGCCAAAAGTATGTGGACTTAGCTGTGGGGATAAGACGTTTCAGTGGTGGGGGCAGGGCAGAGAAAGCTCTCTTCCTAGATCCTGCCACTTAATATTCTTTACCCAATGTGATCTGCAGCATGTTTCCCCCTCCCACCTGATTGGATGGGATGGGTCAATGTAACCCAGATGAGATTGGATGGGATGGGTCAATGTAACCCAGATGAGACGGTTCTCAGGTAACTGGTCTCATGCCATGAAGGGCTTTAAAAGTGATAACCAACACCTTGAATTGGTTCCAGAAACACACTGGCAGCCAGTGTAAGTTTGTGTAGCAGAAGTGTTACATGTGCAACCCTGGGGGTGCCCAGAATTGCTCTGTATTCTGCACCATTTGCAGCTTCCAGATAGTCTTTAAAGGTAGCCCCATATAGAGTGCATTGAAGTAGTCCATCCAAGAGATGATCGGGACATGAGTGAAGCATTGGCAAGCATGACCAACAGGTTTGCATTAGTTGTATTTCTGAAAGCCTCCTTCCACAAGTTGGGATCCTCTTGATATTGGACCAGAACTAATATTGCTTTACTTTCTTCTATGTGAGCCACTGAGATTCAGTTTTGACTGTAGTGGTATGCAGATAAACAAACAATCAGGCTGCCTTAATTGTCTGCCTGGCTGGGAAATTCTGTTGTAATATCTGAAATTGTCCTGTTGGTTTTCAGTGAGACTTAACTTCTTTTCCTTGATCTGTAGATTTTTTTGGCAAGGGATTATTGATTTTTAAAGAAACGTTGTTAAATATGAACCTGCTTGTCTACTATATAAATAAAATGCTTTCTACTTCCACTATGTGTTTTTAAAGTGCATCCTGGGTACCAATGTCAAGTTATTTTCCATTTATTTATAGAAACAGCTCTGCTTGCACTGTTCACTGGAGATTGGTGTTTAGATGAGCTTTGGATAAGCGAATAATCAATCGTTTTGGGATAATAGACATCAGTGTTATTGCTCTGCAAGGTTTACTCTTTGATTTACACAAGTAGATTGTTTTTTGTGGTGCTTTAAGAATATTTGTGGCTAAATAATGTTTTTACAACCAAGCCATGAAGGCAAAGCATTATTTCCTTTAAAACCATCAATCAACTGTATGATTACATCTGTACTTCAAGTTTGTTTGGGATGAGTTCCATCTAGCTTTGTTAGTGCATGAGAAAGCATTATAAAGTATATACTTTCTCCTCTATTATTGCTCTCTGCACAGGGAAGTACATGTATTACTTCTTGATGAGATTAAAATCAGCTCGTGGCATTTAACAAGGTCATTAAAATTTTCTTTTCTTTGGTAAAAATTATAGAGTAGGAAGTCTAAAGAGCCAGTAGAAATGAACTTAGGGACACGCCAGAATGAGCAAGACATATTCCTAAACACACATAGTAATATTCATTAACTGATTTAAAAAGGGGCCTTGCACAACAAGATCATTATTTCCAAAGTTTAAATCATCTGCCCCAATGGTGAACATCTTAAGATTTTGATTGTGAAACATTAAATGTGGTGGAAATGATTATGATTGGCTGAGTTATTGTAATATCAGTCAGTTGGATTTTTCTGGTGGAGAGTGGTGATAGAAGATACTGTACCAGATTTTAGACAGTGCTGATATAAGATTTTAGAAAAAAAAATGAAGGAGAGAATGGAATACAAAAAAGCTGAAACTTGAATAAAAGAATTTGGAAAGGTAAATCATGCTGAATGGGTTTAGGAAAAGAAAGTTTGGGAATAATTCAGATGAAATAGAAGGTTAGACATAGTTAGAAGGGAGAGGGAAGAAAGTTGAAGTGAATAGAAGGGAGGGAAAAAGCGGCAGAAAAAGAAAGCAAAGTTCATCTATTGATCTGAAATAATTTTAAATCATTGACTAGCAGGTCTTCCATGTCAACATTAAGTCCCTACCCCTGAAATGTGTAGTGAATTCAGCTGGTAACATTCACGTTTAAAATAAAAAAGTTACTTTGTTTTTAACAGTTACCTCTACTTGGTAAATTTGGCTACTTGCAGCTATCCAAACTTATGCAAAAATCTGATGATTTTTTTGTAGTCCTTTTTACCTTGCTTAATTTAGTTTTTACATGGCAACCGTGTATTGACTTTTGATATCTATTGCAAAATTGGCTGAGCATCTGAGGTTTCCCAGTTTTGGGCCACCCATTCTTTTAACTCTTGTAGTAAGAAGCTTATAGTTATATTTTCATGAGAGAAAATAAATGATTTGCTGATGCCAACATTTGATATAATTAATTTTAGGTCCATAGTTAATGGGCAACAGCAATTTGTTTGGGCTTATCCAAGTACTTGTCAATGGAATATACTATTTATACCTCTTTTTAATCTTTATGTTCTCTGTCTTCAGTCACAACTCTCTCTTCTGTGCTGGGATTCAAAACTATCTACTGGTGAAATCAGTTCACTCCAAAGCTTCTTCTCTTATTTGAGTATTTTTGAGATTTTGTACACAAGGAAAATAAGTCTACTGCCCAAATTTTATCTGAGCTAGGAAGAAGGAAGTCGGGATGAAAACTTGACATAAGTGAATTTTCAGGACCTCAAATTTAATGTAAATACTAATATTTTCACTCAGGAAATATTTATTCCTTGTTGCTATGGGAAGCTAGGAATTACAAAATTCTCAACATCACACTGCTCATTCCTGTGAGGATGGAGACACACAATTACTTGTAACCACAGAGTTGGAATGAGCTATGAGTTTAAACCCCAATTAGCGTGAATCCAAAATCATGGGGAACTTTAGTCCTCAGTTTCCTTAAGAACGGTGACTTTTTCTAAGTGGTCTATTCCTTTTTCTTCCTGTTCCATACATTTTTTTACAATAATGTATTTCTGTAATGAATCATCATTTTCTGCATTATTAATAATGGTCAGTTGGTAATCCTTAAGTCTATTTTGCATTGAGGTGGTGGAACTAATTGCAAAAATTGTATAAATCTGTCAATAAATCCCATTATTCACCATCTGTTCATTTCTTATAATATAGATCAGCATGTTACTATATCTATATAATATGGATCTGCATATTAATACATTCCATATAACTATTGATTAACATATTTATAAAAGGTATACATCTGCAACCTGTTTGCTTTTCCATTGTAAATTTAATCCTTCCTTTTATTTCTGTCTTTTATCACATATTTACCTATTTTCTATGATTGTTTGTGTTTAGAGTTATGCACAACAGAAAAGAGTAATTGGGAGATGATCTAATAAACAGTCCAAGAATAGTCCAATAGTTGATTAGTCCAACATTTTGTTTCTAGCAGTGTAAATTAGTACATGCTCTACCATGTAATATATCCCTATAATATAGTCACCTGTTCTTGGCTGTTGTCTACTTTTCATGTTGTTAAAGCAGGTAACAATAGCATACATAGTAAACAATAAAATACTTATAGACTGGGATATAATGAACAATATAAACACACAAGGGCATTTAATAGGAGAAGGCGTTTCCAAGCATAATATTGATTGTGCTGTTATTGAAAACAAATGGGTGGCCCTCCTGATTTTTCTTCTCAAAAGACTGATCTGACTTTCAGATTGGATGAGATGCTGCTAATGGATGGAATAGATTGTAATGATCAGATAACACTTCAAATCACCCATACGGTTTAAGTTTAAGGATGTATAGCACATCGTACAAACATTATAGATAGTGGTTTGTTTGTTTTTCTTAACTTTAGGGTCATGTTTTGTCTTTAAAATCCTGTCTAATGTTACGATTTGCAGACAGCTACAATTTCTACCCTGAAGTGAAGAGCTGTAATTCATTCTCATATCTTTCCAGCTCCTTTTGCACAAACATACATAGACAACACCTCTTTAGTTCTGCCAGCAACAGTGAATTTCCCTGCTGAGCCCTGTTGTGGGGCTGCAGTAATTAACTTGTTTCAGCGCATAGGTTTAAACTGTGGTGGGATTCAAAATTTTTTACTACCGATTCTGTGGGCGTGGCTTGGTGGGCATGGCAGGAGAAGGATATTGTAAAATCTCCAGTCAGAGGTGCTGTTTGCCGGTTCTCCAAACTACTCAAAATTTCCATTACCGGTTCTCTAGAACTGGTCAGAACCTGCTAAATACCACCTCTGGTATTTAAATCTCTCTTCAGCCATGAGGACTAGCATCTAATTTTTTAATGCAAAGCAAAGATACTCAAGGTATCAAATCTTGTGCCAGCTTCTGTTATTAATATGGATAAAAATTTGCCACTTTCCCCCTACCTGGGTTGAAATAATTCAGATAGTCACTAGATCACGGGTGGGGAACCATGGACCTTTTATGACTTGTGGACTTCAACTCCCAAAATTCCTGGGAGCTGACTCAGGAATTCTGGGAGTTGAAGTCCACAAATCCACAAAGTTTGGTTCCCCAAACCGGCACTAGATGGTTAAAAAAAAGTATGTTTTGTGTATGTTTTTCTTGCCACCTGGTGGTTATACAAATTTCTGAAGCTCAAATTGGTAGCTCTAATACTCCTATGTAATTTTTGTTGTTGCTGAATTCAATGTAGGGTTGCTTAGTGTCTTTGAATTAATAACTGAGAAATAACTGATATATTAATAAGACAGAAAAGCCATACAAAGCCACTGAACTACAACTCCCAGTAGTTCCTGTCAGCTTGACTAATGGTAAGGGATGCTGGGGGCTGAAGTTTATTTATAAATCCAACATTATCTGAAGGGTGATAACATGCTTTTTTTCATTCCCTAACTACAATCTTCATTTGAGCCAATGGAAATGTGTTCTTCTCCCAAAGCCATTAGTTGTGAGTCTGTGGGGATGAGGGGGGAGGGTTCTTTGGGGGAACTGAAGAAATATTATGCTTAACCCCAACTCTTCCATGCTGTAGTTTAACTATGTGAAGTTTTAACTTTTCTTTCATGCTGCGGATTTGGATAATATCTTTCCTTTGGGGATAGTCCCTGCTTTGGGAATGTTCCCAGATTGGTATTGCTGGTTATCTCTTTAGTTATATATTTACTAGTTTGCTTATTTGTTCTGTGACTTTCTTTAAAAGTTCAAAGTGATCAATATTAGAAAGAACCTAAGTCATCCAATGTCTCTCAGGAGTGTTAGTTTAACAGCCCTGGTCATCAACAAGATTATTTATGTTGTTTGTTGTTTTAGGCCAGCATCTAAAGATGTACTTTCTAATTACAGTGAGTTACCATTCTTTTAAGCCCCAGGAATATGGGAATTTTAGTGTGACACATAAGGTACAAAGCATGGTGGCACTGATTTGCAATATTTAACAGTAAGCAGCAAAAAAAGTGCAAATAATACCTGAAAATATAACAGAAAATCTGGAAACAAAACAATTAAAATAAACTATTGCAAAAGAGAGAAGATTCATTTTGCCAATTGTAGCAGTACACAAAGAATTTCAGGCTTAAGGCAGTCCAAATTGAGAAAAAAAATGAGTTAAAAGAAACTTTCTTCCACAGCTAGAGCACTGCTAGGGTGATAGGCAGAGAATTAAGCCAAAATTTAATCCTGTATTACAGGGAGGAGTTCATGTTTGGCCTAGTGGTTAAGGCACTGGGCTAGAAAGCAAGTGACCATGAGTTTAAGTTGTGCCTTAGCTATGAAAGCCAGCTGGATGACTTTGGGCCAGTCGCTCTGTCTCAGTCCAACCACCTCACAGGGTTGTTGTTGTGGGGAAAATATGAGGAGGAAGATGTGTTGGCTATGTTCATTGCCTTGAGTTATTTGTAAAAATAATGAAGGCAAAAATACATAAATAATAAATAGACTAAGGCTCTGATTATTTTCCCCTCAGACTAAGTTGATTGGTGGAATTATATATTCACTGAAACATAGAGATGACATGGATAGAAGTGTTGGTTCTCCAATGGATATTGTTTGTAAAAGAATCAGTTCCATATATGATTGTGACCATGGAAATGAACCATATGGGGTTTGGGATGAGAGATCATGGAGAATTATTCTGAGGTTACAATTGAAGATTGTGGGAAGGGAGAAAAAGTCTTTCATGCCAATCAGATCAGATTATATTTGTTTACACAGCTGGAAATCCAGTTACTTCCATTTTAATATTTTGGTACATTTACAGGTATTGCTACTTACATAGATCGGAGTGATTCTTTCTCCCAGATGCGCATCGGCTATGTTTAAGTCCTGGGTACCGTATTTATCGGCGTATAACACGCACAGGCGTATAACACGCATTCCCTTTAAGAGGGAAATTTCAGGAAAAAAATAAGGGTAGCTCAGAACTTTTTTTTTATTAATATTATTACCACACATAAGGTAAATAATGTAAAAGGACAGTAAAAGCAACTGTTTTAACAAAAGAAACTTGGATATTTTGTTTTTACAAAAGTTTACTCAGAAATCACTATCTGGGAAACCAAGAAACTCTTCATCTTCACTGCTATCTTCAAAATCGCAATGAACACTGCTGCTTTCACTGCTACTATCTTCATAAATCAGCTCATCTTCTTCACCATCCAAAGCATTACTTATGCCACATTTCTTAAAAGATTTGATAACAATATCTTCTTTAACTGCGTCCCACGAAGTCTTTATCCACTGACAAACTTTTGAAATGCCAGGTCTTTTCATTCGCCCAGAATTCGTAATTTCATGTTGGTTTTCATCACACATGTATTTATTCCATTCTTCACGCATTAAGGCTTTGAAGGGCTTGTTAATGCAAACATCCAATGGCTGTAATTGTGATGTAAGTCCTCCTGGAATGACAGCTATTTCTGTTTTGCATATTTGAAATTCTCTCTTTGTTGGTTCTGTAAGATGAGATCTGAATGAGTCCAGTACTAACAAGGATGGCTTCTTTAACAAAGCACCTGGGCGCTTCTCCCACATTTCTAATCCAAAGCTTCATGCCTTCTTCATCCATCCAACCTTTGGGATGAACATGCACCTGTATGCCACTTGGAATTTTCTCCTTAGGCAAAGTTTTCCTTTTAAAAATGACCAATGGTGGCAGCTTGTTTCCATCTGCAGTGACAGCAAGGACCACGGTATAATGATTTTTTTCATGCCCTGAAGTTTTAATTGTTACTGTCTTGGCACCTCTTCCTTCCACAGTTTTGTTTGAAGGAACATCGAAGGTGAGTGGTACTTCATCCATGTTGCCTATTTGACCAATTTCAAAATTTTTTCTTTTCCTTTGTTTGATAATAAACTTATGAAAATGTATTATCTTCATAATCATCCAGCATACGCTGGGCAATCCTGGTTCTTGTTCGCATCCGAAGCTCATGCCTCTTCATGAATCTTTGGCACCATGATGCTGTTCCTTTGAAATCATGTATTTGCAACTCTTTGCTGATTTTCACTGCTTGAATAATGATCATTTTTGTTGATAAAGCAATACCAGCTTTTCTATGATTTACTACAAATTCCTTCACCTGTTCTTCTAATTTTGGCCATTTAACAATACCGCTACGAAAATTGCATTTTGTTTTTGATAATGTCTTGAGTTTTTCTTCCATTTTTCGCCACTCTCGTATTGTGCATTCTGTTGGTGGCTCTCCAAAATGCCTTGCTGCAACCCTATTTCCGTGTTGTTTGGCATATTCCACAACCTTCAACTTGAAAGCAGCTGCATATGCTCCACGCTTTTGTTTTAAATCCATTAGGGATACCAGTAGTAGGGAAATACCGTAAATACGGTTATGAATGCAGTTTTTTCAGCGTCAAAATGTCAGGATGAGTCACACTGCAGTGGTATACTTTTTACCTAAGTTTAAATTAAAAAAAGAGTAAGGTACCGTAGTATCAGGGGGTGTAAATTTGCATTCTGTACAACGCCAATCATAAGTAGTGAGGCATTTGCCAAACGTCAGTATTTCTTTGCCCCCACCCCACCTCACCTCCCTCAATCCCTCCCCCTCCCCTCCCCAAAGAAAGGGTCTCCACTTACCATATTCATCAGCTGCCAGCGGCTTGTAATATGCGGCGGGCGCAGCGCTGACATCACGTTACGGCGCTGCGCCGCGCTAGGCACTATTGGGAACGGGATCCCTTAAAGAGGATTCGCTCCTGGATTATCGGCGTATAACACGATACATCATTTGCCCCCTATTTTCAGGGGGAAAAAGTGCGTGTTATACGCCGATAAATACGGTAATTTAAAGTCCAATTGCAGCCATAGGATAGAGAAATTATATACGTATGTTTTAATGTAAAATGCTTCCTTTAGGCCAAGGCAACAAATCAGTAGCACATAAAAAAAAAACATGGGTACAATCAGCACCATTTAGTTGTGATTTAAAATAACTTTAGATATTACATGGTCACAGTAGGATTTGAAAAACATGCATTCTTTATTCTTTCCTTTCCTCCATGCTACCCCTGTTTTTGTTTCCGGAAATATATAGTCTTTACCTTCCTCATCTAGTAATTGCATGAATTGTTATACAATTCCTTTAATGCAATTCTGTCTAATGGCAAAACCTAAGAAGCAAGGAGGAATTGGTAAGGTTGAGAGATCTTGATATCTGTGGTGCTATAAGGTAGTCCTCAACTTACAACCACAACTGAGCCCAAAGTTTTGGTAGCTAAGTGAAACATTTGTTAAGTGAGTTTTGCCCCATTTTACAACCTTGCCATAATTGTTAAGTGAATCACTACAAATTTAATAACATGATTGTTAAGTGAATCTGATTTCCCCATTGACTTTGCTTTTCCGAAGTTTGCAAAAGCTGATCACATGACCCTGAGGTGCTTAAAGTTGCAGCCATCATAAATATGAGTCAGTTGTCTTTTTTTTAACATTCAAAACTGATTGTAACTGTCAATATGAGAAAGAAAATCCCCCCCCTTTTCTTCTCTCTTCTCCGCTGCTTTAAAAATCTTCTTTTAGGAATAACATTCTTAATACTTTTAGTTCCAGGGTACCTTGCATAGATGTTGTCTCTGCTTAGCCCAGTCTGTCAAGATCACCCCTTTGTCTTCCCTCCTGCTCAATCTTGTCTGGTCGGGTTCCTTTTTGAGGTGGCCATTTCTGACCACCACTGCAGTTGCCTTCGGGAAAGGGAGTAATGGCCAGCTGAGGAGGGGAGATGTGGCTCCCCTCAACTCAGCTCGTGGTTTCCCCCCTCTTCACCACCTCTACGGGGTGGCTTCAGCCCTGAATCCAAAAGATTGGGGTGCTCTGATGGCGAGCATGGATCGAAACTGTGCATGATCGCGGATTTCGGTCCATCACTGAAGAAGCCTAAACTGGAAGTCCAATATGAGTCAGTTGTCAAGCTTCTGAATTTTGATCAAGTGACCACCAGATGCTGCAATGGTTGTAAGTCTTAAAATGGTCATAAGTCACTTTTCCAGTGCCGTTGAAACCTTTGAGCAGTCACTAAATAAACTACTGTAAATTGTTGATTACCTGTATTCTCTTTCTTTTTCAAGGAATCAATAACAATAGCAACAATGCCCAATAAAGAATATTGGGCAGAAGCCAAAGAATATTGACTGCAACTTGGAAAAAGAAAAATGGATAATTTTGAATTGGTAGAGGGGGAATGAATGGCCTTGTTGAAAGAAGTGGTTGGAATTATTAAGCCAGATTCTGCCTATTGGGATCTTGTTGCAGATCTGATTTTTTTTTAAAGATACCTTGCACATTCTAATGATGGACAGGATTAGTAGTATTAAATATTACTGCTTATTACTTCCTCATTCAATCTAAAGTAGTTCAGTAGGTTCCATATCAACGTCAACAAAACAGAACACACTGCAGGGTACAGTGAGATACATGACCACTTCGGTGGAATTTCTGTAAATGTTAAAGATCAAGATTATATATTGTTAATGTTATCCCTTTAAAGTTCTTAATCTGATATTTATTGTTCTAATCTGCTTGTTTTATGATTAGAGTCCAAAGACTAGAGATTATGTATGATGTGTAAGAGAACACAAAGCTCCAGATGAAGGAAGTAGATGGGGGAAATCCACCTTGGATTAATTTCAGTGGAGCTTTATTATGGCCTCATGCCCATCCCTTTGTTAAGGTCAATAGGAGCAGCAGAACACAGATTTTCCTTGTCTGTCATTTGGATGATAAGGGGAAGGATGATACAGTATAATTGAATATAACATTTAAAAGAAATTTAAAAGAAAACAAATGTCTTTATATAGCAAGTGGAAGTTAATAGAGAGGTATTCTCAGTTACTTACAGTAACATGTCACATTGCTTTATAGAAATGTGTATGTATATTCATGTGTATATACATATGACTCTAGACTCTAGAAAGAGTATAGAGAAGAACAACGAAGATGATGAAGGGGCTGGAGGCTAAAACATTTAAAGAATGGTTGCCGGTATTGGGTATGTCTAGTTTAATGAAAAGAAGGACTAGAGGTGATGTAATAGCAGTGTTCCAGTTCTCAGGGTCTGCCACAAAGAAGAGGGAGTCAAGCTATTCTCCAAAGCACCTGAGGGTAGGACAAGAAGCAATGGGTGGAAACTAATCAAGGAGAGAAGCAACTTAGAACTAAGGAGGAATTTCCTGACAGTTGGAACAATTAATCAGTGGATCCACTTGCTTCCAGAAGTTGTGAATGCTCCATCACTGGAAGTTTTTCAGAAGAGATTGGACAACCATTTGTCTGAAATGGTATAGGGTTTCCTGCGTGAGCAGGGGATTGGACTAGAAGATCTTCAAAGTCCCTTCCAACTCTGCTATTCTTTTATATCTACATTTTCCCAGGAAAAAGATTCAGTCATGTCATTATTTCCCTGCAGTAGAAGGAAGGAGAGCCAAAGCACCATTTTCCTTTGCTGAGGCCCTGTTTGTACTAACTAGATCAAAATGTGCTGATCCAGCAACATCTTACTGTAACTCATGTGAAGCCATGCTAAACTGAAAGTCCTATGGATACCCTTTGCCTACAAAAGTTGTCATGCATGTGAGCGCACTGTTTACCTAACGTAAAAAGCACCCTTTGCTGCTGTAGAAGAACTCAATTTATGTTGATTAAACTTGCCGGATGGAGAACCAGGAAAGTAGAAAAATGACAGCTCTTGGAGAGCTTAGCATGTGTCACATATCAGTCTGATCAGCTTCACCCCTTCCTCATGTTGCATTACAGTCTGAGGAAGAAAGCTATCAGAGGGAACTTGGTTAATGTAACCTACGAGCCATTCAGTGCAACACAACGGGCAGCTATAAATTTGCAGGGACATTTATTACGGTTATCTGTTCAACAATTGCATACTGGCTGGTTATGCTTAGCTGTACACTCATTGGAAATTGTTTTATAAGAAATGGGGAGGGTGTGGAGAAAGGGGCGAGAGGTGGACATTTGGCTTGATTTCACCTTCAAGAATGAAACAAGGGAAGAAAAAGAGAGATGAAATTTTGGAGTGAGGATAAGATGGATTTCCTTTTGTTTGCCTCCGTCCCCTCCCCCGGTCTTTCTTTCCAATATTTTGCAGCTTCTGAAAATACAAACAAAACCTTCAATTTTTGTTCAAATCAACTTTTCTCTATATTGGTTTTTCTTTTTTGGGGTGGTGGTGGTGGTAGGGGGGTTGTTCTGGAATAATGTACCTCTTTCCTAGCCAATACAATCTTTATCTGGATCAGTATATTCCATTTCTGTATGAATTATTTCCTTCATTTTCTCTGCCCTGCTCTTGCGGAATAGGCTGAAGAGGTACCACCTGAAAACTGAATTCCCTAAGTATGTTTCAGAATAAAAACATTTCCACAACCAATTATAACATCAGAGACATTTTTAAAAGGAGTTAAAAATAGCAGTAATAATAAGCACCAGCATTTAAAACAAGCTGAATGCTCACTTCAAAAGTGAACCTTGGCACAAAAATTCAAGAAGCCCAAACTGACCTTCTATTGCAGCAAAATGGTCGAAGAAATCTCCTCCCCAGTCCTTTTCCTCCTTCAGCTGGCTGCTCATCTGATATTTATTAGATTATATAATAAGCCATTCTATGGTAAATGACAGCATAAAAATAATTTACAAAGAAAACATTCCCCAGATCCTCATAATCAACAACAACTTAACCTTTCTGAGAATCACAGTTCATTAAATGAAGGAAATATAATTTGTGGATTCTGTAATCTAAGATCATTTTACAACTCTGAAATCTTTTAATTCAGTCAGGGAGACTGGATGGAGCTGAGCATTTAATGGCCAGATGAGGGCATGATGCCATGCGGAGTTCACAGCATATATATATATATATATATATATATATATATATATATATATATATGTGTGTGTGTGTGTGTGTGTGTGTGTGTGTGTGTGTGTGTGTGTGTGTGTGTATGTGTATGTGTGTGTATATATATATATATATATATATATATATATATATATATATATATATATTATTACATATATGTTTTCTGAGGTTCCATGGGTATTTATATGTGGAGTTTTCCAGCGTAAGATTTGAAGTATCTAGGCAACGTTTCGATGAAGTCTCATTCATCATCATCAGGCCTCTGTCTTCGGCTCTTGCTTTTCAGAGTGATGTGAGATTGCAAGAAAAGCAAGAGCCGAAGACAGAGGCCTGATGATGATGAATGAGACTTCATCGAAATGTTGCCTAGATACTTTGAATCTTACGCGGAGAAAACCCGAACAACCAAAGATCCACATACAAATACCCGCGAGAACCTCAGAAAACAAATATATATATTCCACTACCTAGGATTGAACTTGCAACCTTTCAAGTGGGAGATGAGCATCTTCATCACTAGGCCACCACGCGTCTCAATAATAATCCCAAACGCCATCACTCTGCTAAACGAATAATTCCCTCAACACTGTCCAACTTTTTATAAAGTCTGCATTACTATTAATCTTCTCATCATTCCTTACCACCCATCCCCTCCCACTTGTGACTGTAACTTTGTCGCTTGTATCTTCATGATTTATATTGACTGTCTCCTAGTATGATTCGATTGCTTATTTTACCCTATGACTTTTATTAAGTGATGTACCTTATGATTCTTGACAAATGTATCTTTTTTATGTATATGGAGAGCATTTGCACCAAGATGAATTCCTTGTGTGTCCAATCACACTTGGACAATAAAGAATTCTATACTGTACTGTACTGTACTATATCATACCATACCATACCATACCATACCATACCATACCATACCATAATCTAATAATCCAGCATTCTGGTTGCATAAAATTTAGTCTTAACCAATGTATACAGATTCTAAATTTCATCTACAATTGTGGTTCCAAAAATGAGTTGGACTGTTTTCTCACTTTCTAGGAAACATGGTAATTAAAGAAGTTTGTTAATTCATACTGGACACTTGAGAATGGGTGTGCAATATTTTAGCAAGTAGACTTTCTTAAGAACCTTAGAACATGGCTACCAAACCTCTGGAGTTCCACTGAGATCTTTGTAAGGCTGCAGAGCATTTTTTAAAATCAGAATGATATCAATGCTATTTTGCAGTATTATATCTTGTCTCTCTCTATATATAAATATTCAGAACACTCAAACACAATAGGCTAAAATAATGTGATGCAACAATTTCTGCTTACAGAGCTGAGCATTGTAACTATAAGTATAAAGTCTCCTTTTTACATATTAACAGTAACGTGAGGCCATTTAAATCAAACATTTGCTTTTACATCTTCAATCTGTTTTTTTAAATATCTATTTTTGTAGATGTCAAAGGGAAAAAAATCTAAATACCCCATCCTCAACTTGAATCCAAAACCTAGAAAAAGTTTACAACATTGCGGTTTTGATTCTCTGTGCTGTTGCCAGGTATGTTTTTATTTTTGAACTATAGGGATTTCAGGTGGAAAAAATTGGCTTGGAAACCTTGGCCATTTCTTTTCATTCAACAAGTGCCTGGATTGTTTATGCACTGAATTGTCCCTTGCCCATTCCTAAGAATAGTTTTCAGGCCTATGCCTTTGGGGAAAAAAAAGGATTTTCCTTTACACATATAGTATTGTCTGATTGTTGAAATCTTATCAAAGCAATGTTATTTTAGTTAGAGAACACTCAGAACTACAGGAGGGGGAAAATGGCGGTAAGGAGGCGGCAGCTGATTCCTGGTAAACCTCTGGAGAAACTGTTTTTTAAACAGAGACTTAACCATCGGTGAGTCACTGTCTCCTTTTTTACAGCCCAAGGATGGATTCAGCTATTCACATCACTCACAACCACAACCTAAAAAGAAAGAAATCCCTACTAAAGAACCACAAGACTCTTGCTCTTGCCTTATATGTAAGGAAACTTTAAAGGAGAATGAAAATTACATCAAATGTTCTCTTTGTGACAACTACGCTCACCATAATTGCTTAGGATTACCCAAGCAAATGGCTCTATTCCTAAAATCATCTGCCAACGCTTTTCCATATTTCTGCCCACCATGCAGACCCAAACTAGAAAAATATATTACCCTGTTTGAAAGAGTTGATTCCATAGAAACATGTATAACTCCCCTTAACACCATTGTAGCATCCCTGGACACCATACAAGTAAGATTAATAAACCTTGAAAAAAAGAGACAGCACAAAAAAACAAACATCAAACATAAACAAACCATACCTCTACCCAACAACTGCAACCAAACCCAATCTACAAAAAAACACAAATCCTTCAAATATTGATATCCCCATCCTCATCCAAGAAGCCATTGAGCGTGAACGAAAGCGACCAAATGCCATCTTATTTGATCTAGAGGTCAATGACAATGATGACATCACTAACGTTCAAAACATCATCAGAGAATATCAAGCATCAACCATCTCCCCTGATGAAATACTTGATCTTTCCTGTGTTGGTCCTGAACTCAAAAAACAAAGACGGCTTGATGACCCCACACCTCTGCAGGGTCCTTTGCAAAAATGAACCAAGCAAACGCAAATTCATCTTCTCAATAAATTCACTTGCAAAGAGCAACAATAACCATAAAAACCTTCATTCTCGCCCTGATCTAACCTTACAGCAATGTGTACAATCCCGGGAACTACGTTCTGAGCTTACAAGACTACATGTATTAGGTAATACTAATCTATACATTGACTACCGTGCAGATTGTATCAAAAGCAAGAGCCACAATCCACATCACAATAACCATCACCCAAACATTCAACATTAGGGATGCACGCCCCTTACTTCCTCCAGACCCAGTACTTCATATCTTAAATGCAAACTACTCAATGCAAGAAGCCTCGAAAATAAAATGCATGAATTCCTCATCTTACTAAGCACAGCCACATTCAACATTATATTTGTCTGTGAGACATGGTTGAATGCATCTTTCCCAGACTTCATTACCACTGTAAGAGAATATCAAGTTTATCAGCCTGATCGTGAAATCCGCAGAGGAGGTGGAGTTGCTATATTCTCTAAAAAGTCTCTAAATCTAAAAAAGATTCAAATTATACAAGAGATTGCTCTTCCTGAAACCATCTTCTGTGAACTGTCCTTAAATACCTCAATCCACTTTTTACTTAGCTATTGAGCCCCTGACTATGATATAATTCATGCAAACAAGCTAACTTCACTACTGACATGAGCTGCTTCTTACCCACACCTTCTTATTTTTCTTGGTGACCTCAACTTACCTCTTATAAATTGGACACTAAATGAATGTACATCTGAACACATTCATACAACCCTGTACAATGCCATTACCACACTGGGACTGGATCAATTAGTATATAACAACACCAGACTAAACAACTGCCTTGACCTCATCTTCTGCAACAGCTCAAACTCAATTTATGGCCTACAAATACAGGAACCATTTTGAAACAATGACTATAGCATGATTGACTTTTGTCTAAATTTACACCCTCTCAAAGAGGATCATCATGATGGATCTCCAAAATATAATTTTATAAAAGCCAATTATGAACTCATAGCTGCCGACTTGTCATCACTTGACTGGCACATTCTGTTCTCTGGCTGTAACACTACAGAAGAACGTTATGCTTTGAACCTGAAGGAGTCATTAAACTATATGTTCCATTAGGAAACCCCAAAAACAAAACAAAAACAACTTACCCAAAATAATAAGAAAACTTCAATCTACAAAATAATCCTTATGGCGTAAAAACAAAACTAAATATGTAGCTAACTTAAAAAACCGATACAACACCTTATGCCGAAGATAAAGGCTGAATGCACCAAATTACCACTGCAAACAAGAGGAAAATCTTTTATGCACAAAATCCACCCATGCCTTCTATAACTTTGTAAACACCAAACTTAAAGACTCAAAACCCACCCCAACCCTAAAAGGTCCTAATGGGAAAGATTATAGTGATGAAGTCATTAAGGTAAACCTCTTCAACATGTTTTTATTTATTTTATTTATTTATTTGTTAATTGCTTACAAGATAATAGGTATAAGTAAAAACATAGTTATGAATACATGGATACATATGAGAAAAATAAAAAAAATAAAAGAAACAATAGGGCAGGGATGGTAGGCACATTGGTACGCTTATGCACGCCCCCTACAGACCTCTTAGGAAAGGGGTGAGGTCAATAGTAGACAGTCTAAGGTTAAAGTTTTTGTGGTTTGGGGAAGAAACCACAGAGTCAGGTAGAGTATTCCAGACATTGACCACTCTGTTGCTGAAGTCGTATTTCCTGCAATCAAGTTTGGTGCGATTAACCTTGAGCTTGTATCTATTGTTTGCTCTTGTGTTGTTATAGTTGAAGCTGAAGTATTCATTGGCAGGTAGGACATTGCAATGTATGATTTTATATACTATACTTAGATCGAACCAAAGGCGGCGTAGTTCTAGGTTTTCTCATCTAGAATTTCGAGTCTGGTGGCATAAGGTATTCTGCAATGAGTAGAGAAGTGGAGAACTCTTCTTGTGAAATATTTCTGAACTTTCTCAACTGTGTTAATATCAGATACGTAATGTGGGTTCCAGACTGATGAGCTGTATTCGAGTATTGGTCTAGCAAATGTTTTGTATGCTTTAGTTATTAGTGTAATATTACCAGAGAAAAATCTAGTTAAGATTAGGTTAACAACTCTTAGCACCTTTTTGTCTATGTATTTACAGTGGGCTCTGGCACTTAGATCATGAGAGATGAGTACTCCAAGATCCTTGACAGAGTTTGGATCATCAACAAGGTATTGACTATTCAGCCTGTATTTTATTTTCTGATATTTTTTTTTTGCCAATATGTAGGACAGAGCATTTATTTGTTGAGATTTGAAGTTGCCATTTGTTTGACCATTCTGATACATAATCAAGGTCTTTTTGAAGGGTAGCAGTATTGTCTGTGGTGTTGAATAGCTTTACAACATCAGCGAAGAGAACGCAGTTGCTCTTGATATGATCACAGAGGTCATTTATGTAGAGTATGAAAAGAGTTGGTCCTAGAACACTGCCTTAGGGGACACCACTGTTGTTCTTCAGTTCAGTCTTTGTAAACAGTAATGGCTCATGCCCCACATGTACAACAACAAACTGCAATGATATACTTTACTTTACTTTGACTTTACTGAAGATAACATAGAAAATGCACTACGCCACCTAAAACCATCCTTATCTATTGGCCCTGATGGCTTATGTGCATTCTTCTTCTTTTTTTTTTTTTAAATAAATTTTATTTATTTTTTAATAACAAGCATAAGCATACATAACAAAATAAACATAAACATAACACAAAAAACATAAAAATATCCTTCTTCATAAATTTACATACAGTGCATCGATTGGTTTACCACTTTTTTTTGTGCATCCATTTCCTAGTCACTAGTATAATTATATTACATAATAGCTCATATTATCAATCAATAATTGTATAACCTAATATCATCACTAAAAGAAAATCATTTATAATTTTGTTAATTCATATTTTAATGAGATAACTATAATTTGCTTAATTTATTTTGCAATAAATCATAAGATCATACCAAATCTACCTTGATAATGTTTTATAAAGATAATATCAAGAAAAAAAATTTTTTTTATGCTAAATCGAATATTCTATCATTATGTTTTATTATCTAACCATTGATAAAAAAGATCCCAAACTTCATAAAATTGTTTATCTTCTTGTTCTCTGATTTCAAATGTCAATTTACTCATTTCAGCACAATCCAATATTTTCTTAATAATTTCTTCTTCTGATGGAGTTTCTCACTCTTCCAGTTCTTAGCAAATACAATCCTAGCCGCTGTTAATATATTTACAATCAAATACTTCAAATTTTTATTATATATATCAGGTAAGATTCCCAATAAAAAAATCTCTGGTTTCAAGTCTATATGTGTCTTTGTCATTTTTTCCAACCATATGCGGATTTTAGTCCAATATTTTCTAGCGTCCTCACAAGTTCACCACATATGGTAGTATGAGCCAGGTATCTGATGACATTTCCAACATTTTTCAGATTTGTTCTTATACATTCTTGCAATTCTTGTCGGGGGAAAATGCCACCTGTAAAACATCTTATACAAGTTTTCTTTATAAGCTGTTGACATTGTCATTTTATAATTTTGAGACCACAATTTTTCCCATTTCTCCAAATCAATCCCATATCCAAAATTCTTCCCCCAAACAATCATCGTTTCTTTAACTTGTTCCTCCTCTAATAAAATTTCCAACAAATAAGTGTATAATTTTTTAATCATTTTTTCATCAGTACCTGTCAAGATCCTGTCTAAATCAGTCAATTTATCATAAAATCCCTCCGCTTTAGAATCTATAAGATACCTTGAATGTATTTGCGCATATGAAAACCAATTCATCTTTATGCCTTGTTCTTCTAGTTTTTGCATTGTTTTAAGTTCACTCTTTTCATCCAATATTTCCCCATATCTAACTGTTCGTTCCTTCTCATATATTATAGGATAAGAAAAGGCTTCAATAGTTGATAACCAGACTGGGATTTTCAAATAACATTTTCTCTTAATTTTCTCCCAATTCAACCATAAAGACTCCCTTATATAATGCCTTCTAAAATAGCCCTGCGATTTGGTTCCCTTATACCACAGAAAAGCATGCCATCCCAGTAATAAATCATGCCCCTCTAGTGTCAACAATCTAGTCTTTCTTAATGTTATCCAATCCTTAACCCACATTAAATTTGCAGCTTGGTAATACAACTCCCAATTCGGAGGCCAAAACCTCCTCTAATTCTAGCATCTTGCAGAAGTTTTAATTTTATTCTGGCTTTCTTACCTTGCCATATAAACTTCAACACAATTTTATTTAATTCTTCAAAGTAATCTTTACCAAGCCTAATTGGTATGGTTTGGAATAAATATAAAATTCTGGGTAAAATATTCATCTTGATTGTTGAGATTCTACCTATCAATGACAGTTGTAGATTTTCCCATTTTTTCAAATCAAATGCTATCTGTTGTTTAAGTTTAATATAGTTATTCTCTTTCAATGTAGTACATCTTGACGTCAAATATATCCCCAGATATTTAACCTTATTCGTAACTTGAATTTTCAATAAATCTGCCAATTCATCTCTTTGTTTTAATAACATATTCTTTGTCAAGATCTTTGTTTTATCTTTGTTTATTTTCAAGCCGGCCATCTCACCATAAATCTCTATCTTTTCCAGTAGCTTTAAAGCTGTTCCTAGAGGATCTTCCAAAATAAAAACCAAGTCATCCGCAAAGGCTTGCAATTTAAATTCCTCCTTCTTAATTTTCATTCCTTTTATATTTGGATCCTCTCTAATGTTTCTATTCAACACTTCCAAAGTCAATACAAATAACAAAGGTGATAATGGGCAACCTTGTCTTGTGCCTTTTCTTATATTAATAGAATCTGTAAAATCTCCCTCTATCATCACTCTTGCCGTTTGTTTATCATATATGGCTTCTATTGCTTGAATAAATTTTCTAGCAAAGCCCATCTGTTCCAATAACAAAAACATGAATCTCCAATTCACATTATCAAATGCTTTTTGGCATCTAAAAATACCAAAGCCATTTGTTTTTCAGGATGTGCCTCGTAATATTCCAAAGTGTCCAGAATTACCCTCATATTATCCCTAATTTGTCTCCTTGGCAGGAATCCATTCTGGTCAGGATGAATAAAGTTATTTAGATATCTTTTGAGCCTTTCTGCCAAGATGGAAGCAAAGATTTTGTAATCTGCATTCAGAAAAGAAATAGGTCTGTAGTTCTTAATTTGTGATGGATCAGCCCCTTCTTTTGGAATAAGTGTGATATAAGCTTCTGACCATGTTTTAGGTATTTTCTTATTTAACATGGCTTCATTCATAACTTCTAACAATGGAGTGCTCAACGATTCTTGTAATGTTTTATAAAATTCTGCCGGGAGCCCATCTGGGCCTGGTGCTTTTCCATTATTCTGCCTATTAAATGCTTCCGTTAGTTCCATCATTGTTATGGTACTTTCTAACATTTTTTCAGTCTCTTCAGATATCTTGGGTAGGTTAGCATTTTGTAGATAAAGCTTAATTCTTTCCTCATCAAAATCCTCCTGTTTATATAATTGTCCATAAAAGTCTTGGATAATTATCTTTTTCTCCTTATTACCATAACACATTTGACCTTGATCATCTATTAACTGTACTATTCTCCTAGATTCTTTCTCCTTTCTCAATTTGTATGCTAGCCATCTACCTGGTTTATTTGCATCTTCAAAATAGTTCTGTTTAGCACTTCTAATTTTTTGTGCCAACTCCTCTTTCTCTGCCTGACCCATCTTATGTTTAAATGTGCATTCTTCTTAAAAAAGCTCTCCACTACCATAGCAGAACCCCTAAGCATAATATATGAGATATCATTCAGAACCAGCTTCTTACCAAACTTACGGTCTTTAGCAACAGTCATCCCTATTTTCAAAAAAGGTGACCCTTGCCTGGTTGAAAACTGCAGACCAATCTCATTGTGTTGTGTCATGTGCAAAGTTATGGAATCAAGTATTAATCAATGCATTACCTTCCACCTAGAGTCAAACAACTTACTCTCCAATAAACAATTTGGTTTCAGAAAAAAATTGTCCTGCAATTTGCAATTTCTACACTGCAAAAACATATGGACTACACTACTTGACCAGGGTAAAACAATAGATGTAATTTACATTGACTTCTGCAAAGCCTTAGACTCAGTAGTACGTGACAAACTACTATTAAAATTAAATTCTTATGGCATTTCCGGATCCCTTCACAAGGAGATTACTGCCTTCCTGTCAAACAGGCAACAAATAGTAAAAATAGGAAACACCCTATCAAACCCTGCACCAGTTATTACTGTGTCCCCCAAGGGAGCATTCTAGGACGTACACTCTTTACACTCTATATAAATGACCTTTGTGGTTACCTTATTAGCAATTGCATCCTCTTCACTGACGATGTAAAACTATTCAACATCACCGTCAATGTTACCATCCTTCAAAAAGACCTTGATTATGTGTCAGAATGGTCTAACAGTTGGCAACTCCAAATCTTGACCAACAAATGCTCTGTCCTACACATTGGTAAAAAAAAATCTGTATACCAAATACAAGCTATGTGGATATGACCTTGTTGATGACTCTCACTCTCTCAAGGACCTTGGAGTTCTCATATCGAATGACCTAAGCGCCAAAGCTCACTGCAACAGTATTGCCAAAAAGGCTTTAAGATTTGTAAATTTAATTTTACAAAGCTTCTCCTCTGATAATACTGATTTGCAAACTAGGGCATTCAAAAACTTTGCTAGACCAATACTTAAATTCAGCTGTGCTGTCTGCAATCCACAATGTATATCAGACATAAATACAGTTGAGCAGAAGTATTTTACCAGAAAAGTACTACATTCCTCTATTCACAACAGAATACCTACACCACCAGACTTGAGATTCTAGACTTAGACAACCTTGACTGGACTGGACTTAAGCATAGTACATAAAATCATATGTTACAACTCTTACCAGTTAATGAATACAACACAACAACACAGGAGCACACAACAGATATAAATTTAATGTAAACTACTCCAAACTTGATTGCAGGAAGTGCAATTTCAGCAACAGAGTAGTCAATGTCTGGAACTCACTACCTGATTCTGTTGTCACCTGCTCAAACCCCCACTCCTTTACCCTCTATTGACCGTACCCCATTCCTAAGAGGTCTGTAGGGGTGTTCATAAGCGTACAATCGTGCCTACCGTCCCATTTAAACTTATGTTTATTCTTATTTCTATTGTATTGTAAGCTTTTGACAAAATAAATAAATAAATAAAAATCTTTGCCATAGTGATATCTGTGCTTTGGTTTTGACCTGGGAGGCTTAAGCTGAATCCTTCTTTTAATTTACATTGATTACCCTCAACACTTTCCTCTTCTTTCTTTGAATGTCTAGGAAACTGATGCATTCAAATTAGCAGCATTCTCAAGGCATTCTTATGCTTTCAAATAATAGTTTTAGCAAGGGTTCTAAACCAGAAAGGGTTCAAAGAACTATTACTAACATCATCACTAGCACTCACTTTGGATAATGAAACATCTGCAAGAAACAAGCTAGCTCAGAGAGCACCAAGGACTCCTCAGTTCAAATAATTGTTTATGTTGAAGAACAAAATAGAAAAATACAACTGGTACAACCTGTGATACTTTCAAACTCCATAACAAAATTCTACTTTGTTTGTTTGTTTATTAGATTTATGGGCTGCCAATCTGATCTAAAGTGACTCTAGTTTCCTTGGGAAAATTGTTTTAAATAATATCTTGCTATGTCATGTTTTTAAACACTAACCTGGGATTACACCAAATGCAGTATTCTAAATATATTTGGGAAAGGCTATCCCTTGAACAACATTGCTACTTCTGTTTTCAAACTTTGGAAACTATCTTTTTTGCGGTGCTATGCTACCTTTGTTCTTCCTTAGAGTATTTCCTATCAATCAGGGATTATGTCATGAACATGAAATCACAGCCTTATGTTCACAGGAAGTGCTTACTGAAAGGATCAAAGATGAAGAGTGATTCGGGAAGGACTAAAACTTGGTAGATTATTATCAAGAGTGTATATAGGTACTTCAAATGAATGTTGTAAATGTAAAGAAGAGACTTTTTATCATCTATGGTGGATGTGTGATAAAGCAAATAAATATTGGAGTAGGATTCATATCTTAATACAGAAAATTCTTAAAGTGAATATTAGAAAGAAAACCAGATACTTTTCTTTTGGGGTTAATGGAACAAGACTTGGAAAAAATTCGGAACTCTGACATTATACATGTTGACATCAGCAAGACTATGCACATAAATGGAAGGTCACCTTGATTCCTACAATGGATGAATGGCTGCAAAAACTGATCGAGTTAGCAGAGATGACTAAATTGACTGCTTTGATTAAAGAAAAAAAGACAAATACCTTTATTTCTATTTGGAAACCACTTCTGGACTTCATGCTTGAGGTAGAAAAAAATGAAATTTTGATTTTGGGATTTACTAATTAGATATGTTTGTTATAGAAATGGTCAGTGTCCATTATTATGAAAAAGTATGAAGTTGAGGGTAGCTCTTAATTCCTTATTTTACTGCACCAAAGGAATCAGAAGTCAATGCCTTTTTTTCTTTTTCCCTTGCTTTCCCCCACTATCCACTTCCCTTTTTCCTTTCCTAATTTCCCTAATACTTGCTTTTGTATTCTCTTTGTATGTCATATTATAAGTTAATAAAACTACATGTATAAAATGATTCCATTATTCTATTGTAATTACTTGAAGCCTTTATACTGCCAAGAAATCTGTCCATCAGAATTAGTTACTTTCCAACAGAAGAATTAAACCAGAGCAGAGAATGATTCAGAAGAAAAATGTGACCCTTCTTCTTGAACAGAAGACACATTTTGGCTTTGCAGAAACTTTCAATTTATGTGTATGCTGCTCATTCCTGCAGAATGTAGCTGACTAATAACATTAACATATGAAATAACATCAGGGAAACCCATATACATAAAAACATATTTTAAAAAAAAGTTCACAAAGCACCAGCAAATATAAATATCATATGACAACAAGCACACCTTCCAGTCAAAGACCTCCCTTCTCCTCTGCAAAATGGAACAGGTAGGTCTTAAAGGTTTGCTTTATAACAAAAAAGGATGAGAATTCCAGCTCAGAGAAGGTAAAATGGATGATTCTAGACATAGTGACATTGCATGGCAAAATGGGTCAGATTGGATATCATTTATCAATAAATACTTGAGGGCAATGCTTCAAGGAGCATTGTATTTCTTCTTTTTCTGCCTCTTGACCTACAAGTTCCTCCCTCCCTGTTCAGGCCCACAGATGGTCTTCACTTTGCCCAGGCCCTGCTGTTCCTTTGCATTGCTATGCCACCCCAGGCATCCAAATCCATATCCTTTCTACACAGCATCCCATTTCCGTTCAACAACTCAAAAATAACCACCCGGGCCCTTCAACATGCTGACTTCCTTTTTCTTGCACTGAACTAAATATCTGTCAAGTATCTTTCTGAGTTTCCTATCTCTTCCTGTTTGATCCTTGAGGAAAAATAATAATAATAAAGAGACTATGTTAGCTCTGAATTGATTTCCCGCATCACTTCCTATTTACACAGTCCTCTTAGTGCTAAGGCAGGCAAAATACCCACCTAATACAAAAACAAAACTTCCCACCCTTCCATATATAAGTGAGTCATGCAGCTGTCATCCCATAAAAATTGTCAGCTAATTGTGTAGTTCTTGGAGCCACAATTCCTCATTGATGTCAGGTGTGAGGGGTGTTCCTGTTTATCTTTACTGGTTGTGCTTTCCTGCAGATACCAATTTTGGGGAAACAAATGTTTCTCTCTCTTTTTCCTTCTTTGTGGTGAAAAGCTAAAAAACAGCCAAATATTCCTTTGAAAGCATAATGGAAGGATGAGCTTCCATTACTTTGGGATACAGCATGTCCTAAACTAACTTTTTTTAGTGTTTTGGAAATCACTCTAGAAACCCTATTACACCGAAGAGATGAAAGGACTGCATGAGAAATGGAATGACTTAACTCAGAATAGTTGTTATGTGTTGTTTTCAAGGTATGCAAAGTAAATGGATAGACTGGAATAAAGCATCACCACGGTACAAAAAAGATGTGGAGACTCTAGAAAGAGTGTAGAGTGCTTGATATACAACCACAATTGGGACTGCAATTTCCATGGTAAGCCATTGCAGTCATATGTTGAGTCTTACCCAGTGTTATGACAATTTTTATTATGGTTGTTAAGCAAATCACTGTGGTCATTAAGCTAATCATGCAGTTGTTAAGCAAATCACATGCCCATCAAGCAAATCCATTTTTCCCAATGGGTGTTTTTTTTTGCTAGAAATCAGCCAAAAAAGGTTTCAAATCATGATCAACCATTGTTAAGTGAAGAATCATAAGTTGAAGACTATTATGTCAAGGGTCTTCAAACTTGACAGCTTTAAGACTTATGGACTTCAACTCCCAGAATTCCTCCTCCAATCATGTTAGCTCAGAAATTCTGGGAGTTGAAGTCCACAAGTCTTAAACTTGCCAAGTTTGAAGACCCTTCTATATGTAAATTTAAATTTTACATATTTTAACTTCTGTATTGCTTCAGTCAGACCAGTCCTAGCTGGTTTACAAGTTGCAGTTACATGAACAAACAAAACAACATAATAATACAATAAGATATCGTTAGACACTGAACATCTGAAGCTGGAGTTGAGTTACAATAATAAAATAAGATAAATAAAATAAAATATACAATGAAATGAAATAAAAACTGTATATAGTTCTGAAAGCCACCAGCCATCAATAATGCAAACATCATCAAGCATTTCCTAAAGGTGCTTCAAAACAAAAAAATTATCAAACCTCGTATAAGTGTTTTAAACATTTTCAGGAAAGAGCCATCCATTTGGAGTAGATGACAAAATGTCCCTTGTGTGATATCACAGCACAAAAGCTTGTGTTAGGACACCATGACGCACAGGTGTCAAATTTGATTGCAAAAAGTGATGTATCGTGACGTATCGTGATGTTTTTTGCCTTTGTGGAGCTGGAGTGAGCATGGCCTGTGCATGACGTATCCGGCTTGTGGGCCACCAGTTTGACCCCGGTGCAGAAGTTGCAGATCCATATGTATGCATTCCATACAATTTATCCTAGGAGATTATTTTATTGCTGAAGTAAGTTCATTGAATGGATTTACTTTCATTTTAGGCAATAAACAGAGTCTAATGATTTTCAACCAGAATAATCATAGAGAATATGTGCGTTTCAGCCTTTCTTTTCTCATAAGTGTTCAATATGGAACAAAAATGACCAAGACGAGCAAAAATAATAATAAAAAATCCTCTGGTATTTTAATTTAAATGCAGTTCTAAGCTTACTGGGGTGACTGGGGAATCTTCTTAGAAGTAGCTAATATAATATTACAGCACTCTTCTGTTCTGTATAGGATCAAGGGATTTAAAACAGTGCCAAATATTGATAATGTTGCAGGGACCTTGAAAACAAATGGTGCAGCTAGGATTTATCAATTGAGATATTTTCCTTAAAGCAGGCAGTCCACAACAATATATCTGCCAATATTTAAAAGAAGGGGCTCATTTCCAGAAGGTTTAATGATCTTAGGAAGACAAAATAGATTGTGGAGAAGTTTTCTTATTTATTTACTCTTTCTTTATTTCTGATGCAGGACAATGCCTCAGTCCAACCCAGCTATCACATTCTCTGCAGATCTTTTAAATGATATTTTTAGCCCGGTGATTTCTTCCCATGTTTTTCAGTAAGATTGGAACTCTGAAGTCACATCTTTGGTTCCTGGGGAGAAATAAGTAAGTATGTCAATAAATGACTAAAACCATATGCACCTTGGCTCGTATGACATACCACATGGTAGCTTATTTTAACCATGATTTCCTAAAGAAAAGATAACGCCCTGGTTCACACATTACTGCTAACCCACAGACTGCAGTTTAGAAACCGAAGCAACTGTTTTGAATGTCATACAGGTAGTCTTCGACTTACAACAGTTCGTTTAGTCACATTCAAAGTTACAATGGCACTGAAAAATGTGACATAGGGCTGTTTTTCACGGTTATGACCTTTGTAGCATCCCCATGATTATGTGATCAAAATTCAGATGCTTGGCAGCTTTTTCATATTTATGACACATTGCTGTGCCCCAGTGAAGGGATTCAATTTTTTTTAACTACCGGTTATGTGGGCGTGGCTTGGTGGGCGTGGCAGGGGAAGGATACTGTAAACTCTCCAGTCAGAGGTGGTATTTGCCGGTTCTCCGAATTACTCAAAATTTCCGCTACTGGTTCTCCAGAACTGGTCAGAACCTGCTGAACACCACCTCTGCTGTGTCCCAAGGTCAAGGGAATCTGACTTCCTCATTGACTTGCTTAACAAAACATCCCAAAAGATGATCAAATGACCCCAGGAAACTGCAGCCATTATAAACATGAGTCAGTTGCCGAGTATTCAAATTTTGATCACATGACCATGGGGTGCCGCAAAGTTCGTAGGAAAAGTGAAAAGTGGTTATATGTCACTTTTTTTCAGTGCTGTTGTAACTTCAAACAGGCACTAAATAGCAATAGCAATAGCACTTAGACTTATATACCACTTCACAGTGCTTTTACAACCCTCTCTAAGCGGTTTACAGAGTCAGCCTATTGCTCCCAACAAACTGGGTTCTCATTTACCAACCTCGGAAGGATGAAAGGCTGAGTCAACGTAAGCCTGGTGAGATTCGAACTGCCAAATTGCAGTCAGCAGAAGTAGCCTGCAGTACTACACTCTAACCACTGCGCCACCCAGTTCACTAAATGAACTGTCATAAGATAAGGACTACATGTAATTAATTCATGAAAGGTCAAATTCACTGTGTGAGTGGGCAGTTGTATATATTTGTTTAACACAAAAGCAACAAACTCTCAGACATGACTGTAAAATCAAGACAATTAAAATTAAATCCAGTACAATATTAAAATGCTATATCCCATTCCCATCTGTATTTTAAAGAGATACGTTTAGGACTGGGTGCAAAATTATAGGCCTTTTCTGCAGAATCATCGGAAATGTTAGAGTTGCTGGAGAAATTTCAGCTTTCTTCATTAAAAAAAAGGATATTTCCTGTTACACAAACTCACTATATTAACTTTCTATTGTTCGGATATATAAACAGTGCACTTAACAAAAGAACATGTGTGTGTAAGAGAGAAAAAGAGGAGGGGAAGAATGATCTCAATCTTTTACAGTAATCATTAAGGAAATGTGTGGAGAATGTAGGCATTTATCCACAGAACAGAACTGAAAGGAAAACATTCAGCAGTATACAGCTGGTGGATAAACAAAAAGGAAGCTATTTTATTTTTTAAATTGCCCAGGTATATGAAAATGTGTCCAGCTCTGTTCTTAATGTTTTGTTACACTTTAATCTTTTAAATGCTTCATATTTATCTTTTTAGAGTAAATGATTAGAGCACATTGCAGTATGAATGCAAACACAATGAGTGAAAATGAAAAATAATTACAGTGAATAAAATCTCAGTTAAAAGCAGAAGGCTAAAAGCCAAGAAAAACAATGGAGAGCAACACACACACCCCAAACTAAAAGGGAGAGAAAAAAACTTGCTGCTAAACACAACTTAGTCAGGGGTGGGATTCAAATTTTTTAATAACCAGTTCTGTGGGCGTGGCTTAGGTGGTGGGCATGGCTTGGTCGTCATGTTATTGGCTGGGCGTGGCCAACTCAATATCACTCACACCGAGGCGTGCATCTCCTAGCCTGGCCTCTCATGATTTAGGGGATGTTGCAACAGTCGTAAGTATGAAAATGGTCATGTCACTTTTTTCAGTGCCATTGTAACTTTGAATGGTCACTGCACACAAGCAAAGTACCAGCAAAGGAAGGGAAAAAAACTCCAGAGAAGTTCTTGAGACAGGAAGTCTAGTCCTGCTAAAAATGTAATAAGGGTTAACGGAGAGGCAGTTTCTGTAAGCAACACCAGAATGTTTCCTTCCTGCCTTCCTTACAGGATTAGGCCAATAATTTCTTCTAACAACCAGTTCTCTGAACTGCTTAGAATGTGAACAACCGGTTCTAATGAATAGGTGCAAATTGGTAGAATCTGGTACCTCTGAATTTAGTGCAGAGTAAATTAAAAGACTGGGGTGCCATTACAGGAAAGGCTCTGTCTCCATGAATATCTATGGAGCGTACTTGACATAGAAACACAATTGAGCCCAAAATTTCTGTTGCTAAGTGAGACAGTTTTTAATAGAGTTTTGTCCCATTTTACAACCTTTCTTGCCATAATCATTAAGTGAATCACTACAGCTGTTCAATTAGTAACAGGGTTGTTAATTGACTTTGACTTCTCCATCGATTTTGCTTGTCAGAGGTTGCGAAAGTTGATCACATGACCCTGGCACACTGAAAAACATCATAAATCTGAGCACAGTTGCCAAGAGTTCAAATTCTGATCACATGATCATGAGGTTGCTGCAATGGTCATAAGTGTGAAAAACAATCATTAAGTCACTTTTTTCAGTGGCATTGTAACTTCAAATGGTCACTAAATGAACTGTTCAAAGAGCAGGCAGCAGTGTGGAATTGAAAGTACATTCCATTCATATTTTCTTCAAAGACTGATTAGATGGCTGGAGCTTCTGCTGCGAAAAAAGTCTAATTGGAGAGCATGATTAATGGCTCTTGTCTATGGATGTCTTTTGTTGGATGATACACTCAGAGGGGTGGGAGGAAAAGCAGGATCAAGGGTGACAGTGAATTACGTATCTCAGAGTTCGCTACGCCCAGGTTAGTGCCATGTAGAATGTTAACTTCCAATAAATCCTCTTTAGTTTGGGGAGTGTGGCTCGAGGCTTATGATTTAATTGGAGAAACTGCTGGAATCCTGACAGTTAGTGGGTGGGGAGGGAATGGGCTTTTGCAGTAACCTTCCCCTGCCATGCCCACCAAGCCAAGCCAAGCCCAGCAAGCCACACCCATAGAACCGGGACTAATTTTTTTTGAATCCCATCAACTTCTGAGGCAACCCAACATACTAAATTTGATCCATATGGAATATGATGAGGGTCTTTGGGAGACATTGCTTCCAAATCATCTAAGGTTTGAATAGTTTCAGTATCACCCATATTATGCAGTCGATAAAATTATGTTGCTGATGTTTAATAATTTCCAGCTTTTCTCAGCCTTTTTTTTGAACCTGCCATTATGGTAGTCTTTGACTTACAACAGTTCATTTAGTGACCGTTCAAAATTACAGTGGCACTGAAAAAAGCAACTTATGACCGTTCTTCACACTTAAGGCCACTGCAGCATCCTCATGGTTACGTGATCCAAATTCAGACACTTGTCAACTGACTCATCTTTATGATGGTTGCAGGGTCCCAAGGGTCTCCTTTTGTGACTTTCTCACATGCAAAATCCATGGGGAAGCGAGATTCACTTAACAGCCGTGTTACTTGCAGGAATTCAGTTAACAATTGTGGCAAGAAGGGTGGTGAAATGGGACAAAACCCACTTAATAAAGGTCTCGCTTAGCAACAGAAATTTGGGGCTGAATTATGGTCATAAGTCAAGGACTACCTGTAATTTACGCTCCTTAAAAAAACCTACCTTTTGCTTTGACTTCAGTGACACTGTTCATCCTGAATCCACAAGTAATTTGTATAGAGAATTTGTGCAAAAATATTCTTTGTTTTTGTTTTTCTTTCTTTACCCAGTTGCTTATCCGCAAGAGGGCTTGCTCTTTTATTCCATGACTGTAAAGCTTATGGTAAAGGGACGTGGTGGCTCAGTGGCTGACCTTTCTGTTCGACGCTGAGCTGGTCAATCAGAAAGGTCAGCAGTTCAGTGGCTCAAATCCCTAGTGCCGCATAATAGGGTGAGCTCCTGTTACTTGTTCCAGCTTCTGCCAACCTAGCAGTTTGAAAGCATGTAAAAAATGTAAGTAGAAAAATAGGGACCACTTTGGTGGGAAGGTAACATCGTTCTGTGTGCCTTTGGTGTTTAGTCATGCCAGCCACATGAACTCCTTCAGAGGTGTCTTTGGAGATGGCTTCTGAGAGCGCTGGCTCTTTGGCTTTGTAATGGAGATAAGCACCGCCCCCTAGAGACAGAAATGACTAGCATGTATGTGTGAAGGGAACCTTTATCTTTAAAGCTTATGGTGAAGTCATTGATGTGGGACTTTGTCAAAGGTGATTGGAAAACCTAAGTACTGTAATTCACTGGCTCCCTTGTTTATTATGTGTTGTACCTTATGATTCTTGACTCTTGCTGAATATAGCTTCTCTTTTATGTATACCAAGAGCATTTGCACCAAGGCAAATTCCTTGTGTGTCCAGTCACACTTGGCCAATAAAGAATTCTATTCTATTCTATTCTATTCTATTCTATTCTATTCTATTCTATTCTATTCTATTCTATTCTATTCTATTCTCTTCCGTTCCATTCCATTCCATTCCATTCCATTCCATTCCATTCCATTGTTTATAGCACCCTCCAAAAACTCTAGCTGATTAGTTAGACAGGATCTTTGCTTAACAAAGCATATGTTGGGTATCGAGACCTGTGCCAAATACGGAAATAATTTTTGAAAATACTGAGAATGATATTTGTCGAGACTCTATGAATACTTGCTGAATATTATTTCTTGCTTCCAATATGATTTTGTTCATTTCTGTCATAACAATGTTCGTAAAGACAACAATTGTAACAGCCTGTGTTTAATACAAATATCAATTGTACTGAGGTATTCCATCAGCAATGCTATCTTTTTTATCGACACAGCAATACAGACAGACAGACAGGTCATTAGCAATCAATTTAGAACCAGGAAACTTCCCAGAAAGTCAAAAAGATTGGACTAGGCTTTTTTTTTCTTTTTTTTTGCTAAAAAGTCAGAGTAAGATTCAAAAGCAGTATTTTCCTATCTGTGGAAAATTCTGATAAAAAGTGTAGGTAAACTTCTATCTCTGAATCAAATTGCAGTTGTCAAGTTAGCAACATGGTTGTGAAGTGACTTTGGCTTCCCCATTGACTTTGCTTGTCAGAAGGCCGCAAAAGGGGATCACGTGACCCTGGAACACTGCAGCCGTCATAAATACAAGTCAGTTGCCAAGCGTCTGAGTTTTAGTCATGTGACCCTCAGGTTTCTGCAACGGTCATGTGAAAAACGATGATAAGTCACTTTTTTCAGGGCTAGTGTAATTTTGAACAGTCACTAAATGAACTGTCATAAGTCAAGGACTACTTCCTTTGAAAGTGGTATTTGAAAACGAGGGCAAACACCTATTTACTTCCTTTCACACATTCAAAAATAAAAAAGGACTAGACAGGAAGAAAGGAAGGAAAGAAGGAAGGAAGGAGTGCATTTTTAAAGTGATGTTTAGTATCATTTAGAAATGCAGACCACTCTGGTAGATTTACTTTCTTGAGAAAGTGTTACTTTGAGGTCTGCTTAACCACTTTAACATAGCATTTTCAGTGGCTGATTAAGAATAATATGAAGAAGCTGAAGATCCCTATCAAATTCTGAGAATAGGATCATTCTCTTCAGCATTCATAATACTAATTTGCATCACTTAGCTTCAGTTAGATACGAGGATATCTTTATCTGACAAACATTCCAGTGGCTTGAATCAGTAGTGGGGTTCAAATTTTTTTTACTACTGGTTCTGTGAGTGTGGCTTGGAGGGCGTGGCTTGGTGTACATGCCAGGGGAAGGGTACTGTAAAATCTCCATTCCCACCCCACTCCTGAGGGAAGGATACTGTAAAATCCCCATTCCCTCCCACCCAACTAACCTGCTTTCCAGCTCTGTCCTCCTGTGCAGGGCAACAAAAGAAAACCGAGCCAATCAACTGGGACTGGGGAGGCAGAGAATAGATGGGGGCAGGGCCAGTCAGAGATGGTATTTGCCAGTTCTCCAAACTATTAAAAAATTCTGCTACTGGTTCCCCAGAACTGGTCAGAATCTGCTGAATACTACCTCTGGCTTGAATCCTCTTTTGGATTCTAAGAAGACATCAGATTAAATTTTAGACACATTAAAACATCAGAATGTCTTGTACCTGGTCTGAATATGAAAAACGAGAGCTCAGGTGGGATGAAAATATCAAAGTTTACAATGGTTTCCCTCTCTTTGCTTCTGATTGCCTCTTATGATAAGCCTTTCTTCAGTTTTTCTGTTAGAGTGGTCTTTTTATGCCAACAGCCCCACAATAGAATTTCTTTGTTTACTGGTTTATTAAATTTATATTTTCTGCTATCTGATGATGCTTGGCGGTTTATACAATATGAGAACATGGAAATAGTCATGGTTGGTCACGTCATCAAATGGTTAAATTATAAAATCAGAACTCCAAATTAAAACAAACTGAATAAAAAACATAAAAGTGAAGATAAAAATAAATATGGATTTGCTTGTGAATGTAGTTAGAATATTGTCTGAACCAGTTTAGTTTTGCGGGATTTTCCAGAAAGCCTTCAAGAAAGGGGTTAACCTCATGTTGGTTAAAGGCATGGTGTTGCCACTATGAAATTGTACTGCCTAACTTTGGCTCCCTGTACATCCTAGAATTGCAGGTTCAACAGGAGTTTCTCCCCAAATGGGGTGGAATTTGCAGCGAGAATAGAGAGTGGAGTTGACCCAATCCCAGTGGTGGGATTCAATTTTTTTTACTAACAGTTCTGTGCGTGTGGCTTAGTGGGTATGGCATGGCTTGGTGGGTGTGGCTTGGTGGGCATGGTTTGTTGGGCATGGCAGGGGAAGTATACTGTAAAATCTCCATTCCTTCCCCACTCCTGGGGGAAGGTTACTGCAAAATCCCATTCCCTCCCCAGGTTTTGGTGTCACCAAACAGAGTTCTTATCATATCTGGTATTCTTGTGAGAATAGATAAAGGTTTAGTATATAGGACTTTTCTTCATAAGGTCATCTGTGGCTTTAGGATGAACAAATTACGATTTTAGATGATTGCAATTCATGTATAATTTTGTTTCTGTGTGATTATTATATAAGGCAGATCACATGAGAAGGAACAAAAAAATATTTGGATGAACAAAGAAATCTATTGGGCTATTACATCCTCAAGGTATTCACGGGTCTGAAGAAAACAGGAAAGGAATGGTAAAGTATATCCTGTAAAAAAGTCTCTATGCCTGATTATTTCTGATCTTCTGGGGGTTATAAAAAAAGTTTAAAGAATTTGAAAGGATATGCATTTCATTTCTTAGCTGAGCTGCCAGTTTACATAACAATAGAAGTCACAAAATCTGTGATATGTTTTCGCCTTCTGAATTCCCCTTAAAGGTAATTTTCATTCAACTGTAACTGACGACTGTACATCAATAGAGTCTTCAAATCTCAGATCAATATCCTAGACATTTTCAGAGAATACTAATTAGTCTCACAGAGCAGTTCAGCTAGGTTGCAGAGGGGTTGTGCATGCGAAAGGGAAAGAGTCATTTCTGCGCTGCAGCAAGTGTTGACTGTTCAGTTCCTAGACAGAAGCATTTTTTATTCCTCAAAGGGTCAGCTAAAGACTCTGCAGAGACCTATTTTCTACTCGCTCACTTACAGAATGGAATATTTTTATATTACTGTACAAAACGAGTGAGTAAAACTACATTGGTTGATGTAAATATAATGTTTATTACTGAAAAGCTTCTTATTGCCATTTTAGGAAAGTTACTGGAAAACTTTAAAACCACAAGCAAACATTCATTTTTGTATATTCTGAAATTATATGGGATCCCTCTTATGTTGTCTTATCTAGGAAATGGTAAAATTTCTCATTAATTTCAGCAAAGCCACATCTTTTACTGTATATGTTTAACTGGAGGAAGCAATAATAATTTAAATGTTCTAGTCCAGGGCTGTCAAACTCCCAGCCCACGGGCTGGATGCGTCACATGCTGAACCGGGCAGTTCAGTGAAGGAGGAAAAAAGTCCCAATATGTCATGTGACGCTGCCATGACGACGTGAGTTTGACACCCGTGTTCTAGACTGTCATGCTTAGAGGGAGAGGAACTTACATGGGCAACTGATTATGAAGGTGGCTTGAGGGCATCTTATCTATAGTTCCTCAAATCTGACAGAATCACTGGAATTGTGACCTGGGAAATCTCTGTTGGATCTCCATCATCAGGGTCAGTTATCTCATCTGTATCAGGGTGGAGAGCTACATTGTTTTTGTTCTGTTTCTTGTAAACCACTATTTCATCCAACTTTACTTATTTGTGAGCCTCATAGCAATTATGAGAAAATCTTTACCATGCGGCCTTTTGATATAATTCTTACATCTTTTAGGATTCAGCCATGCTAAAAAAATAAAAGCTACTAAATATCAAAATGAGGTTAGAGACCTCAAAGGAAACAAAGAGAAAACTATCACTTAAACCTCTTTTGCCATCCCTACAAAGATTCTTTTTAGAAATAATTACAGTTCTCTCAGGGAAGTTTAATAGACTTCCTACAGCTCTGATGTTTCTAAACCTATTTTCCAGGTGTTGCTATACTGTTCCTTTTATGGTGACATTTTTTTTAAAAAAAAAAAACCCCTCTCAACCTCTTATTTCTCCCTTGGTACTCCATCCCCCAGTCTGCTTTGATGATTTTTACATTTATCTTTTCCTTTCAGAATAATTTCAGTCACCCTCTAGAATACCAAATATTGAAGAGCAGCAGTAAACATCCACAAGCAACAGATGCTGATAAAATAAACAACTGACACTAATAAAATTATTTACAGGTTTTTATATACAATTTTTAAACTATTGGCATATAATTGTTATTTTATTTCATTGGGGTTTGTTTGTTCCGCGTGCTCTTTTGCCACAGAAAACTCCTATTGTAATAGTATATACAATATTTTCATTTTATTGAAAAGATGGGAATCCTTAGAGGTCATTTTACACCTATCCAAATATATACAAGTTTGTCATCAAATACACACTAGGAATAGTCAATGGGATTTATATATTAGTTACTTTGAATTGATCCACAGTTCTAGTAAAATGTTTATGCAACCCTTTAGCAAATTTTGGGCCCCATATTTAGCTAATATAATTTAATGGACGTGAATGTGAATACTCAACCACTTATGGGTAGTACTCAACTTATGATTACTTGTTTAATGATGGTTCAAAGTTATGATGTCACTGAAAAGTGTTAAGCATAATCCATAAGATAAAGCATAACCCATCTTCAAAGTTCTGACTGTCATAATATGCCTGTAATTATACAATAGCAATTTGTGTCCTAACAAGCTGGCTTCTAAAAAGCCAAGTCAATATTGGATTCACTTAGCAACCATGTGAGTCACTAATGATTACAATAAAAATGCTCTTAAAATTGAGTGCAGTCATGTGAAGACTTTTTTAAACAACTGCATCACTTAATGACCAGAATTCTGGTTTGAATTGTGATTCTAAGTCGAGGACTACCTATACTTCATTGGTAGAAGATATCCCATGAACTCATCACACCCTGATCGAGACTTCCACTACACTGGACGTGAAATATAGGCTAATCTGTTGGTTATTTAAAACTAGAAAAAAATCAGATGTTTGGTTAGTCCAGAAACTTCAATTAAAGTGTGCAGAGTATAAGGAATTCTGACTGGAGCTTTGAATAACATCTATTGCGACCCTAACATCTTAATGATCAGGGAGAGAAAATTATTGCAAAAAGCTGGTCCTTATTTAGTTATTAAAGTTGCTTTCCCCCCGCTTGACACTTATAAATTGACATACATAAGAATCTATGTTTATTGCAGATTTATGGTAGACCAGCTTTTCCCAGTCATATCTACTCAATCCACCAGAGCAGGGAGGCAGGGAATGCTTAGGTCCCCTCACCTAAGGAGTTCATCTTGTGGGACCAAGAAGATGGCCCTTCTATGTGGTGGCTCCTCCCTGTGAAACATCATCCCCATGAAGATAAAATTTGCCCCCACTTTGAGACTCTTTCACAAGGTCTTGAAGACCTTGTTCAGCCAATGGGCCGGGGGAGTGTAGAGTGGGATGAAGCCGATCAAGTGGCTTATTTGATTGACTGACTGTTGTCACCAAGGGAATGGGTGTTTATCGCTTGTTATTGTTTTCATATTGGGTTTTTATTTTTGTAAGCCACCTGGAGTCTCCAAGAGTGAGTTGGGAAGCCGTATAAATTTTCATAAACAAACAAACAAACAAACAGTATAAATAAATAGTATCTGTGCAACAAGAATCCTGGAACATGGATGCCATTAGAGAAATTGTGTTATCCAGAGCCTCCACTGAGTTTCTATAGCTGTAGGTAGATCTGAACTTGGTTTCCTCCAATTCTGAACCAAGTATTTAACCACTGTTCAGCATAGTCTCCAGGCTCTTTTACATATTGAAGTGCATTAAATTAAAGAAAAAGTTTCTATCCTTATTAATACTGTGATGTTGTTGTCCAAACACTTCAGGCAATTCCATAAAACTATTAGAAGTGGAACACCCATAAAATAATGTAAATTAGCATTTTATAGGTGGATGCAATGGGGCTGCACATCTAAATGTGAATATATGATTCCAGGCCACTGAAGAAAGCACCTCTCTTGATTTAAATGCAGGCACAGATAACCACTACAGGCATAAACACAAAAAAGGCCAACAACAAAAAACAATGCAACCTGCACCATGATATCACAATACAAACTGCGGCCTTTGTGCTTGAGTCCTAATATTGGACTCATGTCACAGGGTTTGTTTCACAATGTCATAATGCACATTCCAGAACTTTCCCCTTTCCTTCCTCCCTGCCCCCCACATGCCTATAACTGCTGGATTGCAAGCAATGGGTCATAATTACCAGCCTTTGGAGCTTACCATGACAAAAACCACAAAAAACGTTCAAAATTCAATTATCTTCTATCCCTGGTGTTGCATAGTGAGATTTTTTTTCTCTTTCCAACAGCTCTGTGAGGGAGCATCATTTTCATCCTCTTCCTAAATAATAATCAGGTGGGGGCCATCCTGAGGTCAAGCATTTACTGAGAACCCTTCGGGTAGGGAGGGACAAACTACTCAGGGTTGTTCTCTCTAGCTAAACTATGTAGGGTTGACAGATTGTGCTTGGAGTAGACAGTCCCTAAGGTAAAAGGAACCCAGTTCTATTTGTGAGGCTTTAGAGAGAGCTGCCATTGCCATCAAACAAGTAGATGCCCTGTGAGCCAGCTGTAGCCTCTGGATTGTCCTCAAGGACAGCCCCATGTATAGCAAATAGAAGAATAATAGTTGAATTGATATTTGACAAGGGTATGAATCATTGTCTTGAGTGCTTTCTGATCTGGGAAAGCCAACTGAAATGTGGGCCAACTGAAATGACCAAAGGGTCTTCTGGTCATGGTTTTTACTTGCTACTCAAGCAGGAGCTGTGAGTCCAAAACAACAACAATTGCAAAGCTGCTCCTTCAAAAAAAAGTGCATTTCCTTCAAGTGTGATAGATAAAACGATATGAAACTAGAGAACTTGTGTACCAACAAGAGGATTTATTCAAGTCTGTTCCCCTCAAATCAGACTTCACAGTTTCTTACACCAGGTTAAGATTGCTGCCACCTTTTCTTTTTGCATGAGGTACCAAAAGAACAACCAGTGCAGTTTCTATACTATGATTAAGCTTGAACAAGAATTGGAAGATAATCCGGATCATCCAAGGTCTTCTGTAGGTGCACTTCAAACACCTTGAGTGATGGCACAGACCAAAATTCATTCTAGTTTGCTTCTTTAAGTGTTGACGACTCAAGCAAGTCGCAGGGGATCTCACAACATGATCTCGCGAGACCTTGTCTGTAATAATATAGTCTTATATGGAGAAATCATGAGTAACTTTTTTATTTTAAATAGTTTTTATTGTACTTTTGAACATTTAAAAAAGAAACATACAATCTTCTCAGCACTGTGACATCGACATTTCCATTTCAGTCAATATACATATTTACATTAATTTTTGTTTCTACTTTCTAACCAATTATACCACTTCTCCCATATGTATAGTATTCCATATCTTCTCTGTCTTGCAATTCCAATGTGAGTTTGGCCATCTCTGCGCAATCCATTACTTTCTTTATTATCATGTTTTTGGAGGGGGTACTATCTAATTTCTAATTCTATGCATAAGCAATTCTTGCCACTGTCAATATATGTATTATAATATATTTGGTTCCTTTGTCAAATACTCCTCTGATTAGGACTGTTCTAATGTTTTCTTGCACACTTCCTTCTTCCTTTCAATTTTCAACGTTTTCTTCTGCATTTGACATTCAGCATCCTATAGCTTCTAAGCACTGCCAATCTTCATTCTAAAGGATTCTCTCTCTCTTTTTTTGCCATCACTTATTAAACCAATGCAGGAAAAGAGGAAGGCACATGGTCTGCATGAAGGAGGAGGAAGAACCCATGAGGGTTTTCTCTGCTATTAATCCTGAATCAGTTGAAAATATAGGAAATATCCAGCTAATCAGTTTTACTTATTTACATTATTGATGCCATTGTACTCTAAGCAACTCCCATTGCTTCTACCTTCTACCTTCTGTCTCCTTCCATGGCTTCTATTTCTCCTGGTTTCTTCCTCTCGTGAAAAGTTTGTGCAGTCTGTCTTGGCGTCTTACACAGATCATAACTCTATCAAGGGAGGGATACAAGGTACATAAGTGACCAACTCACATATTGATAAGACCTTTCAAAATTAATTTACCTTTTCTACTATAATTGAGAGCTAAGTATCTACGGCCTAGGAATACTTTATTTATCACCAAGGTCAAGGTTTTTAAAACTAGGACATCTTTCTTTGCTGTTTTACCTTTCCAAGTCTATGGAGGAGTAATGCTTCCCCTTGATCCTTCCTGGCATCCATCACTAAAATGTCCAGCATGTGTATATACTTTCTTTCTCTCCCTTTTTCCTCACTCCCCCTGGGTTTATATCTTCTGTGACTTGGGCTCACCAGATGCTCCTGATATATGGCATCCTTCCATTTCTCTAAAGCTATAATTGTCTTCAGATGGTAATAAGGGAACAACAAAACTTTATCTTTGTCCCTCTCGCAATTTGCTATTCAGAAAGTGGCCACAAAGTCACTTCCCAATCATCCAGAATTCCTCCCACATTCTATAACTGGATGGAGATGCCATGACTGTAATAACAGTTACTTTTTTGGTTATCCCTCCCCTTGCCTCCTTTTGTTTCATTTTGGAGAACTTGAAAGCTTGCATAGTTCTCCATAGTACAGTTCTGAGACCTTGAGTTAGTATAAGAAAACTAAGGGTAGTTTTTTGTCAGACAGCAGCTGAGGAAGAAAGCTTGCCTAAGGAGCAAGGAGGAAAACGAAGGGGAAAAAAAGAAGGAGAAGGAGAAGGAGAAGGAAGAAAAGAAGGAGAAGAAGTTGATTCCGATTTAAAAAAAACATATACCCTTCAGGAAACTTTTTACTTGTTCTTTCCCCTCTACCCCCACTTTCAATTTGCCCAAGAAATCAGTGAATATTGGAAGAGCTAGAGCTATCAGATCTGGCTTGTAGATAACCTAGATAACTATTGAAAATAAATAGAAAATTCAGGGCTTTTGCAACCGTTAAGTGAAATTTTCTTAGGACAGATCAAAAGCCTTAGTGGAGCAATCAAACCTGCCATTCTAAATCATATAATAGGGATAAAAGAAATAAAAAAGAGATTTTTCACATTATCTGCTATTAGACTTTTTAAGGAGATGTGACAGTTATCAAACATGTTTATGAACTTCGTTTTCTCTCTCTCTCTCTCTCCCTCCTTCCCTCCCTTAGCAATCTTTATCTCAGGAGACCAATTTAACCCATAGCCTGATTGATAAGCTGCATGTTAGACTTTAGAAGGTTCCTTGTGGATGATCAAAAAGCACCCAAGCAGCTAATAAGAATAATAACAATATTATATATACATTTTTTTTACATTTCTTTATACATTTATACATATGCTTTATATGTAGAAATTTTATAAATATACATTTCATTTTATATGTAAATATAGCAAATCTGTAATATACACACACACACACACACACACACACACACACACACACACACACACACACACATATATATATATATATGGTATTCAGCTTTGTTCGGTTATTCTGTACTGTGTTTGTCTGTGAGTCAGACTTTCTGACACAGTACAGAAGCCTGATGATGGCAGATAAATACTCGACCAAAGCTGAATGCCGTACATGTAAGTACCAGCAAAACTTAAGAATATATATATATATATATATATATATATATATATATATATATATATATATATATATATATATGTGGATCTTTGGTTGTTCGGGTTTTCTCCCGCGTAAGATTCAAGTATCTAGGCAACGTTTCGATGAAGTCTCATTCATCATCTTCAGGCTTCTGTCTCCGGCTCTGTGCTTCTCAGAGTAATGGAGATTGCAGCTGCTTCCTCCTTTAACTGCCAGTGGGGTGGGACTTGATTGGGTGGGGCTTGGCTGTGTTCTGATTGGGTGGGGGTGTGTTCTCATTGGTAGGGGGTTTGGCTGTGTTCTGATTGGTTGGGGGTTAGCCGTGTTCTGATTGGTTGGAGGCGTGTTCTGTTCAGGTGGGGGCTTGGTTGTGCTCAGGTTAGTCCTAGTTGCTGGGGATTTGAGCTGGTGAGCTGTGATCTTGCTGTTTGGCTTGAGTTTGTGGTTGTGCTGCATCTTCATAGTGGGTGTCGGTTTGCTTCATGTATGGCTTGGAGGGGTTTGAAGTGGGTAGTGATGCAGCTGCAGTGCAGCTTCTGGTCCATGGTCGTGTCTCATCTTCTGAGTGGGTGTAAGTCTGTTTTCTACATGGAAGTGTGGTGGTGGCATCTTGTGTGGCTCTCATGGGTGTGGGTCTGGTGTCCTTCCTCATGTTAGGTACTCGTCTGTTCATGAGGGCGGGTTTCCAAATGGCTGGAAGGCGGGAGGTGTCATCTCGTTTGTTCATGCTGTGTGGGCGTTTTTATCTCTATGGCTTCTCTGATTATTCTGCTGTTGAAGTGTTCGGTTTTGGCGATGGTTCTGGTATTTTTAAAATCAATTTCATGTCCTGTGGCTTTGAGGTGTTGGACCAGGGAAGAGGTCGTTTCTTCTTTTTTGATTGAGTTCTTATGTTCTTCAATGCGTGCACTTATTCTTCTGTTAGTTTGTCCAATGTATGTGGTAGGGCAGGCAGTGCAGGGGATTTCGTATACTCCTTGGTTTTCTAATTCGATTTTGTCTTTGGGGCTTCTTAGGATGGTGGATATTTTTCTGTTTGTGCAGAATGCTGTTTTGATGTTGTGTTTTTGGAGGATCTTGCTAATTTTGTCTGTAGTGCCTTTTATATATGGGAGGAGGGCTTTGCCGTTTTCTTGTTCTCTGTCTTGGATTTTGGTTGGGGTTTCTTTTTGGATTAGGTGGGTAATCTTCTTTCTTTGGAATCCATTGGCTGTAAGTACGTTGGTGAGAGTGTGTAGTTCGGTTTTTGGTGTTGTTCATCGGCTAAGCATTTTGTTCTGGAGATGAGTGTCTTGGCTACGGAATTGATCTGTGCTGGGTGGTGGTGTGAGAGTGCATGTAGATAGCGGTTTGTATGTGTTTTCTTCTGGTAGATGGTGTGTCCTAGGGAGCCATTGGATCTTTTGTATACCAAGACATCTAGGAAGGAAGTTGATTGTTGGCTTCTGTTTCCATGGTGAATTGTATTTTGGGGTGTAGGCTGTTGAGGTGTGTGAGGAAGTTGTTCAGTTTTTCTTTCCCGTGTGGCCAGATTATGAAGGTGTCATCTACGTATCTGAGCCAGAGTTTGGGTTTGTGGTCGTATTTTTCTAGAGCTTGTGTTTCAAAGTGTTCCATGTAGAGGTTAGCGATGACAGGTGAGAGGGTGATCCCATGGGTGCTCCTTCTATTTGTTTGTATTTTTGTTCATTGTAGGTGAAGTATGTATTGGATAGGCAGTGGTTGGTCAGATCTAGGATGTGCTTGGGGAGTTGTATTTGTTTCGGATGGCTGTCAAGGCTTCTTTTATTGGCACTTGGGTGAAGAGGGATATGACATCGAAGCTTACTAGTAGGTCGTTAGGTTGTAAGTTTTGTTTCTTTATGATCTCGATGAACTGGAATGAGTTTCTTACGTGTGAGTTGATGGATTCTGCATAGGGTTGTAGTTGTTTGGCAAGAAATTTGGCCAGGTTTTGTAGAGGTGAGCCTATGGAGCTGACTATTGGTCTGAGTGGGGTTCCTTCTTTGTGTATCTTGGGAGACCATAAAGCTTGGGACATCTGGATGATTTCTCTCTGGGTATGATTCGTTGCTGGATTTCTTCACTGATGGGGAGGCTTTTATTTTGGATTTGGTAGTTTTTTCCAGGTAGGTGGTGGGGTCTGTCTTTAGGGGTTTGTATGTGGGGTCTTGGAGTAGGTTGGTTAACTTGGTTTGGTAGTCAGATGTGTTCATAACCACTGTCGCATTGCCCTTGTCTGCTGGTAGGATTATTATGCTGGTGTCTTCTTTCAGGTTAAGTAGTGCAGTTTGTTCTTCTTTGGATAAGTTGCTTTTGGGTGGTTTGCTAGTGCAGAGGATGTTGGTGATTTCAAGTCTGATTTTGTTAGCATCATCAGGGTTGGTTCTGGTCAGGCTGGTTTCAACTCCACATATGATGGTTTCTGTGGGGATGTGTTTGGGAGCGACAGCAAAGTTGAATCCTTTTGAAAGGACCTTGGTTTCAGCTTCAGTGAGGATCTTGTCTGAGATGTTGTGCACTGTTTGTTTCATGTGTGGCTGTGGGGGGGGGAGGAGGAGTTGGTTTCTGGCATTGTTGTAGTTTCCTGAGTTTGTTGGTGTGTGTGTCTGTCTTGAGGGTGGTCTGTGTTTCGGCTCTCCAGACAGCGAGTTGTTTGGATTTGTCCCAGAGTAGGGGTGAATCTTGTTGCTGAGTCTGAGGTGGAGTGTGAGGAGATCTTTGTTGATTTGGTCTAGGAGAAACCAAATTTCTTGCCAAACAACTACAACCCTATGCAGAATCCATCAACTCACACGTAAGAAACTCATTCCAGTTCATCGAGATCATAAAGAAACAAAACTTACAACCTAATGACCTACTAGTAAGCTTCGATGTCATATCCCTCTTCACCCAAGTGCCAATAAAAGAAGCCTTGACAGCCATCCGAAACAAATACAACCCCCCCAAGCACATCCTAGATCTGACCAACCACTGCCTATCCAATACATACTTCACCTACAATGAACAAAAATACAAACAAATAGAAGGAGCACCCATGGGATCACCCTTCTCACCTGTCATCGCTAACCTCTACATGGAACACTTTGAAACACAAGCTCTAGAAAAATACGACCACAAACCCAAACTCTGGCTCAGATACGTAGATGACACCTTCATAATCTGGCCACACGGGAAAGAAAAACTGAACAACTTCCTCACACACCTCAACAGCCTACACCCCAAAATACAATTCACCATGGAAACAGAAGCCAACAATCAACTTCCCTTCCTAGATGTCTTGGTATACAAAAGATCCAACGGCTCCCTAGGACACACCATCTACCAGAAGAAAACACATACAAACCGCTATCTACATGCACTCTCACACCACCACCCAGCACAGATCAATTCCGTAGCCAAGACACTCATCTCCAGAACAAAATGCTTAGCCGATGAACAACACCAAAAACCGAACTACACACTCTCACCAACGTACTTACAGCCAATGGATTCCAAAGAAAGAAGATTACCCACCTAATCCAAAAAGAAACCCCAACCAAAATCCAAGACAGAGAACAAGAAAACGGCAAAGCCCTCCTCCCATATATAAAAGGCACTACAGACAAAATTAGCAAGATCCTCCAAAAACACAACATCAAAACAGCATTCTGCACAAACAGAAAAATATCCACCATCCTAAGAAGCCCCAAAGACAAAATCGAATTAGAAAACCAAGGAGTATACGAAATCCCTGCACTGCCTGCCCTACCACATACATTGGACAAACTAACAGAAGAATAAGTGCACGCATTGAAGAACATAAGAACTCAATCAAAAAGAAGAAACGACCTCTTCCCTGGTCCAACACCTCAAAGCCACAGGACATGAAATTGATTTTAAAAATACCAGAACCATCGCCAAAACCGAACACTTCAACAGCAGAATAATCAGAGAAGCCATAGAGATAGAAAAACGCCCACACAGCATGAACAAACGAGATGACACCTCCCGCCTTCCAGCCATTTGGAAACCCGCCTCATGAACAGACGAGTACCTAACATGAGGAAGGACACCAGACCCACACCCATGAGAGCCACACAAGATGCCACCACCACACTTCCATGTAGAAAACAGACTTACACCCACTCAGAAGATGAGACACGACCATGGACCAGAAGCTGCACTGCAGCTGCATCACTACCCACTTCAAACCCCTCCAAGCCATACATGAAGCAAACCGACACCCACTATGAAGATGCAGCACGACCACAAACTCGAAGCCAAACAGCAAGATCACAGCTCACCAGCTCAAATCCCCAGCAACTAGGACTAACCTGAGCACAACCAAGCCCCCACCTGAACAGAACACGCTCCAACCAATCAGAACACGGCTAACCCCCAACCAATCAGAACACAGCCAAACCCCTACCAATGAGAACACACCCCACCCAATCAGAACACAGCCAAGCCCCCACCCAATCAAGTCCCACCCCACTGGCAGTTAAAAGGAGGAAGAGCTGCAATCTCCATTACTCTGAGAAGCACAGAGCCGGAGACAGAAGCCTGAAGATGATGAATGAGACTTCATCGAAACGTTGCCTAGATACTTGAATCTTACGCGGAGAAAACCCGAACAACCAAAGATCCACATACAAATACCCGCGAGAACCTCAGAAAACATATATATATATATATATATATATATATATATATATATATATATATATATATATATATATATATATATATATATATATATGTGATTCAGCTTTGGTCAGGTATTTTCCCATGTCATTACAGTTGTGCAGATGACAAGAAAGCCCCCAACAACTCACAAAACCACCTGAAACAATTAGTATATAACATTTCCAACAGAGAACTCACCAAAACAGAAACAGATGTCCTAACCAAAGGATTCAATTATGCCATAGCACCCCCAAAAATCCCCACAGAATCCATCATATGTGCAGTAAAATCCAGCCGAACTAAATTAAATACAGATGAAGCTGATAGAATAAGACATCAAGCTACTAATATCCTATGCACAAGCAAACCACCCAAAAGAAACTTGCACAAAGAGGAACTAAAAGCCCTGCAAGCCCTAAGGAAAGACAGCAGCATAATCATACTTCCAGCAGATAAAGGTAATGCCAAAGTAGTAAAGGACAGAAAAGACTATGAAACAAAATTGACAGACCTACTCCAAGACTCCACAAACAAACTCATAAACATGGACCCAACCTCATATCTGGAAAAAATAATCAAGAAGAAAATTATAACCAGCCACATGAGCAAAGAGATCCAACAGACGATCATCCCAAGAAAAAAATCTTCCAGATGCCCCAAACTATACAGCCTCCCAAAAATACACAAAGAAGGCATACCTCTCAGATCCATAGTCAGCTCCAGAGGAGCACCACTACAAAACTTAGCAAAGCAGCTACAGCCCCATGCTAAAACAGCAGCTTCACATGTACAAAACTCATACCACTTCTTGGAAATGATCAAAGATCTACATGTGGAACAAGAAGATCTGCTTGTAAATTTCGATGTGGTTTCACTATTCACTCAAGTCCCGATAAAAGAAACTCTTGAAATCATCAGAAATAAATACCAACCAGCTAAACACCTCATGGAACTAGCAGAACACTGCTTAACCAACACATATTTCATAAACAAAGGACAAAGATACAAGCAAATTGAAGGAACCCCTATGGGATCATTACTGTCACCCGTCATTGCAAACCTGTTCATGGAAGAATTCAAATCCAGACCCCTAGCTAATGCCTCCCACAAACCCAAACTATGATTAAGATACATCGATGACACATTTGTGATTTGGCCCCATGGAAAAGAAAACCTAAACAATTTCCTAACACACCTAAACAGCACACACCCCAAAATCAAGTTCACCATGGAAACGGAAACAAACAAACAACTACCATTCCTAGATGTACTAATCTACAAAAAAACAGATGGCACACTAGAACATACCATATACTAGAAGAAAACACACACCAACTGCTACCTCAACGCCCAATCCCACCACCACCCAGCATAGATAAACTTTGTGGCTAAAACACTAATCGCCAGAACCAAACGCCTGGCAGACAAGACACACATAAAGACTGAACTATGCACCCTGACTAAAATACTGATAGCTAATGGCTTCCACAAAAACAAAATCACCGGCGTGATCCACAAAAACACTGAGACATAATGGAGACCTAGAAGATGAACAAACCTATGGAACAGCTGTCCTGCCTTACATAAGAGGAACAACAGACAAAATCAGCAAGATATTACACAGGCATCACATCAAGACTGCCTTCAAAACAGACAAAAAAATAGCAACCATCCTAAGAAACCCCAAAGATAAAATTGACCTAGAAAACCAAGGCATATATGAAGTACTCTGCACATCATGTCCTACCACATACATAGGACAAACCAACAGAAGGATAGGTACTCACATTGAAGAACACAAGAATGCAATAAAAAAGCTGGAACGCACTTCCTCACTAGTCCAACATATGAAAGCCACAGGTCACAGCATCGACTTCAATGTTACCAAAACCCTAGCTACTATAGAAAACCTCAGCTACAGAATTATCAGAGAAGCCATGGAGATTGATAAAAGACCTAATAGTATGAATAGAAGAGATGACTCCACCAGACTATCAATCATTTGGAAGCCTGCACTCACAAACAAAAAAATCTCTATACCACAATCCAGGCAAGCACCTGGACACACACAGACCCCTCTAATACCTCCAGCCCAAACACGACCCAGCCAGCTATCCAAATAAAACATAGCTTCCTAATAAATAATTATCGACCATTCATAAGAAGCCAAGCGCACTAAGAAACCGCAATGCACAAAACACAATCTTGCTAACCAATCAAGAACACAGCAACTCGAAGACCAGTAAAAACAGACCTAGACTCCCAGCCAATCAGGATGAGGAAAAAACAATTCAAATAAAGCAGAAAGCCAGCACCAAATTCAAACAAAAAATGGCTGCCAAGCCTGACACACAAGATTAAAAAGAACCCAATACACAAGCCTGAGGATGGCAGATGAGATTCTGTTGAAATGTCGCTATGATAAAAGCACTAATATTAAGACATGGGAAAACACCTGAAGAAACCTAAATACCACACATGTGAAAACTTAAGAAAACAAATACACACACACACACACACACACACACACACATATAGTATATATATGGTATTCAGCTTTGTTCGGGTATTTTCCCACATCAATATAGTTGTGCTTTTAAAGTTGTAGTGATGTTTTGGCAGAATCTCATCTGCCATCATCAGGCTTGTGTATTGGGTTAGTCTGTGTGTCAGGCTTTCACAGCCATTTCTGTTTTAAATTTAGTGCTAGCCTCGTGCTGTGTTAGAATGGTTTTTTCTTCATCCTGATTGGTTGAGAGTCTTGGTCTGTGTTTATTGGTCTTGAAGTTTGCTGTGTTCTGCTTGATTGGTGTTTCTAATATCTTCTGTCTGTTTTGTAGCTTTTTTTTGTCTTGATTGGCTGGCAACATTGTGTTTCGTGTATTGGGGGCTTTTAGTGCGGCTTGGCTTCGGGTGAATGGCCGGCTATCATTTATGAGGAAGCTAGGTTTCATCTGGGTAGCTGGTTGGGGTGTATTTGGGCTGGAGGTATGGGGGGGGGGTGTCTGCTTGTGCCCTGGTGTTTGCTTGGCCTGTGGTGTGGAGATTTTTTTTTTGTTTGTGAGTACAATATACAGTATATAACAGATTTGCTATATATATTGTATATAGGACTTGTCCCAAATAAATATTGCTCTAAAGGGAAGTTTTGGGTTGAATAGGGTTGGATATTTTATTGTAAGGAAAAATTGAAAATATTTCAAATATAAAAGCTTGCAATTGTCCCCAAACAATCATATTGTCTACTTTAGAATAAACTGAGACATCACTTTGAATAGAAGTTTATAATAACAGTTCCACTGTGTAAAAACTGAAGACGATTACAATCATATTTTCTACAAGGCATTGGCTAAAGAGTGACAGACAAGACTCAATCCACAGTTAGATCACTTTTGAAACTTCCTGTTGGCCTCTTTGATGTGACTTTTGAGAGGACTCAGCACCTGTCCTGCTTTCACATAACAGAGAAACAAGAAACTTAATAGGCCATTAAGTAAACCTTTGAGTAACCTTAGATGTGACTCATTAATTGAGAATTTTGGATTTAATTATAAATGATATCAAAATGGGATAGAAAATTATACAGATGACATTTTTTGGAAGCCCTACCATTATGTAGAATGTAGGTATTATCCCATTAGAACTGATTTTGAGAATTACGAATACTGTTAGAATTACTAATAGTGTTATGATGGGAGGTTAAATATAGCAATATATGGCTTTCAACAAACCATTGATATACAATATCTATGACTTTTTTTTTTGTGAAATAGAAGTACTGTTCCAGGAAGAATTCCTGGATTTTTCTTCTGGCCAATGATGATGTAGTTGCATTTTGTATTAATTTATTGCTGATTGTAATTTTGTGGAACTTATATCACAGCACACAATCCACAGTGTTAGCTTTCTGAAGCATCATATTAAAATTAGGTTTTAAGTGTTTGCAGTAGTAGGAGATATACACTTCATAATTATTTGATATTACAACTACTTATCTCAGAGAATATACATGTACATAAATAGGATTTTTTTTCTGAATCACTCACATAGGATTTCCCAAGCTGCTTTTTCATACTTTCTAAATTTCCTGTACAAATTAAATTTCCCTGTATAAATATTTATTTCCACTGTATCCTATATTGCCTCCAAATTAAATTATGTAATCAAATGTCATTAAACAATACTGAGCAACTAATGTATCACGCATCTCAATAGGCAATTGTAAATATGTTGTAGTACCCATCCTATGAATGATGAAACTGTTCTACACAAAAGAATAAACAGCAGATTTTTGGACTTAGGCATTTGTAGTAAACACTTACAGTATTCATGAGTTTAGTGAATCCTAAAAGAAGACATACAAACATTTACTTAAGTCATTGATATAACATTTGCTACAGTTGATAGCTAGTGATTACTGTGGAAGGAAGGAAGGAAGGAAGGAAGGAAGGAAGGAAGGAAGGAAGGAAGGAAGGAAGGAAGGAAGGAAGGAAGAAAGATAAAGGGTGATTAGTATTAACACAGCCAAACTGCAGTACAAAAAATGTAAAAAGGAAATAATAGAAATGATGAACGAGACAGAAGAGTTGATCCTATTCTTGTTAATGGCCAATTCACACATGCAATTGGGTAGTGGATCTTTAATTATAGCTGTCATATAATTGCACAGTGAAATACAGATGATAAAGTTTGAATTAAAGTACACATTCAGTCACTTGAAAGACTTCTTGGTATTTGGTGGTTACTTTCCCATAGAATATTTAAAAGTAAAAAGCATTTAAAAAAATAAAACAACCACCCCAGCATTCTGCAAAACATAGAAAAATATCTTAACTAGCTCACCAGCTGCGAGGTAGGGATAACTTTCTGTTTCCTGGGTCATATTCATAACAATGACCTAGGGGTCAAAGTCACAACCTATTGTAATTCCCTGGAGCCATCTTCTCTCTAGCCAGCAGTGTATCTTTACCCTTTCTTTGAACAGTTGCTTAGGCAATTGTGGGGAGACATGCATTTTGGAGCAATCACTTCATTGACCAAAGCCTTTCTGTTTCTTTAATAAAAATCATTCTTTAAAATTTTTAAAAACAAACAGACAAACAAATAAAGCCATAAATAGCCTGATAAACCCTTTAACGTGAACCATGATGAAGTGAAATTTTGCTGACTGCTTTGAGAATGGCCTCTGCAGAATTAATGCAGGAGACAATTGGTTTTGATTATGAAGCCAGAGCCAGCCCTGCTGATCTTAATGGGAATACCTCAAGGGTGCTTCCTGCTATTGTTAAAAGAAAGAGGCAAAATAAATTGAGAATACATTATAATTCAATATGGATGAATATGTAAGTATGAATGCGAAGGAGATTAAACAGCACTGAGGACCAGTATGAAATTCCAGGGGGGAATCCTTAACATCAACAGCCTCCCAATCAACCATATCCATAGGCAATCTCTTATTTAAATGTGTTGACCCTCTTGGAACAGAAACTCTGACTTTGGCCATAGGTAACAATAAATATTAAAACCTTTATTATCAATGTTTGATAGAGGCATGAAAAATTTATCTTTGTCTACAAATTACATTTTTTTCCTTCAGTTATACTACAGGAGTTTTTACATGATGTATTTATATTGAGTGGACTAATTATGATTATGATTATTACTATGGCTACTCCTACTATTATAGAGGGAGGCAAAAGAAATTATACTATTTTCATACATGGCCTTCTACCACTATTACCCACGTTCAGTGAGAACACATAGCTTCAGTTAAATAGTTCAGTCAACGCCAAGATCTCTAAGAACAGACTATATACATTTCGTTTCCTTTTTAATTTTCATTCACATTTATTCCCCATTTATCTTTGGATGCATGTAGCGTTTAAGAAGTTGCACCTAATTTTCCTAATAAGAGCAATAATCAGTAAAATTGGCCTACAAATCTCTAGCATGAAAGCGTGGCCATTAAGGAACCCAAACAAGAGGAAACCTCAATAAATTTAAATGTTAATATATTACATTTTTATTTTAAGACATTGCAACCCAGTTTTCCACAATTTAGTGTCTTCCAGATGCTGAATTTTAACATGCAAGAATTGCCAGACATCACATTGTCTACATTGATCCATAAATTCTGGGAATTGCAGTTTGAACACATCTGAAGGTATGAAGCTCTGAGTCTATAATGTCTTAAAGAAATAAGTAACTTGTATTTCTTCAAATGCTCTTGAACCATAATTCACCAAAACACCAGCCAATAGTAGAAAACAGCAGTTCAACAACATCCGAAAGGGAACAGAATAATCATACTGTTGTTATACATGCTCTTTCATCCACATAGAATTCTAAATGATCTTCATAATGGTTTATAAGAGTTAAGATTGCCAATATTTTATACACATGAGATCTTTTCTTGGATGGAAGCTTCTGCTGAGATGAAATATTATTTCACTTCAAAAAGAGCAACATTTCTTTAAGGATTCAAAGACAAAATGACCTTATGTCTCAAGGTAGCTTTTCTTTGGATAAAGTATCTTAGTTGATATGGTATCGACAAGGAATGCAAAAGTCTCTAACATTGTAACTAATTTTTTTTAAATGCCAAAACTCCCCCAAATGGCTAGACAACAGAGTGTGATTTTGCAAGATATATGGAATAGTTGAATGACGGCTAAGAAGTGGGAGGAAGAAAGGAGGGAAGAGAGAAAAAAAATGGAACAGACTGTGATAATGACATGAAGAGACAATGAGCTACAACAGAAGTGATAAGGAACAAGAGAACTTGAAGCCACCACCTGTACAGCTTGCTCATTCTGGAACTGGAAGTCAGAACTAAACCTATGTGTGTGTGTGTTTTTTTAAATAAACTTTATTAATTTTACAATTAAAATAGACAAACAACAGGAAACAAAGAAAGAAAAGTAGAAAGAAAAATCAGAAAACAATTAAAAACAGTTTCATCCTCAACAGTTTGTGGGCCTTATTTTCAACCTTATTTTATGCTCTCTGTATAATTAATCCTTGTTTGATATATATATATATATATATATATATATATGATTCTTTAGTTGTTTTCTCGCGTAGATTTGAAGTATCTAGGCAACGTTTCGATGAAGTCTCATTCATCATCTGAAGATGATGAATGAGACTTCATCAAACGCTGTATACTTCAAATCACGCTGGAGAAAACCCGTAACAACCAAAGATCCACATTATTATCTTGCAGAACCTCAGAAAACAAACATATATATATATATATATATTTGTTTTCTGAGGTTCTCATGAGCAGTTTGTATGATCTTGGATTGTTCGGGTTTCTCCCGCAAGATTCAAAGTGTCTAGGCAACGTTTCATGAAGTCTCATTCATCATCATCAGGCCTCTGTCTTTGGCTCTTGCTCAGAGGTATACAGACGAATACCTGCAACCTCACCACTGCCCTCCCAAACCCCTCCGAGCCATACATGAAGCAAGCCGACACCAACTATGGAGATGCAGCGCGACTCGAACTCGAGCCGGGCAGCAAGAAATCCAGCCAATCAGAACACGTGCCAACCCCCAACCAATCAAAACACAGCCAGGCCCCCACCAATGAGAAGACACCCCACCCAATCAGAACACAGCCAAGCCCCCACCCATTCAAATCCCACCCCACTGACAGTTAGAAAGAAAAGCAGCTGCAACCTCACATCACTCTGAAAAGCAAGAGCCAAAGACAGAGGCCTGATGATGATGAATGAGACTTCATCGAAACGCTGCCTGGACACTTTGAATCTTACGCGGGAGAAACCCAACAACCAAAGATCCATATATATATATATATATATATATATATATATATATATATATATATATATATATATATATATATATATATTCGTCAGACGAACACAATACAGAAGCCTGATGATGGCAGATGAGATTCTGCCGAAACGTTGCTACAACTTTAAAAGCACAACTATAATGACATGGGAAAATACCCAAACAAAGCTGAATACCATACATGTAAGTACCCGCGAAAACTTAAGAAAACACACACACACACACACACACACACACACACACACACACACACACACACACACACACACACACAATTTTCACTACTACAATTATAACATATCTTCTTTTGTCCTTTATTGTTTAATTGATCTTTAATCTATCCATTCGTACCAGCAGTTCCAGCTGTCATAATACATTGATGTGTCTTTTCCTTTTAATGCCAAAGTTAATTTGTCCATCTCTGCACAACTTGATATTTTTTGAATAATCATTTCCTCTGATGGAATACGAGGTTGTTTCCAACATTGTGCAAAGGCCAGTCTGGCCGCTATCAAAATATGTACTATTGTATACTTCACTTTTGGGGGGAATTGTTTATTAAATATCCCTAATAGAAAGAGTTCTGGTTTGAATTAGATCTGTTCTATTGTCATTTCCTCCAATCATTTTCTAATTTTCTGCCAATATTTTTGAGCCTCTGTACAAGACCACCACATATGGAAGAATGTTCCCTCCTTTTTTTTTTTGCATTTCCAACAAATGGAATTAGCATCTTTGCTAATCTCGAGGGGGGAAGGTGCCATGTGTAAAACAGTTCTATTCAGATAGTTCCTATTTATCCACTGACCCCCCAAATGTGCCAAGCTATCAGTTCCATCAATTACTATGTTTTCTGGGAATGATGGGAGTTGTGATCTAATAGTTAGCTAGACACCAGTTTGTTGGAATGGCAAATACAATAGCACTTAGACTTATGTACTGCTTCACAGTGCTTTATAGCCCTCTCTAAGTGGTTTTACAGAGTCAGCCTATTGCCCCCAACAATCTGGGTCCTCATTTTACCAACCTCAAAAGGATGGAGGGCTGAGTCAGCCTTGAGCCAGTGAGACCCAAACTGCCAAACTGCAGGCAGCCAGTGATCAGCAGAAGTATCCTGCAGGATTGCATTCTAGCCACTGAGCCACCACAGCTCAATGCTCTGCTTGATAGCTGGCAACCAGTGCTATGTAGCACAATGGGATGGAGGTGAGCCAGTTTGTGTGTAAGTCCTTCTCAGGTCCACACCATCAGCAACATCACCATGCCTGAATTAATCTTCCTGTGCGATATCTTCTAGTTTTAGCAAAAGATCAAACAAACACAATTCTGATAAAGTGGTGACCTCATTAATAATATGCTGGATATATAACTATTTACACTTTAAACATTATTATTTGCTGTGACACCCCTAAACACTAGGAATAAAGCCAAGTTGCTAAGCAGACAAACAGTGTGAGTTATGAGGTGGGCAATTCCAGTTCCAATCTCATATTGTCCAAATTCACCGATAGAACAGACATATCTAAAGAAAGGGTATAGGTTTTTTTTTTTTAGCAATAGTCGAATGAAGACACCTGACCTGTGACATTGCAAAGTTCAAACCAAATATAATATGAAGTCATGGAATTCCCCTATCCTAACAATCACAGGAAATGTCTGTTGGGAATGTAGATCCACAAAGATCACAGAAGAGGGTGTTAATTGTCTTTGCACTCTCAAGTCCATAATTCTTTTATTTCAGATGTCCAGGTGCACACCCTCTTTCTTAAATACAAGTAGTCCTCAACTTAACACCATTTGTTTAGTGATTTTTTGAAATTACAACAGCACTGAAAAACTCAGGAACATTTTTCACACTTACAACCATTGCAGCATCCCCATTGTCACTGATCAAAATTTGAATGCTTGGTAATTGGCTTGTCCCTTTTTCAAGAGGCAACTGGGCTTTCTGGTTTTTCTTTGAAGACGTTTTGCTTCTCATCCGAGAAGGTTCTTCAGCTTTTCTTTGAAGACGTTTGCTTCTATCTGAGAAGCTTCCTTCTTTGAAGAAATGTCTTCAAAGAAAAACCAGAAAGTCCAGTTGCCTCTTGAAAAGCACCTTTGGGACAGCCATGACCTGGATGACTGAGAATCTCCATAGACATTTGGTAACTGGCTTGTATTTATGATGATTGCAGTGTCTTGAGGCCTTTTGACGATCATCTGACAAGCAAAATCAATGAGGAAGTGAGATTCACTTAACAACATGTTACTAAGTTAACAATTGCAGTGATTGACTTAACCACTGTGACAAGAAAGGTCATAAAATGGGCAGCTGCTATCCTTACAGGATACCATATAAGTAAAGACTAGGAAATACCACTGTTGCATTTACTACAATATCCAAATTTGTGAGGAAGGTTATAGCATGGCTAGGGAATGTTATCAAACCACACTAATATACTGACTGACATACTTAGAAGTACTGGTATAAAGCAGGACATTACATCAAAAAAATTCTGCATAAACCAGTGTGAAAGGAGAAAAATTCTCAATCCCAGGCACAATAAACCAACAGGACATTTTTTTCCAAAGTGATCAGGGTCCGCGTTTTCTCCAATTAACCAAGGTCACCACTGCCTGTTTTACTTCTGAGCTAAAAACACAACATGCAATGCAGTTGGCATGTTATGTCTATCAATGGAATCGCATTACTGCTCATGAAAACCACATCCATTTTTCAAAATGTTAAACCATAGTCATCTTTTCAGTGTACTATTTATGTGTGTCATGGAAGGCATTCACTTAATGGAATAATGAAAACCTGTATAAGTGGGCCAGTTTGTGTGCAAGTCCTTCTCAGGTCCACACCATCAGCAACATCATCATGCCTGAATTAATCTTCCTGTGCAATATCTTTTCATTTTAGCAAAAGAACAACAAACACAATTCTGATAAAGAATAATGAAAACCTGCAAGTATTTAAATACAAAGTTCTATTTAACTTACGGGTTATCTGAAATGGTTGGTGGACAAGCTTTAAACAAAGTAGAATTGTTTCATTTTTTAAAAAATGCAGTTTTCCTTACCACACTTTCCTATAGTTTTCTAAATACTGCTGTAAAAGTCACTTGATGTTTCTGCAGCTATAAATTATTGAGTATAACATTTTAAAAAGAAAGATTTATATAAACAGCAATAAGCAGCTACATCTAGGAAGCTTTAACTTATGCTCAAGGCAGCTACAATATCTCTGTGAGTGTTTAAATTTTTCTAACACTTAGAAAGGTTTTTTTTTTTTAAAAAAGGGCCCTTGTCTAAAAGACACAGGGAAATGATGATAGTAGGAGATAATTAATCTGTGCATTTCTAAATAATATACTATAAACAGCAATCAGAGAAAAACCATGAGAAGTTATAAGGAAACAAGATAACTTGTTTTAACCCACCCACTTTATACTCTATATAAATGACCTTTGCGATCACCTTATAAGCAACCGCGTCCTCTTTGCGGATGCCGTAAAACTATTCAACACCACCGACAATGCTACTATCCTTCAAAGCAACCTTGATTATGTGTCAGAATGGTCAAACATCTGGCAACTCCAAATCTCAACCAACAAATGCTCTGTCCTACACATTGGTAAAAAAAATCAGTACACCAAATACAAACTAGGTGGATATGACCTCATTGATGATCCTCACTCTGTTAAGGACCTTGGAGTTCTCATATCAAATGACCGAAGCGCCAGAGCTCACTGTAACAGCATTGCCAAAAAGGCACTAAGAGTTGTAAAACTAATCTTACAAAGCTTCTCCTCTGGAAATATTGAATACAGCTCATCAGTCTGGAATCCACACTGCATATCGGACATTAATACAATCGAGCGAGTCCAGAAGTATTTCACAAAAAGTGTACTACACTCCTCTGCTCGCAGCAGAATACCTTATATCACCAGGCTTGAAATTTTGGGCTTGGACAACCTTGAACTACGCCACCTGCGGTTAGACTTAAGCGTAGCACACAAAAATTATCTGCTACAATGTCCTACCAGTCAATGACTACTTCAGCTTCAACCACAACAATACAAGAGCACACAGCAGATACAAACTCAATGGAAACTGCTTCAAACTCAATTACAGAAAGTATGACTTTAGCAGCAGAGTGGTCAATGCCTGGAATGCACTACCTGACTCTGTTGTTACTTCCTCTAACCCCCATTCCTTTAACGTCAAACTACCCGCTATTGACCTCACCCCATTCCTAAGAGGTCTGTAAGGGGTGTGCATAAGTGCACCATTGTGCCTACCATCACTGAGAAGAAGTTAGGACTGTGAGGTGGTGACTAATTATTAATGAAAGCTTGAACTGAAATTAAATGCCATCTTTTTCTTATATGAGAATTGTTCCTTCCAATCCACTGATCATCGTACTTCACTTTTTATGCTCTTTCTTCAACTTTTTACTATCCTGTTTAAGGCACACGATGATCAGAACTGTTTATAGTATTGTTAAATGTGTGTTAGAAGTATGCAACTTGGCATGTTACATGTATGCAACCCCCACAATCTCTTGACACTGGGTATCCTCACTAAGGTGTTTGGAAGTCCATGGTTTGCACTTATAGTATAAGTAGTTTTATTTTCTACTCCTTTTCTAATGGTACTCAGTATGGAATTTATCATGTTCACTGTGGCCATACATTGAGTTAATGTTATTGTTGAATAATTAACAACTACAAGACAGCATTTTTGCTACAGTGCACACAGAATTGAATTGCTGCTACATGTTTTGTTGGTAGTTGTCCTGAACAGTGATACAGAAACATCAACTGCTATAGGACTTAGCTGTTGGCATGTTGATGGATGTAGGCTAAACTATGTGACACCCATGTTATCTACACAGATTACCAGCAGCTGCTATCAGAATATTATATACAGTTTAGTTTCCCTTAATCTCTCAAAGAGATATACAGATGTTACATTGTCATGCCCACATGTTTTACATGACATCTGCCCTCTCCTCTTGGAGGGGAGTGAATTTCTGTATTTTTATACAAAGTATATATCCTGCATGGTATTTTCAGTATTTCCAGTATTTTTCTGGTAGTCAGTGTAACAGATTGCCAGTGTCTTCCTGTGCTCAGCTTAAAAATTATGTTCTGCGAAGCCTTAATTCTTTATTAATTTTACTTTTTTTAAAAAAAAGACAACAACACAGCTATAAATTATATACAACAAAGAGACGCACCAGTCTTGGCGTAAGCCAAGAGGGAAAGAAAGGAAAGTTTGAGAGAGAGGAAAGAGGGAAAGGGAAGAGAAGGGGGAAAAGTGGGGAAAACAAAGGTAGGAAAGACAATTATAATAAAACCATATTTTGTGACTGTCAGTAAGGTCTTTTCTTCTTCAAAGCTATCGTCGGCCTTAGTCTTCTTAGCGGTGAACTATCTTTGATTAAGCCAAATATACAAAGGATTCCAATTGCTAGAATAAATTGAAGATTCTTTATTTTTAATGCTTGGGTTAGATTGTCCATTTCTGCACATTGTAAAATTTTCTGAATGACCATAAGTTCAGTGGGGATGGAAGGTAGTTTCCAGCACTGGGCAAATGCCAGTCTGGCCGGTTAAGATATGGATTGTAATATACTTTGATTTTTGGATATTCGTTTATCAAAAATTCCTAGAAGGAAGGACTCCGGTTTGTACTCAATCTGTTCCATGGTTATTTCCTCTAGCCAGTGCCTAATTTTTGCCAATACTTCTGGGTTTCCTTGCATGACCACCACATGTGGAAGAAGGTACCTTCTATGTTTTGACATTTCCAACACTTGGGGCTCGTGTTGGGGTGCATCTTGGCCAATCTCGAAGGAGGCAGGTGCCATCTATAAAACATTTTATATAAGTTTTCTTTATAAGCTGCTGATTTCGTGATCTTAATGTTCCTGTTCCAGACCTTTTCCCATTCTGCTAGGGTAATGCTCCACCACATTTCTGCTCACGCAATCATATTTCCCTTGACAATTTCTTGTTCCAGTTCTGTTTCTAATAAATATTTGTAAAATTTAGATATATTTTTTTACTTGGTCCTAATAGAATTTTGTCTAGAGTCTGTAATTTATTGTAGATTCCAAATTCTTTAATGTCTTGTTTGTATTTACTATGAATTTGAAGGTACACCCACTGATCAATTATAAATCCTCGTTCTTGTAATTCTTGTCGTGTTTTTAACTTTCCTTGTAGGTCTAATAAATTTTCATACTGTTCTGCGAAGCCTTAAGCAGTTTGCTGTTTCAACCCAGTTTCTAGCAAAGTTCTTAATTATTAGTTGCAGCATCCCATTAATAGATCTTTGAGAGCCGGGAATTAGGCCTCTCTCTTTGCAGGCTTTAGAACAGTCTGAAGGAAAATGTTCTAGTGTGTTTCACTTTGATATTTATGTTTGATTTCAGGCTTTCTTGGGGTGTGGTGGAGAGGTGGGTTCATTGATTTACCATTTCTGTATTATTATTAATTTTATTAATCTTAACCTTGAAAGCTACTTTAAAAGGAATCTTTGGATTAATAGGTTGCATATAACGTTTTTATTGCCTCAATTGTTTTATAGTTTTAGAACTATAGGAGGAGTCACTGGCATTGATGGATGGCTATATGTTAACTAAATAAATAAATAAAGCTAGCTAGGTAGGTAGCTAGGTAGATAGATAGATGCAAACAGGCCCAAATAGCGTTATTTTTGTTCTGCCTGCATTGTTATCCATATCAATATATTTTCATGGCAAACAGCTTTGAGTTTGTAAGGTGATATAAATAAGTGATATAACATTATTTTAGAAGTGAATGGATTTTTGAAAAGCCTGTGCCTGTACCATTCTACTCAGCAATATCCACCACCAACTCTATGCTGGCATAAACTGGATACCTATTGATTCTTCCCACCTGAGAGGCAGGCATCCAATTTAATATTCAGAGTATGTAAATCAGGCCTTATAGGCGGCTGTGGGGACCAATGGATGCAAAGTGGATCCCTCTATGTTGCACGTACTTCCAGAAGGTCTCAGTAGCCCTATTATCTTCCTTCCAAACACAATATGCTCAGTCTATATAGAGTTGTATTGGCTTTATCCACAGTGTTGCACTGGGCATATTCCCCCGTCCCAATCTGATTTTCTAATTTCACTACTTTTTCTAAGTCTCTCCAGATATTCCGAAATGCTGGATGCCAACAGGATGGGAAGTGTCTTGACGGCATTTCCTCATGTGTTAAATCTCTGAAGAGTTTTCTCTCTGCACACTTTATTAGGAGCCATTAAGTATAAAAACAAACTTGTGCATTAGGCTTTGATGCAGGCTTCCTGTAATTTATTCCTGCTGCTTATGGCATGGGCTGAATTCCTACCTGATTGTTATTAGCTCCCAAATATTTATATCGCTGGAGATAATCAATGCTTATCACGGTCAATACAGATGTTACAAGTTCCTCCAAGAAAGGCATTGTCAGCATAATAACATTTTAATTATTGCAGCATATGTTTTCGAATGGATTGCTTGTAAAGAAACACACTATGCCTATAATGAATAGGCAATGGGAAAGTGATATTGTACATGTAAATTATAGCTTTCCCCAGCAAAGATTCAGAATGGTAATGCAACCTCTTCTGGAGGCATTAATGCCTGCCTTCATTAATTTAAATCATGAAAGAAGGCATTAATGCTTTCGGAATAGGTTTCTGAATCTTTGCTGAGGGAAAGCTATAATTTACATGTGCAATAGTACATGTGCCTTGTAGTCTTCTATCTCATGCCAGCTTTTGGGATGACCCAGTAGTGGGATTTAATTTTTTTTTATACCAGTTCTGTGGGCATGGCTTGGTGGGCATGGCACTGGGAAAGGATACTGTAAAATCCCCATTACCTCCCCACCCCACTAACCTGCTTTCCAGCTCCGTTCCCCTATACAGGCCAACAGAAGAAGACTCAGCCAATCAGCTGGGACTCGGGAGGCAGAGAATAGATGGGTCAACGGCAACCAGAGGTGGTATTTGCCGGTTCTCCGAACTACTCAAAATTTCCACTACCAGTTCTTCAGAACTGGTCAGAACCTCTGGGATGACCAGCCAGATACTTTTAAGTCACCACTGCATTAAGCAATTCTTCCTTGGGGAGAATTGGGAGTTTTCCAGCAGGACTAACTTGTACTATTCCACATTTTATTCGTACAGTATGACTCAGAACTTAATACACGACCATTTCTGGAAGAAAGGGAGGCGGTATTGATGGGAAGAGGTCTCGAAAGAAAATCTCATGCCATGCCTGACCTAATAATCTGTCATATCCTGATCATTCTTTGTTTTTGAAGAATTGCTTTGTAGCCATCATTTTAATGTCTTCCACAATATATTTATTTTATTCATTTATTTATTTTAGTTTGTCAAGCTTGTATGAGAAAACAAGTATAAGTATGAACATAGCATATAAACATATAAGTATAAACTGGTATAAGTACATACATAATAAATGAGTACGAATAAATGGGAATAGTAGGACAGGGACATTAGGCACGCTGGTGCGCTTATGCACGCCCCCTTACAGACCTCTTAGGAATGCAGTGAGGTCCACGGTATGGTATGACATGATATGAGGAAGGAGTTGTTGATTTCCTCTGATCAGCTAAGGATAAGTAAGTCCAGGCTTCTTTAAATGTAAACATTTCTGCATCTTATCCTTCTATTTACAATACTTACATTTTGTGTGATTGTAGTGAATATTAACTTTATGTAATATTATTAAGTCCAAAGGGTCCCTTGTATGCCTAGAAATTTTTATTTAGATTAGATAAGATTATTGGATTCTTTTTAGCCCACATTTATTACTTTTATAAATAACTCAAGGGGGTGAATAATAATAAATTTTCCTTCGTCCTCCTGTTTTCCCCACAACAATAACCCTGTTAGGTGTGTTAGGCTGAGAGAGAGTAATTGGCTAAAAATCACCCAATCAGTTAGCAAAAGGAGCACAATAAAAGAGTTAGAATTCAGAAAGGTGAAGAGCGCCAATCTTGCTGATCTGGGGAAGAGAGGGAAGGTAGGAAGAGGGGGAGAGAGAGAGAGAGAGAAAGAGAGAGATAATTATAGAACAGAAATGGAAGTTAGTTTGGAAGACATGTGAGTCTTTGCCTCAGAAATTTGTGGTTTGAGTTCCGGTTTGAGTTTCTTCAGCGACAGACCGAAACCTCGTCTCTGCGAGCCTTCGATCCATGCTCGCCACTGGAGCACCCCGAGCCAGCTGGTTTTGGGGCTAAGCCACCCCGTAGAGGTGGCAAAGAGGGGGGAGACTGCCAGCAGGGTTGAGGAGAGCCGCATCTCTCCTCCCCAGCTGGCCATTACTCCCTTTCCCGAAGGCGGTTGCACCGGTGGTCAGAAATGGCCACCACAAAGAAGAACTCGACCGGAAAAGAATGTGCAGGAAGAAGATAAGAAGAGAAAGTTTTGGTTGACTGGGTCAAACAGCAAAAGCAACAAATAAGGTACCCTGGAGTTGAAACTGTTAAAAAACAATAACATTGTTCCCTAAGATTTTTAAGCTGCGAAGGAGAGAGAAGGGGGAAAAGATTTGAAATTGAAATTGAAACAGAACAGAAAAAAGTATAAATATAATGATTTGAATTGAGAAGAGATAATCAAAATAAAATTGAGAAAATTAAAAGAGGGGAAAAACTATATAGAAAATGTAAAATAGTATATGATATGGAATAGAATACAAAAAGGAGCATGAAATTGAGTTTTGTGTCTGTATAAAGAAGTTAAACCTGGGACCATGCTATTTTCAAAAAAGATGTTTTACTTGTATTTTATATGTGTGAAAACCCAAATAAAACTTTTTTTTAAAAAAAAGAAATTTGTGGCTTCACTTTTTATTACATTTGTAAGTAACCGAGTACATATGGCATGTTTGTAAGTAAACCTGCCAGTGATGTTAGTTACACCTCTGCATTTATTACCTTACTCCTGAGTATTATTAACTTTTACATTCCCCATAAAATATAATTTATCACTTAAATAATTTGCTTTGTGTCAAGGTTCAGTGTGCTCCAGCGCTTTCCTGCTCATTAAATGAGATATTTTTACTTAATGAGCCGAGGATGTCCTTTGCATTTAATATTAAAATTGATTTCAAACACTCCATTTTCCCAACATTTGTGTATGTAATTTTTTGTGTGCAGTCTTTGTTTCACTATCTTAAAAGATGGAGAGAAAACATTACAAAGAATAATGACCCATGAATTCCATTGATTTTTTTAAAAAAATATATGCAATATGCATAGCTGGTTATTCTGGAATAGAGCAACGAACTTTGAGTTCATTCATGCACACCGATATAAGTGCTTTGGTTACAGAATGGTGGCTTGGAAATTTTTCTGTATCCTTAGTGGTTTACTCTGCCGCAATTCTCTCCAGAAGTGACTGAGCCCTCTCTCTATATATAAAAGCTGTCATGCATCTTGTCTTTATTTTGAACATTAGATTTTCATTTTTCTTATTCTGCTTCTATAACTTAGTTATAAGTGAACATTTTGTTTTTTCTTGAAGACACTTCTCTTCTCATCCAAGAAGCTTCTTCAGTTCTGAGAAGCAATATGTCTTCAAGAAAAACAAAATCCAGTTGCCTTTTGAAAAAACACCTGTGGAACAACCATGACCTGATGATTGAGAATTTCCATAGACATACAAAACAAAGGAATTCACAATCTTCTTTCCTTTTTATTGAAATAAAATTTATTTTATTCTTTCTTCGCTGGAAAAAAAAATCCCATATATATTTATATATAACACCAATCTTTTTGCTCCAATCTGTGGTTGATTACAGTGTTTTATTTTTCCTGTTTTCCTATTTGTTTTTCTAGACCCAGAGCATTCATTTGTAAATTTCAAAAATGTGTGAATATCAACAGTTGTTGCTGAACATTTTGATGATTAGCAGGCAAGCATGTCTGTATCCCAAACACTGAATGAAAAAACGTGGGGGTAGTAGATTGAGAAGAACAAATAGTTTTGATGGGAAAAATTTTAAAAGTGCAAAATTGAACAGGATTCAGAAGAAAAACAGGACAATTTTTGAGAAATAACTAATTGTGAAGAAATATCAGTACACTCAGCCCAGACAGAGTATAGATACATACAAGGGTTGCAAAAATATAAATATTCATTAGATGGAAGCAAAGAAGGTTTCATCTATCTCTTTGTTGCCATCTAGTAGTCATTTTTATTTCTTTGCACATCAGTCTCATACTTTCCACTAAGTGTTCCACTAAGTTCTATTTTGCCTGTTTTCTTTTATGAGGACTTATGATGGATAGAGAGTCAATGATCTTCCAGATGCTACAGCTCCTATTTGTCTTGTTTCCTGGAAACGATTACAATTTTGTTTCAGCAATATTGGAATGTCATATGTACCTCAGTATTGACTTTTGGGATGACGAAACTAACAAGAAGAAGTAACCCTGTACCATAACTTGGCAAAAGAAGCTAAGGAAGACCCAAAACACTAATTTCTTTTTGGTGCCAACTAGACTACAGTAACTAGATTAGAATAACAGAGTTGGAAGGGGCCTTGGAGGTCTTCTAGTCCAGTAGTTGCCAAACCAGTGGGCTGGGGACCACTGGCGGCCCATGAGAAAATTTTGGTGGTCCACAGAGAAATGTCACTCCCAAAGCACCCCTCAGAGCAATTAATCCAGGCTGTGTGGGAACACACAACTGCACCACCCACATGGTCCATGGGAACACAAGCTTGCATCAGTTGCATTGCAAACAACATGAAGAAGTGAGGGGACGGGGGAAAGGGCGGAGGCAGGGGGAATCTTGCCCCACTCGCTCCACACGCCTCGCCTGACCACCAGGCTGCTTCTTTTCACTTCTTTCTTCTCTGCCAGAAATGAGTCTTTGGGACCCTGCAAGGCATCCTGCTCCAAAAGACTGCGCCGGCATGACGAGTTTCACAAAGACTAATTTCTGGTGGAGTTTGGGGGAGAGAAAGAAAGACTTCTGCTGCTTCTGCTGCTTTCCTGCATGAAGACAAAAGCCTCGTCTCTCTCTCTCTCTCTCTCTCTCTCTCTCTCTCTCTCTCCCTCCCTCCCTCCCCCTCTCCCTCTCTCTCCCCCTCCTCTTTCCCCCTGAGAATGGTATCCTATGACCCCAAATAAAGAATGACCGATTAGTAGAAAAACAGGCTGGGGAATTTTCCTGCAGACTTTTTTGGGAATTTTCCTAGGGTCTCTGATCTGCAGGATTTAAAATTATCAGTTTGGTGGTCCCTGAGGTCCAAAAAGTTGGTGACCCCTGTTCTAATCCAACCCCCTGCTTAGGCAGGAAACCCTACACCACTTCAGAAAATGGTTATCCAATCTTTTCTTAAAAACTTCCAGTGTTGGAGCATTCATAATTTCTGGAGGCCAGTTGTTCCACTGATTAATTGTTCTAACTAATTGGTGATTGACATCACTTTTGTAAGGATGTTTTATTTATGGAAAATAACTCATCTAAAGTTTCTCTATATAAACTTTCATATTAAAACATTCTTGAGATCAACTGTATGCAGTATCAAGAATATTCACATATCTTTTCTTCCTTTTTGGCACAGCAAAAGTCCAGTTATATATAGAAAGAAGGGGGGTTGATGAATTCTCTTCTTTCTATATATAATTGGACCTAAAATCTCATTAGGCTTAGCCAGTATTATGGATAATTAAAATTACAGGAATAGGAATACTGAATTCCAGTGGTTCTACTCCATTAATTATAAGTTTATATATTACATTCTGGGTGAGAATCCAGTGTATTGTGAGCAAGGGGTTTTCTTTACAAAAACCTTCCCTCTCTCCCTCCACTATTTTTTGTGTAGGATATACAAAGCAAAAGGAGAATGACATCTTATGTAGGTGCCTTTGTGTCAGTTAGAGTTCTTTGTGATCAAAACAATTTCCATCAAAAACTGAAAATTGTACTGAGAATTGGTTTTTATAATATACATGCGTTACTCCTATCCATAAATTGTTCCAAAGGCCTGCTAAAAGGCTTCCATAGAAATCCTTTTAGTCAGTGGTGGGATTCAATTTTTTTTGCTACAGGTTCTGTGGGCATGGCTTGGTGGGTGTGGCTTGGTGGGCGTGGCAGGGGAAGGTTACTGCAAAATCTACATTCCCTCCCCACCCCACTAACCTGCTTTCCAGCTCCGTTCCCTTGTGCAGGGCAACAAAAGAAGACCCAGCCGATCAGCTGGGACTCAGGAGGCAGAAAATAGATGGGGGTTGGGCCAGTCAGAGGTGGTATTTGCTGGTTCTCCAAACTGCCCAAAATTTCTGCTACTGGTTCTCCAGAACTGATCAGAACTTGCTGAATACCACCTTTGCTTTTAGTGCTGCTGAGCTATCGAGATTGTTGTCAATCCACTGCAATGAAATTAAAATGAAAGATTAATCAAGAATTAGAATACATTTATATAACCAGCAAAACTATAACCCACCACGAAGATTCTATTGTAATATCACTTATAAATAGGTCCCATTCAGTACTAATCCTTTTCTAAGCTAATTGAAATAAACATGTTTTGATTTTCTTAAATCAGAAAAATGGCTGCATGTGTGTCACGTATTTAGTTGGCCTCTTGAACCACACAGAAGATAGCAAAACAAATTCATTTTCAATCTTAGTGAAATTTCCTGATCATTCCATTTTATATACACTGCCCAAACTTCATCAGAGTTGAGTGGCTACAAATAAATGTAATTCAGCAAATAAATAAATAATGCAAACTCCTTGCTGGTTAGGTAGATGCAATCTACGGTATTCAATGCAGACAAGTTTGCCACATGGAAGAGTTCAACCGCACAGGACATTGGGGAAATGATCTACCCTAAAAGCTGACACTCATCTCCTGTACGGTCTGGAGGCTTCAAACACCCTGTATCATGCAATTGATCATTACCAGCAGGAAATTTTTACCACTAGCACCCCGCTGTTCCTTCTTACTTATTATAGGCCTCCTGTAAACTACAGTTATGGGACTGGAGTAAAACCTTTGGATGATAAAACGTCTTTACTTTGATGTATCAATTTCAATCATTCAATAAATGATTAAAACTAATATTGATTTTAGTGATTCAGCTGCTTAGGACAGATCATGGGGATTCATAATTTTGGAATGTGTAAACTGTTCAAAACAAAAATTACATTATAGTATGCTGTTTTGAACCATAACCCCAACATAAAACATTCTATAAAAGAAGAAGAAAAAAATGGATCTCCTCAGTAATATTTTTCTTTATAAAGCCAAGTATATTTTGACATAACCCACAATTTAGCTTTGGATTTCTCTAGCATAAACAGAGCTAAGTGCCCCCAAATTCAATTACAATAGGGATTATTACAGTAGGGATTATTTGTTATTATTAAATTCACAACAAAGTTAAAAATGACTACTACTCATGTACATATATGCTACTCCCAAGATCAGAGGTAGCATGTTTTTTGAACATTAGTTGCTGGTAAACTATGCCAAAGGAATTATGGACCTTATGTCCTGTTTTGGAACTTCTCATAGACACCTGGCTAGCTACCACATAAAAAGATGGTGGACCAGAATGCTGGACTGAAACAGTATGGACTCTTCCATTCTAAGGTATCTTCAGTGTGTAACAGAATAACAGAGTTGGAAGGGATCTTGGAAGTTGGCTAATCCAACCCCCTGCATAAGCATTTCAGACAAGTTTCTGTATAGTTTCTTCTTAAAAGCCTCCAATGATGTTTTTTCTTCTTGAGGAACATGTGATAGTACTTTATATGCACAACACAAAAGATCTCTATATAAAAGCCTATGTGACAATAGTCTCTATAAATGGAAATGCCTTATATAGGCTAATGCCAGATATGTTGCTCCTAATAAATCTTCTGGATTCTTTTGAAGCTTGGCTCAAGGCTCATGATAATCACCCAGAATCCTGACAACAGGCATGATGAACATGAAATCTGCTAGAAGTTTAAAAAAAAAGTCAACTCCTAGTACTCCAGGCAATTATAAGTCCATAGTGAAGAAAGCTGGGAATTTTATATTAGAATATTCAGTTAAATCCCTTTGAAATAGATATTTATTTTGTGATGTACACACACAAAAAAGCCTTTATCATCGTAGAAGTTCCATGTTTCATGGTTTAGAAATGATGGGCTCAAGGTTGACTCAGCCTTCCATCCTTCTGAAGTTGGTAAAATGAAGACCCAGATGGTTGGGGGCAATATGCTGACTCTGTAAACCACTTAAAGAAGGCTGTAACCAGAGGTGGTATTCAGCAGGTTCTGACCAGTTCTGGAGAACTGGTAGTGGAAATTTTGAGTAGTTCGGAGAACCAGGAAATACCACCCTGACTGGAGATTTTACAGTATCCTTCCCCTGCTACGCCCACCAAGCCATGCTCACAGAACTGATAGTAAATTTTTTTGAATCCCACCACTGGTAGTAATGCACTATGAAGCGGTATATAAATTTAAGTGCTGTCACTATTGCCATAGTTAGATTGCGATTAATGTTTAAATCTCATTCTCTTGCCAAGGCTCCACTCTCTCATTCATGGTAGTATAATCCCACAGATTCAACGTAGAATGAATAAAACAAGTACAGACTGAAATAACCAAAAGAGTTACTTGGAATCAGTGCAAACATGTTTTTAAAGTGTGGATAAGAATTATAATTTTTGGTGGCCAAGAGCTGTAATGTATTTATGTCACTGGAAAGAGATAGGATTGTAATTCTTGGTTGAGTTACTAAGGATGCATTCATTTTATTAGGGAGTTAATACCTCTATTTTGCATAATTTACAACTGAAAACTGAGCTACTGTTTTTCAGTGTTTTATCACTAATTTTCATGCTGGTGATTTCCAAAGGCTGCAAAAATTGTTTCACATTGCTTTTAAAAATTAGATATGCCTAACTTCAAGAACAGTTTCTCAAAAACTTAGGTGTAGAATCAGAGGTGGTATTCATCAGGTCCTGACCAGTTCTGGAGAACAGGTAGCAGAAATTTTGAGTAGTTCGGAGAATCGGCAAATACCACCTCTGATTGGAGATTTTACAGTATCCTTCCCCTGCCACACCCTCCAAGCCACACCCACAGAACTGGTAGTAAAATTTTTTGAATTCCACCACTGTGTAGAATATAAGCATATTTTATTCCTAAGCAAACTCATTGCCAAAAGCAGAAGTAAAACTAAGAAGAAAATAATGGCAATAGAATACGGTGGCATTTTGCGCCAGCATGTCTGGCAAGGATGTTTAGAGATAAATCTGCTAAATTTTTTTAAGTGCCACCAGATACCCAGATACCTGAGTCAAAAGTACATACATGGTTGGAAACAATGATAAAACAACATATTGATTTAAAACTAGAAATATTTCTTTTTTGGATCCTACCCGAAGAATATAGTAAGGAAAATACATACATATTCATATATTGACTGCTGCCGGAACTGTATTTGCACAAAATTGGAAGGGTTGAGAGATGCCTACAGATGAAAATGTGATTAGGAAAATATTAGAATGTGTGGAAATGAATAGATTAACATTGGCAATTAAGGAGAAACAGAAAACTGAATAATATATGGTATGGGATTTATCGATCAATGGTTAAATAATAAAAATGGAAGTTAGAAATAGGGAAACAAAATAAAGATGATGTCTTAAAAGTGATGTTAATATGATGACTAACATGTTGAATACTACTATGAATAATTTTATTGTATAATCAATTAGTATAATTAATAGGTGAATATTACTATGTTAAATATTGCAGAATTAATATGTAATAAAGGATGTTGTAATTTTGATTATTGTTTAACAAAGATGTTTGTATCCAGACAACATACTGTTCAAATGAAGATGGAATGATTGTATTAAAAATTAAAAAAAAATATTAAAAAGAGTCATCTATATGGAACTGCTCTGGTGAACCATTGGAAAGAAAGATACATATTTCCCAACTCTTTAGGAACAATATTTCAAAGACCATTGTGAGATCAGCAGCATATTGACCAATGATTTGCTTCTGCCTTCTTCTCTATTTGCACATTGTAATCCCAAGTTTATAGAACAGGTATTTTGCTGGAACTGAAATAATCCTCACAATGATATCCTCTCTAAAGACAAACCATTAAAATTAGTTTATTAAGAGATGTAAGATGAAGAAATGTTTGGTTAAAAAAAATCAGAGATTTGGGAAGCAGGGCATATGAGCAGGGTACAGTACAGATATTTGCATTTTCCTGATATTGTGTAACTTTTATGTCCTGCTGCGCTGACATACTTTGACACTAACAACTGCACTGGGAGAGAACAGATTTATAAGTGGCAGGACCTTTTTGTCAAGGGAAGTGAAGTAGGCTTGAGGCCCTGTCCGAAAGAAGACAACATCATTCAACACTGAACTAAAATAGACCCCAGATGTCAGTTGACCCTAAAACCATGCACATTCAGTTCTTCTCTTCTCTTCTCTTCTCTTCTCTTCTCTTCTCTTCTCTTCTCTTCTCTTCTCTTCTCTTCTCTTCTCTTCTCTTCTCTTCTCTTCTCTTCTCCTTCCTCTCCCCTCCTCAGATCTACACTATCAGGATCTTGTAATTTATCATGAAAGAAAAATCTTCTAAATGAAAAAAGCAAGGTGTTTCTTTTCCTTATTCTTAAACATGAGGACCATCATGTTGTATGGAGAACTGGAATGCCTCATCTACTAATCTTGTTTCTATAGCTACTAATAGCCATGCAATTCTGGAGAAATAATAAGTCTCCCTCCCTTTTTACTTGTTAAGAGGAGAAGGTATCTCAAGCTTTAAACTGAAATCTTCACAACCAAGAGTCCATCACTTTTCATAGCAGTTTTTCATATTATAAAACTCTGTCCATCCTTTGTAAGTGGCAGGACCTTTTTGTCAAGGGAAGTGAAGTAGGCTTGAGGCCCTGTCCGAAAGAAGGCAACATCATTCAACACTGAACTAAAATAGACCCCAGATGTCGGTTGACCCTAAAACCATGCACATTCAGTTCTTCTCTTCTCTCTTTCTCTTCTCTTCTCTTCTCTTCTCTTCTCTTCTCTTCTCTTCTCTTCTCTTCTCTTCTCTTCTCTCTCTCTCCTCTCCCTCTCCTCTCCTCTCCCTCTCCTCTCTCTCTTCTCTCTCTCTCTCTTCTCTTCTCTCTCTCTCTCTCTTCTCTTTCTTCTTCTCTTCTCTTCCTTTCTCCCTGTACAAATTACAGGTGTGCACATGAAGTAGAACCTATTCCTTAAATAAAATGATTTTACTCCATGAATTAAAGCTGACTTCAGCAGCCTAATTCTCCCGTGGAACTATTACACACACACACACATGCACTATTTCACACAAACAATATTTCTCAACCTCTGTCTCCATTACAAGACTCATAGACATGCATAGATTCAGTTAGAAATTGTATATCTAGCAGGCAATGAATTTTGTATAGCCAAGTTAAAGAACAAAATGTATTTGCTAGGGTGTTGTTTGAAACCTAATATAGACTGGATAACTTATTCATAGTGTCCCAAGTTGAGAGAAAGTGTGGTGTGTTACTTCAGATGTTAGACAAAGACAATGGTGGCAAACCTCTTGGGCTTGGCATGCCAAAAATTCAGAAAACACCTAATTTGTCTCTGCCGGCGTGTCACAACCCTCTCCCTCTGAACAAAATATAATTTTCTACTTCTCCACTATCTAGACAACTCTGAACAACAGCACTTAGTGGCAGTAGCAACGCTGGCCTGAAATAGAGGACTGAATCTCAACTTCAGGTTTCAGCCCTAGTGCTACTATTGGCCCTCAGAGAGGTTGCCTTGCACCTTGACTTTTTGCGTAGCAGCAAAATTCTGAGAGGCACAATTGCTCCCAAATATGTTTCTTTGGGGACTGACAAAAACTTGGAAAAAACTGAGGGAAGTTTGTTTTTATATATAATTGCAGCAAGACTCTTATAGGCACAATGGTGGAAAGATCTGATATTATCCCACAATGGAAGAGTGGATTGTAAAGACAATGGAGCTTGCCTAGATGGCCTTAATTAGATAAAATACATTTTAAGTCCATTTTGGATGAAACAGAAAAAAATGAAATTATGATATATGGGTTTGATGACTAGAAGAAATAATAGATGGTAGAAAAATGCAAGTTATGTTCTAACAATGAGTATAATTTAAAGTTATGCCTGTAACTGCTGTAAAGGAAATTTGGAAACCATTTCTTTGTATTTTTTCTGTCTTTTTTTCCTACACCTTTGGCTTTGTTAATTTATTTCTTTTCTTTATCTTAAATATTAGTTTCTAATTTTCCTGTTTAAAATTGAATAAAGTTATTTAAGGAATAGGAATAAAGTCCTAGATTCAATCACATCCTTTGTCCTTCCTCTCTAAGAAATAGAAGATTAACATTATTTAAGTACCTGACTGAAGCTGTATGCATGTGTGTGCAAAAAAGTGTGATCAGTCTATGGATGGCAATTGTGATGTATTGGTGAAGTTTTGCCTTTGCACTTTTTAAGAATAACATAACAGTACTATATTTCAAACATCAAGAACTCCTCAAGCAAAGATTCTTGACAAAACTCATTTCAATGGGCAGCTTAAAAACACTGGGAAGAAATTTATGCTCTGGCCTGCTTTAGTTATCTATCACTCCTTAGAGGAACATTAAAAATCCTTAACAACACCCACTACAAAAGTAGGGCTTACTGCCCAGTATATTAAAACCTCAGAACAAGAATTGGGAATTGGTGGTAGGAAATACAATGCTTAAACATTACATCTTTATCATTCCCAGTTTTTGTAGCCCTGAGTTAATGGTAGATAATTCATTTACAACACATTAACTCCTTGGGTGAAGAACAAAACCATACTTCTGTTCTTCAGGAATAAAAAGCTAAATTGATTTCATAGTTTTGACGACGTCTTATTTTAAGTGTGACACAATAAAATAACTTAATTGTTTCCCAATCTCTCTCTCTCTCTCTTTAAAAAAAATAATAATCTATAGCCTGAAGGACAAAGTTGCTAAATAAGGATACTTGAACTGAGCTTGATTGAAATATTGCTGGCTCTTAGAAAGGGGGAGAAAATGTATATAATTCTAAATACACAGGTTGTCTGAATCATATTGACAAATGCTCAAGATGTAAAGGTGATGATGGTGTGCTTTACAGTAAGTGTTTAAAATAGTCCAATGCATTGACAAACATTATTTAATGAATAAAATATGAGGGAGTGGGTGTCATTATCATGATGAAAATTCTGATGAATATGAATCAAGAGCTGTTTCCCTATTGATGAGAGACCATTTTATGAGAGGGGAAACCAGCTAGAGCAAGCATGCACAGTTTTAAGAAATCAAATGCTAAAGATTTAATTGTCCGGTTGAAAGCCTTATCGATAAAATTATTATCACCATCTTTAAGGACGACACCCACAAAAGCATCATCAAAAGACTGGAGATGTTCCCAAATGTGAGACACTAAAAATAAAGAAATGCAAACTTTTCAAATTTGGTGCTTTTTTAAAATAACAAATTCAACCTCATAAATGAGGCTTTATCTCTTTGATAACAGAAAAACCGTGATATGTTTCAAGTAGGAAATCGCATAATGTGTGAGCTTTAAACAGAACAAAACTTTTTGTAAATAACATTTTTGTAAAGACTTCTGAAACTGATCACCTTGTAAACAATATGGAAGCAATTGGGCATAGCTAAGTCTTTCTGGATATATATATGGTGTTTAGCTTTTCAAGATCAGCCAGCTCCTACTCAATTATTACATAGCAGGTTTGCTAAAGCTCTGTAAAATTGCAAATGACATCGTAGATTGTGTTGCTTATGGTTGGGTGCCATCAAGTCAATGTTGTTTCACAGTGATGCTGCAGATAGTTGTCATAAACCATGTTTTGTCCTTATCCAGGTAGGTAATCATTGTTATAATGACATCCATGGCTGTTGTTTTTCTGTCAATTTATCATAATGAATAGTCTCTTTAATTATTGTAATATTTGGAAATTGATCTTGTTCTTCCTCTTCCTCAATTGTTATAATTTTTTTTGTTGAAACTGTTGGAAATGTTAGTTCACTTCTCCAACTGCTTCTCTTGCTTTTCTGATTTTTGCTTGTCTACATTTCTGAACAATTCTGAGAGTTTATTCAATGAAATATTTTTCACTTTATTCAACCCTAACTTTTTTCATGTATTCCCATAACTAGAAATAGCATTTAGACTTATATACTGCTTTATAGTGCTTTACAGCCTTCTCTAAGCAGTTTTACCAATCTGGGTCTACTTCGAAAGGATGGAAGGCTGAGTCAACCTTGAGCCTGGTGGGATTTGAACTGCCAAATTGCAGGCAGCCAATAGTCAGCAGAAGTGGCCTGCAGTACAGCGCTCTAACCACTGCACCACCGAGGCTCTTATCATGTTGTTATTATCCAATGTAGTGAATTTATTTTGCAACTGGCCTTTAATTTCTGATATTCTCAAATGTCTGGTATTCAAATCAAATACATCCATGTTTCAGGGAAAGACAATTGATATATATTTCTACAGAGGAAGTTCTATTGAATTAAATCAGTGGTGGGATTCAAATTTTTTTACTACCGGTTCTGTGGGCATGGCTTGGTGGGTGTGGCATGGCTTGGTGGGCATGGCGGGGGAAGGATACTGCACAATCCCCATTCCCTCCCCACCCCACTAACCTTCTTTCCAGTTCCATTCTCCTGTGCAGGGCAACAAAAGAAGACCCAGCCATTCAGCTGGGACTCAGGAGGCAAAGAATAGGTGGGGCAGGGCCAGTCAGAGGTGCTATTTGCCAGTTCTCTGAACGACTCAAAATTTCTGCTACTGGTTCTCCAGAACTGGTCAGAACCTGCTGAAAACCACCTCTGAATTAAATCCTATCAAATTCAGTGAAATCTATTCCCAGATAAAAAAATTAAAATTTGCAACCTTCTTGAGAATATTTCACATTAAAAGTCATGGAAGAGATATTAAAATTATTAATTAATGTAATAGTGAATGGATAATAATCCAGTTTTTATTAAAACTGGCAACTATGTATATATAGTAGATTATTTTTCCCATCTGCTAAGGTAGGCATTTAGGAAAGGCAGAGTGAAGAAATTTGTTTGATTATCATTTTAATGTGACCTTAGCCAATTTATACTTCCTACAACTTTACATAAAAAAAGAATATGATTACATGCTAAGATCTTTCTTCAGTTTTGACATATGGTTTACATTAGTTATAATGCAATAATAGTGCACTGCAGGGCACCAAAAGGAATTATATTAAATAAAATGTTTGCAATAAATGTACATATTAGGTAAAGTGTATATTAAATGTTATATAGCAGGAGAAATACACATGAGACGCTTTAACAATTTTAGGTATACTTCCCAAATAAATTCCCAAAATGATACTGACTGTATGAAATGGAATGTGACTTGTGATCCTGATGTTATCTCAGGATCTTCCACAGCTTGGTGCCTTTCAAATGTGCTGGACACCAACTTCCATAATTCTCAGACACCATGGCCAGCCTGATAGGGATGATGAATGGAGAGGTTGGGAGTTGAAGTTTTTTACACATGAGAGCACCAGACTGATGGATACATTAGTAAATTTTAGCAGAGCAAAACTCCCAGTTTCCTCTCGGTGTTTAAGCTACAAGTCATTGTGTTAAAGCAATTATGTTCTGTGGAAACTATTGCCTTGATCATTGTAGAAGACAGGATTAAAAAACAACAATGAAGGAGCCCAACCACCTCCCACTGGAATCTAAGGGCTTGTGTAGTTATTGCCCCCAAAGGCTATGAACAGCACTTTCTCTTCCATAAATAAATCTACAAACCCCTTTCCACTTTTGAAAATAATTTATAGGCTAGTCTGGCAGTTCATACTTAGATCTTTCAATATTTCATGGAGAATTTTGCAGATCCTTCACCATGTAGAAGGCTGTCAACTAAAACAGACCGTCAGTTTGGGTTTCTTCAGAAAGGTACAATGGCACCATGGCAGAAAAAGAGATTTAGAAATAGAGATGTCCTGAATTTTTAAACTTCTCCCAGATGGTAACAAATATTTTAACAACAGAAATTCTTCCCATCAATGACAAATCTAGTGTTTCCCATCTGTGCAAATCCAATTTTATCTCACTCCACGTTTTATTATTTTTATACAAAGAAGAATTTAGAATTTTTTATTACAAAGAATCATACACACACACATACGCACTACTTTGTCACCACCTTAAATCCCATTTTATTTTCCAATTTTCTTTGGTCTTCTTCATTCATATTCTTTACCAACATTTTTGTTTTTAATTTATTTACATCCCTGCCAGATCTCCAAATATTTTAAGTTTCCTCATAACGTATTCAATATAAACTCTTGGACAAGGGCTACAGTTAGTCTTTACATAGCATATAGGTGACTGTACTCCAAGGAATTGTAGAGTTAAGGCATCCACATTTAAAATTGGCAACCAACCAAACTCTGAATATTTAGCACCTATAACAAACCAAAAAAGGAAGATTTTATCTTTTCCTCCCCTCTCTGCCACTTTCCTTCAACTTCCTTGCTTTGTCATTCTATGAGCATGCAACACTCTATTTACAGATGGACAATTACCAGAAATGTACAATCTGAGTGTTCAGGTAAGCATGAAGCTCTTGAAAGCCTTTGGTGTGATCCACTCATAGTCTTCTTTTCATGTTTTCAGGCTTCCTGACTGTGAGTTCTGGCTTTTATCATAGTATAGTGTGAATTACTCTTATAATTAGCTTAGCATTGTAAAGATTTGGCCTTCGCAGAGTGCTGGTGCTGTTGGCAGCCATCTTTGGTTATTGTTTTGCTTTCCTCCATATGATGACTGAATGGAGGTAAAATATGAGAAAAAACTTCACGCATGAAAACTTTAACTAAAAAACCCCTGCACTGTTATTTCTTTCTTTTACTTGTTATTAATCTAATGTATCCATGAATTAGTGTTCAGGATCAGATAAACTGTCCTGATATACACTATAACTAATTGAGCTTTAAGAAAGTCAGCACTATTAACACAATCCAATTCTGTATTACAAATTTATGCTATTAAATGGTGTGCATTGGTACCTGTAACTGTGATAAATATGTAAGTAACCATCAATAAATAGGCAGGTAGCACACTTTTAATTCCTTACACTTAGATTAATTACTTGAAACATTGTTAGTAATTTCTACTTCAAATATTTTATTAGTTTATCAACATATAAAATACAGAAGTACAAAGAAAAATGAAAATAATGGGAAAATAGGGCAGGAAAGGGGGAAGAGAAAAATCAAGGGTAAGGGGGTGGGGAAGAAAAAGAAAAGCATTGGCTTTCAATTCCTTTTGATGCAGTAGAATAAGGTGGCAACATAGAACTTCAGTATTTTACTTTTGTATAATAATATGTACTAGCTATTCTATAATAACAAACCCCTCTAATCAGAAAAATTGAAAATCAAAATTTCCTTTTTTTTCACCTTAAGCTAAAAGTCAAAAACAGTCTGAAACATTATTAGTAATTTCTGGAGGAAAGTATCCAAACTGGATCTGGTGGAACCTTTTTCCATATTTCGTTTCTTTGGAACAGCATCAGTGACAGGTCTTTCCAGAGCAAGGGACAGTACTTGCTTTCGTCAGAGCCAGATTCAACATGCATTCAGTGACTGTTCACCATATATGATATATTCAGCTTGTGGAATTTTCTCACAAGAATTGTTCAGCTTCCGTAGTTAGAAAAAGCTTTCTCAGGTGCTCTATATCTACAGATGAAAGCATGTTCCTAAAAAAGATTGAAAGGGGATACCATGATTTAATCCAGGGGTCTCCAACCTTGGCAACTTTAAGCCTGGAGGACTTCAACTCCCAGAATTCCCCAGCTGGCTGGGGAATTCTGGGAGTTGAAGTCCTCCAGGCTTAAAGTTGCCAAGATTGGAGACCCCGATCTAGTCTGTTAAATGATTTTAAAAGATTCATTTTTAATTAAGTCTTTAAATACCAGGGATGATTTGGTCTGCAGTTTTTGTTTCCTCCAAGTAAGTGCTATTAGTCTAACTTGCTAATGCAAGAATCCACTGTTGTTCCATGCAAGAATTTCCTTCAACACAACTGGTAAGGGGGAAACCACCATTTCTTTTGGTATCTGATTCTACTGCCAAATTGTTCTCAGTTAGGATTAATATTTTTTTAAAAAAATTTTTTTAGTCAACTGTGGTTTCTTGTAGCTTATAGCCATAATTCCATATTTTGTTCTATGGGATGATAGATAATAAATCTCAGACTTTTATTACATACATTTTTCAAATACCCCCAAGCAGTAAATTTTCCCTTAATCATTTTCCCACTCAATATTAAACTTCCCTCAGTCACAACTTAACACTTGGTCACCAGATTTTTTTTCCTTGCTTTTCTAAGCATTTGTTCCAGTTTCACGGAAACTTTTTAAAAATCTGAGGTTCTAAAATAAACACAATATTCAAAGTAGAATTTGACCAATGTAGAATACAGTAAAACTATTACCTTCTGAAATTTGGAAACTATACTTCTGATGTTATCTATGGTTGCATTTGTCATATTTGTAGTTATATCATGCTATTCAGTTTGTGATCAACCTGTGATGACCCAGAGTATATCAGAAATATAACAAAACCCAAAACATAACTAAAAGTCCTTTAATGCCTTCAACTTGACTTCACTGTTTAATATTTCACAGTGGAGGAGTAAACTATTTTCAAACTAACATTTCAAAAGCAAGAAACACAGTTCAAATTCAAAGAGCCAATAATGAAGCAAAAACCAAAGACAAACTGCACTGAATAAAGTTCCATGACAGACCAGGATAGATAATTGCCAACTTCAGGAAGATAACCAGGTACAGTCCATTGGAAGAACGCCAACCAAGATAAACCTTCTTTTGGAATAAAACACTAATTTGTCTCCAGCCTCTGTTAGCATGCAAGTCCAAACTCTTAAGCAAATCTCACACCTGCAACCCATGAAGAGGATCATGGCCCTCTCCTCCTGAGTAGACCATGTTTTACCCTGATCCTCTCCTCCCTGCGTGCCCGAGGATGGATAAGGGTTGGGCCTGGGTCCTCCTCTGACTGCTTAGCTGGCCTCTGCCCTTCCCCACCCTCCTCCACCACCTCTGGAGCCACACTTTCACTCCCTGTTGGCTGTTCCTCCTCTTCCTCAGAGTCAGTTTCCACCAGGGGCATGACACAACCACAGTTCTAAAACCCTTTTGTACCAGTATTATTGGCAATACAAATCAACCTCCACCTTACATTTTAGGTAAATGAAGAACTATGTCTTTGTACCAAGTAACTTTCATTCTATTATTTTCAACTTCCTTCAACTTCCTTCCTGTCTTTCTAATATTAGTGAACTCTCCCAGCTGCAGGTAAAATAATCATCTACATGGGCCTTCTACTATTCTATCCTATTTCATCCAAATATCTTGATCTCTCTTTCCAAATTGAAGGAATTTTTGATAAGATTGTTAGAGTCTAATTTTCAAACCTGTGAAAGATTCACCTAATAGATAACAGGTGAATCCATCACAGATGCAGCATCCAACCCTTACCCACACTTGTTAATCATAATGTCAGAAGATATTTATCCATTGACAAAATATTATCAAATGCTTTGCTGAAGTCACAATATATATTATACCCCTAATTATCTAAACAAGATATGAAATAAGAATACGGCAGCCTGAAAAGACTTGTTCTCATCAAATCTCTGATAAGCACTGCATTGTTTTCAAAGTGCCTATGGATAAATCCCATTATGATCTGCTCTAAAAACTTTTCAAGAATTGATGTCATATTGACTTCTGAATCTCTCTTCCTCCCTTTTTGAAGATATGGATAATGTTTGCCCTTCTCCAATTATGTTATACTTCATCCAGGTTCTATGGGTTCTCAAAAACAATGGCTACAGATTCATTATTTCCTGTAGATGACATCTTCAAATTCTCTAGGTCAGGGCTGACAAACTTGCAGCCCATAGGCCAGATGTGTCACACACTGGCCATTCCCACGCCCAATTTAGCAAAGGAGAAAAAGTCCCAATACATCATGTGACGCCATCCTGATGACATGAGTTTGACACTCCTGCTCTAGGTACTTAGGTGGTGAGCCAATGGTACTTTGCTAGATCATCAGCATGAAGTTTGCCATTGGGGGGTTAGGGGGAATACTTAGGTATAGAAGATCTTCTATGTGCCCTGGAAAATAGAAAGGCACCCAACAGTGAGAACAGCTGACTTAATATTTCTTGGATTCAAATCTACGTTCTATTTTCAGCCTCTAGGCTGAAAAAGCTGGTCCTACTTCCAATTTTTATTACAGATAAGACAGCAAAGGCAATTGCTGTGGGAGAGATGCCAGAAAAGTCAAGATGATGCCTCTGACTACATAAACAAAACTATCTGTTTTACTTTGTGTCCTACTCCCTACGGATGGCCCTGTGGGACAGTGCATCTACAAAGATCCATTGGCTGGAAAGTCCAGCAGAAGTAAACACGTTGGTTGGGGAGGAGGTGCAAATTCCCCTGTTTGGTATTCAATTAGTAATGTTCTGTGTTTTAGCAAAAGCTATGTATGTATGTATGTATGTATGTATGTATGTATGTATTTATTTCTTCGATAGAAATTCAATCTTCAATAGATCACTAGAGATGTGCTATGTTCCTTCCTGCTTCAAACATTCTACCATCATCCCAGTGCCAAAGAAGCCCTCCATCAAGGAACTGAATGACTACAGACCAGTTGCTCTAACATCTGTAGTTATGAAAATCTTTGAAAGGCTTGTGCTGTCCCACCTGAAAACCATCACGGATCCACTGTTAGATCCCATGCAGTTTGCATACCGAGCAAATAGATCGACAGATGATGCTGTTAACATGGCTCTGCATTACATCCTACAACACCTTGAATCTCCAAATACCTATGCAAGGGTCCTCTTTGTAGACTTCAGTTCAGCATTCAATACCATCATTCCAGACACTCTTCTAAGTAAATTAACCCAACTAGCGGTACCTGAACACACTTATCAGTGGACCATAAGCTTCCTAACAGACAGGAAGCAGCAGGTGAAGCTAGGCGGAATCACATCCGATACCTGTACAATCAGCGCAGGGGCCCCCCAAGGCTTTTTTCTATCTCCATTTCTCTTCTCCCTATATACCAATGATTGCATCTCAAACGATCCATCTCTTAAAATACTGAAGTTTGCTGATGACACAACAGTGATTGGCCTCATTTGAGATAATGATGAATCTGCATACAGACAGGAGGTTATACAACTTGTCTCATGGTGTAACTGGAACAATCTGGAATTGAACACACTCAAAACCGTAGAAATGGTGGTAGACTTTAGAAGAAACCCTCCCATACTACCACCTCTTACAATACTAGACAACACGGTATCAACAGTAGAGACCTTCAAAATTCTAGATTCTACTATATCACATGACACCTAAAATGACACCTAACATCAAAAACATCATCAAAAAAGCACAACAAGAATGTTCTTTCAGAAAGCTCAAATTGTCCAAGGAGCTGCTGATGCAGTTCTACAGAGGAATTACTGAGTCTATCATCTGCACCTCTATAACTGTCTGGTTTGGTTCTGCAACCCAACAGGACAGACATAGACTTCAGAGGATAATTAGGACTGCAGAAAAAACAATTACTACTCACTTGCCTTCAACTGAGGACCTGTATACTGCATGAGTCAAAAGGAGGGCTGTGAAAATATTTACAGACGCCTCACATCTCGGACAAAAACTGTTTCAACTCCTTCCCTCAAAACGACACTATAGAGCACTGCACACCAGAACAACTAGACACAAGAACAGTTTTTTCCCAAAAGCTATCACTCTGCTAAACAAATAATTCCCTCAACACTGTTCAACTATTTACAAAGTGTACACTACTATTACTGTTAATCTTCTCACCACTCCTTCTCACCCATCCCCTCCCACTTGACTGTTTCCTAGTATGATTTGATTGTTGATTGTACCCTATGACTATCATTAAGTGTTGTACGTTATGATTCTTGATTCTTAATGAATGTACCTTTTCTTTATATATACTGAGAGTATTTATACCAAGACAAATTCTTTGTGTGTCCAATCACACTTGGCCAATAAAGTATTCTATTCTATTCTATTCTATTCTATTCTATTCTATTCTATTCTATTCTATTCTATTCTATTCTATTCTATTCTATTCTATTCTATTCCTGCCTTTCCTATTTTTACAAATAACTCAAGATGGAAGAACATATCCAACACATCTTCCTCCTCCCATTTTCCCCATAACAACAACCCAGTGAGATGAATTGGGCAAGAGGGAGTAACTGGCCCAAGGTCATCCAACTGGCTTTCATGGCTAAGGCATCACACACTCCTGCCTTCTAGTCTGGTGCCTTAACCACTAGACCAAACAGGCTCTCTAGGTATCATTGGGTGTTTTCTCTATATAAAAATACAAAGAGGTATGTGGATACATCTGTCTATTGTAAATCATAGTTTATATACCCAATAGCATTAAATGACAAATTTTTAAAAATCTTTGTGCATTAAAATATAGGTGTTACTTGATTGTTCATGACACAGAAGCTGTTAAGAGTCACTGGAACTCTTATTTGCTCCAGATTCTTTTCAAACCCATCCTAATGTTTTTTCAATAAAATGTTGCTTTGAATATTTGTTAAAATGCAGCAGTCATCATCCTTGGTCACCATGGCTTATCTATGGAAAGATGATTCTGAACTCCCATTGATGAGTGGCTACACAGTTATCTTGGAATTTGGGTTTTACTTGTAGGAGTTGCTAATACACTCACTAGAGAAATACATCAAAAGGGGCAAGACATTCTAAATATTCTTGAGGATTCCAAGAGATAAAGAGCTTCCAAATTCTGAAAATCATACAGAACATTTGATGTACTGTAAATAAATAACCAAGTGCTAAAAAGTATTGATGTAGAAATTCAAGAAAAGGAAAGGATAAAGTACAGAAAGGGGGAACGTTAGAGGCATGTAATTATTTGTTCTGCTACATTCACTAGGAATTACCTTCAGAGAAGTATGAATCAGCCTTCAGTTCTTAACATTGAACAAGACCCCTAGGAAAGTCAAGGATAGCTTGAGAAAAGCTAACTAGGTAACCTCTATACTATTCAGTGGTTTGTAGAGCCCAAATAGACTGACAAAGAAGCCCAGATGTTGAGATTTTGGAAAAAGTGCAAAGAAGAGCAACTAAGATGATTAAAGGCTGGAAACAAAAACACACGAAGAACAGTTGCAGGATTTGGGTTTGAGAAGTCTAGAGAAAAAAAAGACTAGTGGGGACATGAAAGTCGTATTCCAGCTTTTGAGAGGTTGCCACAAAGAGAAGGGAGTCAACTTATTTTCCAGAGCACCAGAGAGCAAGACAAGAAACAATGGATGGAAACTAATCAAGGATAGAAGCAACCTGGAATTAAGGAGAAACTTCCTAACAGTGAGAACAATTAACCAGTGGAACAGCTTGCTGTCAAAAGTTGTGGGTGCTTCATCACTGACAGTTTTTAAGAAGAGACTGGACAAGTCACGTTTGGAATGATATAGGGTCTCCTGCTTGAGCAGGAGGTTGGAATAGAAGATCTCAAAGATCCTTGCAAGCTCTATTCAGATTAAATATTAGGTAGGATTGAAGCTGCAGAGCTCAAAGAATGCCAGAAAAAAAATAAAATAAAGAGCTCTTTGGCTCTATATTCCCAATGCAATCAACATCAGCTTTATGCAGCTCCTCCATCCAAATGGAAGCTCCATAGGTGGCATAATTAATTTTATAACTCAAATAGAAAATAGAATGGGTTAAAACAGTTCCAGAATTTTTAAAGCTATAGTTCTGTTGCCATTGGTGAGGTGTGAGCAAGGGTGAATGCAGCCAGGATGCTTTGGCAAGAACTCACCAGTATGTTATGTGACAGACAAATGCCGACCCATCTTAAATCTAAAGTTTACAAGACAACCATCTACCGTGTTGTACTATATGGCACTGAATTCTGGGCAGGAACAATGGGGACTGACAGCTATCTTCCATTCCATGGAAATGCGAATAATCCGTTGGATATTGGGCATCTCCCTTCTTGACCACATCACAAATGACACCATTTGACAACATTTTGGTGTGGCACCAAATATAGAGAAGATGAGAGAAGGCTGACTTTGCCGGTATGGACATGTCCAGAGAGCAGCACCATGGACTAGAAGTCAATGGCTGGCAACCTCACAGGCATCCAAAACAGAGATGGCAAGGCAACATCAACAAAGATATGCAAGCCATGGGCCTGCGCCCTGGAGATGCAGCTGTCCATGTAAAGTGTCATTCAATGATCCGAAAAGTGGACCCAGCACCTACAGGAATACTCTAGGAAGAAGAAGATAGTCATGTTGCCACTAGACATAGGCAGGTTGTTGCTAATACAACAAACTATAATACCAGCCCCATGCTTGAAATGGCCATTGACTTCTAGTCCACGATGGATGGTGCTGCTCTCTGGACATGTCCATACCAGTGTCCAGAGGACATTCCAACTAATATTGTCTAGAGTAAAATTCTGCGGAATGCCAGCCTCCAGACTTCCACCCCACACCCAAGTAATGCTCTAAAGAAGATTCCACAATAGGTTACCATCTTCTTACAGAGCAGAGGAAATCGCACCTGTCCAATTCAAGAAATATGTAAAGCAAAGCCCATCAGTAGGGAATCAGACAATTAGGGCAAGAGTGTTCAGCTTATTATCAGAGTCTATGGTGCACTCCCTCTACTGGAAACGTAAGCCAAAACACTCTGACCAGAAAACATCATGATATCTTAAGAAGCGGCTCAACCAGAGGAGAACAGTGTTTTTCTAATGGAGCATGTAGTTGTCTTGGAGGTGTGTCAGAAGATAAGAACGGAGTTTCAAGTTTCCCTGAATCAATGCCCAGTGTGGGAAGTGGGTTGTGACTGCTCTTTTGGCAACAAAGAGTGTTTATATGATAAGAGATACCATAACAATCAAGCCTATGGTGACACATTCTTACCGCATATTGTATCCAATTAGGAGCAAGAAGGGAGCAGATATGGAGGGCAAGCACTTTTTCAAGCAAGCAAAATTAGCGAACTACTTCTTGGTCAGGCAAAAGATTAGCTAGTCTATAAACAGAACTTGCTTTGCTTCTCCGGAATAAACACAACAGCACTTGAGAATCAAGGCATAGAGATTCATTCCCTGGGATACGAAAGAGAGAAAATACAGTCCCCAGACAGAGACATTAAGATCAAAGCATCATCTGTGCAGCAACATCAACAAGGATGTTTCAGTGCTTACAAAGCAGGAACAAGGCAGGAGCGCTCAGGATGGACCAGCAGGAGAATATTTTTTGAACAATTGTTTTCTTGTCTTTTTTTTTTAATCCCTCAGAATAAAATAAAATAAAAGCTTTCAATTAAAATGGGTAATGGAAATCCTGGGTCAAGATGTCTCATCGGATTGTTTTCCACGATACAGACAATCTAAATTCTCTTAGCACTGTATTACTAAAATATAGCTCTACATCCAGTAACCAGCTGAGGCTGTTCATTTTTTAAAGCAGTTCATACAAACCCTAATAATTGAACCAATAATGAAATGGCCGAGGAGACTTTCTAAATAGAACAAATTGAACTCCTGAATTTGAAGGGAAATGGAAAGAGGTCACAATCTCTTTGGGATTCCTCCATAAACCTCAGTGAAAAAGGGAAGCTTCCCAAAGTATTACGTGTTACTCATAATAATATTAATACCATAGTTAATAATTGGAGACATACAGCAAGATAAACACATAAGAGCAAATGTTGTATCTATATTATTTTGATAAAACACACAACATTCTGGAAATTGGGTCAAACAACATCAATATCTTCATATTGCAGATGGCAGAGTGGTTTATTTAAGACCATATTATGATTTCATGGTTCAAGTAGCATTTGAAGTGGACACTTCCAGTTTCCCTGGGTCCCTGTAGCTATGGTACTTTATGGTAAGGAGGAAGGACAGTCCTTCTTTTGTAAGTTCTGTCCTCTCTCGAAAAGTGTCCTCCTACGTGTCCTCCTTTTTGATATTTGAAGACTAATCTGTAAATCTCTGTATTTGATCGATGCTGATCCAATCCATTGTGTGTGATGTGACGTATTTCTATTTGACATGGCGATCCATCAAGGCTTGGTACAGTGTGGCGAGACGCGATTATGAGATGCATGCGCTCCACACAGGAGAATTGTTTTGAGAGAGTGTGCCGTGTGCAAGAGTGCACCATGAGCAAGAGTGCATCGCATGCAAAAGTACGCTGCATGCAAGAGTACGCTGCACGCAAGAGTGGCTTTGTTTCTTTTCTTCAGTTTATTTGTGTCCTCCTTCTCATTGTAAAAAAGTTGGTCACCTTATTTATGGCATAAATTCTCTTCATTTCATGAAAGTAGATTTGTGATAGTACAGAGTACAGACACTGCCTCGAACAAAACTTTGGGGAGCAGTGGTGCTATTCTACTGGTTCAGCCCAGTTCTGCCAAGCCGGTAGAGGAGATGAGCACAGAGACTGAACTGGTTCTCTCTGACACTGATGCTGTAGGTCCCACCCACCTGCCTGGTCTCCCATACTAACCTTTATGTCCTGTTTTTGAAGAGCAGCTGCTTTGTGCAGCAAGCAGATTGCTGCACGGCAGCTGCTGAAGCGACAGGGAGAGCACAGGATTGCATGAGGCGAGTTGGAAAGCCTTTGCACCTGCGCAAAATATGCGTTTGGTGCGCATGTGCAAAGTGTACCAAGCCACACCCACTGAACCAGTGGTAAAAATTTTTTGAAGCACACCACTGTTGTGGAGTCAAAACATGGACAGTTTGTAAGGAAAAGGAATGAGTTGAACAAGACAATGGCTTCAGGAGTGGAACATATTCCCTAATGTTCTTCTAGATAGTTTATATATTTGTTTATGGTATACCATGAAGCAAATGTGGGATTTTCCTCTGTTAGGAAGAATGCAGCAGTTTAATCAATTAGCAGGATGTTCTGAGCTTTTCCAAATATTCCTTCCTCAGGGGAAACGAACCGTGCTTGCCTCATAATGTCTTTTGATCCTCCCAAATTACCTTTCCTCAGAGATGGAATGAAGGAATCATGGTCAATAGTGAGAAAAAAACCCCAGCTCTCAAGCCAAGCTTGGTTGTCTCATCCTGCTGTTTGAAGAAGAGAAGGGTGCCTCAAGTTGTCCTTTAGACAGCAACATCTCTTGACTCAACTCCAGCAAAAATGGAGCAGTTTGAAGAAAAGGTGTAATATTCTTAAATCAAACTGGTACAATTTTTTTCCTGAGAGAACTGGAAGTCAAGGATAACCCAAAGAGAGTTATTCCTCAACCTAGATTTCCTATCCAATAGGTGTCTCTTCATCTGGCCTATATATGACACTGGCTCTTACTAAATTTAACAATTCAAAAAAGGAATCTTGATCTTGAATTTTTCTCTCTATGCAATGATAACATATGTGGATCAGACTGTTGGTACCAAGGGGCATAGATTGTACTGAATCAAATCAAATAGAATAGAAAAGAGATGAGAGAACTGCTTGGGGTTCATTAGTAACAACAGCTCTTAACCACCATTGTCATTGTCAATCTGTGCTTTCCAACTGACTGGGTAGTTATAGGAGCAAAGAGAGGGAGCTGCAAGCTGTACTTTTCTTAGGTCCCTCTCTGGGTAATGTAATACAACCACAGATAGAGACAATGAATGGAAGTGCAATAGTGCTAGCTACTATAGATAGGAAACCCCATTGAGAGGATCCTCCATTCCAAAAAGTGAGGTTCATAATATTAGTACAACATAAAAAGATAGTGTTTAGTTTATCTAAAGATAAAGAGCAATGTTTTTACACAGAACCACTTCTCTTTCTCTGATGCGTTTGTATAGATTAATAGAAGCAAACAGGAAAACTTTCTTCATAAAGTAGTTCCTAAAGTCGCCTCTTTAAATCCTCTTTCTACCCTGTTCCTGAGAAATTTAGGTAGCAAAGCAAGTCAGTGCAACAACTAGCTTTGATCATGCTTGTTATGTCCTGAGGACTCAAGGAGTTCTCACTCAGGTCCACTCACTTTATGTGGGCGTTATTCCCCCCATTCCCATTGGTTGGTTCTCCCCAGCAGCCAGCTATAAAAGCAGGCTGCGGGGTCCAACCGGTTGCTGATTGCTGCGAGCCAGTTCCAGGCTTGGCAAGCACGGTCAGCCCTTTATTGTAAAATAAAGTACTGTTGCACGTATGCTCTGGTTCAGCCTCTCATTGCTCAAACTTAACACTGGCGACGAGGATGGGATGGCTACCAGAAGCACCTTGCAACCGCTGAGTCACTAGCCACCGATCCGCCCAGAGAGAGCGATCGGCTGGTGATAGGGAAACGCTGATCCGCAGCCAGAGAGAGCGGTCAGCCAACAAAACGAGCGATCAAAAAGAGCAAACGCTGATCCGCAGCCAGAGAAAGCGGTCTGATTCAAAAAGTTAGAAGCGCGTCTGAAGCCGCTTGTTAGCCCCGCTACGGGGAAAGTGAAGCGCTGCGAGCCCAGCTGGCACGCTCTGCATTTGGCGCGAAATTCAAACGGGTGTCATTTGAATTTTCGAGCCAGTAGGAAACACAGCACAGCGCTGAAGTCACTAACGCCCACTTTTGGCGCGATTCAAGACACCTCCAACGGCTAGCAGCCAGCGTGGTAACCCAGAGAGAGAAAGAGAGGGTAGCAAAAAACCTCTCCAGAGCTGATATCACTAATACTCACGAGCGCTCGTAGTCCCAGAGAGATTTTTTCCGCAGGTAGCCCAGCCGTTTTGCACCATGAGTTCCAACCCAGTATTCCCGGCGTTTAAACCAGACGAAGAGAAGTGGGAATCATATAAGAACCGCTTCAATCATTACATCGATGCGGTCGGCCTGGCGGATGCGGGGAGCATCGGAAAAACTTATTTCCTAATCTACTGCGGAGCCACCGCTTACGATACCGCCGCAGCACTCGTAGCACCGAGAGAATTGAAAACGCCCGTGGTCCGAGTTGCTTGAGATCCTCACTAACCACTACGCTCCCAGGCCTTCACAAATCGCCAGGAGGTTCACGTTCCGTATGAGGAAGCAATCAAGTAAGGAGACCATCAATCAATATATGGCCGCCCTCAGAACAGCAGCCCTGCACTGCGGGTTTGGAACATACCTGGAGGACATGCTCCTCGATCAATTAGTTTGTGGGGTCAAGGATCTCAACCTACAGAGGCGCCTGCTAGCAAAAAGACCTCAACCTCGCGCAAGCGGTCGAGGAGGCCCTAGCAGCCGAGCTAGCAACGAACTCAGCCACCGAAATTCAGGGTCCAAGTGCCAAGCTAGCATCGTTCCCAGTCCATTTCGAAGAGGTGGAAGCGGAGGAGACCCACAACGATGAAAACGACATCCACCGCCTCACCAACGACAGACGGTCGCAGGTAGGGGCCAAACAAGAATACACGGTCCACCCAAGCACATTACATTGTGCCTAGCCTGTGGGGATCACATCAAAGGGCCACCTGCAGGTTTAAAGGAGCCACTTGCAACAACTGCCATAAGAGGGGCACATCGCGAGAGTCTGCCAAGCCCCCAAAGCGCTGCACACAGACCCCCGTCCCGCACTCGGGACCACAGAGGCAAGTATTAAACTGTCGCACGCACCGCCTTGCCAGGCATACTTGCCACACTGTTAGTAAAATTTCTCTCTCCGTTTCCATAGAAGGTAAACTGTGCCACATGGAGGTTGACACAGGGTCAGCGCTCTCAATAATCTCGTGGAACACCCTCAAGAGACTCCACCCCAGCCTATCTACTACCCGGCTTCAGAGATGCCAGTTCCGTCTGAAGGACTACCAGGGGAAGGCCATTTCCGTGATCGGCAGAGGCAAGTTCTTTGTCAGTTTTAGAGCTTTTAAAGGCCACCTACCTCTAGTTAACGGCAATCTACCTACCTTATTGGGGCTAGATTGGTTTCCCCACCTCGGCCTAGGGTTAACAGGAGTCCATGCTGTCTCAACCTCAGACACTGACTCCTTATTCGCTGACTACGCAGATGTGTTCAGCGAGGAGCTGGGGTGTTATAATGGAACCCCCATCTCGTTCCTGTTTGACCCCCAGGCGGTCCCAATCAGATTAAAACCACGCAGAGTTCCATTTGCTATTCACCAAAACTAGACGCCGAGGTGGATAAACTACTAAAACAAGGGGTCATTGAGCCAACAGATTTCGCCAAGTGGGAGACGCCCATTGTCACACCCCTTAAAAAAGATGGTAGCCTGAGAATTTGCTCGGACTACAAGACAACAATCAATAAATATTTACAAGTTAGCGCCTACCCTGTGCCCGTCATTCAGCACTTATTGCACACATTCGAACCGGGCAGTATTTTTGCTAAATTGGACATGTCTCAAGCATATCAGCAGTTCCTGTTGATAACCAAACAGCGGAACTTCAGACCATCGTCACTCACAGGGGTGCCTTCCGATGCAAGCGTCTCCAATTTGGCGTAAGTGTTGCCCCGGGTATTTTTCAATCCCTCATGGAGCGGATTTTACAGGGCCTCCCTGGTGTAGTACCCTACTTGCGACATCTTGGTCTCGGCCAGGGACAGACCCCAACTCTTCCAGAGAGTGCGAGCAGTGTTAGAGAGGTTCAGACAGCATGGCCTCAAGTTAAAAAAAAAAATGCGCCATTGCCACTAGACAGGTGGACTTTCTGGGTTATAAAATTGACGCCTCTGGCATTCACCCCTGGAGTCCAAGGTTAGGGCAATCCACGAAGCTCCCACGCCAACCTCCAAAAACGGAGCTACAAGCCTTCTTGGGGCTGCTGAACTTTTATGCATCCTTCTTGCCCCATAAAGCCTCAGTAGCCGAACCCTACACAGATTACTAGACAAAAAGTCACCGTGGCACTGGGGGCACAAAGAAGACCAGGCGTTTAACGCCGTCACAAATCACTACTTACGTCAGAGGCAGTGCTCATCCAAGTCGACCCCAACCTTCCTTTAGTACTGGCAGCAGACGCATCCCCTTTTGGAATTGGGGCGGTCCTAGTCACAGACTCCCCAATGGCGCCGAGGCCCCCATCGCCTTTTTCTCCAGGACGCTCTCGGCCACGGAGCGAAATTACAGCCAAATAGACAAGGAAGCCCTAGCAGCTGTTGCAGCCGTGAAAAAGTTTCACGAATTCCTTTTGGCCACTTCTTGAACTGGTCACCGACCATAAACCCTCCCGGGCCTACTGGCCGGCGTACAAACAGACACCTCAAGTCCTTTCCCTAGGATGACAAGGTGGACACTTTTCCTAGCAGCCTACTCATACAAACTTATTCACCGCCCGGGCAAAACTCTATCCCACGCCCCGACGCTCTCAGTCGCTGCCCCTTACCCGCTCCGGCTGAAGACCCAGCTCCTGTCAACGCCATTTTCGAAAATCACCCAGTTGGACCTGCCCATCACCGCCTTGACATCGCGCCCGCTAAAACCAAGGCAGACCAAACGCTCGCCCAGGTGCTCGACTGGGTGAGGAGGTGGCCGGGAGGCAACGTTGATAACAAATTCGCACCCTTTAAGACTCGCATGCAGGAGCTGTCCAGTTTGCAGGGTTGTCTCACTGTGGGGCACTCGAGTGGTCATTCCGACCCTCGCTGCACTCCGAATCCTGGAGGCGTTGCACGAGGACACCTGGCATTGTGAGAATGAAGGCATTAGCACGCAGCTACGTGTGGTGGCCGGGTCAGACGAGGACATTGTCAATTGGGTAAGTTCCTGCAGCATTTGCCAGGAATCCCGTCCTGCCCCCCATCGCCACCCCTACCAGATGGGAGAGCGCCAGCGCCCCTTGGTCTAGAATACATATCGATCTGGCCGGCCCGTGCATGGAAAGATGTTCCTAGTGGTCGTGGACGCTTATTCCAAATGGATAGACGTGGCACAGCTATCCACGACCACCACACTAGCAATCACCAACACGTTAACGCGCCTGTTTGTTACGCATGGACTACCCGACTCCTTGGTCTCCGATAATGGCCACAGTTCGCATCAGTAGAATTCAGCCGTTTTGCAGCCAACCTAGGCATTCGCCACATTTTCACAGCCCCATTTCACCCTGCGAGTAATGGGTTGGCTGAAAGGGCCGTCAGGACCACCAAAGAGGCCCTCGCTAGGTTTGGCAGAGATGACTGGCACCACAAACTCTCACGGTTCCTGATGAGCCAGCACTCAACCCCCTGTGCAGTCACCAATAAGTCCCCAGCAGAACTTCTGATGGGCCGGCGCCTGAGGACTGTATTCGATAGACTGCACCCACAATACTGCCTGACTATCCCCTCGCTTCTACTTCGGGGTTAGACATTTTATGTTACAGGAGCCGATATTCGCAAGGAATTTCGCTGGGGACCCACTTTGGATTCCAGGCGAGGTCATCGCCGTCACCGGGCCGAGATCGTATAGAGTCAGGCTAGAGGATGGTCGCGTCTGGAGGAGACACATAGACCAACTCAGAAGACGCCTCAGCAACCTTGCCAACAAGAATCCAGAGTCTCCAGTCGAAGGGGGAACCGTCTCATCCGCCACCCAGCCACATCACACCCAGCGACCAGTCTGCGCCAGCGGTCGTTCCGGTCAGCCCAAACTCGGACAACAGCGCCCAGAGAGTTGACCAGCCTGATCCAACCCACGAGAGCTCGACCCCAGTAACCAACCCGGGGGTTTCCGAGGATGCCCAGTCCAGAGAGAGTGTTGGCGACACTATGCCGGCTCAACCGTCACAGACTGATACCGAACAGACAGACAGTGTTCCCGAGTTGCGCCGCTCCGGGCGCCAACACAAACCCCCGTCTACCTCAAGGACTATGCATGTTCGCATCTGGGGGAAGGGGTGTTATGTCCTGAGGACTCAAGGAGTTCTCACTCAGGTCCACTCACTTTATGTGGGCGTTATTCCCCCCATTCCCATTGGTTGGTTCTCCCCAGCAGCCAGCTATAAAAGCAGGCTGCGGGGTCCAACCGGTTGCTGATTGCTGCGAGCCAGTTCCAGGCTTGGCAAGCACGGTCAGCCCTTTATTGTAAAATAAAGTACTGTTGCACGTATGCTCTGGTTCAGCCTCTCATTGCTCAAACTTAACAATGCTAACCACTGAAAGAGGAGAACAAAAGCAAAGACGGGTTACAATAAATAAGTTATTGTTACAGATTTTATATTGGAAGTCCGGTTTGCCTGGGCTTAGGTAAGTTCATTGTTATTCTAGACTGTGCACCATTTTGTTGTCCTTTGTAAAAAAAAAAAAAGAACCCTGGCCTAACCCAGAAGTTTATTCAATATGTGTTGATTTAACAAGTTCCTGATTTATCGCCACTGTTTTAATTTATAATGTGACATGATTCCCCCCCCCTCCCCCCAGTTTTGGACAGCTTATTGCTGTTTAAAAGGAAGTGAAACAAAGAGAACTTGGGATTTTTTAAAAATCTCAAACGGAATGTTAGGAAACCTTTGAAATAAAACTCAACCCATTTTTTTTAAAAAAGGAAAAATGAAAAGACAAAAGAAAAACCAGCTCCTCTTCCATATGGTAAATGGTTCTCAAAATTAAAGAGTATTTCTAAAACTTGGAAAAAGGAGGGGCCTCGAAAGTTCCTCTGGGACTTTGTGGTTCCTGACCTAAGTTTCTACATCTCTCTCTCTCTCTCTCTCTCTCTCTCTCTCTCTCTCTCTCTCTCTCTCTCTCTCTCCTGTTTAAAAATAAAATTAAACAAACATGACAGCAACTCTACACCATTGGGATAAAATTGAGTAGACTTATTAATGAAAACAAATAAAGGATCTCATGAAAAGGCCTATGCTACACACATCAGAACCATATTGCTCGCCTCTGACATATTTAAATAACTTTTATTTAAAATACAGTTTTGGCTCCAGATGGATTTATGTCCCTCTATGTATTTATGAATTATTAAACTGTGTGGAGGGTGATTTCTTTGAAAATAAATGATCTTTTTCCACTAGTGTGATGTGGCACCACAATTGGACCCTTCTCAGTACCCTTTGAGGGAACTCCAGTCGCCGTGACTCCCAGAGCATCAATTCCTTGTATTTTCCAAGTATTCAATTGATCACTAACATGATGCCTTTTGCTTCCCCGACCTTCTCTATAACAAGCATCTCGATCAGATTGAAAAGTATTTGGTTCTAAAGGAAGCCTGAAGGAAAGTAAGAAAGAATTGGAAAAAAGATCTGGAAAACGTATTTCTATCATTCCTGCACCTACCCATCCCCCAAATGGGGCATTATTCATAAAACATTTACTGTAGTGAGCTCAAGGCCAACTTATTCTTCCTCCTGTATACTATTCATAAAAGGCCATTGACAACCCAATGACAATTGGTCAGCTTCAGTTCACTGAGTTAAACTATAAAAGAAAACTCTTTTTTTTTTCTCTGCCAGAAATATTCTGAAAATAAGACGGAACATCTTTGCCCTTGAAATATTCAGTTATTTCTAACAATGCATCCTAAACACATGAGTCAAGATTGTTTTTCAGTAAAAAAACAGGAACTGATCCCTTCTGCTTAACACAGGCTACAAAGTGTTTTATCTTGATTGTTAGTTTGCTTGCAATTTGAGATGTAGAAAACTGCTCTCCAAGAATTCTAGGTACATTGAATGTCAATGAAAGGGGGGGAAAACTTTTCTTTTGCAGTTCTCTAATTTCTTTGCTTTTGTGCTTTCTGTTCACTTTTCTCCAAACCCGTTGGAAGAAACAATAAAAGTATTTGATCCTCACCAGGAATTAGTGGAAGCCCACAAGTTAAAGAGGAGAAGCAATAGGCAGATGAGGACAACTTAAATTTTCTGCAACCATTTTTCCACCATGGCAGCATTCTGGAGCTGAAGTTAGGAAAAGAAAAAAATATATGCTAAAGACAGTAGTTACAGAAGGGAAGCAGCATGTAAAGGAACAGTCAAGTATGACTCCTTCGTTTCCAGTGTCTATGCTGCATATGGACCTCCATCTGCTTTTTTTGAGGGGGGAGGGGAAATCTTTGGTAAATCTCCATGTTTCCTAACTTACATTAATTTTGCCATCCATTTTGCTAGTGTGACTGAGGACAGATGCATGGCAGTCTGAGATATTGGAGTTCAATATCAATGCTGTATTATCTGTTACCTGCATTACTAGGACAATTCTCTGGGTCTCAGTTCTAAAATGAACTAAATAATCCATCTTTTATGACTTTTCACAAGCGCCTGAGCTTTGCGTGAGTTTTGTATGAAGTTTTTGAAGGTAAATTCCCAGAAGTTCAAAAATTAATGTCTCATGATGTTATTTTTATGTACATGCAATAGAATTTAATTATAAAATGTTGTCCCAATAAAACTATTTTTTGGTTCTAAACATTTGGTAACATGTATTCCTTTTTGGACATGAGTTTTACAAATATTATTGTGAGGCGTCCTTGGTGATCTCTGAGCTTGGTTGTTTTATTGCAGATGTTTCATTACTCAAACTAGGTAACATCATCAGTGCCACATCATCATTTCAACCCTGAGCTACAAATATTCTCCTTTATAGGTCCTTTACTGGTTTTAGTGGAGGTGGGAGGAGGGAGGGAGAAATAGAGAGTGAGAGCAAGAGAGAGAGAGCAAGAGAGAGAGAGAAAGATGAATTTTATTCAGGTCTATCTTTGGGAGTGTAAAAAATCTGCTTTCAGAGTGGAGTTGTAGCTATTACTCTTAGAGAAGTTGAAAATGTTATTACAAGAGTGCTCTGCCCTGGGGTATACCCATTCATTTCTCTATAAGCACGATTCGTAGATTTTTAGAAATGTTTCCAAAATACAATAGGTTTCTTCTCAAAGGAGAGTAGAACTTTCAAGATTGGTCCTGATATTTAACTTATAGCTAGTGTGATGTCTTTTTTAGCTATTGCATTCAGTATACCCTCTTAAGATACCAGATCATAAAATTTCTTGTTTCTTATGTTTTCACTTCTCAAAATATATTTTCGTGGCTCTTCTTCTTTTTCTCTCTCCATTGAGCCATTTTCCTGAAAGTTTCCTGAATGCTTTCCACCACATTTTGTACAGCAAATGTCATTTCCCTTTAGTAGTAATCCTGATGCATAGTGTCAGATGTAAAATGAGAGCTGGGCTGCCAGCACAGTTGACAGTGCTATAGCTGTAGAAGTAGGGGAAAAAATCCCATCCTCTAGAGGAAATACCAGAGACTTTCAAGTGTAGAAAACTACAGAAGAAACAGACTTTGTGGAAACAGAGGTCAAATCCTTTGGGAGTAATTGAATTGAATTTCTAGAAACTAGTTTGAAATTAAATCCCTTTCTTCTTATTATAATTATTAAGTCAAACATTCCAGGTGTGTTTTGAAAAATCTGTGAGATCTCTAGGACTGTGACAAAGCAGTAGTTTTTGAACCAAGATATTAGGGCTATTGTCAATACCTAAATGAAATGAACAATGACCATATAAAACTAACAATAGCCTGATACATTAAATAAATAAACAAAAATAACAAAAATAACGTGCCAGTGTAAATTTATAGAAAATACAAGACAAGAAGGATTAAAAAAGATATCAGGAAGAAGGTTGAAAATAATCACCTCAATTTACAGGTTTGGATTCACATTTAGTAACATTTAGGACTTAAGATTGAATTCTTTTGTTGTTTTACCCCATTTTTAAAACCTTTTTTTGGCCAGAGTTGTTAAGTAAATTACTGCAGTTATTAAATGAATCATGTAGTCAAATAAGCAAATCTGGCTTCCCCCATGGCTTTTGTTGGTATGAAGCTAGCTGGAAAGATTATAAATGGTGATCACATGACTCCAAGGCAGTGTAAATCTGCAGCCCCCAACCTTTTGAGCATCGGGGACCGGTTCTGTGGAGAGAAGTTTTTCCATGGACCAGAGGGGCTGTAGTTTTGCATGCTGCCTTCATCCTGCAGATTGGGATTCGCTTATTTGTGCAGACTGGTGGTAGTCCATGGACTGGGAGTTGGGGACCCCTGGTGTAACTGTCAAACATGGGAAATCAGGAGTCCAGGCAATTCAAATGAATATAAAGCTTTATTGCAAGCTTAAAGTCTCTGCAAGAATCTGAACTATTAATGGTCAAAGCAAACTGGCAGTAGGTAAAAGTCAAGGGAATTCAAGGTGAGCTGGACTTAACTCTCTTTTGGGTGTGAAGGAACTTGAGACTGATGAAATGTTTGTCTCCTCCCTCAGGCTCTGCCTGGTCATCTCCTACATCACCCACCCCTTCACTTTGCCCGCTCTTTTCCATGTGTTCTTCTATGCTCCTTTCCTCCTCCTGCAGTGTGTTTTTAAAGTCTGAGTTCTCATGAGAACTTGGCAAGGATGGAAGGGAAAGAGTCTCAAAGAAATCCACCTCCCCTTCCCCTGAAGGTGCTGATGAGCCAGATGGTGGTTTCTGCAACACAAAAACATAGTTAGAGGTTCTCTCCCCTCCCCTGCCCAAGCCAGATGTGGAAGGCCCATCACAGGTGAGTGTTGATTAAAAGACTGAGAATGAGGATTACTCTTGATCTGTCCGTTGAAAACTCCTCTGCTTGTATGCTGATGAATATACTTTAAACTCACCTAGGAATCTTCTCAGTGAATCTCTGTGGTAGGCTGCTGGGAGTCTTGAAGATAAATGTGGCGGTAACTGGCAATTGTGCCTGGGCAGGTGGGGCCTGTTGCTGTAGTTGCTGCGGAAGTCCTTATTGAGTCAGGATCTGTACTTGCTGGATTAATTGGTGAACACTGGCTACTAAATTCCTCACCTCATCTTCTTATCTTTCTTGATGTTTGCTCAGAGACCATACATCTGGTTCCCCTGCTGTAGCTGCAGCTCTGGGATCTGAAGCCATGGCTTGAGCATTTTAGTTTAGTTTAGTTTATTGTCATAGCACCTTGTACAATGAAATCAAACAACATCTTCAGGGTACATTATGACTGAAAATAAACACAAACACACATCCTTCACACTCCACACATTGAACCGAAACCCCTGACACTGCACTAACACTGAACTATACAGAAGAATTCAAAAGAGCAACTGCCCTGGGATAGAAGCTGTTTTTCAGCCTATTTGTCCTTGTTTTTATTATTCTGTACCATCTGCCAGATGGTAATAGTTCAAAAAAGGGTTCCCAGGATGAGAGGGATCTTTGAGAACGTTTTGAACTTTCTTAAGGCAGCGGGAGTTATAAAGCTCTTCCAAAGAGGGAAGAGGGCAACCAATGATCTTTTAGGCAATGACATTAACCTTCTGGACTGCTTTCCTATCTGCCACTGTGCAATTGGCAAACCATACAGAGGTGCAGTATGTTAAAATGCTCCCTATGGTACAGTGGTGGAAGGTCACCAACAGTTTTTTATTCAGTTGTTGTTTTCTGAGAAGTCTCGGGTAGTATAATCTCTGCTGGGCCCTTTTGACCGGGGCTGCAATGTGAGCATTCCAGGGTCCTTGAACATTTTTGGTGTAAAGTGTGTAGTTAGATTAATGTCAAGCACAGGAAATCAGGAGTCCAGGCAGTTGACATGTATAAGTTTACTGCAAGCTTAAGCTGTCTACAAGAATCTGAACTACTAATGGTCAGAGCAAACGGATGGTAGATAAGAATTGAGGGAATTCAAGATGGGCTGGACTTAGATCTCTTGTGAGCATGAAGGGACTCGAGACTCATGACACATTTGACCCCCCCCTCAGGCTGAGCCTGATCATCTCCTACAATAACGGTCATAAATACAATCCAGTTGCCAAGTGCCTGACTTTTGATCAAGTGACCTTGGGGATACTGCAAAACTTGTAAACTGGGAAAATCAGTCATAAGCCACTTTTTTCAGTGCTGTTATATAATATTCACCAAATGAATAGTTATAAGTTGAGGACTACCCGTAGTGGAATATACGTTATTTATAAGCAATGTGCTATCTTTATTTCATCTTGGAATGTTTTAAATGATTTCATACAATGGGGAGATGACTCAATTATTCTTAATTAAAATATTTTACTTGCAGCCTATTGCTTTTGCCTTTAACTGTATGTGTGGAAATGTGAATTTTTGGCAGGTTATTTGCATATGTGTTTTGGAGCACAGCTCTAAATGTATGGACTTCACAGCTTATAGTCAGTATTTAATATCTGCAATGTTTCATCGTATCAGCAGGAGGAGCTCTTCTGACAGCGTATGAAGTCCCTCTCTTGTCAGAGAATATGTACTGTACATGGGACAACTTTGCTTTCCATCTTTAGCTCCTTGAAGTGAAGTGAATCTCAGGCTGATAGTCCCTGCTGTCATTCGGTGCATAGAAGCTGAATGAAGGATTGCAGAATTTTGTATCAATACAGGAGGTCCCTTTCTCCAACCCAGAAAAAGAGAAGGGATCAGCAGCCATTTCATTTTTTTCAAGCTGATCACCAAATCACACATAGGAACTTCTCATTGGGGAGTTCTGTAATCATCCTTATAGAAGAAACATGGCTTGTGGTTGTGGGGAAGGTAATGGAAGACAAGATGTCGGTGAATATTGTAATTGTGGTGTAATGATGTAAAGAAAGGAGAGTATGTTAGAAAGATGAGTAAGAGGTAATAAGAATAACAGAATAACAGAATTGGAAGGGAGTTTGGAGGTCTTCTATTCCACCCCACTGCCCAAGCAGGAAACCTTAAACCATTTCAGACAAATATTTAAAACCTCTAGGGATGGAGCACTCACAACTTCTGAAGGCAAGCCATTCCACTGATTAATTGTTCTAACTTGTTCTAACTACAATTTCTCTTTAGTTCTAGGTTGGATCCAGAAATGGCATTCAGCAGGTTCTGACCAGTTCTGGAGAACCATTAGTGGAAATTTTGAGTAGTTTGGAGACTGGCAAATACCACCTCTGACTGGCCCTTCCCCCATCTATTCTCTGCCTCCCAAGTCCCAGCTGATTGGCTGGGTCTTCTTTTGTTGCCCTGCACAGGGGAATAGAGCTGGAAAGCAGATTAGTGGGGTGGGGAGGGAATGGGATTTTGCAGTATCTTTCCCCTGCCATACCCACCAAGCCACGCCTACAGAACCGGTAGTAAAATGTTTTGAATCCTTCCACTGGATCTCTCTTTGGTTAGCTTCCATCTATTGCTTCTTGTTCTGCCTTCAAGGGAATAGGATGATCCTCTCTTCTTTGTGGCAACCCCTTAGATCAGTGGTGGCTAACCTTTTTGGGCTCCTGTGCCAAAAATTGTGTGCGCATGTGCATGCACAGGCGTGTGTGCCAGCACCCAGAAGGAAATGCACACGTCCCCCACACCCCGTACACATTTGTGCAAAATCCCCACCCACCCCCTTACCTGCATTGTGCCTCACAGCTGATTTTTGGCCAGTTTGAGGCCTTTTTCGGCCTCCCAGAGGCTTCAGGAAGGCTTCTGCAGGCTTTGCAGGCTGAAAACTAGGCCTGTTTTGTCCCTTCCAATATTTTCCGGTATTTCCGGAAAAACAGGAAGGGACAAAACGAGCCTAGTTTTTGGCCTGCAAAGCCTGCAGAAGCCTTTCTGAAGCCTCTGGGAGGCTGAAAAAGGCCTCAAACCGGGCAAAAATCAGCTGTGAGGCACGTGCATGCACAGTGCAGGTGTTTGCCTGCAGCTCACGTGCTGGCATAAATGGCTCTGTGTGCCACCTGTGGCACCCGTGCCATAGATTCACCATCACGACCTTAGATCAAGGGCCCCACACTTCAGACCATGGCCCACTATTGGGCCGAGCAGCCTGTTCAGAACCGGGTCATGCAAGTATCAGGCGAGCAGTGTGCGTGCGCAGCTCCACTTGTGTCAGCAGCAGACACACAAGCTCCTCCACAAAGCTTCATTTGTGTGAGGTTTACGCACGTGAGCATGAGCACCAGCCACTCACATTGAACTATCGCCTCTCCCACCTCTGCTGGACCACCAAGCTGGGAAGGTTGTGGACGAATGCCTTAGATATTTGAACACTTGCTATGCTATCATATCAGCCCTAGTCCTTCTTTTCATTAAACTAGACAAACCTGGTTCCTACAACCATTCTTCATATGTTTTAATCTCCAGGACCCTAATAATCTTTGTTGCTTTTCTCTGCGCTCTTTCTAGAGTCTCAACATCTTTTGATAATTCAGCTTTGTTTAGCCCCTTTTAGGTAATATTGGAAAACTTGTGGAAAATGCCAACAAAAAGTTTTGACAATTTATCATTTAATTTTTTTACATAACATAATCTCTGACTTTCTGCCGTTCTACTATGTCCCTGAGTATTATGATCCTCCATAGAGATCTGTCTTTGAATCTTTTTTTTGTCATGAAATCAAATAGGTTCCTGCCCAGGGACTTTCACCTACCATCAATAATAACATTTTTAAAATTGCCTGATGAAAAGCTGTGTCACTGTGAATTTCTGACAAGGAGGAAGGGATGGGGTTGAAATTTTATCTATGTTTGATCAAGACCATTTACTGCTGTTTCTATGTTTGAATTTATCTGGTACTTCTGCTTTGCTGAATTTATTTTTTAAAATACTTTTAAGGGTATGTTGTTCCCTGTGCTTTGACTAAAAGGTAGCTTATGCATTTTTTTCTTTTTAAAAGAAAATTGGATGGAAGGAATTTCATCTGTAGGTTTCTCAAAAGCTTTTGGCAGCTATTGAATAGGAGCAGGAAGGAAAGAATCCAGAGAAAATGAACCACCTAGTAAATAATCCAGAAATAAGGCCAGAGGAACTCAGTTGAACTTTCTTCTGGATAAATGCATGTAGAATTGTTGTTAGGGGGTTCATACATGACTTCGCCATATCTGGCCTGAGTGTGGAGCAAAGTCTATGAAAATTGTCGACCTGTTCATGAATTATTATATTCTCTTGGTGGCTATACTACATGGTTTTACTTGTTTTTAATGTTTGGTACTGTCTGCATGGTTGTTTTATTCTGTGTTTTTTAGGACTGTTTATATTTTAATTATAAGCCACAAAGTATATTAGTAATTCAGATGAAGTTATCACAATGTTTGAATGGCAAACCATTTTTGAAAAACCTTGCTAAGAAAACAGCAGGGACTTGTTTAGATAGATTTCAGGAGTCACAAGTGTGCAAAGTATGGATTATCCCCTTGATCTATTATTTGACTAAATGGTATACAATAGTGTGCATATTTAAAGTCAATCAATGCATATGAAGATCAACTGGATTACTTTCTAGGAATTGTGTAAGTAGACGATTCTAAATATTGTTTAGAATCAATATTTTTTGCCTATATTCAGAAAAGGAATGGAAACTAATTTATCATTTCAAATTCTCTGAGAGCTCTAGGCTAACAATGTGCATGCTCTTTCCTTGAGGAATATTCTTCATCTCAATTTATTAATAATTCTATTGCTTTTCTTTCCCCTTTCACCAATATTCAAAATGGTAAGATTTGTGTCAAAAGAAATTAAACATTTTTAACAGTGAAATCCTCATAAGGAGGTTAAATGTAATGTAGTTCAGCTCAAAATGCTGAACTCAGCTAAGCCAAGACAATACATTTCAAAAACAGAGTTAGATTTGAGGAAAAAAAAACCTATTTCTCATTTAGGATAGAACAAAGAATCAATAGTTGGGATGAAAGTTTTTTTCCCTTTTTGCCCTGAAGTGAAATGCTAAAGTGAAGGGAAAAACCTTTATTATAAATGAACTACTGCATGCAAAAAATGTTGCAGTTCATAAATGAAAGAATATTTCTCCCGTCAATGTTGTTAAATCTTTGTTCATTGTGTTCAATACTGTTTTCTTCATTCTGCTCATCTCCCTGCTTTATATATATTTTGTAATTGGTGTTAGATGACCTAAACAACAATGAAACCATAGATCACAAAATATCAAATTGTATAATCAGGTCTACATTACTTATGCTGCGAATGGTTAGAGAGAAGAGTTCATAATTTTGCATGTTTCTTTGTGCAAACGCAATTAGCACAGTGCATATATTACACCAGGAAAAACTATCGTTTTCGCTCAACTCAACAGTGAGAATTAGTTGGATCTTGGACTGCCCTTGTGCTATTGGAAAGATCCTTGTGGTTACAGAAAGGTCTGAGATCCAGGAAAGGCTCCCACTGGACAAGAGAGGAAGACAACTTTCACCATGCAATAGTGGTGAATATCTTTCACCATTTCCTCAAATAATACAGAATGGGTTTTTTTTTTAAAGGATGGAAAAATCATTAAAAATATTTCCCCTCCTTTCTCCAGATGTATTCCTTGATGTCTGTGACCTATTTCTGGTATAGATGTACAGTAAGTATGGTTTAGAGGTTTAACAGGAGTTGATCTACGGGAACTTGGAGTTGGATCAAGCAGCTTCAAGACTAGAGCAGGAACTGAACTACTAAGAAAAAAAGAACATCCATGAGTTCTGTGAAATTATTAAATCATCCAAGTTCAGAGTTCCAGATTCTGCTCTTTCCTAGTCCTCATGATCACTTTTTTTTTTTTGCAATTCTATCACCTCCTGGGTAGAATCTTCCTTCCATTTCTTTAGTTTCATCAGTGATTCTGTCTTTCTTATCAAGCCCACTAGTTTCCTTTGTCTTGGAGCAGGAACCAGACAGAACTCGAGACAGCATCAGAATAATTTTTAAGGAGCACTAATAATACTTTAAATTTCTTTCAAATTATTTGGGATCCTGTCATATCTCAATTGGACTATAATCTTATGATTAAGACTGAGCTGACCTAAAACTCCACAGACCAAGTACAAATGAAGATTGGTAAACTTTTTACAAGATTGAAGGGAAACTTTCTGAACAAACAATTTCAATAAGAGAAAAGCCTGTGCAATTTGGATTCAAAATGTGTGTTGTTTAAAGCATTACCATAATTGAAATCTGATGCTTTACAGTGGAAAAAGGAAGGAAGGAAGGAAGGAAGGAAGGAAGGAAGGAAGGAAGGAAGGAAGGAAGGAAGGAAGGAAGGAGAAAAATTACAGTCCCATGAATTCACAGTAACTTAGTAAGTTCCATTGGTTAGATGTAGTAAACTAGATAAAACAGAACAGGAGGCCCTCATTTCAATCTCATTTGTATTTTTTATTTATTTGATTTGTATGGCCACTTAGAGTCACTTAGGTTAATGGTTGGCCTTACAAATCAAATCAAGTCATAAATAAATGCCAGACAAAACCCAGAGAGGTAAGCATTCCAGAATTAGTCTAATCCTTTCAGACTTCATTCAAAAAAAGTAACAATGAAAATTCAGTTAAATATATATAGATATATAGTGTGGAAAATAAAATATATGTTCTTCTTGATGTTTATAGCAATCCTCTGGTTCTATTTCAGAGTAAGGGAGCGGGGGCAATTTTTGTTTTGCTAATTAACAAGGAATGCATGTTAGACATTAAACATGACACAAGAGATATGAATTATGCAGCAAAAGCAGCGTGCGCTGATTCACACAAAGCCCAAGGCACAATCGACAGACATTCTGTGAAGATCTGTAATGAGTTTCAAGTACATCATTTCCTGATGGAGAGCAAGAAAACTTCCATCAATGCTAATTTACTCAGTTGTTAGCTTTTAGGAATTCTCTACCGTTCTGGGGGAACAAAAGAAGAACCTTCAAACTACGGCTTGAACAAATTGCAAATGGGGCCCCAATAGCAATATTATACATCTCCTCATAGACTCAAACATCCCCTGAACCTCTTGCAGGGTATCTCTTCCAAGATGCTTTGGAGATTAATAGGTTATGGGGAGGTGGGGGTGGGGTTGATGATGACCCAGGGTTCTTTCTTTTAGGGGTAACCTAGGATGTTTTACTACCTGAAATAGAATAGAAACTGGTCAATTAGAAATGCTCCAAGAGAAGACAATTAGTGCTTCTCCACTATTACCCCTCATATACAGTAGGTCCTCCCAGAGGACAGGGACTGCATTCCAGAGGAATAAGAGGCAATTCTGTTTAGATAGTTTGTGTGAGAGAAAGAAGGTGAAGACAACTCCTCCTTAGCAGTTCTCAGTGGTGCTGGTAGGTGCAGATACTAGAATGCTTCAGTTGTGCAAGATTCTGTCTATAGATTGGAACAATAAAGAACTCAGCTTCGAAGAATCACCACATGTTTTGCTTGGTTTTGGGGCCTGACATCTCCTATGCAGTTCTCCCCAGTGGCAGCTGTGCCACATCCAGGCTCTGGTTACCTAACTAGCTAGCTACCTTGCAAATATCAGTCAGACAGAGTCTGTCTGTTCTAGCCTAGCTGCCTTCAAGCATTGTATAGTTCAGTTCTCAGATTCCAGTAGCCAGCAAACCTATAGCTGAATATTCTAGGAGCTAAAATCTATACAGTCTGGGGAAGACTGATCTGAGGAGACTTGTAGAGGAAGACATTGTGAAATGGCTGTGGCAACTCCCTTTCCTACTGAACGCTGTACATACTTTACAAGATAAGGATCCCTCCAGAATAATGATGCAGAATGGTTGTCTAGATAGCAATTGAACTCTGGTCAGCCATGTGTCTTAGGTTGTAATGAAGCAACTCCTGTAGATAGCGGTCTGGAAAGGCAATAAGTAGGATTGGGCCCCAATTTAATGCTTACGGAACCAGATTTCTTTTTCCAGTCAAATGACATAATGTCCAAATGTAATGAACTATCTGTTTCTCTCTGCTCTGAGGAGCCTTCATATATAATTGCTGAACTATACTTTAAGTAGATGTGAATTCTGTTTTTTAATACACTCTCTCTGTGTGTGTGTGTGTGCGTTCTTAATTCATAATTCAAGCCTCCCCATATTGCACAATTCAAATTCTAACCTCTCCCTAGACACACACACACACACACACACACACACACATTTCTTTTCGAGTATCAGAAAATAGTAGTAAGTTATAGTTGCAGGCTTAATTCAGAACTTTTGAACTCTCTGTGAGGTTGTCTGATGGGTTTGGTTGGTTGAAGACAGGAAAAATTCCACTGATTTCCTGAAAGAGAATTGAGTTGCAACATTCAATTTAAGAGCCCTATTCATAAGTAATAAAACTGAAGATGTTTATGTTGCTCCATAACGGTTTATTTATATCTGAGTTGATTACAGATAACTCTCTCAGCCCACTTCTAAATTATTCTCAGTAAATCAACTCTGCTGAAATTAATTTGTACCATCTTCACATTGACAACATGATTTTCAGTTACCTAGGTCTGTGCATGATGATAAACTAGGATGAAGCCTTATTAAGCCCTCCACCCCCAATGTGCAATGTGGTAGCTTGTCAGTGAACAACTTACTCAGATGCTACACGCCACTGCAAATCAACTATTAAGCCCAATATGATACACAGCTGTCTTTCATGTTTTGTGGAAAGTCAAGGATACCATTACAGATCATCAGTCAACTGTCAGAGATCAATTTTCCAAATATTGCAATCAAATGTATTTGTGTGTCCAACTTTCTGTGAATTTTTGGAAAAAAATATTTTTATTACAGGTAGTCCTTGACTTACAACAGTTCATTTAGTGACCATTGAAAGTTACAACGGCACTGAAAAAAAGTGACTAATGACCGCTTTTCAGTTATGACCTTTCCAGTATCCCCATGCTCATGAGATCAAAATCCAGCTGCTTGGCAACTGGTTCAAATTTATGACTGTTCTGTCCCAAGGTCATGTCAACGGGAAGCCAGATTCGCCTAACAACCGGACTACTAACTTATCAACTGCAGTGATTCACTTAATAACCGAGGCCAGCAAGGTTGTAAAATGGGGCAAAATTCACTTCACAAATGTCTCTCTTAACAATATAAACTTCGGGCTCAGTTGTGGTCATAAGTTGAGAACTTCCTGTATTCATTTATTTATTATTTCAATTTTGAGGCCACCTACCTCTATGGTGACTCTGGGGGACTTACATAGAAACATAAAAACAGCTAAGTGAAACAGTTTTTAAGCGAATTTTGCCCCATTTTATGACCTTGCTTGCCATAGCTCTCGAGGGACTCACAGCAGTTATTACGTTAGTAACGTGGTTGTGAAGTGAATCTGGCTTCCCCATTGATTTTGCTTGTCAGAAGGTCCCAAAGATGATAACATGAGCCCAGCACAATGCAACAGTTGTCAAGCATCCAAATTTGGATCCCATGACCATAGGAATGCTGCAATGGTTGCAAGGGTGGAAACCGGTCTGAGTCACTTTTTTCAGTGACGTATCTTTGAACAGTCATTAAATGAATTGTGGCAAGTTGAGGACTCTCTGTATTTTCCCCTCTTTTGGGCCAATTGGTTTTTGGAGGAATTACAATCCATGGAAAGCTTTTGTTCCCACTATAATTACATTTTATGAAATAATTCACCGGCATTATTTTCATCCCCGTGTTTCTATCAAGTCGAAGAGATGCCAACTTAATCTACTAAAATCTTGTAGAATCCCAGCCTGTTATAAAGGCTTCTTGGATGTATCGGTCCCTTCATGCTGGGAGACAGTGGTCTTGAAAGTGCAAATGTTTAGCACATATTCAGTATCTCATTAAGATAAGAACAAAGCAAACCACACACCGGCAAGCCGAAATGGAAACAAGCATAATTTCCTAAGCATAATAATTAATGGAGCAAACATTCAGAATAGAGCTGACTTGCAAAATGTGTTTGCATCCACTCTTTTCTCCTGCTTGCTAGATTTGTCTGGCGGGTCACATTAATGGACAGATGGATTTAACAACACATCTCGTTTTGTAAATTAAAACACTGCAGTACAGTCGGCCACACTAGCAAATAGATATCAATTGGTATTTTAATTATTTGATTTCGTTGGTTGCTCAAATGGGGGGTAGAGCAAATGGGGGAAACAATGTCAAACATAATATGATTGTCCTGACAAGCCATCTCTATTTAGCCTCAGTTACAAGATAGCTGCACAGTGCTATCCTTATAATTTTAATGTGGAATAAGTAAAGATCAGTGTTTGATGTTTGTTTGCATTTTTCTGCATGTTTCTCTCCCAACAATATTTCCATTCCTGTCTGCCGAACAGCAAAAACAACCAGATGGGATTACATGATAGGAACCCAAGAATTAGAGCTCTGGCATTCTTCTTTCATTGCAAGATATTAAATGAGTATGTGGACAATTATATTTGCATCAAAATAAGCCACCTTTCAAATGGAAGCCTGCTGGCATGAGGTGCTCTATGATAATTGGTTATGATCACATGACTGGTATTATCTGGGAAGGTAGTAGACATATATCTGTAGTGGTGCAGTGGTTGGAAGGCAGTACTGCAGTCTGACTCTGCCCATAGCCAGAAGTTTGATCCCGACCAGCTCAATGTTGACTGAGCCTTCCATCCTTCCAAGGTTGGTAAAACGAAGACCCAAATTGTTGGGGGACTTTGTAAACTGCTTAGAGCACTATAGAGCTGTATATAAGTCTAAATGCTATTGCTATCCCTCCCAAATTAGAAATAGACTGATAGGTTGGTGGTACAATAAAAGGTGTAAGACAAGCAGCAACCTCCAGCTGAAACAACTCTACCATTTCACCATGTGCCCAGATATCCTTTTTGGATATAGCACTGCAAAGATCGACATCAAGATTGTTTAATAGATTAATGGGCACTCTTTATTTTTTTTATTTTTATTTTTTGTCAATTGCTTGCAAGATAATAGGTATAAGTAAAAACATAGTTATGAATACATGGATACATATAAGAAAAATAAAAAAAATAAAAGAAACAATAGGACAGGGATGCTAGGCACGTTGGTGCGCTTATGCACACCCCCTACAGACTTCTTAGGAAAGGGGTGAGGTCAATAATAAACAGTCTAAGGTTAAAGTTTTTGGGGCTTGGGGAAGAAACCACAGAGTCAGGTAGAGTATTCCAGACATTGACCACTCTGTTGCTGAAGTTGTATTTCCTGCAATCAAGTTTGCTGCGATTAACCTTGAGTTTGTATCTATTGTTTGCTCTTGTGTTATTATGATTGAAGCTGAAGTATTCATTGACAGGTAGGACATTGCAATGTATGATTTTATACACTATACTTAGATTGGACCGAAGGTGGTGTAGTTCTAGGTTTTCTAGGTCTAGAATTTCAGGTCTGGTGGCATAAGGTATTCTACAATGAGTAGAGGAGTGGAGAACTCTTCTTGTGAAATATTTCTGGACTTTCTCAACTGTGTTAATATCAGATACGTAATGTGGGCTCCAGACTGATGAGCTGTATTCGAGTATTGGTCTAGCAAATGTTTTGTATGCTCTAGTTAGTAGTGTAATATTACCAGAGAAAAAGCTACGTAAGATTAGGTTAACAACTCTTAATGCCTTTTTGTCTATATAGATAAAGTGGGCTCTAGCACTTAGATCATTAGAGATGAGTACTCCAAGATCCTTGAGTTTGACAGAGTTTGTATCATCAACAAGGTCTTGACCATTCAGCCTGTATTTTATTTTTTTGCCAATATGTAGGACAGAGCATTTGTTGAGATTTGAAGTTGTCATTTGTTTGATCATTCTGATACATAGTCAAGGTCTTTTTGAAGGGTAGCAGTATTGTCTGTGGTGTTGAATAGCTTTACGAAGAGAACGCAGTTGCGCTTGATATGATCACAGAGGTCATTTATGTAGAGTATGAAGAGCGTTGGTCCTAGAACACTGCCTTGGGGGATGCCACTGTTGACAGGTACAGAATTTGATAGGACGCTCCCAATTTTGACCATTTGTTGTCTGTTTGACAGGAATGCAGGAATCCAGTTATGCAGGTGTCCAGAGATACCATAAGATTTTAGTTTTAGGAGTAGTTTGTCATGTACCACTGAATCAAAGGCTTTACAGAAGTCTATGTAGATTGCATCTGTTGCTTTGCCCTGATCGAGTTGTGTAGTCCATATGTTTTTGCAGTGTAAGAGTTGCAGATTACATGATAGTTTTTTTCTGAAACCAAATTGTTTATTAGAGAGTAGGTTGTTTGTTCCTAAGTGGAGGATGTTGGATTGGTTAATAATTGATTCCATGACTTTACAGGTGACGCAGCATCAAGAGATTGGTCTGTAATTTTCAACTAGGCTGGGGTCTCCCTTTTTGAAGATGGGGATGACCGTGGCTTGTGTCCATAGTTTTGGCAAGGAGCTGGTCCTGAAATATTTTTCAAAGATTATGCTTAGAGGTTCGGCTCTGTCAGTGAATAGCTTTTTTAAGAAGTAGGCACATGTTCCGTCCAGTCCAATAGTTGGAAATGGTTTTAGATTGCATACTGCTTTTTCAACATTGTCTTCTGTAAAATCAATATGTATTAGATTATTGTAGTTGTCTGTGGTTCAACTAGGAAATACTGGGCATGATCCATTGCTGTTTACAAATACTGAATGTGTTAAAGAGGTTTGCTTTAATAGTGTCGTTGTTGCAGTCTTTACCATTAGGTCTTTTCAGGGGTGGGATGGACCTTGACCTCTTTTAGTTTGTTGTTTACAAAATTGTAGAAAGCATGGGTGGAATTGGTGCGTAGAAGGTTTTCTTCTTGTTTAATGTGATAATTGGTGCATTCAGTTTTTATCTGGTGGCATAAATTTTTGTATCGTCTTTTGTAGTTGGCAACGCGACCAGATTTCTTTTTCCACCAAAGTGATTTCTTTTTGGATTGAAGCTTCCTTATTGTTATGGTTAATTTGTTTTTTCTGGTTTTGGGAGTTGTTAATGGTACATATAATGATTTTAGTTGCATCCGACCACAGCAAATGTAGAACATATTCTTCATGGAAATCAAACTGTCAGTTGTGACGATTTTGCTGCAGTTGCTGCAAGGAAGAAGGAATGACACCTTTCCTGAATAATGCTTCCAGAATGTTGTGGCTGGAAGCCATCTATAAAAATTCCTGTAATTTCTTGGTAGGCTTTCTAAGAAAGTGCTCTCAGGAATGGAAGTGACACCAAAATCAGAGTGTGAAAGTCCAGGCAGTGGATGAACATTAAATAAGTGGAGAAGATAAGAGGCTTTCTCCAAATGAAAAACTGTAAAGCCAGCCCCCTTTCAGTAGAAGCAGTGGACAACTCACACTGATAGAAATTCTTTCCTAGTCAAATCGACTTTCCATGCAAAGAACTAGTTATATTAGAAGTCTTGGGTTTTGTTTTGTTTTTAATGAATAAGCAAATGAATGAATGAATGATCCAGCCCTTGCTTGCCAACAAGGGTGCAGAAGCTGTGCTTTGAAATAAAAACCTGGAGGTGATTTAGAACTAGAGTAAATGTATTAATAAGGATTTTGTATAAGACCAGTTCAGAAAATGGTAGCCAGGCAAGTGTTGTCAGTAAGGAAAGTCATTGACTTACAACAGTTTATTTAGTGATCATTTGAAGTTACAAAAAGTAGGACTTAGCACCATTTTTCACACTTATGACCGTGGCAGCATCCCCATTGTCACATGACTCATATTTATGATGGCTGCAGTGTCCCAGAGTCATGTAATCCCTTATTGCGACCTTCTGACAAGCAAAGTCCATGGGGAAGCCAGATTCACTTAACCATGTTACTAATTTAAGAGTAGCAGTGATTCACTTAACAAATGTGGTGAGAAAAGTCGTAAAATGGGGCAAAACTCACTTAACAACATATATTTTGGGCTCAGTTAGGGTTGTAAATTGAGGACTACCTATATATTAACACAACCCAAAGCGACTATACAGGAAAAAACTCCAAGCACATCACCCAGGACAATCATTATCAATATGCCAAGTTTTGGATAACAAGAAAACGAAAAAAGCAATGGTTTAATATAGGCAGCCCTCACTTAATGACTGGTCCACTTAGAGACCATTTAAAGTTACAACTGACCCACCAAAAGCTACTTACTTTCCTGTTCTGGAATTCCAATGGTGGCACCTCTTATGGTCACATGATTGCATTTCAGCCACTTGGCAATTGGCTCACTTTTACGACCTGTTGCATCACTCTGCCATCACATGATCACTATTTATAATGTAATTTACATGTTTCTGGTTTTTCAGCCTGCTCCTGGCAAAAAACCACCCATAGGAATGAATGGATTCACTTTATGACTGCTGCATTTGCTTTAGAACCACTGTCAATAAAAGGTCATAAGACTGGACTGCTCATATGGGTGCCTCAACATAACATTGTCATGACTTACAATGGAAAATCGAGACTCCATTATGTAATAAGTTGAAGACTACCTGTACCTACGCCCCCTTCCAGTTCTATTCTTGCTTGGCATTGATCACATATCGATACATATAAATTATATTATTTCAGCGTACTTCCTATGTTTTCTCCTTGATAGGAATGGTGGATGAAAGCAAGGCCTATATAAAAAGCAATTAAAGCTTGCATTAACCATTGATGTAATCTCTTTGAAAGGAAAGATGATATCAGAGATTTTCCTTTCTGGGCTAAACATCTGCTCCATTATTACCTCACAAGATTTCAAATTCTAGTGAAATAAAAGAAGGCTTTGTGAATCAGCAAAATGGATTGACATTACACGTTACAAATAGGCACAATATCTTTGTTTTGCAAACTGCATACACAGTCATTGTTGCTCCATGCTAGCAATGTTAACATAAGAACTTCAGCTCCATGTATTCACTGTATTCTGCAGCCAGCATCTGGGGAGGGGAATAATTACTATGATTACATAATAATTTTGCTTTCCTTTTTAGACCAGTGTTTCTTCATCTCAGCAATTTGAAAAATATGTGGACTTTGATGCCCAGAATTCTCAGACAGCAAGCTGGCTGCAGAATTCTGGGAGTTGAAATTCACATATATTAAAGTTGCTAAGATTGAGAAACACAGATCTACAGATTATTATTAAATTATTATCTGTTCCTATCCTCAGTGTTCAGAATAACAGTTAAATCACATGAACAAGTCTCTCTCTCTCTCTCTCTCTCTCTCTCTGTCTCTCCCCCCACCCTTTCTCTCTCCCTCCCTTTCTCAAACACAGACACACACATGCACACTGAGGATATGGAGAAAGCAATGACTTGTGATCAATGGCCTATAAAAGACCGAGCCCAGCTCTATGAAGCATCAGATGTGCTGCCTTTCATGGCAATAGAATCACCAGCCTGGTGAGCCATTGAGGTAAATCGGATACAGACAATTGCCTGACAGGGAAGCACAATCAGAGAAGGAAGTACAAGCTGACAGATCCCAAACCGTAAGGCAAATGAAAAAGGGAAACATCAGCAAAAGAAAAATAAGTCCAAGACCCAATGAGCCACAGATTAAGTACTGCAGACTGAAGGGTTATCTGGGCAGGTCTTTCCTCTGCTGATATTTTGTTTTGTTTTGTTTTATCTTATTTTTATTTTACTATTTTATTTTACTTTTATTTATTTTAATTTTATTATTTTTGTAAATAATTTAAGGCAGCAAACATATCTGATATTCCCTTCTCCTATTTTCCCACCACAACAACCCTGTGAGGTGGGCTGGGCTGAGAGAAACTAACTGTCTGGAAGTCAACCGGCTGGCTTTTATGCCCAAGAGAGGACTAGAACTCACTATTTCATGGTTTCTATCTGATGCCTTAATTCGTAAGCCACACTGGCTAAATAAGACACTGATGTCCCTAGAGGATTTTTGGCTGGAAACATAGATCTCTGTAATTCTTTTCAAAGTTACTCTCCAAATTCTAACTTCAGTCTTTGAACATGCGGATTGTGCAAATAGTTGGAAACAGAATACAAGTCAAAATACGCAACATTCTTTTTCAGTTTTTCCTCTAGTAGCAAGAATTAAAAAGCCATTGTTTGTTTGTATCAGAAGCCTCACAGTTAAAATAAGGCATATTAAAAGCCTTTGTATTGAACAAGGAATCAGCCATTTGCATGCAACTTGTAGACTGTCCATCTTCTCCTATCTGAAGAATATGGAATTGATAACAAGACAACCCAAAGACGTGATCTGTCCCCCCCGTTATTTAAGATTTGAGCCCTGAAATGATCAAAATAAGGGCTATATTAGGTAAAGATGCAAATGATTGAAATTAAATAAAGTGGCAAATGATTGTCCCATTTTTTTTCAAATACAGGTAGTCCTTGACTTACAATCATTTGTTTAGTGACCGTTCGAAGTTACAATGGCACTGAAGGTTTTTCACACTTTTCACAGCATCTCCTTGGTCATGTGATCAATATTCACATGCTTGGCAACTGGCATGTATTTATGACAGTTGCAGTATCCCAGGTTCATGTGATCAGCTTTTGCGAACTTCAAAGATAACGGGGGAACCAGATTCCCTTAACAACTGTGTTAGTAATTTAACCACTGCAGCAATTCATTTAGCAACTGTGGCAAGAAAGGTTATAAAATGGGACAAAATTCACTTAAAAACTTTCTTGCTTAGCAGTGAAAATTTTAGTCTCAGTTGTGGTAATAAGCTGAGGACTCCCTACATACGGTGTTTTTTTCCCCCCCTTTACGTATATATGTATCTATGTTAATCTAAACATTTTTCAGCTTTGTTCAACCCATTATTTATCATATGCTCTTTCTTGATATTCTGGTCTCATTTGCTTTGTTGCAATTTACAGTTGAGTCCACCACTGTTGAATACATGAAGAGATTGCGAGAGACAAGTGAAATGGATCTAAAATGGCTGGTTCTGTGGTTAGCCCAGTGGATCAAAACCAGGATGGTTATTATTTGCTTTTTTAAAAAAGAATAAGGACAAAGAGATAGGTAATGAAAGTAAACATAATTATTTTAATGAGGTATGTATAAAAAATAACTGGATATGTATATCCATAAACACACATACACAAACAGAGATACCCATACACACATATGTATGCACAAATGTACAGTAAAATACATACATACCGGTACATACATTTATATATTTTAATTTGGCAAAATTAGCATGAGTATAGGATCATAAAACCGAATTGTTGAATTACAGAGATGGTAGGCGCTACAAGAACCCTTAGTTAACACCAATTAATCCATGATTAAGATGTGATTGTTCAGCCTCTTCTTGAAACCCCCAGAGATGGAGAATTTACATGTGTTTCATAGGCATACAGGTAATCCTTGACTTACAACCATTCATTTTATGAACTTTTGAAGTTATGTTGACACTGAAAAAAGTGACATGACCAGTCCTCACACTTACAACTGTTTCAGCATCCCTGAGGTTCCATGATAAAAATTCAGGCACTTGGCAACTAGTATGTATTTATGATGGTTGCAGCATCCCAGGATTACATGATCACCATTTAAGGAGCTTCTGATAAGGAAAATCAGTGGAAAAATCAGGATTTGTTTAACTACCCCATAATTTGATTATTGACCATGGCTAAAAAAGCTTGTAAAATTGGTTCTAGCTCACTTAATAAACATGTTGTTTAGTGGCAGAGGTTCTGGTCCCAATTGTGGGTATAGAGCCACTTCTAAGTATATGTTTGATGTGGTTTTGAAGAAAATCAAGTCGCTGCTTTTCCATCTCGTATATATATGAGGTCTTCCCATATCAGTGATATTTGATCTAAAGATTCCTTCTGTGGCTCTGCTATTTTCCACTGACACTCGGAAGGAAACTTATGCATTCAAACAAATAGAAGTGGATAGAAAATCCATTAAATGCTTGAGGGTATAGACAGTTATGATGCAGTTTGTGGATGGCTCAGGACATTTTTGCACAGTTAGCAGGCACCTCTGAAACCACAACAATATCATATTTCATTATTTAAATTCATTTTTTAAAGGTCTCAAGGTTGCACTAGAAAAACCAAGACATCTAGTAAGAAAGAGTCATGTAATGGCCTAAGCATTTCTTTTTCACTGCTACACATTTCTTATGCATCCCTTAAGATGGGAGTTCCTTAGCGGCCAACTTTACGGCAAGATTGGCAACATCCTGTGCTGATGTGTATTGGAGATTTTGATGGAGCATATGACATGTGACAAGAACTGTTGAAGGCAGCTGGTCATGTTTATATCATTCACCAACCATGCCAATATAAAATATATAGATAAAGGCTTTTAGACGTGATTATTAAAGTGTAGAGATGCTCAGTCTTTACATGAAGCGGTGGCAAAATAGAAGTAGAGTATATTCCACCCTGTAATTTCTTGAATATTTTCTCCACTCTCAAAAACTAAACTAAACTAAAATAAAAATCAGCTTTGGCTTTTCTGTTTTAGTTTCTTGACATTTTACAATCTCATTACTTTTGGTGATCTGCTCGGGTTTGGTGTACTTTACCAGGTGGTCACTGAGTATTATTTGCTTCTAGTGACAAATCTTTTCATAATCTTGTGAATTCCCTAGCTGAATTTATTCCTGGTTAGGAAAAAAATATATATAGGAGGACTGTCTTGGACAAGCAACCGCATGTATACCATTCCGAATTTCAGTGAAATGTTTCATTCCTTTAAAAAAAGTAAAAAACTATTATCCATCAAATGATAAATAATATGTCAATATGGTATTTATAAATGTATTATACTAGTTTTTATCTTTTTTAAAATATTTGCCACCCAGAGACATGTTTTTGACATGTGTGGCCATATAACAGGAATGAGTGAGTGAGTGAGTGAGTGAGTGAGTGAGTAAATGAGTGAATGAATGAATAAATGAATGGTCATATTAAAGGGAATTTGGTTAAAAAAAGTTATGAGGAAGGAATTTCAGCATAACACTAGTAAAGTATGACTTTGGGGATAAATTTAAAACCTAAATTTAGTACTCTGACACTTTAAACATGAACAGTCAGTGAGAGGTTTTGGGGAAACTGGATGTTATCTGTGGTTGGCCCTTGTCCTTCGATGGTCAAAATGCTGTCTTAAATAGTGAGGATTTAATTCTTGAACCCCAGTAATTGTTACTTCTTCCCTTAAAATAGATTTTTCTCCTAGAATATGCCTGGCCAGTTTGGTAGTGTATATAAAATATAAAAAACACCATTCAATAGCATTCATTGTTAGCTTAAATACATTTAAATACAGACCAGCTTGGTAATTTTCTCCTTCCCCCGAACCAGGCCCTAGATGACAATTGTCCATATTGTTTTAGGGTATTATATAGATGGTACAGAATGTCAAGTTATCTTACCCTTTGCTGCTAGAAATTGTTGTAACTTAATGATTATGCTGAAGACATCAAAGCTTCCTTGGGATAACAATTTAGAGGAGTGAGGTCAGATTTGCAAAAGAGCTCAGTGCCAGGCATTCTAGTGGGACCAGCACTCAGCAGCTCCCGCCTTGCCAATTATGGTCGGATGTTCAAGGGTTCAAAAAACATAAAAAATAAACCCTCCATCAGATTTCTCAACCTGGTGATTTGCATTATGTCTCAATCAAGGGAAAAGCCACGGTGCAACATGATTTGTAATTTCTGAGTTTGTCTGCAATAATAGACCAAGTAAACAAAATGGGTTGGATCCAAAACAATTTCTATTCCATCCTTTGCAAGCAGAAGGCTTTTCCTGATCTTTGGATGAGAACAGAGAATTAGCAGCAAGTATTTAACAACAAATTATTGATATGCTTAGGTAGGATGTAGGATGCATTGTCTATCTGTATCAAAATATGGGGGTGTATATATGTGTGTGTTTGTGTATATAGAATGAGAGAATGACAGCAGAACTTGGATAAATAAAAATGCCTTTTTGACATTCATGTTTGGTTGAATAACCCACCTAATATACACAAGTTAGTGTCTTGGCAAGAAATATCAGTCTTGGAATGTCCTTCATTGAAGACAGATCAGCAAATTAACGTTTCATAAGTTAACTCATGTCTTTCACCCGTTCGTCCCTTAGAAATGTAGCATTTTTGATACATAATCATTATGATCCATAGCTGTGCTGTCAGGGAGATGGTAGAGTAGGAGGCTTCAGCTTCAAATATAATTTTCATCAGCTCACATGAGAACTTCCTTGGTCCCCTCTTTTTTATTGGATGTTGCTTGTAGGCAGGGTCCTAATACGGTCAGAGATGTATCTCAGCACAATAGATATCGTCATGTCCTAGTTATTAGCATAGAATTGTTGTTATCAGCTGCTAGCCAACAAGATTATAGCTAAGTCTTCCTCTAATTCAGTTTGACTCCTGTTTCTTGAAAGCAATATGGAAATGGTTTCACACTGTCTTTTTGCAGGAGTTTCCATCCATATACTGAAAGCTGGATGCGTGAATTTGGGCCAATCACTCTCACAGCCCAAACCTCATCACAAGATTCTTGTTGTGGGGAATAGAGGAGGAGTATTAAGTATGTTCACAGCCTTGAGTTATTCATAAAAATAACAAAGGTGGGGAATGAATGAATGAATGAATGAATGAATGAATGAATGAATATCCAATGTTTCATTCATCTTTCTGAATCTAGCCTGTTGCTAGATCTGAGCTCTGACTTTTCAGTTTTTGTTTTCACTCTCAGCTTTTACTATTCAACATTTTAGTTAATGCTATCTAGCATAAAAGCAAAATCAAACTGAGAAAGTGTAGAAACAGATATCTTGGCTCAGATGTATAGGAGGCTTGGAGATAAAATTACAATGCGATCCCTCTTTACTACAGAAAACTAGGAACATTGGGTTGGATATCTTTCTCAAGGAATCTGATGAACATCTGGAAGTTTTAAACTCAGAAGAAAGTGTCAGTTGGTTTTTAAGACAAAAGAGATTTAAACAGGTAGTCCTTTTTTGCTCATATATTTGAGCAAATGTACAGTTCCATTGTACATTTTGGAACATATGGGCAGCTTCAGGCAAGTATTTTCTGTTGTCATGGTAGCTTGTTAGATATAAGTATAAGAAATCTTGTGTCAGAAGAACCAGAATTTCCATGTTATTAAATTTAATAATATAGCTGCTCTGGAAATAATAACACAATTGTAATTGTGTTAAACATGACAATTGTATTTGTGTAGTATAAAAGGGGGGAGCTTTCCAGGCTTTTATTTTTCCAAATTGGGTTCTTTAAATGGAGACATAATGAATAGCTTCTAGAAAAGGACACACTTAAACACTTTCAATTTACTTCAGTAAATGAATATTCAACACTAAAGATAGATGCTTGGTTTTCTATATGTAAGATTGAACAGAAAAAAGTCAGATCACTTGCTATTCATCGTAATTGGCTTGTAAACTTTTCATAACAGAAATATTGACATTTGCAGTTTCATGAATTAAATTGCTGATGGGGATCGGAGTAATCCAAACATAATTTGTTTCCCTTATAAGCAACCATGAGGGGAAAGTTTAATTATTTATTTAAAGATTTTTTTTTAATCTCCATGTTTCAATTTAAAGGTATTTTTAAACCCTCAAGGCAGTTGAGAAGTAATATTAAACTTATCACAATGGCATTAAAGTAAACATAAAATATAGGCAGGATATGAGAACTAAATAAAACAAAAGTAGAAGCAATAAACATAAAAAATACAGTATATTAGAAGTTTGGGGCTCATGTAAAATAGCTTTAACCAGAAACTAAAAAAAAATTGGGCAGGATGTGAACAGTTTCGGAAAAACTGTTTTAGAAACTGGCTCCACTGTTAGCAGCACTAGCGTCACTAGCTTCTATGTGTTTGTGTGATTTTTATTAAAAAAAATTTTTTAAGGTAAAAATTAATACAAATACAATTTGAAATCAGGGAGACTCAATTTCCCTTTTTTCTTTTGCATTGTGTATCACCTTATGTTTAACTCATAGGTTTTTTTTTACCCCCTCACAGAAATCTACACATATCCTTCTGCCATTGTACAACAGTTGTCAAGGAAACAGGAACTGGAGAACTGAAGAAGCTTCTTGGATGAGAAGCAAAACCTCTTCAATGAAAAATAAAGGAAGTCCAGTTGCCTTTTGAAAAAGAAAAAACACTTCTGGGACAACCATGATTTGGATGACTGAGAATCTCCATAGACATTCTGAGGGAGAACATTACAGAGCCGTGCAGAAACAATCCTTTTATTACACAATTTGAATGGATGTAGTTATCCTACATAAATCCCCTCTTGACAAATTTATGCAGTCTTACTGGACCTTCTGACTTTCTCTCTATGTTCAGGTGTTTTGGTTGAAGGGGAAATTTTAGGTTTGCTTTAAATTTTCTTAACATGAACAGCTGAGGAAAATGTCGTGATGTATGAAGATCTCCTGTCTTTATTACATTTTAAATATCTTACCAAAATCTCTTCAGATCTCCTACCTCATCAGATCACTCAGATATTTCATATTAGAAGGAGTTTTTGAATTTATTTAGCTGGAGAAATGCCCTAGGAAATATACCTACTCTTTATCGGTATAAATACAATGCCCTTCTTCTTCCCTGTCCTCCATCCTTTGGCAATGCTGTCATTGCTACTGAAGTGTTGATGTGTTACCGAAGTGTTGATAGCTGAATGTGGAAGGTTTAAGAGTGATAAAAAGGAAATACTTATTTACACAACTCATACTTCAATATTTTAAAAGTAGACCAAATTCATGGGAGATATGGATATTGGTCTCAATGGCTCAGACCCAATGGCGGTATACCCTAATCGTGAGTTGCTTGGAAGCAAAATGGTACAGGATGTTGATTATGAATTTCCCAGGTTCTTCTGGTTAACTGCATGCCAGAATGCTGAGTTGGGAAGGTTTGGGGACTGATCTTGGATTTTGGGCTTAGCTGAGGCCAGAGAAAAGCAGAACTACATCGGCATTCAGTTCAGCACAACTGTCAATGGCTATTGGGTTATACTTCAACAAAAGCAAAGGGAGTTTATCACAATTGAAGGTATGATAATAAATACAGTAATTTCAGAATGAAACTCATTGTATACAATGAAATATACATACATACATACATACATACATACATACAATGAAATATCTCACATGTCTTCTTGCTTTATTATTTTTCATTTATAACAAAAGATCAAATTGGAGAATAGGCAAAATGTGCGACTATTGTGGGAGAAGGCAGTTAACGAAGCTGTTCCTCTCACAATCATTTGGTGAGATATTGATTCAGAATGGTTGATGCAGAGACTTGATTTTAAAGTGCTTTTTGTTTTGTGTTTGTTTTAAACCCCTTTACCGGTTGCATTTATTTCATCTTTTCTTAGTTTAATTAGTCTGGACAGAGTATAATGTACTTCAAAAGTTAGTCTTCCTCCATGCTTATTAAGGCAAACAACTCTTTAAGGGAAAGAAGAAAGCTTACTGGGAGATTTAAAAAAAATAAAAATAAAATCAGCTACCTTCCTGTTGTCTAAGAACACAATTTGGGGCAGAGGGAATGCTGAATTCTTGGTGGCCTTGTCACATACAGGGCAAATTAAAATACATTACAAGGGAATTTTGTTTATTGTGTTTTGAGATATGAAAGTGCTGCATGTCCACTTTTATTATGGATGTAAATTGATGTAAAGCTGCATGACTGACATCTAGTGGATGTTTGCCAGAGTTGCTGTTAACAATTATGGACTCTCACAAATAGTGGCTTTTAACAAGAGCGACAACAAAAAAGACACTAAAACCTAGGAATTAAATACTAAAATCAAAATTCTGCTACAGTCTCTCCCTCCCTCCCTCTCTCTCTCCCTCTTCCACTCCCTCTCCCTACCCCGCTTACTGGGGCAGTGCAAGATGGATCATAGAATGATGTGAATTTTTTTAGGGATTCATTAGATGTTGAAGTCAGATGCAAGAACTCCATTGCTAGAACATCCATGTCAGAATATCTGACATGGATGTTCTAGCATCTGACATGGATGTCAAAGCATCCAGCATCTGCTTAGAAATCTCTAACAAAGGACAATCCATCACTTTCTACTGTAATCTGTTCCACCCAAGAAGCTCCTTCTTAAGGTTAGCCTATTACCTAATTAAATGTATCATTTAATTTAGTTATTCTTACAGTTTTAGATGTTGCCCATTGCAAATGCTATTGCTGGTTTAAATCACCAGTAAATCAACCTTAAAGAGACATAAATATAAATAAAACAACAGCATAAAAATCTCTGAAGTTCTAAAAGGTTTGAGTCAAAACTTAGAAGTATTAAGAAGGAAGCTTGCCTCAATTCCAGTGACAACTTGTCCCACAACGAACCATCTTACGGGATTGCCCCAAGAATAGTAGTGCAATGTATGTGTCATTGATACCATGTCTCTGTCGACTAAGGGTGCCATTAGTTGATCAACTGAAGCTAACCAATACCCTTCCCTTTCCCACATTGTCCAACAGGCAAGGTGAATCTTATTCTTTAAAGGTAATGAATCTATTCCTTAAAAGAAGTGCCTCCCCCACAAACAGCATCTTACTTGCTTCCTGGAATCTCACTGCTAAAATCAGCAAGAACTCCATCTTGTTCAAATTTGTCTTCAACTTGTTCAACATCCTCTCTCTTCCTGGATATGCAAAACTTGAAAATTTTTAATCCTATACCTACACGACAGAAATATACCTATGTATGTATGTATGTATGTATGTATGTATGTATGTATGGTATGTATGTATGGTATGTATGCATTTTATATGCCACCCAACTCCCTATCCAACCTGACTCTAAAAATAAAGAAAAAAGTAAAGATTTCCAGTCGTGTCCTATTTCAGGAGGCTGTGCTCATCTCACTTTCTTAGCCAACATTGTCTGAAGACACTTCGACAGTCATATGGCCAGCACGACTATACGCTGAGGTTCACAGAGTGCTCATACCTTCCCATCAAAGTTTATCTACTCACATTTGTATGCTTTCGAATTGCTAGATGGGCAGAAGCTGGAGCAAGTAACAGACACTCACCCTGTCGTGCGGTGCTTGGGTCTTGATCAGTGGTGGGATTCAATTTTTTTTTACTACTGGTTCTGTGGGCGTGGCTTGATGGGCGTGGTATGGCTTGGTGGGCATGGCAGGGGAAGGATACTGCAAACTCTCCATTCCCTCCCCACTCCTGGGGGAAAGTTACTGCAAAATCCCTTTCCCTCCCCACCCCACTAACCTGCTTTCCAGCTCTGTTCTCCTGTGCAGGGCAACAAAAGAAGACCCAGCTGATCAGCTGGGACTCGGGAGATAGAGAATAGATGTGGGTGGGGCCAATCAGAGGTGGTATTTGCCGATTCTCCGAACTACACAAAATTTCCACTATCGGTTCTCTAGAGCTGGTCAGAACCTGCAGAATACTACCTCTGGTCTTGATTCTGGGCTCTCCAGCAACAAGCTGAGCCATCACAACCCTCCTAAAAATGACTCTATTACCATCATACTGATGGCATCATCTCTGATTGGTGGTAACTAGCTTCAAATCCACGCATGCTCCTTTCCATCGGCTCCATTTAGATACTGAGTCACTATCCCTTCAATCTTTTCTCATAGGAACTGTTCTCCAGGAAGTCTGCGTAATTGCAAGAGTCATATGACATTGGATTTCTTAAACTCTGGGTACAGTCTTACACATCAGCACTTTTCCTTCCACTCTGTGGTCTTGATCCTGATGTTCCCCCTGTGGCTGCTATTTAAAGTACAGAACTCAGACTTGTTAAGTGCTTACATATGTTTAACAGCATATCTAGTTCGGTCCTTCGCTCCATGAAATCAGCAGGGACAAAACCTGTCAATTCTATTTTTCTTTTTATGGAAGTCTGAATAGCATCCCGCATTCCAATCAAATTGCAGTTTCTCTGGTGTTAAAGTGACACCAGGGAAACTGCAATTTTCTCAGGTAGCGCTGGAAGCTATTTGTCATGTGCGGCTGCATCCTGAGTTTCTACCTTCTTGCAAGGCCAATCGGGAATGGACTTTTACTTGCCCTCAAGTTCAGGTAGCAGTTGCTCACTTGCCTGATTTATTAGAATCCTGTTGCCACTGGATAATCCGTTCACCAGTGTTTGGAAGAGAGAATAGCAAAAGCAGTTAGATTTATATACCACTTCACAGCGCTTTACAGCCCTCTCTCAACAGCCCTCTCTCAGAGGTTTACAGAGTCAGCATATTGCCCCCAATAATCTGAGTTCTCATTTTACTGACTTCAGAAGGATGGAAGGCTGAGTCAACCTTGAGCCGGTCAGGATCGAACTCCAGATAAAGAGCAGAATTTGCCTGCATTCTAAACCACTGTGCCACCCCGGCTCCAGAGAAAAGTTGACAGCTAGTTTATCTGCATCACCTCACATATTATAGGTGACTCTGACTGATTATGGATTTGAGGATTGTAGCTGTTGTGATTTAACTGATTAAGCCCTAGGGAGAGCAGAATTGCAGGAACAAGTCCAGTTTTCCTGGCATCATTTTCAGAATTGGCCTATCAGGATCTCCTTCTTAAGCCCAAGAAGAGAGAGTGATTGGTCCAAAGTCACCCACATGGCATTCATACCTGTGGCTGAACAAGGTCATAGCATCCAATCCTGCACTTTTAATTATTATACCAAATGGGGTCTCCTTCTTATAGATAAAAGATAAGGACACTGGTGAGTGTTATAAAACATTTCCCTGCAGACCTGCCAATACTTCCATATTGATTTGAACTGAGTAGAACATATGTTGTTTAACTTGGCTGAGGTAGGCCCTCTATTTAAAACATATGTTGAATATAAGCAATGCAGAATGTAAGTTTTACTGATTTAGGAAAGATGAGTGACTGCAAAAGAGTCAGTTACGATTCATAGTTTTCTGTATTGCTCTCCCTTTTTTCAAATATCAAACAATTCTGCTTCATTGTGATTTATTTTATATAATTTAAAATAAACTCCTCCACCATAATCATCACACATGTGTATACTTGACAGTGTTCAGATCAATATCCATAGTATTTAACATAGCATTCTAGTAGGATCTATACCAAGTTAATATTTAGATCAATTGGAGGATTAAAAATTGTGGCATTTTCCCTCCTCAAATCATAGTGCAGATTTGTGTCCAAACCTGTAGAATTCTCACAACTTTACCATTCTACTATCTGGTACAGAAATCCCTAATACCCAAACTGTGACCTGGTACCAGGCCGCGGCCCATTTGGAACCAGGCTGCACAAGCAGAAAGCAAGCATGTGAAAAACTCCACTTGTGCAAGTGGTGGGCACACATGCTAGTGTGCGAAGCTCTATTTCTGCTTGTGCAAATTGAACTGTACTGGCCCCCACTCTCATGGAACCATCTCCTTTCCCCACTATCACCACTTATCTGCAAAGCTGGAAATGTTGGGGACCACTGATCTAGTATCTCTTAGATTTTAAGAGTTTCCAACTTTTTTTATATGTGACAAATCAACCTCACTGAAGCAAATTTTGTGCCCAGGATGTGAAGGTGGAGTGGGAATCCTCCAAATGTATTGAATGCAATGAATCATGGAGTGGATATAGAGGAATGTCAAGTAAATTTCCACAGTTCATAAGACAAATGGATTAACTGGGTCCCCCTTTGCTAAACCAGGTGTGGGCGTAGCCAGCACATGATGCATCCAGCCCCTGGGCCAGGAGTTTGACAGTCCTGGTCTACACATTGACCACTGCACTCCTCCAGTTTTGGAAGGAGGAGTGGGAATCCTCCAAATTTTCTGGGCTAGACTTCCCCCCTCATTCAGACAATACCAATGGTCCAATGGCAGCTTGATATAGTTTCATCTCATCTGTGTTGAGATTAGCATTTGATGTTGATAGGAAGTGTATGGGAGCAAATTTGCCCCTTGCTTTGCAACACTAAAGCTGAGCAATTCATCCTTACATTATGAAGCAGTTGTGCTATTCTTCACTCACAGAAGAAATCAAGAACCTTGGGAGGAACTGGGTGGTAGTTTATACCTAGACCTACAACGGCATGTTTAATGACTAACCATGTCACTAACAACTGCAGTGATTCACTTAACAAATATGGTAAGAAAGGTTGTAAAATTGGGCAAAACTCATTTAGCAACATAAATTTGGGGCTCAATTGTGATTGTAAGTTGAGGACTATCTGTAGTTGGATGTTATCCTGATCTACTCTAAGGATTCTGTTATCTACACCTAACAAATCCAGGCAGCTCTTCAGCGACCTCACAGATACAGCTTTAAGCTAGGATAGAGAAATGTGCCTTTAATCTGCTTGTCTTGAATACTTTGAGTTATCGTATTTCCTTAAAAGAAACAGATTCTGACAGTGACATCTGCAATCACATTAACTGGAACTGGCATTTCCCATTTTCATTTTCATTTCAAGTTTCTTCCTAATACGCTGCACATAGGACATTGCTGACTTGACTTAACAAGCGACTGTTTCCCCTGAGGTAAATGGATTTTTCTTTAGGTAGATTTCCAGAATTCATGACAGATTTTTTTGAAAGGTGCCATCTCAACTATTAGGTGTTAGGTATTACCTGAAATCAGTCCATGGCCTGCTGATGGAAGAACAGAGGGAGCAACAGTGTTTGGAGGCATACCTTCATTGCTATGAAAATTACCAGCAATACTGAACTTTTTCCTATGATTGAGTTCACTTATAATAAGTTAGTTAATGCCTCTACTCATAGATGCAAAACTTATTGAACCATTTCCTGTAATTAAGAGATCAATCCGGTGATTTCTACCTACAAGGAAAATATATCAAATCTACTATTTGGGAACTGGATCAACTGCTTGTTTCTTGCATGCTCCTCAGGGTCTCATATCTTAGTGGTGGGGATAGAGAACAATAATTTGGAAGTAGATCATAATTTTGATTTTGATCCCTCCCTCCTTCCCTCCCCCTCACTTCCTTCCCTCTCTCCCCTCTCTCATTATTACTCACTAGAAATGCTACCCAAACATGGGATATCAGGGAAAGTTCAAATGATATTTCTGACTCTGAAGGTAAGGGTAATATCTCTGATGATTTGGATAGGAGATATTGGCAAATTTATAAGGAAAGAGTGTGTGGAGAAGAGAGAAAAAAGAGAGAGACCCATGGATTTTTGAGGGGGAAATTTCTGGACAAAGGAAACACACACACACACACTTATTCTAGATGTATGGCATTTTATACTGACAGAATTTTAAAAACGATACATATCTTAATACAAATGAAACTTTAACAGATCATGGTGCCAAAGTAATCTTTTTTCAGAACAACACACACCAACAGATATTCCCGAGATGATATAGATAACTTAATCTACTTGATTTAGTTTGGTATCCATAGTGATAAACATGAATTGTTAATTTCATATAGCCCATAGTAGACACATGCTGAATGATTGTGATGTTTGCAATATATATCAGTTACAAATAGCATTATAGCAGCCATTCCTCAAGACTGACAACAATTTCGAATTAGAAATTGATAGGCCTCACCTGCTCATGAGTTCAACTGTGGGTCACTTTCTTGTCACTTTCAGCTAGACCCCCATTAAAATGACATCTGTGTTCATAAAGTGGTTGAGAAGAGACCGAGAGTGGTTGAAATTGGGGAGGAATAAGAATAAGGTGTCACTGATTCAGATAATGTAGTGTTCAACTTTGGCCTTTCATATACCTTGGTGTTTCTGCCACTTGACTTGACTTCCAAATACAAGATCCGGCACTGTAAAAAGCTCATCACTTTTCCTTTATATTGTTATCTAGAAGGAGTTTGGTTTTGTGTTGTGCAGCTCCCATCTACAGAAAGCAACTATGACACATGCTTAGACTAGATGTATTGTCAGAATGGTCCACCTTCCCTGAAATTTGCAGAAAAGAGAGAGAGAAGGTGTTGTAGTTATTATGATTGGTCATAGAGTGAGCCATACTGGATTTGGCATTTTTGACAAACTATTGTGTCCTTACCAAGGACCTGGGATAGGCAGATGTTGTTGTTTGATGTTGTTAAAGGTATCCTCACAGAATGTATGTTGTTCCAAGTAAAGTCGCCTTTTGCTAATGATTGATAGTAATTTTGTTATTATTATTTATATGCCAACTGACTTCCAGCAAAACTGGGCAGTGCTACATAATGTGATGTCCCTATGTATTCCATACCTCTCTTTTGGAGAAGGAGAGGATTCTGTGTGATACAGAGGTGGTATTCAGCAGGTTCTGACCAGTTCTGAAGAACCGGTAGTGGAAATTTTGAGTAGTTCTATTCTCTGCCTCCCAAGTCCCAGCTGATCGGCTGGGTCTTCTTTTGTTGCCCTACACAGGAGAACGGAGCTGGAAAGCAGGCTAGTGGGATGGGGAGGGAATGGGGTTTTGCAGTAACCTCCCCCCAGGAGTGGGGAGGGAATGGAGATTTTACAGTATCCTTCCCCTGCCCTGCCCACCAAGCCCGGCCTATCAAGCCACACCACACCCACCAAGCCATTCCCATAGAACCGGTATTAAAAACATTGAATCCCAGCACTGGTGTGATATTTTCAGTTACACTGACTACCTATATGGAGGCCTATATGACTAGTTTCAGGATATTCCTTTCTATACCATTGAGCTCCAGGATGTGAATAGGTCCTAAAACTTATGCACTGTGTATGATCATCTAAACTGTGTTGACTTCAATTTCTTGAAGGGGATTTGAACCCCAGAAAATAACTTCTGGCTACCCATATTTGAAATAAGGATGAAACTAATCACATGGTGCCTCTGAGTGTTTAATGTAGGTCAAATTAGGGGATAGCCAACAGCAGCTCATGAACTGTATGTAGTTCTTATAATGATTTGAACTGATCTGCTCATGAACTCTTGCTAAATGTAAGTGCAGTATGAAGAATGTCTACAAATTATAGGGTAAAAAAAAAAGAAATATCCAAGAATGTTCACAGCAAAGTCCTAGCTCAGCTCTGGACTGCATGATTCACATTTAAAAGTGCTCAGATTGAAACCAAGGCATTGCCAGGTAACATAACTGTTGGGTATATGGATACACCAACTAGGTTTGGGTGACTAAATATATAAACCTAGGTTTAAGTGTTTGTAGCTTTAAGCACCAAACTGCAATGTAATTAGATAATTAAGGGTGCGGTTGCAAGCAGCAATAAGAGGCAGTGAGAGAAAGGTAACCCTTCCTGGTTCCTGATTACTGATTTTCCTGGTTACTGGCCCTGCTCTCTGGTCTCTCTGCTCTCTGCCTGCCTGCTGCTTACTCCTGTTTGAGTCATCTGCTTGTTACTGTTTGCTGGCTACTGTGCTGGATACCGTTTCTGCTGAACAAAAGGACTATTCCCTTGGTGAGCTGATATCCTGTGAATACTCAGTGTTGTCTTCGAGAGAAAGGTATCGGAAGGAGAAGATATCTCAACAAGCAGATAAGGACATAGTACTGACTAGTAAAATGGACTAAGTTACTGGATGGATATATTTGTGAATGACATATGGACTGATTGACAATGCTTACACTCTGAATGGATTAAACAACTATTTAAAACTACAAACAGTTTTTGTCTCCAGTGTGTGTATACTTTTGGGCCCAGCCTCTCTCATTTGGCTGCCTGGCTTGACTGCTGCTGCACACTCTGCTTGGGGGTTTGTCCCCAATCACTAACAATAACATCGGTCTCAATTAATATCTACAGCACTGGAATAGACATGATAAATAGGTATGATAATGAGTCTTTGAATGAATTTTGGAATGTAACACCTTAACAATGTCAACAGAGCAGGCAACATTTGCTAGGAACATCAGAAAGAAGCCCCTCAATTTCTTTTTAGCTTAAATTAAAAACTGGATAGAGGGAACTTGGTTTTTGCCTGTACTATATTTCGTGATGTTCTGCCCCCCCTCCCCACCAGGCCCCAGGTCTTTTTGGTCTAGAAAACCCACTTGCCTGCATTTTCTGTTCTGAAACAAAGGATCTTAACAATAATTTTTTGAAGAGTAATCTGAGAAACCAGGCCTGTGTGAACAATTGTTGGTAATTGACTCCAACTGGTTTTGTGTGTGTGTGTGTGTGTTCGTCTGGACACAGACACAGAGGTTGTGACTAAAAATGAAATTAATGAGAGGGAAGAGAGATGACACAGGGAGGTTTGGGAGAAAAGAACTAAGCTGAGGGACAATATGGGTTTTTTTTTTCTAGAGCAGCCATTGAAATGAACTTTGGTTAAATAAAAATTACATTACTGCCCAACTTTCTCATCTTATCTGTTCCCTTACTCCATGGCTATAGGGATCTATATCAGAATAATATAGTTGGAAGGGGGCGTTGGAGATTTTCTAGTCCAATCCCTGCTCAAGCAGGAGACCCTATGTCATGGCAAGGGGAAGTTCTGCCAATCATTCTAGTTAAAATTTATCTTCAGATTGTAAGGAAGGTTTACATGCCATGCACCTATCACTGCATAACCAGCATCAGATTTAAAACTAGGTTAATTATCATTTTTCTACTGTGTTTTGATACTCCTCTATATCCCCAATATTTTCATCTTTTGATTTTTTTTGCAGTTAAAAAAAGGGTTCTCAGAATAAGAATACAATTTTTGATATTGACAGAAAAGCTCATGAAAATTTCTGCCCAACCTTATTCAAGATCCCCTTCCTCCCTCCAAAGACTTTTTTTTATCAGTTTGAAGAACCATTTTCCTTCAAAGTAAAAAAAGTGAGTGTACAGGAGTCAACAGTTTTAAAAATGATTTGGGTATTGATCACTTTTAATCTTCTTTTCTGAACAACTGGAAGATCTATTATCCCTTGAATCAGCCAAGGGAGAGCGAAAACGGGTCTGTTCTTTAACCTGCCCCAATTCGCTTGGACATATTTTATATCTCCAGGGATTTAACCACAAGTCCATTAGTGCATCAGCGGCCGTCAGGTCAAATCAATTGTCTATCTTATAGACAAGGTAGCCATCATTTACTGTAATGCTCTGCCGTCATGGTAAAGGAGAGGAGAGGTTAAAAGCAGATTACAGTGAGGGTTTCTCATCTATCTTTTAGTATATGGGTAAGCCCTAAACAGTGCTTAAGGAAATGAACATGTAATTGTGTACCCACAAATAAGCAGAACATGAAGCCAGAGCTGACAAAACAAGACATTTTGTTGTTTTCCTAAAATATGCTGAAGCAAAGAGTCAGAAATTAAAAATCCAGCTTCTTCCAAAACAATAATATCTCACATTGAGATAATTTAAGGTCAGGGCTGTAAATTCCTATGATTGCTACAGAATTATGAACAATGTAAGTGTTTTGGAACCTGTATACATGTGCAAGAGAGAAAAAGTTGGGGGGGGGGGGAGAAAAGGGAGAGATGAGAGAAAAAGAAATTATATTTAGCATCCCAACATCTCTGCATTATATTCTACCTAAGAGTTTTTGTGCATTTTGTGGTCACGTCAGTGGTGGGATTCAAAATTTTTTTACTACCGGTTCTGTGGGTGTGGCTTGGTGGGCATGGCAGAGGAAGGATACTATAAAATCTCCAGCAAGTGGTGGTATTTGCCAGTTCTCCGAATTACTCAAAATTTCCGCTACCGGTTTTCCAGAACCGGTCAGAATGTGCTGAATGCCACCTCTGGGACACATGATACACAACATAATAGTATAATACACTTTTTAAATCTACAGTTTGATGTGGGACTCCAGAGTCACACGGAAGGGAAGATACTAAGCCCCATTTATACAGAGAGTCCTGGCAGATGCTGTGTGAGATAGAAATCCTACCCAGGGTTGTCTATTGCTGATATAGTACTTCAAAGCTTGGCACCTTTATTTGTGGGTTCATTTATATGTCTTCCTATGACTGGGTGTTCAGCATCTAATTTGGCTTTCCATTGGGAATCAATGTTAAGTTCTTGGGCAGATGATATGCAGTGCCAGTTCGGCATTCCTGGATTTGAGTCTTCCTGCTGATAAAGGAGGAAGGTCAGCATGCACTAGCAGGAGTGAGTTGTGACTCACCATAACCAGCTGTGAGCTAAAAGCATATACTGGTCCGGTAGCTGATTTTCTTTTTAAAAAAATGTAAACGATGCTGCACTTCAGTTGATAGATGGCCTAGACATTAGTACTTCAACATAGACCTTTTTTAACATTTATATTTCACTGTGTTCCACTAATGTAGATGAAATGTTTATATTGCTAGTCCATGCATGATATGCCATACACTAAATAAGTAACACTTCTTCATTACATTCTTCAACGTAGTTTGAGGTTTTGGCATTCCGTTATGAGATCACATCCTCTATTTTGTTTTGATGGGGATATTCAGAGGCCATTGGAATTGGGCAGCTAATTAATTAAATTAAAATAAATAAATAAATAAATAAAGGATTGATTGATTGATTTAAAAGGTCAGAGGTCACAGTTCCATCTTCCATCTGACCATCTGAGGGTCTTAAGTTGGCCAGGTGATTTTCAGTGGAAATGGGAAGATCATTTTTGTCCTACCTCGTCTCCTAGTTCCTGATTATGTATCAGGCTATTCGTTCAGCCACCTTCCAGTTCCAGAGATGAAAGCAAAAACACTCATATTCGAACCCTGCAAAATGCAGAGATCTAGAAGGGGTTACAAAAGTTTATTGCCATAGCAACTAGAATTTTCTTTTTTAACAATTTTCACATTTGTTTATGTATTTAAACAAAGGACTTTCCCTTACATCATTTCCCTTCAAAGTATCTCTGGAAGTTTGTTAAAACAATGAGCTTATGGGTACAAAAAGGGAACAAAACAAGCAATGATCTCTTTTTAAGGGACCTGTGACTGGTATTAAAATATTCACTTTAAAGTCTATCAGCGTCACCGGTGTAATAAAGTCTCAATGTGAGGAGAAACAGAAAGGTACTTGTGAAAAAAGAAACACAATTGTTGATAAGACTCCTATGTTGCAGATAAATGAAGTATGATATCTTCTGAAGCCCGTCTCATTTAACTCTTTTAACTAATTAATTTTAAATTTTAACATTTTTAATTTTCCATCATTTATTTTTGGTGATGAGGATCGAGTCCTATCATTTGGTCCTCATGCAGGGCTGCTGCAAGTTTTCTACTTTATAAAGTTCTTTTCATTCAACTTGATGGAAATATTTGATTCCCACTCCCCTCAAGGAAGGAACGTTTAGTGAAATGCTGGTGGGTGAAATTGTATTCAACTCACTTGACTGCATGCAGTAATCTCTCTGTCTCTGTTGCTTCCTTGGCTTCCTGTCATCCAATTCAATTATGAAGTAATTTCTCTCACAAGAGCTTTTCAGGTTAGGAGCATAGATGCACACACACACCAACACAAACACACACACAAATAGCCCCCTCATGTGCTATGAAGAGGGGGAACTCAAAACATTACCAAACGATGCAAAAAAATGGTTGTTGTGAGAGACTCTGGCAGTCCTCATTTAGAGACTGAAATAAGGACTGGCAACTTGGTCACTAAGGGAAATGGTCACTGGGAGAAAACATGATTGCGCATATGATCTTATTTCAATTTTTCATTATTTGCAGAAATAAAGGTCAAAAATATGAGGACTGGTTGTAAAGGTACTTTTTCATCATCTTGTGATGATAACTGTGAATGGTCATTAAACGAGGCAGTTGCCAAATGAGGACACGTACTTCAACTTGGCATATATTCCTTGCACTCTCACCACAGCCCTCCACCTACAGATGCTCAAGAGCTCTCTGTTATCTCTATTTGATTCTCCCAGACTCCACACCCAACCTTATTTTACCTTTTCTTTTTATTAAAAAAGAAAACCAGAAATCAGTATACTATGAAACAAGTATCAGATACACCACCAAGGCATTCAGAGCCGGATTGGAGGGAATGATGGTCTGTGAAAAGCCTGAGCTTTGCCCCTTCCTACACAACGAAAAGTAGACTGCGTGGACAATCATCATTTGGGGAAATGCTAAGTTCTTAATTTACCTTTTGATAAATTGATATTTTGTGACCAACATGTCTGCTCCAACAATTTGGCGGGGTTTATTTTTTTAGTTTATTTATTTATTTTTGTCAATTGCTTACAAGATAATAGGTATAAGTAAAAACATAGTTATGAATACATAGATATATATAAGAAAAATAAAAAAATAAAAAAACAATAGGACAGGGATGGTAGGCACATTGGTGTGCTTATGCACGCCCCCAACAGACCTCTTAGGAAAGAGGTGAGGTCAATAGTAGACAGTCTAAGGTTAAAGTTTTTGGGGTTTGGGGAAGAAACCACAGAGGCAGGAAGAGTATTCCAGACATTGACCACTCTGTTGCTGAAGACATATTTCCTGCAATCAAGTTTGGTGCGATTAACCTTGAGTTTGTATCTGTTGTTTGCTCTTGTGTTATTATGGTTAAAGCTGAAGTATTCAGTGACTGGTAGGACATTGCAATGTATGATTTTATATACTATACTTAGATCGGACCGAAGGTGGAGTAGTTCTAGGTTTCCTAGGTCTAGAATTTCGAGTCTGGTGTCATAAGGTATTCTGCAACGAGTAGAGGAGTGGAGAACTCTTGTGAAATATTCCTGGACTTTCTCAACTGTGTTAATATCAGATACATAATGTGGCTTCCAGACTGATGAGCTAGCTGTATTCAAGTATTGGTCTAGCAAATGTTTTGTATGCTCTAGTTATTAGTGTAATATTACCAGAGAAAAGGTTAACAACTCTTAATGCCTTTTTGGCTATGTAGTTACAATGGGCTCTAGCACTTAGATCATTAAAGATGAGTACTCCAAAATCCTTGACAGAGTTTGGATCATCAACAAGGTCTTGACTATTCAGCCTCTATTTTATTTTCTGATTTTTTTTTGCCAATATGTAGGACAGAGCATTTATTTGTTGAGATTTGAAGTTGTCATTTGTTTGACCATTCTGATACATAGTCAAGGTCTTTTTGAAGGGTAGCAGTATTGTCTGTGGTGTTGAATAGCTTTACATCATCAGCAAAGAGAACGCAGTTGCTCTTAATATGATCACAGAGGTCATTTATGTAGAGTATGAAAAGAGTTGGTCCTAGAACACTGCCTTGGTGGATGCCACTGTTGACAGGTACAGAATTTGATAGGACGCTCCCAATTTTGACCATTTGACCATTTGACAGGAATGCTTCTATCCAGTTATGCAGGTGTCCAGAGATACCATAAGATTTTAGTTTTAGGAGTAGTTTGTCATGTACCACTGAATCAAAGGCTTTACAGAAGTCTATGTACATTGTGTCTATTGCTTTGCCCTGATCGAGTTGCGTAGTCCATATGTTTTTGCAGTGTAAGAGTTGCAGATTACATGATAGTTTTTTCCTGAAACCAAATTGTTTATTAAAGAGAAGGTTGTTTGTTCCTAAGTGGAGGATGATGGATTGGTTAATAATTGATTCCATGACTTTACAGGTGACGCAGCATCAAGAGATTGGTCTGTAATTTTCAACTAGGCTGGGGTCTCCCTTTTTGAAGATGGGGATGACCATGGCTTGTGACCATAGTTTTGGCAAGGAGCTGGTCCTGAAATATTTTTCAAAGATTATGCTTAGAGGTTCGGCTTTGGTAGTGAATAGCTTTTTTAAGAAGTAGGCACATGTTCCGTCCAGTCCAATAGTTGGAGATGGTTTTAGATTGCATACTGCTTTTTCAACAATGTCTTCTGTAAAATCGATATGTATTAGATCATTGTAGTTGTCTGTGGTTCGACTAGGAAATACTGGGCATGATCCATTGCTGTTTACAAATACTGAATGTGTTAAAGAGGTTTGCTTTAATAGTGTCGTTGTTGCAGTCTTTACCATTAGGCCTTTTCAGGGGTGGGATGGACCTCGACCTCTTAGTTTGTTGTTTACAAAATTGTAGAAAGCGTGGGTGGAATTGGTGCATAGAAGGTTTTCTTCTTGTTTAATGTGATAATTGGTGCATTCAGTTTTTATACGGTGGCATAAATTTTTGTATTGGCTTTTGAAGTTGGCCACGTGACCAGATTTCTTTTTCTGCCAAAGTGATTTCTTTTTGGATTGAAGCTTCCTTATTGTTATGGGTAATTTGTTTTTTCTGGTTTTGGGTGTCCAAGCTCTTTTATTTTGACTTAGGCCTTGTGATTGCTTTTTAGTCATTTTCTTAAATGTTGCACAAGATTTCACAAGGTTTGTTTGGCAAATACTTCTCTTGCCTGGGCCAGCTTAAAATTAGAATTATAATGTGAATTCTTTATTGGCCAAGTGTGATTGGACACACAAGGAATTTGTCTTGGTGCAAATGCTCTCAGTATATATAAAAGATACATTCGTCAAGAGTCAAGAATCATAAGGTACAACACTTAGTAATAGTGATAGGATACAATAAGCAATCAAATCATACTAGGAAACAGTCAATATAGATTGTAAGGATACAAGCAACAAAGTAATGTTTAAGATCCTCCTTGATTTTTTACTCCTTAGAACTGTGCTTGGCCAGACAAAAGGGTGGAGTTATCTCACTTGTGGATTTAAATTATGGATTTTAGCTTAAAGAACTTTTGGTTGGCCCTGTTACTTCCATCTCCAGAAGGTGGAAGAACTATTTTAATATAGTCTGGACAGGAGGAGAGCCATATTAGTCTATGGTGGCAAAAAAAAAATCAAGAGTTTAATAGAACCTTTTTCTGGCTTAAGAACTTTAATTAAAAGGACTAAGCTTTCATGAGCTGCAGCATACTTCAAATGTATAGAGTGGCCAGATCTTATAGGATCTAAATCTAATAGGATTTAAATTGGGATAGGGATAAAGATTGGTTGATTATGCAGATCCAGGCATCCAGGCTGAGGGAGATTGCAAGTGCTTTATTCGTTAGCAATCATAATGAGTGAAAAATCTGTTGTGTTTGTTGAATTCTGAGGTTGCCTTAAAGTAGGTGAGTTCAGCAATCTTTTGCTCAGTGATTTGTTAAAATCTAGATTTTCCAAACCAGTGGATCTGTCTATGAAGTTTGCCATAGAGTTTTCTGGAAAGTTGAAATGCTCTGATACTGTTTTAAGGCTGATGTCAAACTTCTGTCCCTTAATTCTTCCGTGCAATTTTTCTGTTTCTCTAGTTTGTCCTCTGTCAGAATCCTAAGGGCAATTTTGGCAGGTGATTACAAATACTGTACCACATTAGAGAAAGTACATCTGTAATATTATGTGCAAAATTCTTGGGGCTAATATAGTGCTAAAATATGGTTAAAATAGTCATCTGGCTGTGTTCCCAAATTTGTATCATTGTCCTATTGTTTCTTGTTGCTTACAAGAATTTGTTTTAGGTTGGGTGGTTGTTTGTATGCAAGTATGGGCCTGCCACCTAGTGACTGAGAATGTACAGTGTCATTTTCCAGTATGGGCTGTGGCTTATTCATGCAGTAATATGTTTGAGTGGTTTGAATAGTGAGATGTTAATGACAATCATGGATGGTCTGTGGTTTGGGTTCTGTAGCTTGAACTTCCTGGGAATTGATCTGGTTGTATTGATTTGTCTGTTGAACTCATTGGATGGGTAGTTCACCTAAATACCTGGTTTAATTCCATGATTTGGGCAGAGCAAATGCAGCTATTACACATAATTTGCCTATTGATAATAATTTGTCCATGGGGTCATGATGGGTCAGACATGACTTCGCAACTAACAACGAAATAATTTTACTGATGTGTTTTGCTTAGAAGCTTGAATTATTTATTGAGACATTGCAATCTGGATAATGCGATGTTTATGTATGTTATGTATCCACTGTATAGTTCATAGCAACATCAAGGAATAAGACTTGTTCTTGTAGAAAAGTCTACCTGAGATTGATGATAGAGTAGAAGTTTATTTTATTCATTTGTTTATTAATTAAATTTATATAGAGGATTTTGAAATCATGGTGGAATTTGATGAGAGGTTCATGAGTCCTTATGATAAAAACTTGATAAGTGAATCTCAAGTAAAGGAGGGCTTTAGTAGGTAAGAATTGTTTTAGATCACCCATGAAGCTCTGGACATATTGAGGAACCATGCCTATGGCTGTGCCACATATTTGCATGTGTGTATTGCCAAGGATGAAATAGTTATCGGTGAGGGCAAAATCACGAGTCTTAGTGACGATGTATACTTTTTGGCATCAATAATAATATTCTTGATAGCTTTAAATTTATGTTTCTGGGACATCATATAATATCTTAACATTTATAATGGCTAAAATGGTGTTGTAAAGGAGATTGCCTATGGATTTGAATATTGTTAGGAAATCTGTGATGTCTCTTATGGAGCTGGGAATGCTGGTGGCATAAGGTGTAAGTACAGAATCTGTGAAACCTCATATTCCATTAGTGACAACTCTAATGCTTGAGACACAATTTTCTATTTACATAAAAACACCGAGGCAGGGTAAATATTTACATGCAACTAGATAAAACAACCAAAATTTGAGGTTTAGTTTCGAGAATGAAAAACCTAGCTGTATGTTCAAACTATGAAAAGAGCCAAATTAGAAACTACAAATGGAATATTTTGTACAAATGCATATTGATTAGCATTCCAGCAATTTTGCAGAGTGATTCATTTTTATTCTCTCTCTTCTAGGGCACATATTTGTATTACCATCTAATCCATTTCAAGTTCCTTGAAATCCTGTACCAATCTACAAGTTGATATTTCCCAAGTATACCATAATGAATTTGGCTCAGGACTGTCACTTTCCAGGATAATGGGAGTGCTTTAACAGTAATCGGGTCCATCGTAAAATTTCATAAGCTTCCCTCTGGAGCTGATATAACATACTCTGATATTAATGTTCCATCTTCAATAAATCCACATTGAGTTAGTAACTATTTACAGGATTAAATGCTTAAGTGCTTGTAAGTTAATACCTGTGGTCCACTAAAGTTGTTGAAGGTTATGAGAACTTGGAAAGAAGTCAAACATTTAAATTAAGATCCTCTTCTCAAGTGATAATGACAAATTATGCCATGATGTTCATTGAGGAGATGACAGTAATAGATCTCATAGATTAATGCCCATTCTGGCTATATTGCAACCCAAACTAATTGCAAATAGCAGCAGTTAAGAAGTTAAGATAACATATGTCAAATGTCTTCCATCACTGTTAGACTTTATATTGCTTCCTGGGCTAGGTAGGTGTAATTAGGGGGAGATGGTTGAAGAAGGGGGTCTGTATTGTAATAACTATTGCTGTAACAAATGGCCATTCTGTAAAAAAAAAAAAAACACCTTCATTCCAGCTGTGAAATGTAATGGTTTTTGTTAATTTTTGATGTGCAAATATACTTTTCCACGCAATGAAAAAAAGTTCTCCCTTGCTTGATAGTATCTGTTCAGACATCATATATATATAATAGAAATAATGAACATGCTGACTAGGTTCACACATCTTGTTAAAGCAAAGTGTGGTTGCTGGTTTGTGTTTTAGAACAATCTATAGTCTCAACTCCTATGTCCAATTAATATAGCAGATATGTTAACTAATTGTTTTGGAACTATTTTAGCTTGCTTTCTCCCAATCATGAAAATCATTTCTACCCAACATTTAATAATTGCTTTACCATGAAACACTACCTTCCTCATCCATGAGCATCACTTACTGAAAAATTTGTTGGGCCTACCATTATATTCCAATTTGAATTTCCTCTGGAAAGTCTTGACTTCATCTACAGTCTTCAGAAACAACTTACTACTCATTTATTCAATTGTTTGGCTTTTTGGAAACATCTGGAGATTCTCAAATGATTCAGGAGAAAGACAGATTTAACCTCAACAATTCTGAAAATCTGGTATTTAAACTCTGTGTTTAAATATGAGCTGCCCCAGTTTTGAAATCTGCTCCTGAGTGATTTTCAGAAACTGTCTTCCTTCAGAGTTCATTGCAATCAGTGAAGGAAATTCAGATGGCAAACTTTATGATTTAGAACATGCCTCACTGCCACTAATGATTTAAAAACAGAAAATCTTCTGATGGCCCAATTCTTTACTATTGTGGTTTGGACTGTAGATCTAGTCATTCTGAAGCTTTATTTCAAATTTTAATGCATAGTCCAGTCAATGAGACCATCAAATGTCTGCTGAAGACAAGGTAAATATGTTGGGATGACAACTTCTAGAAATCTGGAGTGGAAGTCCCAAAATATTTATAGAATATTAAATTTGGGGAAGCTAGCCTGTGGTATTGGGGAGAAATTCTGTCTAAGAGCACACTGGGCTAGAACTTGAATAGATTTAGTAAGCTATGGGGAATGAGATCATGAGATCTGTATAATACTTTTTATCATGTGAGAAGCTCGTCATAAATGGTAAGAGCTACTGGAGCTCAGGAACATTTTTAGATGTATCCGTATTACCTTTTAAGCTGTTCTTGTCCTATCTTCATCCCATCTTAACTTTAAGGCAGTTTAAGAAGATCCTGCTGGCAAATTGCTAAGTATTTAGTCCAGACTATAAGCTACCACAATTCCCATTGTCCTCTCACCTATCTCTTCCAAGAAAAGTGATTGACACTTTCCTTCTTGTAAACTGAGAGAGAGAGAGAGAGAGAGAGAGGGAGAGAGAGAGAGAGAGAGAGAGAGAGACAAGAATGACAGACACACAGGCGCATATGTGCATTCTTTTTACTCTATTGCTGTCACTCTCACACACAGAGTAAAATGAGGTTTTGAAATGGCAGCCTTATTTATGTTGTGCACACCTTAACCACAATGCTATTCAGCAATGATGGTAAGAGACAATGTAGAATGCATCATAAGCCATTGCTGAGTGGAAGATGCAGTCCAATGAACTTCTCAGATTAACAGGTGCTAGCCTGATGTGGAATAGGAACACTTGGGGCAGTGGAAGGGGGAAAATGAAGCAGATCAGGGAAACATACTGTAAGGTTCCTTTGATGGGGAAGAAGGAATCAACAGGGTGATATAATTTGTTTCTGCCCTTCAGCAATGTTTGCCAGTTTATTCTGGCAGTGGAGCAATTGAGTAGTATGGATAAACCTTCCATCATTATGCTTTTCTCTTCTTAAAAATCTCACATAATGTATTTAGATTTTACAAGTTAACCATGTTAACAATAAGAGAAATAACATTGAATTACGTAAAGCAAAGATATTTTGAAGTTACAAATAAACCACAGAAATATTTGGCATAATGAATCAATAAATCAATAGAATGATATTAATAGTAAAAAGGGGGATACTATATTATAATATTCTATTAGTATTATTCTAATTTGTATGAAGAAGGATATCCCACTGAAAAAAAATTGATGCATATCCGAGAAAACAAATATACTGAGGATTAGAGAAGAATATTGAAAAATTATGAATGGGCTATAATGATAAGAAAAGTTTCAGAAGCAATTAAAAAGAGTAGCCAGGAAAGGTAAATGGGCCAGGTACAATATCAAGGCTGTATTACAAATGTTTTGAGAATGAACTTTTACAATGGTTACAAGGTAACATTCTAATTCTAATTCTCACAATTAATTCTATTTTACAAGTGGAAAAATGCCAGAAATCTGGAAAGAGCTAATATAATGTTTGGTAGTATTCTTTTGTTTAAGGCTTTGGAAGATATAAATTTTGGGGAGAATTTTACAAAATCGGTGAAATTAATTTATATTTCACAGGTGGCACAAATGATTTTTCATAGGGTGTTAACCAAGCCATGTGAGATTCAAAAAAAGTATAAGACAATGTTCCCATTGTCTCCTTCTTTTGTTTCTTTTAGTTTTTGAAATATTAAATGAGGTTATTAGAAACGATGAGTGGGTCACGGACATAATTTTTTTAAAAAAGTCATATAAGTGAAGAGCTTTTGAAGATGATTTGGTTTTGGATGACTTCTTAATGGGAGTTGAATTTTTAATGTATAAATTAAAAGAATGTGAGACCTTAGCATGTTTCAAGATTAATAAACAGAATACAAAGATCAGGGGTGGGATCCGACAGGGTTAACTACCAGTTTGGTCATTTACGAGGTTTGGTGATTTATGATGGGCTTCCCTGCACGCTGCCGGCCTGTAAATCATCATCAGCATGCTGCATGCAGAGAAGCAGCCTTTCAAAAAGCCCTTTGATCCTACTTTTTTAACTGCAGCTGTGCCTTGCACAGCAGCTGAAGTTGAAAAAATCAGGAAATAAAGGTCAGGTAAGAGCCTGGGTGGGCGGATGGACAAAAACATCAGCAGACATAGAACCAGTTCTATGTCTGCTGCTTTTCAGAGCTATCGGTTCTACAGAAGTGGACGGAACTGGTAGAAACAATTCTGTTTGATCTCGTCTTCATATTTTTTGCTAACATCTTTGTACTCTGTCCATGGAGATTCTCAATCATACAGATCATGGTTGTCCCAAAGGTGCTTTTTCAAGAGGCAACTGTACTTTCTGGTTTTTCTTTGAAGTCATTTTGGTTCTCATTCAAGAAGCTTCTTCATCTGCTTGGATGAGAACCGAAACGTCTTAAAAAACAAAAAACAGAAAGTCCAGTTGCCTCCTGAAAAAGCACCTTTGGAACAACCATGATCTGTATGATTGAGAATCTCCATGGACAGAGTACAAAGATGTTAGCAAAAAATATGAAGATGAGATCAAACAGAATTGCTGAATAAAATGGGCTTTAAGATTGAGAAGAAAGAGAAAAAGTTAGGTATAACTATGACAAATATGAATTGTAAGTTATTTCAAATAATTATGTTAAGACAGGAATGAAATTTTAAAAAGATATGTCACAATGGGATGAATTACAGTGTCATTGTTAGGTAAAATTTCTGTGATTAAGGTGAATGTTTTACATAGAATTCTATTTATGTTTCAGATAATATCTGTTTGATAATTGATGTATTATTTAAACCAGGGGTCCCCAACCACCGGGCCGCAGACCGGTCCCGGTCCGTGAAACATTTTCTACTGGGCCACCGGTTTGCTGGGCGCCGCCATCTTGTTTTGATGAGAAAGTGCTTCCGGTGAGCTTTTCCAGTTGGAAAGCGGTGTTTGGGTCCTGAAGGAATCCTTACACCTTAGTTTCATCGAAGGGTGGTGGTGGCTTTGAACAAAACTAAGGTGCGAGGATTCTTTCAGCACCCGAGGCAAGGCGAGCCGAGCGACCGTCCCGAAGCCATCCCGAAGCCCATTGACAAAGGTACAAAGGAGGAGTTGAAGGTGGTGGGGAGAAGCGGGAGACGGCTGGCTGGCTGGTTGCTCGGCTCACCTTGCCATGCGTGCTGATGCCGGTACCGGGCCACGGATCATTTTGTGATGCCGGTACTGGGCCGTGGCACAAAAAAGGTTGGGGGCCACTGATTTAAACAATGCCTGAAAGACGTATCTAAATTTATATGGCATGAGGGGAAAAAAAAACATGAGTTAATTTATTAATGAGTTAATAAGGTGCTACAAGATGTGAAGGAAAGAGGAGGATTGGGCCTACCAGATTTGAAATTATATTTTACTTCTTGTTGCTTATGCCTGCCTTTGCTTTTTTATCCTTTGTTAGTTTCTCTTTTTATGTTCTTTGTAAAATCATGAATAAAATGTGTATGTATTTAAAAAAACCTCACATAATGTGCAAAGAGACCTACTTGTCCTAAACTGTCTTGTTTTCTCAGATTTCTTTGTGATCCGATCACAATTCCACAAATCACTTTGTATGATTTTTTGCTGTAGCTGACAGTTTTAGGCTACTTTAATGATGCCTTGTTCCCATCATTAACCTGGTACTCTCTCCATTGTTTGGGGTTTCAGAAATTGTAGAAGAATTTAGCATAGTAGGGCTTCTAGGAGTTCAACGTATATGGAGGCACCATATCTTTTAAAAGGATAACCATTTATCAATGGATAACTAAGAAAACAAAAAAGGTCATACAACAAATTAATAGAGTTCTCGCTTGAGATTCAAATAATTGCATTTAGAGACATTATGCAAAAGACTTTGAAGAAGTCTTAATAGCTGGGATAGATGGAAGGAAGGAGAAGAAAAAGAAACAATTAATAGTAAGCTGAATAAATTTGATTACAGAATCAATGGGTTTACTACTGTCAGACTTGAAGAGCCAACAATGGTATCAGATCACACCAGAAAAAGTCTATGTGGCCACTGAAAGTTGGCATCAATTTGTTTTCAAATTGTCAATCAATAAACAACATGTAAATTGATTGTAAAATACAAGAAGAGGCCAGTGGGGATGATACCAAGGACTTATTTCAGGGTCTGGGAACTTGTAATTCTCTGGTTATCGTTGGATATTACTTTTTTTTTAAATCAATTTTATTAGTTTTTAAAGACAAACAAAACAAACAAAACATAAAAACATCCAGCTTTCTTTGATGAATATACAAATAGTGTGTTGGTTGGCTTAGCAGTTTTTTTGTGCATCCATTTCGTAGTCTCAATTACAGTTACATTACATAATAACTCATATTATCAATCAAAAATTATATACCCTAGTATCACTATTAAGCAACCATTTGATTATGATTTTATTCATTCATACTTTGCGAGATAACTATAATTTACTTAGTTTATTTTATAACAAATCATATAATCATACCAAATCTATCCTAAAGACATTTTATAGATATGATATCAAATAAAAAAGAAAAAGATATCTCTTTATATATTCATTATTATCTAAAATTCTAGATATTCTATTTATTGTGTTTTATCATCCAACCATTGATAGAAAAGGTCCCAAATTTCATAGAATTGTTTATCCTCTTGTTCTCTAATTTCAAATGTCAAACTACTCATTTCAGCACATTTTTCCAGTTTTTAGCAAATACAATCCTAGCTGCTGTTAATACATTTACAATCAAGTATTTCAAATCTTTACTATATGTATCAGGTAAGATTCCCAATAAAAAGATCTCTGGTTTCAAGTCTATGTGTTTCGTCGTCATTTTTTCCAACCACATGCGAATTTTAGTCCAATATTTTCTAGCGTCCTCACAAGTCCACCACATATGGTAATATGAGCCAGGCATGTACCAATCAGGCTTGGAAAAGACTATTTTGAAGATTTAAATAAAATTGTGTTGAAGTATATATGGCAAGGTAAGAAAGCAAGAATAAAGCTAAAAATTTTACAAGATGCCAGAATTAGAGGAGGTTTTGGTCTGGCCAATTGGGAGTTGTACTATCAAGCTGCAAATTTGATGTGGGCCAAGGAATGGATAACACTAAGAAAGACTAGATTGTTGACATTAGAAGGTCATGATTTGTTGTTGGTTGGCATGCCTTTCTATGGTATAAGGGAACTAAAACACAGGGCTATTTTATAAGACATCATATACGGGAGTCTTTGTGGCTAAATTGGGAGAAGATTAAAAACCAATGTTATTTGAAAATTCCAGTTTGGTTATCGACCATTGAAGCATTTTCCTATCCTATAATTTATAAGAAGGAACAAACAGTTAGATATGTGGAAATATTGGATGAAAAGGGTGAACTTAAATCGATGCAAAACTTAGAGGAACAAGGTATAAAGATGAATTGGTTTTCATATGCACAAATACACTCAAGATATGATGAAGATTTTAAAACAGAGGGATTTTATGATAAATTGACTGATTTAGATAAGATTTTGACAAGTACTGATGAAAAGGTGATTAAAAAACTACGGTTATTTACTGGAAATTAAACTAGAGGAAGAACAAGTTAAAGAAACTATGATTGCTTGGGGGAAGAATTTTGGATATGGGATTGATTTAGAGAAATGGCAAAATTGTGGTCTCAAAATTATAAAATGACAATGTCAACAGCATATAAAGAAAATTTGTTTAAGCTGTTTTACAGGTGGCACTTTTCCCTGACAAGAATAGCAAGAATGTTCAAGAATAAATCCGAAAAATGCTGGAAATGGCTATCGTTGGATATTACTGATATTGGTTACACAGAGCTTATTGAAGTAGATAATCTAGATAACTATTCAGGTGTTCCCAGAAAGGTCATAAGTTATAAAGGCTATCATTAAATTATTAGGTGTTCTTATTGTTTATCTGTCTTAGGGAAGAAACAAGGAGGCAGATCTTTCTGCCCTCTTTCCTGGAAGTATACAGCTGGTCACTATTGGAAACAGGATGGAGACCAGATCTGGGTTCTTCATGACTTTTTATGCTTTTTAGAATTGGTCCAGACAGAATGTGCACTTGGCTATTGACCCTACTTTGCAGTAATTAGCTTTTGCAAAGGGAGAAAAGAGCATTAGCTCTATAATGCAAAGTCAATCTTTTGCTTAAACCGCTCCCTTTTCCTGCCCTCAATGCAATTCAATAAAACTTGAGCATTACAGGGAGCAGTGCATGCATGCTACACATTGTGCCAGCATTTTTAATTCTGAAGAGACCTTTGGAAAAAAAAATTGAACATTTGATTTTACAATAATTCCAGCCTGCACAGAAAACAAATGTATTTTAACGGAAATCTGTTTAAGCAAGGAAATCACTAAGGAATTCCTCAAAGAGTTATATTTAGCTCTAAATTGACAGAATTCTCCGAGAGCTTCTTTTCTCCTTGTCTGCAGTAATTAAAATGAAAGTTACCCTTTGACTGTTTGCCGTTGGCAAGATGTATTTAGTTTAATCTTCTCCAAATGCTAAAGAGGTTACTACAGTTATGGGGAAGTAGTTATAACTGACAAACAGAAGAGAAAGTCATCTATGAACTTGCCATAAGGTAATATATTGAAGCAGACATGCCAAAATCATTGAAAGGAGAAACTGTGAGGCCATAAAAAGTTAGACTTGGACACTGAAGCTCAGCCAATTGTAGCACTGCAGGATTAAACATGATGGCAGAAAATATCTGATGCAGCCTTAACCTTGGGACCTTCGGACATCATCATCAGCCCCAGCCTGTTTGATGGGGGATTATGGGAATTGGAATCCTACATACTTATGGGCTGGAAAGGCTGACTCAGCATAACAAGATCCTAATCATTCCTAAGAGACAGATTTGAAGTGAGGTCCCAAATTCTTGTCAATTGTAATCGGAGGTGGCATTCAGCCGGTTCTGACCAGTTCTGGAGAAACGGTAGCGGAAATTTTGAGTACTTTGGAGAGCCAGCAATTGCCACCTCTGACTGGCACACCCCCATCTATTCTCTGCTCCCTGACTCCCAGCTGATCAGCTGGGTCTTCTTTTGTTGCCCTGCACAGGAGAAGGGTGCTGGAAATCAGGTTAATGGGGTGGGGACGGAATGGAGATTTTGCAGTATCCTTCCCCTGCCACGCCCATCAAGCCACGCCCTGCCCACCAAGCCACGCCCACAGAACCAGTAGTAAATATAGACATCAATGGCTCAAGGCAAAGCACAGTGTTAGGTAATCTCAAAGCAGCAGCAACTTCGCTTAACTTTCAGATTATTAAATAAGCATGACCTGGAAGCTTTTTTAGAGAGCACCTTATTTGCTCTGCCACCATGGTGAAAGGAAGTTCATGGTTTTGATGCAAATGGTTCCCTGGTTATTCTTGACTTCAAGCAGAGTTGGGAAGTAGTGTTCAGTGGCACATTGGCTTCATCTTAGTTGGAAACTTCTTTACTCAACAATCTGATCTTTGATAGTTTTACAGTACCCATAGGATTTAAAGCCTAGTGTAAAAATATTTTAACTTTTTTGATTGCCAAAAAGAATTTCCTTGGATGCTTTTTGGATATTTCCAACCACTAGAACAGCTTCTTATGAAAGGAAAATTCAATTTCCTAATATGAAATATGAATAGAAACACTTTGTAACAAAGTAGCAAAATGAGAATAATGAATATTAAATAGAAAGATTTTATTTTCATGATTGGAAAAAAGATTTTAAATGATCAGGTAATACACAGAGATCGGTAGCTGAAGGTCTTGCATATGGCCCATAAACATACAAGAATCTGGCGTTTCTATAGTAAATAAGAAATGAGAAAAATTGCTGTAGCAAAGGAAGTCTGCTGTGTGTTTACATGTTATGCACAACATAAAATTTCCGTGGATTAAATCTGCATTTGAAAGCTCCCTACTCATGACAGGCTTTTGAGGTAAGGATCAAGTGGTTTATACAGTTAAAAAGCTATTTTGTTTGGTTCCTTGTGATTCCGTTTCAGATATCAAGCATTGTTTCTGACACATAGCAACTGTAATGCATATAAAAGGCTTAAGTTCATTAGACTTGCTTATGTTTCTGTCAAAATCATTGCTGAATATAGCAAGGTGATATTCTTGTTGAAGGAGGAGAAGGAGGAAATACATGCCCACTGATAGGAGTCTTTTTGTAAGAAGAAACAGAAGTGCATTATTTATGTCATTATCAACTAGATCGGGGTGTCAAACTTGCGGTGTCACAGTAGCATCACGTGATGAATCGGGACTTTTGTCTCCTTTGCTAAACTGGGCAGGGGGCAGGGCCAGCCTGTGATACAACCGGCCCGCAGGCCGCGAACTTGACATTCCTGAACTTGATAAATGTTCAAATGCCTTGGTAATAAGCTTCCTTTAGTAGTTATTCTTGCTATGTTATTTTTATGAAATGATTGTTCAGTCATTAATTTTTAACATTTTTCATTTCCAGAAATCCTTTCTCAGCATATAAAATGATCTATGAAAAGGAACCAAAAGTACACAAGATGTACAATAATAGGTGGAAGCAAATTCAAAATCTTTCTTTCAAGGATTAAACTGAGAGCCAGTTTGATCTAGAGCTTGAGGCACTAGGCTAGAAAGCAGGAGATTTAGTCTCACCTTAGCCATGAAAGCCAGCTGGCTGACTTTGAACCATTCAGTTTCTCTCACTTCTACTCATCTTACAGGATTGTTGTTGTGGGGAAAAGATTTGCTAGCCATCTTGAGCTGTTTACAAAAAAATAATAAAGGTGAGAAATATACATACATATGGACTAAGAATGAATGGATACACTTGCCAGTGACATGGTCCTTCCCTTCAAACAGAAAAGGGAAGGTATCAGGAACACTTTTCTGGATAAGCTTTCCACAGCTGGAAAACCTCTGAGGTAGGCAAGGTGAGTATGAAGAGAAGATATTCAGCCAAAGACCTCACATTTAGGACATGCGTAGTTTTATTGTCTCTAAGTCATATGCACCCACATCCAGAGGTGGTGTTCAGTAGGTTCTGACCAGTTCTGGAGAACTGGAAGCAGAAATTTTGAGTAGTTCGGAAAACCAGCAAATACCTCCTCTGACTGGAGATTTTATAGTATCCTTCCCCTGCCATGCCCACCAAGCCACACCCACAGAACCGGTAGTAAATTTTTTTGAATCCCACCACTGCCCACATCCTTCTCTTTTTTACAACCTTGACAGATCAGGCTGCTAAACTGCCAAAAACCAGGACCTCAGTTTTCTCCTTTGTGAGGGTAAAACAAAAAGTTAATTTTATTGTAGACCTCAGACGTACAGACACATATATACATAGCCTTCTTTTGTACATATCCCCTCAAATTCTCAGAAATCTCAGCTGTGCCCATTTTAATAATGTCACTGAATCATTCCTCTACTCCTGCCAGACCTTGGCTATCCTCACACCAAAACTAATAATAATAATAATAAAAAACCCTATCAGAAATACTTTCCTCTCTCCTCATTTAATCATTTATGTATATTAAAAGTAAGAATAGCACTTTAAATTCTATATATATATATATATATATTTAAAGATTAAAAACTAACAAGCACTCATATAAAATAAAGAAGTATAAAGAAGAAAAAGAGACAGATAAAGGAAATAAACAATTGCAAAAAGAAAAGATGAAAAGAAATATAAAGAAGACACTTCTAATTTTCTTTGCAGCAAAAACAAGTATGGTTACAAAATTATCTCTTATCTATGGGCCATTAGTACGGACCTTTTCCCAACAAAATGCTCTATAGTTGTATGCGAATGGCATCTCCCAGAATTCTTAGCATTAGAGCAGCTAGCTAATTGGACTTGAAATTTTGGGAAGTGTGGTCTCTTCACAATTGGAGAATAGCCAACTGAATAAGGCTGATGTGAGAATCTAAGCTTATAGATTCTTTCCATGCTGAGTGCAATTGTAATGCAAATGACATTCCTCAAGAGATATTTCTAAAAAAATAATCTAGGACTAAGACTCAACATTCTATCTCATTTATTTACTAGCCCATTTTTGTTTTTCTAACAAAACCCTCATTTTCTTGAGATCCTCAGGTTGATTTTGTGGTACTAGGGAACTCCTTTGTGGTTAAAACAGTGGCAGCAGGTTAAATTGTCTGACTTTACTGATAACCTTATAGCGCATTAAGTCCTGTTATAATGAACAGGGAAATCAGTGGATTCATTACTAGACAAGCTTTAGGATTTATGTCTCTTTAAACCGAAACCAAAGTGCTTCATTTATAATGGAGATTACGGTAAGAAGAAAATGAAGCTGTCAAAGGGAAAATGATGTCTCTGGAGTATTTTCTTCTGGTTCGGCCACAAGTTAATAACGTGACCAGCACTTAACAGCAAAAATGCAGAACTGCATTATCTTTTAGCAGATGCTAATCATGTGCAATCCAAACAGGGCAATTATGAGCACATCTCCAAAGGTTTGGCCTCAAACTTCACCCAGAGTTTGATATGCTGAGAAAAATCTTGAGATACGCACAGAGAGAAGAAAACAAGCAGGGTGTAAGCCAATATTATATAAATGGAGTTTGATCCTTCAAGGAAGGAGCTCAGTTGGCGATACAATCAGTTCCGTTTCATTCATAATTTATTGAGAATGAATGAATCAAATGTGTAGCAACAGTGCAAACTCACAGCATTGACTACAGACTCAGGCCTGCCTAATTCTGTTATTTCTTCATTGCCCAGCCCTGGAAAGTAAAAGTTGACCGAGACAAGGAATAATACTACAAGTGGTATTATGACCTCAATTGAACCCAAAATTTATGTTGCTAAATGAGAAATTTGCTAAGTGAATTTTGCCTCATTTTACAACTTGTCTTGCCACATTTGTTAAGTGAATCACTACAGTTGTCAAATTAGTAGCACCGTTGTTAAGTTATTGTGGGATCCCCGTTGACTTTGCTCATCAGAAGGTCACAAAAGAGGACTGCAGGACCCTGGGACACTGCAACCATCCTAAAGGTGAGCCAGTTGTCAAACATCTGAATATAAATCATGTGAACATGGGGATTCTGCAAAGTCATAACTGTAGAAAAAGTCTTAAGTCACTTTTTCCAGTGCTGTTGTAACTTTGAATAGTCACGAAACAAACTGTTATAAGTGAAGGACCACCTATAATTGTACTAATTTGCCTTGTGTTCTGCAAGCTTGTCTAAACATCAGATTTTAAACTATTTGCTTAGTACCTCCTAACACTTCATAAACTATTTCTGGAATAATTGCCAAGGCAGATGTTGTTCCCAGCATTTTGGAGAAGGGAGGGGGGATTGGTGTCTGAAGATGAAAGTGGCAAACTACCTTTGTCCTGTAACCAGAAAGTTGTGATGAACCGGAATGTAACACAAATGTAACAAAATCCAAAATGTAAATAAATGTTCTTTAATGCCTCCAATTTGGCCCCACTGTTCAATAATTCTCAGTTGGAATAAAACGTACTCAAAAATAGTCTTCAAAAGAAAGCAATACAGTCCAAACTTAATGAGCAGATAGAGGTGAAATAAAAAACCAAAACAAACTACAATGAAGGAAATTCTACAATGGACCAGGATAAGTAATTACCAACTTGAAGGAGATAACAAGGACGCCAACCAAGATAACTTCAGCCCAAAATAAAACACGCTTTGCTTCTGGCAACGCTGTGTTTCAACTGCCTCTCTTATATTGTACATTACTCTCCTCAGCTGCAACCAATGAGGGGGATCATGGCTGCTTCCTCTCATGTAAGCCAAGTTGCTTCCTTCTCCGTTCCTCCCTGCATGTCCTAGGATGAAGAAGGGATGGCCCTGGTTCTTCCTCTGACTGTCCAACCGGGCTCTGCCCTTCCCCAGCCTCCTCCACAACCTCTGAAGCCACACCTCCACTCCCTGTCAGCTGTTCCTCCTCTCCCTCAGAGTCCAACTCTAATAAGGGCATGACAAAAGTCCTCAAAGATATGTCCATGAGTTTGGGGAGCTGGACTCAACTTACATAAGGATACAAATCCCAAATGATCACAGAAACAAGAATACATGATTAGCAGGCCAGTTCCTAAAACTAAACATTTTCAATGGCTGGCATAGTTAGAGAAGATGGAAGTTAAAATCTAACTTTGGAAAAACCAGGCTGGGCAAAGAAAAAGACAGCAAGAAGATCTACCAAGAAGAATAAATAGTTAAAAAAATTATCTCCGTCCTGTCGCATTCTTTGAATGGCTAGATTCACACCATGCCATGTTACAACTTCTTTGGTTTTGGATTAAGCGTTCTGTGAATTCAGTCATAATTATATCGCAATCTATAGCGTCAGAGTGATGCATGGTTGATGTTGTAATGCCACAGTTGTATACTTGTATCACAACAGCCTCCTGAGGTTCAGACAGGGCTGCAGAAGGTCAGCAGACGAGCAAGAGTACAACCTCAAACACTTTCCTCATATTCCATGAACATGACTTTCCTGATCTGCCATATTTTTTCTTCCAAAGGGAATAACTGACATTCAGGGAAATGATTCTTCCTTCTCATTTCCACTAATTAACAAATTTCATTATTTTTTTATGCAAAATACATCCCAACATGTTCCCTTCATCAATACTAGTAACTTCTATGAATTACTTTGGGGGAAGTGGGTGGAATAAGAGCAGAAGCCCCAAACTCTTGAGATATATAATGCAAGATTTGTTTTTTATGAAAAGAAAAATGGGCCTTCCGTTATTGACTACTCTGCCATAAAAAAAAAAAATCAAGAGAAATACAGATTCAGTATGCAGCTAGTAAAACAACAAAATCAATGAAATAGCAATTTAAAATTAAGTGATAACAATCTTTAGGAAGTGAATGACTGAGATGAAGAAAGATATTTCAGCACTGCCTGAATACTATTTGAACCCAGTGGAACAACTGAAATGTTTTCTTCATATAGCAGATACTACTTTCTCCCTGTGGATATCACAGCTCCTTTAGTTTTGAAAAAGATTTGCTACAGGCAATGGAAGCTGTGGAATGGAAGAAAATCCATAGCTGCTGGAAATGTTAATGGAGGTACATCAGAAGCAGGAGAATACACACAAACACATACTCATACATATGCAATCATTTCTCCAGTGGTCTAGCTAGCTAGCTGAATGAATGAGTGAGTGAATGAATGAATGAAAATCTCTCTATATAAAAGTGAAACACCACTCATTCATCATCACAAAATCTCCAGAAACATAAAGCCTACAAACTTGAAATTTGACACGTTTGTTCCTCTTGGCTTCTAGGTGCTCACTAAAGAAAGGATTTTGAAATGACCATCAGAGCATTAGTATTTTGTCTATTATCATTAACACACTCTGATGCTAAGGAATTCTATTCCCCCTCCCCAGCTGAAAAAAAATCTGTTCCAAATGCAAAACACAACCAGAGGAGAGGAGTTTCAGTGTTAGTTTCACAGCAGCAACCAGCTTTAGTATAGAACAGTTGAGCTAAGCCACGTCCAGGCTCCTTGCTGTCTCCTTGCTTACACAGTGAATACTGTTTCAGTTTCCAAACAGTCCTCAACTCTCTCTCACACTGACAGGACACTGAATAGATGAATACCAATGAATGCTGGTAGGCAGAGGCACAATTTCGCCCCTTATTTTCCTCCCCCAAAACTAAGTCCAATCGCATAGTTTTGTAGCGAACCACAAGTATCAAGCTAGTAAATACCTAAACAAACACATAAATGTTCCAATTGTTGAAAAGCAATCCTCATCACAAATGCCATCACTGGTTGCCATAGCAAGCTGTGAAGATCACAGCTGCTGATATCACTGCTTATGACAGATGATGTCATTAGTAATTTATTCATACACTGTATGATTTTTATCACTTCCCCTGGCACTGGATGGGATTTGGGAAAATCAGCACTCTTCCCAAACTTCCCCCAGGTTCCCCAGCTTTCCACTGCTGTATTACACTTTGAAGCATTTACATAATACTTGCAAAAATTACCTAGGGTTCCAGTATGAAAATTCTGTAAAATAAATCAGTACCATATTTTGCTTGCTTCAAATTAACTAATGAAATCATGGCAGTGGCAAGACTAAAATTTACATGCTTCCTGATTCTCATCTCTTCATCCTATGTTTCTTATTTTCCAAATAAACATTATGAAAACGTGGAGTCCATTCAATTAAATAAACACCCCATCCTATGTTTTTACTTTTACATTTGAGGGCAAGAATGGTAATTATTGTTGCCTTCTATTTGAGCATCATTATCTTACACACTAGATGACTAAATCACTAGACTGATAATGGTTCCAATGAAGTAGTCAGGGTGGCAACTGGTCTTATGTAAGATCAATTTCAATTGATCTGCCTTAAAATCTGGACAAAGTACTTCAGACTTTTGTTCTGCATCAGTTTTGTAGATTTGAATTACCTTTGGTTCGATTTCTACCTTCAAGGTTATCTTCAGAAAGTAGAACTGGAGATTCTTCTGCTTAGCTCCACCAATATGGTTCACCTATTTAGCTGATGTGTGTCTTGACATTCTACAATTAGGTATAAATTAGAGCATTTGAAATGATAAAAATAGTAATAAATAAACGAACTGTTATTTTAACAACTTCAATGTTATCCTTTTCCAGGGATCCTGACCTTACTTGTCTCTTTGGTGCATGTTGCATCTTATTTTACTGATTACTGCTACTACTTCTTAGGTTTTACCTTATACAAAAGAGACCTCTTATTTACTGAGATAGCGAACGTACTCATTTAATATGAATCATGAACTATGACATGAAATTTTACTTGCTGTATATCGTCCTCCTGCTTTTTTGCTTACTAAGTCTTAAGCTTAAGCATGGCCTAAAATCTTTGTTTCCCAGGAAGACCAGAAAGAAAAAAGAAACCAGAAAAAAAAATCCAGCCATCGAAGTCTATTTGATCAATGATAAATTGCACAGAGTTTATATAGCTCCCCGCTTTCTTTTTCTTTCTTGGCACTGTGGAATTTAATGTTACACATGCCAGAGCCCAAATACAATAGTTTTGACAGCTGTAGGGGATGGGGAGTGCTCAGTGTTGAAACTGAACTCTTCACCCAATCTCCTGGTTGTGATGGAGAGGACGTCTGCATTGAGACAGATGGCTCCAAAGGAAAGTCATCAGAAAATGTTGACATAGTTGTACATTCTTGCTTCCATGTTGTAGCTCACACTTTTTTTTTTTAAAAAAGAATTTTATCTCCTTTTGCATCTTTCTTCATTTTAATAAGAAAGATTAAGTTTTACCTCAAGAGACATAGAAGCAACAGTCTTCATTCTTCCTGATAAACAACCAGGATGCCATGTGTACTATTACCTATAAACGGTCCATCACGAGCTTGGAGAACATGATACTCTGTAAAAAAGGGAGGTAGGTTGGGCTATAGGATATTCTTCCTTCTATGATGTTTAAAAATAATATGTTACTTACTATACTTTATGCAGGAACCAGGGCAAATATTTTACAAGTCTGTGTATTAAAAATACTTCCATACTGTTAAACTGAGCTGCCAGGAAGAAAAGGGAAAGCAGTCATATTTGTGACCCACATTGGAATCATTGATACCAGCGGTCACCCACTGGTGGGCTGCAGCCCACTGGTGGGCCATGAGAAAATTTTGGTGGGCTGCAGAGAAATCTCACCCCCAGAGCACCCTTCCAGAGCAATTAATCCAGGCTGTGCAGAAACACAAGGCTGCTCAGCCCACATGGTCCGTGTGAACCCTTCCCCCCCACTTCTTACCCGGCAAACTTGTCTGCTAAGTTGCTATTTTTCCTTTTTCCAACCATCATCTGTTCTGCTGTGCCAGGAGATTTAGATTAGCTAGGAAGCAGGAAATGGTTGGATTTCTTGCTTTCTAGCTAAGCACAGTCGAACCTCCCTTAGGACTGAAGGTTTGCTTGCAAGCAAATTCAGTGCAGACTCACGACAAGCAAATTTGAGAGACTGAGCTAGCCGATGGCAGATAGATAGATCACTGGATGATTCTGTGAGCAACTCAAGCTGCCTGCTTTGCCTGATTTTGGATAAAAGTTGCTTTTTTTTAAATAAAAAATTCAATATTTACATACATGGTGTGTTGTGAGTTAATTTTGTGAGTTTGCTTACAAGAAAATTTTATGTGACAGACTGAGCTAGCCAATGGCAGATAGATAGATCTCTGAATAAATCTGTGATTCTGTGAGCAACTCAACCTGCATGCTTGCTTTGCCTGATTTTGGGTAAAAGTTGCTCTTTTTTATAAAAAATTCAATATTTATATAAATATTTATAATATTTACATACAAGCCATGCCCAGCCAGTCACATGACCACCAAGCCACACCCACAAATTAGGCCACACCCACAGAACTGGTTAGTGGTCCCTGGGATTTAAAATTATGAGTTTGGAGGTCCCTGAGGTCCAAAAGATTGGCGACCCCTGATTTATACCATACCTTTTTAATGGAGAAACATGGTGTTTGGTTTGTTTTGGTTTTGGTTTTGGTTTTGGTTTTAGTTTTAGTTTTAGTTTTAGTTTAGCTCAGCTTAGTTGTTTAGATTAGTGGCACAGAATATTTTTAAGAAAGGTATTCCTTCTCTGACTTCTGGAGAAGAAATGGTAAATTGAAAATGGCTCTGAAAATATGAAGCCAACAATCATGGTGACCTGAAGAGCCGGTAGGTAGACCAGCTCTTCAGTCATTCCTCTCCAGATAAAGAGAGAGTTTGAGATCACCCACAAGTGCTCCAGACTACTGCCCCTTCTCAGGAGACTGCAAGATAGTGGTCTCCAGTGGGTTCATTGCTCTGGGAGATAAGACAAAACCATCTTGTTCAAACTGCATCTGCACCATTGAAAGGGCACTAATTTTGCATATTTTCTAATCACTTTTGCAAATTGTTAATTCCTTTTTAAGAACTTTTCAATTGACAAATTTTACAGCACCAGGTATGATAGGCTACAGTGAAATGGCAGTTTCCCAGGGAGGAGAGAGCACAGTCCAAGAGGGGTGGGGTGGGCATGAGACAAGAGGCAACACAGTCCAGAACTAGATAGGAGACAGAGGAAGAGAGTTAGGATAGCCACTTCCTAGAATCTCCCAGGGCATATCCATTGGGGTGAGAGTAGTACAGGTTTAGTCTGGCAAGATGCTGTCTATTGGATATAAGTAAATAAAGCACTAAACTTTGGCTATATTGATCTATCTTGTTCTTAGGCAGGCCTGACACTGGGTAAGTTTCCTTCAATCCTTAGCAAAAAATGTTTTAACTACAAATTGAAGAACTTTCTTTTTTGAATAAACAACAAAAGATGATTAAAACCTTAATTTTAGAAAGTTAAAATGGACTAAGGGTCCAGATAAATTTGAAATAAGATGTGGAATTACTTATAAAGCGCCTGTCCTATGGGAAAATGAAAATTATTCATTCCAAATAAATAATAACAATAATAAAATGCTATTGGTAGATCTTGACGGATAAAACAAACGATCAACATTTGTCTTCAGTTTGGCATGTACAACCCTCTCATAAAAAAGGCTATAACTTCTGTGTTTTCAGGTACCATTTAATGGAAAGTACACTAAAATAATTAAATAAATATATCCTGCCACTTCAAAAGAACACATTTGCCATTTGATGTTTACCAATTATAATCAAAGAGACGCATGAAAGCTTGGAAATCTGAATCGCATCGGAGATCTGAGCTTGGCATGTAAGCTTTATCTATTTTTGAAAGCAGTTGTGGGTGGAAAGAGTCAGGCCAGTCCTTTTGGGATGTGCCAGGAGATGGATAAATGACTGCCAAGAAAAGGATATGTTAGTTTTATTCTGGAGCCTACCCATGTGCAGCACCTGAGCAAGACAATGGAGGCTTATGGAAAAGGACAGTTTCTTCACCCAGTCCAAGCAGCAGAACATGGAAAACCAGGCAAAAATTATGTTCTGTTCCCCCTTTGCATTGGGATATGTGTTCTGCTCTCAGCCCAGCTCACTGTTGTGGCCCGCCAGCAGCTGGCGGAGCAGGCAGCAGAGTCGGACAGTAGTGAGGAGATTGTGGAGGAACCTGGGCCAATCTTGGAGGCTGAGGAAGACTCAGACAAGGGAATCTATATCAGAGGCAGAGATGGGTCCAGGGCAGGGTGGTAGTCATCAGCTGCCTTCGGGCTCAGAGAGAGGTGAGGCTGGGGAGCAGTTAGAACTGGTTCCCAGCCTGCCCGCACACAGAACTACTAAAAGAAAGGAGCAATTGAGAACTCAGAGTCAACATGGGAGCAAGGCCACAGGTGGATGATGAATGGCTCCTCCCACCAGGATTAAAAGAGGGAGGGGGCTTTTGCAGGAAAAAACTCGCTTGTTCAGTTGTTGTTTTATTCTAGCCTTGTGATTTCCTGTAAACCCAGCCTTCCCTGCCAAGCGTGAGTGTGGCACACCGGGCAGTGTTCCAAGATTGATAAAGGCCTGAGATAATTTGTCTACCTTTACAAGACTATTTGCCCAGCTATTGGCTGACTGTGAATGAAATAATTCACATTATTGTAAATAAAGAGGTTTTTGCTAGGACTCAGAATTGACTGAGTGCTTTTTAGTGAGGCTTAGGACAGAACACTCACCAGCTCCCACATTTCTGCTCCTTCTTGACTACCTTGTTTCCCTATAATTCTATATGGCACCTCAACTATAGAGGATGAGGACATCCTGAAGAATGTTAGGCTTGCTTTGTCCATCCCATGTCTCTATCTCTGAGCTTTGACTGGGGCTAATGGAAGTATACCATCAGGGGAGAAGACATTTCTGGAGGTAAGGAGCTCTTGCTTTTCATGCTACCCAGCTTTTAAACACCCCTCAGTGGGCTTCCCTATGATGACCCATTTAAGGCTAGCCCACATCACAGTTTATCCACGCCCTGCTTAGTCCATGCTAAGACGGCCTGTTGACAGTTTGTTGAGTAGATATCCTTGTAGCAGAGCCCTCATTTCAATGTCAACCTGATGTTGAAACAAGCTGAAGCTGGGTGAGAATATGGAGCAGGAAGCTAACGTCTTTCACGGGGAAATGGAACAAGCACTCTTGTATTCAAATATTTGTTAGCGAGGGATATAATGACCTGTAAGGCTTCATTTGTCCTGCTGTGCAACCTCATACTCCCATTTCAATTATGTGGGATGAGGGAATATTGACTACATGGAACATCAGTTCCCATCCATAACCGTCATGCAGCATGCTGTTACCTTCTACCATAGAACACCATACCTGCCCTTTCCTCTCCTACTTGCCTGCCCCTCTATCAGGTATGGATCCTTCTCATTCCCTACCATTTGGTCTCTCTGGAGGGACCTGTCACTCCCCAAACAGCAACAGAGAAAGGGTTTTTTTGTTAGTAACTTCTTTTGTATGCTTGGATTTAATTATGACTTGATTAAAATTGGAACAAAAATATAGTGGCAGTGCTTCCATAATATATTGTGCCCCAGTAAATACTCATACTATAATGAGTGTTCCCAAAGCAAAATGAACTGCATATTTGCCAATTCATTTTAGTTTGTTTTGTTATTCTGGAAGTCCTAATGGTTTATAGTTCCAAATTTTCCATGATGCTATTCTCTGAGTTTCCCGCTGAATCAAACTTGTTCAGTGAAGGTAAGAGTCAGGACCTTTTTCATGAAGCACTTAGATATAACCTGGAAGGTTTTGAAAGCAGTTTAAGCATTTATTAAGCAAATGGAGGTTGTTTTATTTTATTTTTAATTCAGAAATACTGGCATGATTTTAAAGAGGACTGTACCCTTGTTTGATCTACTTGTAGCCTTATTTCATACAGTCTTTTGTAAAAGTTTTTGTATAAGATTCACTCTAGCATCTAGAAAGAATAATCGACCTTCCATAAATCCTGACATTTTTCATCATGGTTTAGAAAGAATGTAAGGCAGAATAAAATTTGTACTTGGTCTGAGGTCAGGAGCCACTTTAACTCCTAATTTGGCTTTCTGACATTGTTACATAGTATTATGTTATCATGTTGATGTGATCCCTGATAAGATGGAAACTGAGTGAACAAAAATAAACCATTTTCAAGCATTGTCCTACCAGATGACATTTGAAGTAAGGACGCCATTCATTTCTTATTCCAAAAATGTTCACCCAGACAAGTCATTCACAGATTGTGCCTAAGTATTTTAATGTACTAATCTGACTTTGGACTTTACAATCCCAGGAGCCCTTTAAATTTAAGAAGAGCCGAAAGATAAGGTTAGCAAGAAGACATAGGTGTGTATCAAGTAGGAAAAACAAGAATAGCTGTTAGGGAGAGATGGGCTGCAGCTTTCCTCCAGAGGTAGCGACGATGGGAAGGACAAGACCAGGCTCATTGCTTGTAATAAAACAATTCCTCTTTTTCCCCTCACAATGAAGGAGATTCAATTGATAAGAAGGGTTTTGAGGGAGGCAGTTTGACAGCTTCACTCAGACTGATGAGGGAATTATGTTTATATTATGTCAGAAGCTGGAAAAAAATTAAAATATTTTAAAGCAATGTTGACACCGATATCTTTTCAGGAGGAACATTTTGCACACAATTGGTCCTATTCCAGATCAAAGTTAAGGTGCTGTATGTTTGTATAAGGAGCCAACTTCCACCGGGATGTGCCTATGCTTTAGAAACTGATTATATTTAATTTCACACTCTGTTTTGAACCAGGAAAAATATGAGATTCATTTGACTCTGTTCTGCATTTAATTATAATTTGACAAAAGAAATAACCACATGACCTCTTTGATTTGCCAGAACTTTATCCAAGCGCCACCTGTTGAGCCCTCGGCACTCATAGCTCTGACATATTGCAGAGAAGAAAATTATGCCGCTGGCATGCAGACTAGCAAGGATGCCAACAAAAGCACAATATAGCCTTTGTACTCAAAGCACAGAAAAATATATATTAAGCTACCAGCTATAAAGTTTTAAACAAGCCACTTTGAATTATATGTGGATATATCTTTTTAACAGGGAAAGTCCTTCTTAAAAAAAAAAAGAAAAAGAAAAGGGAATGGTAAGGAAGTTTCAGACTACCATTTGGGTATGGTTTACATTGGTAAATATTGTTTGCCTGAAATAAACAAGGTTTCGCATTATTACCATGGTTTTAGATTGGATGTGGCAAGAAGATAGTCTGTTTGTTTGTGCAAACTGATCTTTCATTGTAGTCAGTGCCTGAAACTGAAATGATAAATATGATTTTAAAAAATGGAAATGGGACCCAGCTAGTAGTCAGTTCCCTTGTTTGCCATATGCTAAGCTTTGAATGAAAACAGCACAGAAATGAGCTTAGTGTGTGCTGCCTGACCCAGTTAAGGGATATATGTGTGTAGAAGCAGGTTTGTGTTATGATATTTTTGTAGCTGATTTGAAGGATGTTTGACAATCTGTATGATAGATATGATTCCTCAAAATGTTTAGGCAGTAAGTCCTCATACGTATGACTCCATCAGCTGTACGATGACAGCCACCAAACATTGTTAGGAAGAAAGAGCTGCTTAAGACTATTCCTGTTTATTTCAGAGTTGTATTAAGATGTGACAGCTATTTGTGTAGAAAGATGACTTGCAAAAATTCACAATGCCAAATAAGGCTTCGATTTAGCCAAAGTTGAGTTCTCCTATTTTTGATGGTATGAAATCCCAATGAAAGGAACACAATGAAATTTGTTGAAGAGATTAATTTCTGTGATATTGATTCAAAGGACAAGACAGATTTTTGTATGTAGATGACAATTATTGGATGGAAGCAAAATCTGATTTTGGCACTAATTATTTTAGTCTTGAAAATACATTTTTAAAATGAACTCCTATGAACCACTTTGAAATGGAGGCTGCTTTCAAGAATGAACCAAATTGGATGTTCCTACTTCATTTCAAAGCATTTTTGATGTTTCGCAAACCAGAATATATGAAGTACTGCACAAAATTTTAAACATTTCCAAAATGTGTAACTGATATTTATGGAGATCTATATTTTACACTAAAATTCTGGACTATTTTTTCATGTCTTCTTTTTATGTGCTGCCTAGACTACATGCATATATATATAATTTGGTGTACTTCATTTTGTTCATCCTTGTTCTACAAATTGCCCAACCTCTCAAAATTTTCAACTGATACATATTATCTCCTAAAATATGCAGTACTGTATTTCTTAACCCTCCACATGTTTTCATAAATGTTTTCCTTTAAAGATCACATGCATTTTTTTTAACTACAGCTCAGAACTAAAAGAAATATAAATGAAAGGATAACTGCATTTCACTTTTCATATTAGTTGAAGAACTGTGAGAGCCATTTTGATCTAGTGGTTAAGGCACAGGCTAGAAACTAAAAAACGGTGAGTTCTAGTCCTGCCTTGAAATCAGTTGGGTGAATTTGGGCCAATTATTTTCTCTCAGCCCAGCCCAGCCCCCCACACAATGCTGTTGTTGTGGAGAGAAAGAGAGTAAGAAAGAATATTATGAATGTTCACTGCTCTGAGTTATTTATAACAATAATGAAGGCAGGATAAATAAAATCTAAGAAGAAAGTTGCTCATCTAAAAATTGCAGACTAAATGACATTTTTATTGAGTATCAATCTCTTGAAAAAAAATTGAATTTTCTTTCACTGAATTTCAGGAAGAACTTTCCCACTGCCTAGAGATTTTCTTTACCTATTTAACAGGACATTGTGTCACTGAATAGTAAAGCTTAGTTTCATAAAACATTAATGTTTTCTTTTTCCCCATGTAGAAATGTGATTAATCTCCGACTCTTATTTCAGAAATCATTACCTGTCTTATCAAAACTCTCTTTAGTTCCCTATTTTTCTTGCATGTTCTTCCAAAGCAGGAACTTTTAATTCACTTTGAAATTCTACTTCAGACAAAAAAGCAGTGCCATCTATGTGAATTAAGATAATCACATAGTCCTGCTGGCTATAGCTGGAGACATGTGGAAAGCTATGGTAATTAACTTGCTTTGGAGGTGAATTATCTTTAAAAACAAAGAAATTGACAACAATACTTATGAAATACAATAGTCATGAAATCTAGGAGCAATTGTTGATATAAGCAGTCAACCTGATAGGGAGGTCCACATGACTAAGAAATGTAGGGATTTTTATAGTATTACCTTATGCTCAGCAATACAGTAGCAGCATTTCCCCCCCCCCCCCATTTCTTGGTACCATTCTGGGTAATTCCAGATAAAATAAAAAATGGGATCATAACTTTCATTAAAATAATTCTGTGAACCTAATTGCCTCAGCCAGTACAACTTTCAATAAGTTAACCCGCAAGTTAGTGGCTTTCAAAGTACCCTGTTTCTCCAACAATACGGCCTCCCCCAATAGGAAGTCCCAGCATATTTTATAGGCATGAAATGAAATTAAGCCCCTCCCCTCAAATTAAGGCCTATATTAAAATATGCAAAATGGGGGGGGGAATGGCGGGGGGGCTTGCCATTAGGAAGTACTTTAGTTGCACACACTCGGATATGGTGCTGCCTGCGTTGACCCCGATACGAAGTGCCCCACCAATGCCGAGGTCAACATCCAAGCCGTCGCTGCCCGCCCGCCCAAAGATGCAAGGGGGGGGGGAAATTAAGTCACCCCCGAAAAGACAGCCTAGCCATTTTTTCAGGGCTCAAAAAAAAATAAGACCTGGCCTTATTATATGAGAAACACAGTAGATAACATGAAAGAAAGTAGATGGTAACAAAATTAATTCATGAATTTAAGAAAAATCTGGGATTATTATTTTGAATACCCAATTTTGGTTTTAATTATTCCCATTTTGTCTTTCCCTGATTACATTCATTAGCCAACTTGCCACATGGCCCAAGAACTACAAAATGGTCTTCCTGGATGAATTCGAGAAACAGAAGGAGTTCATTTACAACAGAGGAGGACATATTGTTTTTATTTTTATTTATTTAATGTATTAATTCATCAAAGAAAGCTTATAAATGGAAAAATTAAAATGTGACAGGGATGGTAGGCACATTAGTGCATTTACTCATACCCCCTTAGGAACCTCTTAAATATGGAACGGGTCCACAGAAGTTGGAATTAAAACTGTGAGAGTAACTGGTTTTTATTAATATTTTTAACGGTTTCTGAGAGATAAAGCAAGGTGTGATAGTGACAGAATGATAATTCCCAAAAAGCATACTCAAATGTTTGTTTCCCCCTTTTATGTTTTTGTGGAAGGATTGGGAAAATAAGCCTCCTAAGCCTGCTTGAGATATCTTTTTATTCCTATATAATAACCCATGAAAACTGTTGTGCAGTCTTGGGCGCTTGGAGGACTGCATGAGAGCTAGGGCTAGGGATTGTCCACCTCTGGTTTAAAGGATTGAAGATACCAGGTGAAGAAAGTTTATTGCTTCACATCAAGAAACTTCAACTACCCAAGAAATCAGGAGTGAAAGGACAGAATAATTGGGCCTCATATGGCAGCGGTTTAATTCTGTCAAAGGAAGTTGCTTGCTTGAAGAATCCTCTAGTGATTTGAAACTTCATTCTTTCTCTTTAATTCTCACCAAAAAGCTAAATGAAGGTTGCCCTTAAGAAAGGAATTGAAAGTTGAGCCACTGCTGAAATTAAGAGACACTCTTTTTAATGATAGGTTCTCTAGGGCAGTGTGCTCAATCTCAGCAAATTTAAGATGCATAGACTTCAACTCCCAGAATTCCCAGCTGGCCAGGAAATGCTAGGAGTTAAAGTCCACATACTTTAAAATCTCTGAAACTGAGAAATACTCCTCTGGAGAGAGTGGAGCTATCGAGGTTCTTCAACAATTCTGAACTTTTTTTAATGACTACTTTTCTTTTAAGTAGAAAAGCATGAAGGGGAAAAAAGAGCACACTAAGCCTCAAATTGATGCTTTTGGCTTCCAATTCCACCCCGCAAAATGCCTGGTGAAAAAGAGACTTAGATGCATTCCAGCATCTAAGTCTCTTTTAAATATTTGATCCTTGAATAAGCCACACCCCTGTTGAGGATTCATTTCTCAACAATTGCAAAGAAAAAAATTGTTGCCAGGAGAACAAAATACATATAGCTAGGTTTCTGCATATTCCTTTAGTCCTGGTTATAGTTTTTAGAATTGCACTGAAGTAATTATTTTGTTTTCTGAAATAAGTGTTTGTATTTTATCTCTTTTTCTATGATAGTTCCTGAAAAGAATAGAATTGTAGAAAACATGTACTACCTAATGAACAAGTTAAAATACAGGACTACATAATATAGAAATCAATAGACTGGAATTCTGTCTCAGCTTGGATGAGTGAGTATGAAGTTACATTCAGGTTTAGAGTTTCTACACACATTCCCTTTAAAGTGACCATCAAAAAATATACAAAATTGAATGAAGCAAACAGATGTTTAAAAAAAATTAAAGGCCAGAGATGACAAAATATTTGTGAATATAATTTTTAAAAAAGAAATATGTCCTTTGCAAAGCACATCGTGGTAATCTGGTGCTCCATCGATAGAGTGGCTAGAGTGTTGGCCAAATTTTTCAACCTCTTAACTTTTTTTTAATGTTATAAAAGAAAATTCATGTAAAATATGAACTATCAAATATTAGCAACTATTATATTTTAATTACTGAAGAAATAACAATGACACCTCTATTACTACTGCAGTTCAATCTTGTAGCTCCCAAGGTTCTGAGACCAATTCTCACTTCTAATCTGTGGAACATCAAACATGATATTCAGGCAGAATTTAGTAATTTCCTCTTGAGATAAATTAAACTATGACTTCTTAACTGCATCATCTCTACAGCTCCCGAAGTTCTAGAAATCCACAGCATCTGTAAATTTACTTGATTGGTGAAGGAACTTAATTTTCTTTTATAATTTATAGATGTGTATATTTTTGGATATCTGAAAAGACCTCTTGAATTTGAGCCTGTTTCCTTTATGAACCTTCTTTATTTCTAGGAGTTTAATGAGTAGGAATGTTGTATGTGTTGATGGGAGTCATGCAGCAAATGAATATTTATTCAGTAGATTCTTGATAAAAATATATAGTTTGATATTTGATATTTTCTGCTAGGAAGCTTTTGCTTGGGTTGAAACACTTATAATTACTAACAGCTGATTTTGTGTTTTTATGTGTATATTGCCTGCATGTGTAATATACATCCATATGAGAGGAAGTATATTTAAACAGAACAGAAACATTCAAGTCTGCTATAATTCAAAGCAATGTCTTCCTAGCCTTTCTCATATGCTGGAGCCAATGTTATGGTGGAGGAAATAGAGCAAGGGAGATGGGGAGATAATTGCTTATGAACAAGAAAGAAGAATCAGACCAAAAGAGCTAAAGGCCTCTTTCCACAAAATTAAAATGATGGGCTGCTATTACCTTGAACAGTATTTTAGAATACCTACAAACTGGTGTGCAGGGCACTGTTGCAGGAAAAGTACAGTATTGTGTTGCATTTTGTTGTCCCTTCCTGAGTTACCAGTCCAACCATCTGCTTGTTTGTATAGTGGAGAACACAAGATAAAGTCAGCCTGGAATAAATGGCAATTTGCGCTGCTCCAGCTCAATGAATTTTCCTGGTGTGTATCTACATAAGAAGCCAGGTCAGGGCAGCTTGATGCAGTCAGTAAGAAGGGAAGCACCTTTGTATTATCATAAATTGCTTTCAAGTATTATCTCAGCTTCTGATTGTCTTTAAATATACAAGGAACTATTTCATTCACCAGGAGATTTCCTCCTCAGGAGTTCTGCCAGTGAAATAAAACATTTTTTTTTGCCACTGAAATCTTGAGAGGGTAACTCTTTTAAGTTGATGTGATATGCTGGAAAATATCTTCTGAGGGTAAACACTGCCACCCCTCTTCATTTTATGGAGTCTGCTGAAGTTTGTAGCTTGGGCTCTGGTGCTACAATAAAACAGGGAGCAGATCAGAGCTACCTCCCTATGCTTACTTTCAGATTCTTCCTAGTTCTTAGATCATAGAACTAGTGGTATTATCTGTGCAAGGAAGATCAATGGTCCATTGTGTCTGCTGAAAGCAACCACTTTCGGAATGAAGTTGTCATGGTGCAACTATGGACATAGGCAGCACATTTCCAGAAACAACAACAACAAAAAAACAGCACTAACAGCAATAAATAATATGCATCAATGAACTCTTTATAATGGTTATAGACTAGCATAAAATATATACATCACCTGGCTCTCAATTATTTTCATGATACTTCTTAAGATTGGAGTCAACAAAGAGTTTAACAGCACTTTGTTTATTTTATTTTTATTTATTTATTTTGTCAAACGCTTATAATATAATAGAAATAAGAATAAACATAAGTTTAAATACATGAAATAGGAACTAATAATTGGGGAGAATAAGACAGGGATGGTAGGCACGATTGTGTGCTTATGCATGCCACTTGCAGAGGGGCCAAATGGGTTAGAGGAATAAAAACAGTGTTGCAGCATTGGGACACAAAATCCTTCTCTGTTTTTATCTGTGTTCCAATGTTGCAAAGGGTCTGGGCTTCAGCATGATACCACCATGATGCTTTCATTATTTTGACAAAAGCATCAGGATCATGTGGATGCTGCAGAAAGAGTTTTCTTAACTTTCCGTTGACTTCTTGATGCCATCTGGGTTCTTGCAGTGAAGGTATGGTAATTATACTCTTTGCGGGGGTTGTAAATGGCCAAGTGACATCATCACTATTTTATAAACTGATTGCCCCCCCAATAATTTGTATTATTTTTTTGGGCGGAGCAATCATAAAATCACTAAAATGGACCTTTATGTTTTATGTTTAGTCAAATCAATTAAATATATCCATTCATTAGACAAATCTTTTTTGATGGAAACACTGAATAGATATGCTGAAATTTTTTGTCTAACTTCCTTAAGATTAGGAAAATAAAAGTTTATTCATGATTGCATATACTGCCAGACTGGTTTGTCTTCCTCTCCCCCTTTTAGTGTTGCTGTTTTTCATTTTCATTTATTTTAGTTTTGGTCTTTTGCTTATTGTTTTTCCTTTATAAAAATACAAAGAAATCTCAAAGGCATGTGTTTAAATGTCTATTTAATTCTGAAAGTCCCTGTACTTATGTTTTTAAATGCAGATTACAAGGAAATAAGTTATGGAGGAGACAACTAAATGAAATAGGCAAAACTGGATACACTAATCTGTCACTCTCTAATTTTGATGAAACAGGCCTGGAAATATAATTGAACATAGGATGGTTACTTTTCATGTATGTTTTTTAAAAGCTGGGTTGAATTTTGGCCCGATAAGGTGATACTCTGTTCCTAAAGTTAAGCGAAACTTAAGAACACAGTATGCAGATTAGTTGATTTATAAAGTTTACATAATTGCTGAATTACCCCAAGCTGACTTATTTTAATTTTAGTTTTTTTTAATCTCCATTTATATTAATTTACAGCTTTCCCAAATATATGTTTGCAACTTTTTCTAACATGCACAGGTTTTTATTAATTTTTAAAGAAACCCTTTTGAAAAAAAAAGTTTCTGTGCTATTTTTTAAGCTATAGACATTTCTGATGGAAAAATTTTCACGTGCATTTCTAGAAGCCTCTTTTAAAGAGGTAGCGATCCCCTTTTGTCTGAAAATTTTGCAACCATATGCTCTATTTATGGAGAGATCCTTTGCAAGCAGATGGTATTTGTATAGATTTTTGACAGGAAAATGACAGGTGCAAGCTTATTTTTTTTCAGAACTTTTGAGTGTGATGTGGCAATCTGTTTTCACAGATCCTGCCAATCAGAAATCTGTGAATATATATATATATATATATGTGTGTGTGTGTGTGTGTGTGTGTGTGTGTGTGTGTGTATAGAGAGAGAGAGAGAGAGAGGAAGGAGAGAGGGAGAAAGAGGAAGAGAGAGAGAGAGAGAGATTCCTTTTCCATTCTTTTTTCACTTTTCTCAATGCAGGTACATTTGTTAATATATTTGCTTTTAGATTTTTATGCCACCTCTTTTCTAGATAGCATATATAGTGATTCCTCTCCTAATTGTTCTGTAAAATGCCCTACCCCAATGTCTTAACCACAGTACCATATTGTCTCTCTCTTTTTCATTCAGAAGGCAGTGACTGAATCTACATTCCTATGTTTGACCTTTAGCACCTCGTCCTTCTCTTTCCCTCTTTTATTCAGAAAACATGGCAACAGAATAATCAAGCAATGAATTGAAGGTCAATGTCAAATTTCATCACCTTGTCAGAATTGTCTAACTAGGCCTTAATATCAGCACAGTAAACCTTAAAGTAACAATGCTGTATGTCAACTAAACAAATACTCTTTGTTTTTAAAAGTATTCTTTTATTACAAACAATAGATTTCTTAAAAGGGGCAAAATGAGCTTTTTGCTACTTTCAGGTAAGCAATCTTACATTACTAAATATTTTAAACTATCTAATACAGGGGTGTCAAACTCACGTCATCACAGCAGTATCAGGTGATGCATCTGGCCCATGGGCCTCAAGTTTTGACAGCTGTGATCTAATAGGATAGATGCAAAGTTATATGACAAGATCAATTATTACTCATGTATTATTGTCTCCAGATATATAATTTTCTAGAACCAAAGGCTCATTAGCTTTGATCAGAGTCAATACACTTCTAAGCTAAGTAGACACTTAGTAGATAGTAGATTTAAACAGGAATCTTATTGCTGCTTTAAATATTGCTGTATTGTTGGGCATCCTGTTTCACTGATAGCCAGATCTTTAAGCAATATGGATTTCTCACATTTAGTAGACTAGAAGGATTATGCCTAATGCCCCTTTTCAGCAAACTGCAATGTGGGCTACCTGTGAAATTCCATTTAAGGTATCCAAATTTAAAATATATTTATTTCCAATCTCATGACATGCATGATAGTTCTGCTCATAAATGTGGGTATAAAAAGCATACTTGAAAGGTAATATTTCCTCTCAAACAAGACAGGTCTGTTTCATTCTAAAAGAGGTAGGCAGTCTGGTTGTCATCACATGTGCTGAATTTTGATTCTTAAAAAACTAAGCCAGCAATCAGTGGTTTATAACTGTGGTCAAAAACATCTGGGAACACCAGGTTGCCTATATCGAAACTATCCAGAGACTGAAATGAACAATTGGGTAAAAAGAAAATTAAACATGATTTAAACCAAACTTCCTCACTGCATTCTACAGTGAGCACATTTTTATTTTTCCGCATTGTTATCTTGAATTAGAAAATTACATTTGTAACTTATTTTTATGCAAAACCTATGGTGATTCACAGTAATGTGCCTTCTAAACATCTTCCTATATCAATGGGCTACTTGTTATGGAAGCAAGTTTTGACTGGAGAACCTGACAGTGGAAGTAACAGTAGACAACTTCGCCTTGAATAATGTTGTTTGGCTGGAAGAGCCATTTAAATTTCCATACTACTGATGGAGAAATGAGCTAAACAGTGAATGGAAGCTACTAGATTGAAGAAATCAGTTGCTAATTTAAAAATGTTTTTTTTAAAGAAATGCTAGAGATATGGAAAGAAACTATGTGCATATTGGTTTGTAGTTATTCTAATGTACACTCTGGCAAACAATTTGTTATGAGAACTTTTTCTAGGTAAGTTTCAACCTGTACCCACATTATTTGATTCCCATTAATATTAATTTTCTGTGCACCTTCCTAAATGCATATATTGATCTTTTTTTTAAAAAAATCTGAAATTAATATTATTAAATTCAGGAAAATAGGAATTTTCATTTTATTTTGTTTCACATGCTGATTTGTGAAATGTGAATAAGATGACTTCCCATTCAAATGCTATTTAAATATCTCCCACTATTCAGGAAGAGAAAACCAGCAGAGGGCACTCTTAAACCTTCTTTAAAATATACAGTACTATTAAAAAACACAAGATTCCCAGGACTGGAAAAAATTCACCTGATTTGTTTTTTAAAAAAAATCAACATCTGAGATTAATGCAAAAGGAATGTACAAAGGAATCTGGGGTTTTAAAAAGTAATGAAGGCTTAGCTTAGCATCCTTATTCTCTCCCTCCCATATCACAGCACGCTAGGAGTAGATATTCAACTCTGACAAAGTCAAAAGTCTTAAATAAGCTGTAAAATGTTAAAACAAACCCTTTAGTTCTACCACCACCATTACTACTACTGTCAGGCAGCGCATGAATCCCTCCATTATATAACATCTGATGATTCCAATCTCACTGGAAACAATATGGACAAGAATGCTGCAAAATCTAAACTTTTGATGCTAAACTTTGTACTCTTAGAAGGGAATATTTGTAGCTCAGGGTTGAACTGTTCTCTGAGCTTGGTGGTTTTCTTGCAAACATTCCATTACCCATCATCATTATCGTTGTTGTTGTTATTATTATTAATTGTCAAAAGCTTACAATATAACAGAAACAAGAATAAATAAACACAAGTTTAAATATAAGAAATAGAAACTAATAATTGGGGATAATAGGACAGGGACGGTTGGCACGATTGTGCTCTTATGCACACCCCTTACAGACCTCTTAGGAAAGGGGTGAGGTCAATAGAGGTTAGTTTGAGAGTAAAGAAGCGGGGGTCTGAGCAAGTGACAACAGAATCAGGTTGTGAGTTCCAGACATTGGCCACTTTGTTGCTGAAATTGTACTCCCTGCAATTGAGTTTGGAGTGGTTTACATTTAGTTTATATCTCTAGTGTTGTTGTTAAAGCTGAAATATTCATTAACTGGTAAGATGTTGTAACGTATGATTTTATGTACTATGCTTAATTCTAATCTTAGTCGGCATAGTTCAAAGTTGTCTAAGCCAAGAATCTCTTGTCTGGTGCTGTAGGGTATTCTGTTGTGAACAGAGGAGTGTAGTACTCTTCTGGTAATAATACTTCTGGATTCTGAACATAGTCAGTGCTAGATGGGAGTGGAGTTTGCTCTTATTTTTGTATAGTCGTAGCTTGCCCCTTCAAACAAGCTAACCATCATTGAACTACCAAGACCTCTCCCATAAATCTGACAGGGCAAGCTATCCAAACCTGTTCTGGCAGCATGCTGTATAACAAAACAATTGGTTAAAAACTTGTCTATCCGTTTGTTAAAAACATGATGCTTATAAGACATGAAAAGGAGAAGGAGTTCAAGATAATTTGAAAACATGACTTTGTATTCAAATTTCCTATAAGAGGTAACAAAGGCTGTTAAATATTCATGACCTTCCTTCATGCAAATTATATTGACAGTCTCTCTAGGATCCAGCTTGGCAAAAATATGTTCTTTATGCAATCATTCTAAGAGAGTGGAATGAAAACAAAGTAAGAAGCATTAATGGTTACAGATTTTCAGAGCTTGCAATCATGAATGATCTTTATGGAGCCATCCTTCTTTCTTAAAATGAATCAAAGCACTGTCTGGGATGGATGTAGCTGTTCGGAAAACTTGTTATTGATCCATTTCTTTAGCTTGCTCTGTTCTCTTTCTGGCATAGTAGCACCTTTCAAGAATCTGAGCCACAGGAATAAGGATTATTGTACCACCGCAGAATGTCAGCCCTCCTCAGTTAATGCAGACAAGAAGCACCATCTTGGGTTCCAATGCTACATTTATTGTAAGGTTACAATAACAGAATCTTGCAAGTCTGAAATTTTTTCCTCTCCTTCACTTTTACTTTCCAGAGAACTAGAAATGATCCCTTCTGAGATGCTTCTCACAACCCTTTTGCTCCTGTGGGTTGAAATACTGTTTATATAACAGCTGTCTAGTCTCCATTTTTTCCTTATGACTCCCAAGGTCATTCCCACATACCATGACACTTAAATGGGAGAGTGGGAAGAAAAGATCTGCCCTTCCCACTTCCCAAACACATTCAGCATAATCAGCATGCTTCTCAGTCACAAATTGTAAACATGAATCTAGTGTGTTCCCCAAACTGTTGGAAATCAGTATAAGCAAGTCAAAATTGCAATATCCTCTTGCAGAATCTGTTACATATTCAAAAGGAAGAAAAGCTTACCCTTCCTCTGTGTTTTTTTTTTAAACTTCTGAATTAATCGAAGTCACCCTCCTTTACTAAAGGTGAACCAGGAAAAATAGTACTTCTCTTTTCAGCATCAACAGCACAACATTCTAGAACTTCATCTTGTCCTATTGATTCACTATTTTCCTAACACATATATTGTGCATCTCTAGGTTAGCCATTAAAAAGGGAGAAATAACAAAGAGAACACAGCAAAAGAAAAAGGACAGAAATGACTATTTTTAAGCAAGTAAATTATTTCCAACTTAAAATAATAACAATGATATGTCACCATACTGATATGGATTTTCTACCTTGCACACATGCAAGGACAATTTACTTTATATTTTCCAAATAAAAAGAGAAAGAAAAATGTAAAGAAAAAGACAAAGAGAGAGACTTGTAAAAAAAAAAGGCTTTGGAGTTTGTTCCATTTGTTTGCCACACCCCTCTTTTTAGATTTTTTAGAGTATTCTGTCTGAACACAGTCAGGCTCCCTGAAGGCCAACAAAGTCAGTCTTGTATCTGTATATACTCTTGCTGCTACCAAATCTCGTCCAAAAAGATGTAAGGAAAGTAGGGCAACCATATTTGGGCTGCAAAAATCTAGGTGATCATGAAAGAGATACAGAAAGCTGTATTTTGTTAGTGGTCATCTGGATATTTATAGCCCAAGTGTAGTAGTGCTACAAGAAAGGAAGCAGGAGTGAAATTGAAGCAGGATAGACCAAGATCTGAGTCCACCAACTGAAGGCAGTGTATGTAGGTCAAATGCAGAGTATTTGACATATTCCACATGGCTGGCTGTCTTGTAACTTTGGTGTCTACCTATCAAAGAAGGATGGATTCTATTCATAAGTAGCTTTGACTGATGTTGCAGTATTTCATTTTTGCCGATTCTGCCTACAGACATTTATCACTTTCTTCTGGAAAATAATTCTAATATTCTGGAAAATAATTCAAAGGCAAGATGATTTGTTTTTATTTTTTGTGGCATATGTTCTATAGTCTTTTGCATGGGTATATGGTACCTAAATTATATGCTAAATAAAACAAGATATAAAAACTTACACATGGTATTACTTTGTCTTTGATGTTTTAATCCAAGCTAAAATAGTCAAACCAACATGCTCATTTGATTTTACCTTTTGGGTTTAAAAAATCATAGAGGATGACAGTTTATGGATTTTGTCCTCTGGATGGCAGTAACTCTTGCTTAAATGCTTGTGACCCAGAACTGTAATATTTTTCACAAGGGATTTCCTTTACCTTGTCAGTTTAATGTCCCAAAGAAATACTTCATTTCATTAATTCCTGACTCTGTAATCCAAATCTGAAAGCTAAGTACATGCACAGAATTTAATATATAACATTAAATGATGAGAATATTAAAGTCCCTTAAAAAAACCAGATAAGAAGAAATGATTGTTGTTACCCTTATATCTAATTCAATATTTTATATATTATAAATAAAGCATGTAGTATGCCCTGAGATAATAAAACAATAATATATATACATCTAATAAATAACCATGATCTCATATCTGAAATTTAAATATCTATTTTTAAAACATACTTTCACTGGAATTCTAATTTTCAATAGATTATTACATTCAGGGCATTTAGTTGCACCAAATTACATTAACTTTACAAATTATGAATTACATAACATTAAAGTACTCTGTAGAAATCTATGGTCTATTGAATTTAATTGCGATATTTTGAAACTCATGGAAAGGATGTATCCAATAAAATGAGTGCTATTGTTCTGGCTTGGAGTATCTACCAAAGCTAATCTGTTCTTTAACATTTCCAATCCACACATTTTAAAGTACAACATACTCCAAATATTTAATATTTTTATTTGGTGTCCAGAAGCATTTATTGTTAGTATTTAGATAATATGTTTGGTACTATGTAAGTGAGAACAAGGGACATGAATTGGTATTTGGTATCTAATTGTATTAAAAAAAAACGTGATCTGATGAATTTCAAATATATGGCTATTCGTTTTCTCATAAATCTTTGTTCAACAGTTTTAACTTGTAGTTAACTAGGACAAGATTAAAGGACTCAAAGGACTATCTAATATTTTTAATAGAGCAAGAGTTGTATGGAAGAACTGAAATGACTTTTCCTCAGTTTTCAGTACATGCTCATGGGATACGTACCAATTCTTAATTAAGACATTCTACTTCTTAATCATAAGAAAGTTTCTTCATTATGATAGTTCTCATTGGGATGGAACATTATTCAGGTTCTTGCAGAATGTGTAGTAAGAAACATGTTTTAATCAAGGATTCAGACAAGGAAGAACTTGGCTGTTTCATACAAACAAACAAATCTGTATAATGATGTCTCTCTTTCATAGAAGACATGGTCTAAAGTGTCCCAAATGAGGATTCAAAAGATGACTTTTTTTTATTTCAGCCATTCCTAGATTTCTTCTTTTGTGTTTTTAGGACTCTTTTAATGTTTTTGGATTCTTTAACATGGTATTCAATAAAAGTGAGGGAAGGAACCTTATGCATCTTATGCTACAGCTCCGACCCTGATATGCACATCTGTTATTCTCCTAACTTGGATAGTTTCAACCATTCTCTGAGCAAACAACTCAATGGAGAGATCCCCAAATATTTGTGATTGTTAGCCTTTAGATGAGATATTAGCAGTAGGATTTAAAACAAAATATTTCCCCTTGCAGTCTTGTGATATAATAGTGCAAAAAGATTGAGAAATGTTGTGATCTTTCTGATGTTTGGTTAACACAGTTTGGGAGGAGGCACTTGAACCATCAGATATGTTCTTGTGATGACCTTGGATCCAAGAATGATCTCTCTTCTAACTATTATTTATTGCGGTCTCCAACCTTGACAACTTTAAGCCTGGTGGACTTCAACTCCCAGAATTCCTCAGCCTGCTTTGCTAGATGGGGAACTCTAGGAGCTGAAGTCCGCCAGGCTTAAAGTTGTCATGGTTGGAGACCCCTGATCTATCATATCCCAATACCCAAAGGTATGGATAATTCACAAGAGTAGTCTATGCATCTCTTCACAGGTTTAAATCTAATACTTAAAGAGAGCTGTAATGTATTAAGACTTTCTAGACTTTAATTGCATCCAACTTACTTTTAGTTGCATTACTACATTCTTATATAGGTATGGATTAATGACATCCACACTAATAGTATGGAGAAAGCCAAGTATCATATTTGTTGTCCCTGTGATACAAATTTCTCAAAGAATTTTAATATTATTATATTGTTATTGCAGGCTGAAAATCAAGATAGGAACTTGAGGAATAGCTTCACTGATGTAGAATTTCTTTTTAGGCCATGGCTGTGTCTTAGAAACAACTCATATTTCTAGTTCTTTTATGGAAAAATAGTCTATTATGTTATGTTAAATGTTTTGGATAAATATCCACAAAATGTAGTTGCATGCTTAAATTTATTTATGTACTGTATAAAATGTGTCTATAATACATAGCATTCAACTTCCAGTAAACCACAAGAAATAAGCAAATACAAACTTTGCAACTGGAAAGTACATATTTACTCTTGGATGGGCCAACATTTGAATTGGGAGACAAAACATTTAAGTTCTCTCTTGTTTCCCAGGACCTGCTTATGATGCTGAAGAGAACATTGCCAGGCAGTTTGAGATATCTCATTTGGTTGGAATACAGAAGCTTGTTGTGGACAGCATTCAGATTTAATAATGCTATAGAAGAAAGAATAATTAATGACAAAGGACTTTGGGCTGATTGTGTGTCTGGTAGAATTACTGATCCAGACAAGGACAATGCACAATCGCATCTATTATTGGAGCAAAGGGAACTAATAGAGTCTCTAGCCAACTCTGCAGTATAATATTGTTTATGATATGTTTATCCTTGCAGCAAGTGACAGTACTGTACAAGAAAATTCATTGAATGATGGATTTGTTAGGTTTCTATTTTGCTTTCAAAAATGCTTTACATTCAGATATGGAAATATTCAAGGTGATAATCTTAGGGAGCTCATGAACGATGACAGTGAGCCACAGATCAAGACAATGTATGAAAAATCTATTTGGGATACATTAATTTTGGAGTTGGAAAATTCTCCTGATAAGATTTTCAAATGCTGTATTCAGAGATTTATGTATACCAAAATGAATGATTAGAGAACTACAACTGAAATTGGATTTACTTGAAAGGTATGCAGGACTGCAGCTGAGTTTACACATAGTCAGATTTGTGTGTGTGTGTGTATGTGTGTGTGTGTGTGTGTACAATTTTTCCACTAAAGATATTTCCAGACTGCAACTGAGTTACAGGATTATCAGGCATGTGTGTTGAGTGTATGTGAAAATTTTAGAATTGTTCAATGTAGTAAAATTATACAAACAAAAGCAAAGATTTGAAATAGAGAAAAAAGAAAGAAGAAGAAAAATGAAATAATGTCTTCTGCCCTTCTTTCTGTCAAGTAATTCCATTTTTATCTTTTCCTGAATCTCTTATTTTTTCTTTAATCCCAAATTCTGAAATCATCAATTTGATTTTTTCTTCTTTCAGCAAAAAGTTTATGTAAATTTTCCAGTCTTTCAAAAAACAACAACACACCTCTTTATAGCTTTCCTCACTGACTAGATTGCTCAGCTTTCTAATTAATTGCAGGTTTAGTTGATTATATAATACAATCTTCCTTTGTGTTTTGTTGCTTTTCCAACTTTTTACATACAATAATCTTTCTGCAGTTACCACATACAATTTTAATTTCCCATGGTTCTTTTATAATTCCTTATTCATAGAACCCATTAGGAGCAATTTTGGTTTCATCAAAATATCAATCATTAATATTTTTTGCATCACTATATGAATTTTCACTCAACTTTTTTCACTCATAACATAAAAACACTTTTCCCTTCATGTGATACATTAACTTTGGAAGTCTTATAAATAAGAAAGTGTCATAGTACAACCTCAGCCTAAAAATTTAAGAAAAAAAACAAGCTTTCAACTTAGGAATTGTTCACAAAGGGCAACTTTTCTTTAATAATGGCTTCATCATAGATTACTTTAAGTTAAATGACATTGTTAAAAAGTGATATTACAGGTTGCCAAATTATTCTGTCTGATATGCCCACTAGCCCATTACAAAAGATAATAGCCATAGCAAACACCACTTAGACATATATACCACTTCACAGTGCTTTCCAGCCCTTTCTAAGCAGTTCACAGTGTCAGCATATTGCCTCCAACAATCTGGGTCCTCATTTTACTGACCTCGGAAGGATGGAAGGCTGAGTTAATCTTGACATGGATTTGGATAAAATGTACATATAATTATCTGTCTATCCATCTCATCTGTCTCTCTGTCTCTGTTTCGGTCTCTGTCTCTGTTTTATCTATCTATCTATCTATCTATCTATCTATCTATCTATCTATCTATCTATCTATCTATCTATCTATCTACCTTATCATCTATCTACTTATAGAGTACATTTATAAATAGTAAGCAAATATAAATGCATAGTCCCTCAGCATAGTGAAAAGGTTGTGATTAAGTGACCTGTAGATTCTGCAACTTCTCAGGATTCTTTATCTTTACCTGCTAAATTATTTTACATGTAAACATATGCTTTAAAATTAAACATTTTATAGGAAATATTGATATTTTAATAGGTATGTTAAATGCATTATTACACTTTTTGAGTCATGAATGACTCAATGAGAGTTGGTCAACTCAACTATCAAATTTTACAAATTACTGTCTTTCAAGAAAAGCAACTTTTAGTCTTTGAACTTTCTTTACATTTATTTCCATGAAAGGGCGCATTGTAATTACTGGGTTACATTCCTGAATTCCAGACCCACCATTAGCCTTACCTTAAAATGCCTAGGTGGTAGTTTGTTTGATTTCAGGGAAGAGATCAATAGTAAGCAGTAACTGGTGCCACATTGGCTTTGGGACAGATGGATCTCAGAGCTTCTGACAGATGCAGGAGTAGAAAATCATAGGTCTAAGTAAAACATTGGTTACAAATCCCAGGCATGACATTGCATGGGAAAAAGTGAGTTTTTAACAGATGAGTGATCTTTATGCAACACCCAATGAACATTAATCTATCACCTGCACCAATGGTGCAACAAACTCCCCAAATAGAGAGAGGTTTCGCAACAATTTTACAGGCTAGTGAAGAAAACCATAAATGATGTGTTCTTCATGACCTACACTAAAAATGTTAATGCCTACATATGGAATTTGCTATCAAAGGGTCAAAAAGCATTAAGAATTCTTTTGATGACATTATTATCCTGCTATAGCAGATTCCCTTCTAACATAACACCATTCAGCTCTTTTGAGGTGGCAATGTAAAAAATTCCTAACCAACAGTCCAATAGATTGAAGGTTGGGAAAGGCTAGGTTAGAAGATGTAGCCCACTCAAATAATTATCCTCAATCATCAAAACAGATGATAAGTTATATCCCCTATCCACGTCAATGAATTTTCAACAATTAACTGATAATTATTTACTATCAAAGAAGCAAAGTAATACTAGTGAAATAAACTACTGGGAAATCTGGCATAGATAGTAGCAAGGTAGTTCATTTTATTTGCAAACTACCTTATAATATTTATGTCCCAATAAGAAATTAACATTTCACATGCAGAATGCATGGGTAGCATCTCCTCCTTGACTCAGTATTAAAATGTTTGGAGTATAACATTAGAGTCCTCCTTCTTTCCATGCCACTCTATCTGATTTATTAAAAATTAAAATTCAGTTAAAAAACTTAGATAGTGTTCTCTGACCATAACAAAGGCCTTTGGGGTCCACACATAACCTGGAGGTTCAAGATCGGCAATCCTGTAATACATCATACAGTTACAATTTTAGTTAGTAATGAAAATTAATTTTTTGCTGCAATCCTGAATGTCCCCACATCTCCACCAATATCCATTTCCAAACTTGGTCTGTTTAAATACTTTCACCCTTGATTCAGTCTTCAACTCTGACTACAGATTTGTCCTGACACTTTGTTAGCAAGAAATGATTGGAGAAGTTACAAAAATAAACAAATACAATCCTCTAGATCCATTTATATTTTGTCTAAGGACATATTTTAAAATTTTCTTTGAGTTTTGTTCTGTCCAAAATTTAGGGAGCTGTAGAACTGAAAGATATGACCTTCTTCTTTTTTTTTAAAGGTCAGTTTCTCTTAAAAAGTGATACTTGTTTTACTTCAAGAGGAAAGAAAACCTATTTGCTTCACATTCTGCTTTAGTAGTAATATCAGTGAGCATTAAGAAAAGGAAACCAAGACTGCTGAAAAACAAACTTTTTAAAAATAAAAGATGGGCTTTGAAATGGTCGTATTTATAGAATAAGTGTTAGAGGCAGATAAAACTTAAAGAAAATCGTGAAATCCAACAGGAAAGAGGAGGCGTGCATAGTGATTTGCGTGAAAACCTAAAATTATCCTTTTTATGTCTACACCAGGGTATTCAAGAATTGGCTGACTATCTTCCTTCCATTTTCTCTGGGTTCAGTTTTGCTATATAATTTTACAAATTGCAAACACATTTAATAAAATGTAGTAAGATCATGTGGTCGCTAATCACTGGAGTTCTGATCATGATACAATAGTCTTTTATTAAATCAGGGAATGTACTTGACTTTGTTATTGACATTGTTCAGAAAGTCAATTGTTTGCTCATTAAAACAGAGCAGGGAATGAGGAACAGCTTATTTTTAGTTTGGGCAATTTTGATACAATTCTGCATTTGTTTGCACTTAGTAGTGCACATTTTTTAAAAAGCTTGACAGTATTCTCAATGGCACTGTTAGGAATGGTTCTGTAACTTTTCCAAATAAATGTGTTCCCTAACTTCACCAAAGATTTAAGTAAACATTGCAGTGGGTTTTGAATTTTTTTAACATGAACAACAAATAACCTATATATTTAGAGCAAGGGTGACTTATAATTAAACCCATAGGCATACATAGGTACACTCTTGTTTTTAGTTCCATAAAAATTAGAATCCTTGGAGAGGGAGCATTAACAGGGAAGAATAAAACTGTTGTTTATTAGATGAACAAAGATCTAGGTATTTTACATGTTCATCTTAATTCAGCAAATTTCCAATACTGGCTGTTTAGCATTTATTCTATATTTCAAAACCATGGGAAAAACCTCTTCATGCATGTAATTCACAAAGAAGTCAAAACATTATTTCACTTTATACATGGTTATCCCTTCTTTCCAGAAATTAGTATTGATTTTCTTAACCAGACACTGAATTTCCAATGAGTGGCATAGGACATGCTGACTGGGGAATTCTGGTAGTTGAAGTCCACATATTTTAAAGTCGCCAAGTTTGATAAACACTGGCATATATGAACAAATGCATGCAAGAATAAGGGACCATTTTATTATAATATATTATAACAAGTTTTTTTCAGACTTTGTTCTGTGGGACTCTAGAATTTGATGGCAAATTAAATATTTTTAAAATGTCCACTCAGTCAGTGACATCCATAATAATTTACCCAAGGAAAAGCTAGAATATTTCAGCTACTGAACACTGATTTGTTTGGTTAAATTCTCAAGTCAATGAGAAATTTCAATTTGAATTTTTGTATCACAGAAAAATTCAGATTCTACATCTAGTAAACAGGAGTGGGGTTTTTTTTGTCTTTATAACAAGAATAACTTTCTGAAAGGCAATTGATGCATCCAGTTTGATAATAGCACTAGCACGTAGAGTTATATATTTTACAGCACTTCACAGTGTTTTACAGCCCTTTCTAAGAAATTTTCAGAGGTAGCATATTGTCTCCAACAATCTAGATCCTCATTTTACTGATCTGAGAAGGATGGAAGGCTGAGTCAACCTTGGGCCAGTCAGGATCAAAATGGAGACACTTGGCAGAATTAGCTTGCAATACTGCATTCTAACTACTGCGCCAGCAGAGATCTTATAGTAAAATTCAAATAACTTTGTTACAGTATACAAATGTGATTCAATAAATTGCACAAGTTACATTCTATTATTAATTTTCTGTCACTAGAGCTTTACCCTCTTGATCAAGGGTTCTGTGAATTTTTTATTTTAACTAACAGGTTCTGCAGCAGGAGAAAGCTCCCAATCCCCTTTGCTTTAGAGAACCACTGAATATGTGGCTACATCTTCCTAGCTATATCTTTACATGTGTGAGGTTATAAACAGCATTACCTTTGTCCACATGTCTCTTTGATTGCACTCTGCTGCATTAACAATGGCTGGTTTATTTTGTGTTTAAATCTAGCTGATTTGGCCTTGGTACAAGCTTTGAAAAAAGGAAGAGGAAATGGGAAACATATTTCCTACCTCTTTGCTTTCTTTATCCTATAGTAGGATAAAGCAAACTCATTTGATTAGATATAGCTGGGTTTAGTTATACTGACTCTTTTCTCTGACTGGAGCAAAATGTGGAACACCTGAACCTGTATTTAAAAATAGCATAACTTCACTTCAACCGTGTTAACTTTGCTATAAATTCATCAGAGTGTCAGCTTTGACCAGAATAGAAGGCATGATTTGAAACCATAGAGCCTAAAGCAGATCCCGAAAGCTCAATGGAAAATAATTTTCAAAGTCCCTCCCCAAACAAGTACTATTATTAAACTTGTGAATAAATATATGAATTGCATTTAATTCAATTTAAATTCAAAAATGAATCAAATTAAATCAGAACTTTATTATGGCCATTGACCAGGAAAGTAAAGAGTTAAAGCAGTAGAATGTACAGAGAGTATGAATGAAATTATTTCTAAGTCAAGAATAAAATAAAATACATAAAATAAAAATGGAGCTATAAAATATAACTATGATAAAATTAAATATTATTTTTGTCCTGTTCCTGCCAATTTCTTCCTATTGGACGTACACCTTCTGCTATATCAATTTCAAAGGAGTCTTTTATGTGTGGTGAATAAGATAATAATAAAGTCCAATTTGAAATTTAAATGATGACTTGAAGGGCTTAAAGTGATAATTACATACATTTAAGAGGTCTGCTGTGAGCATTTTACTTAACAGGCACTTGAAATGTGAGTGTCTGTGTTCAAATACATGCAAGCAGGATCTACAAGGACACTTATTCTAAGTTTCATTACCTTGGAAACTGTAAGGAACCCATAGAGACAAATGGCCAGCTGAAACATAAAGAAAAGTAAATGCAGGAAGACCATTGTAGAGGAAAAACATCATGCTAATTGTGTTCCTTAACTATTTTCAGATTTAGAGCCCCTAGATTAGACACCTTCAATTTCAGGTTATTGGACTATAACTCACCATTATGATTGAGGAAGGCAGCCATAAGATTACAAAATGGTTTTGGACCTCAAATTTCAATTATAGTTTACAAATTAATTGGATGCAACAATGTAAGTTGGGTTCCATGTAGGATTGGCAGTCTGTGGTATATTCACTTTGGTAGATGACAAATTATACAAGCTGGCAGAACATTTTTTTTTAAAAGTATGTTATTTTGGATATTGAATTTTATAGAGTCAAGTTTACTTTGAAGAAAAGCTGCTTATATAATGTTATTTATATCTATCTATCATCTGTCATCTCTCTCTCTCTCCCTCTCCCTCCCTCCCTCCTATGTAGACTGTAGAAAGTCAGCACCCACCTTCCTAGAAGAATGAAATATTTGAAGAATATAATACAGCCAATATAATACATGTTCTTGCACAGGAACAGAAAGCTCAAATACAAAGCCCAAAAGAAGGGATTAAAAAACCTTACTCTCAACTCCATGTGGTCAGCTGCACAGAACCCATGTGGTTCTGCTTCATCATTAAACCTTCTTTCCAATCAGCCTCCATGTTTCCAGTGTCTTTCTCCTGGCTTGGAACTGAACCAGATGGATATTTCTTCCCACAAGACATTAAATTGATTGGCCAACTCTCGTCCTTTGAATGGCAGCCTAGCATGAAGAAATTAAAACTCTGAAACTTTTATTTATCACTTTAGCCACAAAACATGAAGAAAAACAATGCAGATGACAGGCAGCTGCTAAAGGTTGAAAAAATCTTTTTTTCACAGCAAGTAATTCTATCATTTTATATATTTCTAATCAAAGTATGGGCTACTATGTTAAAGTGTAAAATAGTTAACCATTTTCCTTCCCTTTAGCTTTAATGGAGAAAAAAAATAAGTCTACAAAAATGGAATGAAGAGATCCATTAATGTTCCTTTATTCAGTTTTTCTTTTCTAAAAAATTCAATTCATCTCATTTCTGCATCAGATAGAAAATGTTTGTGTCTACCTGAAAATATTGATGCTTTACACATTCCAGCAATGTTGTATTTTCCTACTATAATATGAGCCTGGATTGTAATTTTTTCTTGACAGATACATTTTGGTAAAGCAAATTTACATGGCAATTCTATTTAAGGACCTATTTCTTCCCCTTCTCTTTTTCCTAATGCCCAAGATGATAAATCTCACCACATGAGGGCAGAAAAACTATTTTTCTATTTAGCCTTGAGGCCCTTCAGCTTCTTAAAAGCTATTGGCATTCTTGCTTAGCACAGAACAACTGAGAAGGTGTAGAAGCAGATATGGGGAAAGTACTAATTAAGCCTGAAATGTTAATAGCAGAGAGCTCTTTTAAATACTTAGCAGTATTTACATTCTAAAAGATTTTTTTTAAAAAGCTTGCCGGAGGAGGGAAGACTTAGAGAAAATGGAAAATGATCATTTATGTTGTTTCTTTCATTACTTACTGTGATCTCTCCCCCCACGTGACCACAGGCAACAAAAAAAGAGTCATTCTTATGCAAACCAGCCTGGCACAAAGGGACATTACATATCTTCTACAAAGGAGGATTTCTTAAAAAAAACCAACGCACAGCACATTACTGTTTCAAGTTCACACTTGCAATTAAGAGCCTCTCTTGCCAACTTTAAGGTACAGCTGGATATGATGCCAATGTTGGGTTTTTTTTAACAATAACAAAAAAAAATCCTCAATTGATTCATTTTATAGCATCACATTGTATTCCATTTAACTGTCTTAGCAGTGTAACTTTTAAAACATTTGTTAAAGGTTTTTCCTAGCTCTTGGGATAAAGGGCATAGTAAACATTAACTGAAGAAAATTCTACTTGCACGCACACGCACACAAAATATAGAACACATGAATATAAAATGGAGAAATCCTGTAAAATGCATCTGGGATTCTGGACTATTTGAGTGAGAGACTGTCACAGATCCAGTTAACCAACAAATATCGGAAGCAGAGCTATCTGAAGGGTATAATCAAAACAGTCAAGATAGAAGCTATACGATGGTGTGATCAAAGCTCTGTATGGCATACAAGACACAGCTAAAAACCAGCACCTCTGATTGCACTATTATTGTTGCCATCTTGATTTATTTTCTACTGTGAGTATGTTATTCACCAAATATTAGTGACTAGTGAGATTTCGGTCACACTGGAAAAATTAAACCTTGCAGGAAGATAAATATTTACAATGAGTTATGTTAATAATTGGAACCACAATTTTTGTTGCTAAGCAAGACAGTTGTTAAATGACTCACACCCAACTTTTTTTGCCACAGTTATTAGGCTAATTACAGGAGTTGTTAAGTGAATCATGTGGTTGTTAAATGAATTTGACTTCCTCCATGGACTTTGCATGTCAGAAGCAGGTTGGGAAGGTTTCAAATGGCAATCACACAGCTCCGGCATCCTGTAGACTTTGTAAATACAAGCTGATTGCCAAAAACATGAATTTTGATCATGGGATGCTGTGAGGGTTGTAAGTGGGAGGGCCGGTTGCCAAGCTCTTTTTTCAGTGACATTGGAATTTCAAACAGTCGCTGAATGAATGGTTGTAAGTCAACTGGCTGAATATTGTATTTTAGTTATTCTGTAGTGTTTATCAGTCATTTTTTTTGTTGTCTATGAAGCACTGATAGATTGATTTTAATTTACCTTGCAGGAACTGATTTTTAGTCAAAAGGGCAGGCACTTTCTTAAGAAAAAAATGATAAATTTTGAGCCAAGTATTGGTAACCATATTTCATTTTAACCAGAAATGATTTACAAGAAGCAGTTAGAGGAAGGACAAAAGTTTGGAATTGGAGTCAGATGAGTCTTTGTGACAATGCAGTTCATAGGCACCTTCAAACCCTAGTGAAAGCATTACAATTATTGCGTCTGTGTTGCTTGTGCTTTCCTGTACTTTATAGAATTGCGGTATATCTTCGTTGCCTCAGCTATGGCTCGGGTTTCAGAGACAGTGATTTAACAGAGTAAGATAAGAAAAACCTCTCCAAGGGATTTTATACATCCTGAGTCAAGACTGAAATACAAAACAAATCTCCATGATCCTGTTCCTTGATCAGGTGGGTTGTATGCAAGAAATTTAAGCTACACAGAGACCTTCACCAAGATTAAACTTTTTCTGTGGGGGAAAAATCAGTACAATAGTATACAAATAGTATATAAATTCATTTTTAAGAGAAACAAAAACGAATAGTATACTGTATATTGGAGATTTTGGATGGAATATGTTACAGTACTGGGTTGTCAGGAAATATTATGCTAAACATATCCATGAGGGAATATTTCCAATGTAAAATGGTAGCTTTCAGGGAGAGAGGAAAATATTTCCTTTGAGAATCTCTCAAAAACTCTCTGTTCTCTGTGCATTTTACTGTCAATGTAATTTTAGGCATCTGGTCTCTGAACTCAGATGATTTTGTGTAGTATGAAATCAAGAATGTATCACATTACCAATCAGAAATTACATAAGTGAATCACAGCCAAAGTAGCACTTCCCGCTTTTTCCTCTGAATGTATCCACAGCTAGCATTCATTTGTGGCCTCTCTGGGGTTTCAAAAATTTTAACTGAAAATGTAGCTTCTCTTGGGGATAGTGTGATATCCCGGTTATGTTTCTTCTCTGAAAACAGAATACCCTACACCAGTGGTCCCCAACCTTTTTGTACCAGGGACCAGTTTCACGCAGAAACACTTTTTCAAGGACCGGCGGGGGGGGGGGGGCACTTTTTCAAGGAGGGGGAGGAGTCCGAGTTTGGTGGTTTGCTTGCAGACATTTCATTACCTGACTAGATAACATCTGATGTTGTTACCTAGTCGGGTAATAAAACATCTGCCAGCAAACCACCAAGTTCAGGGAGCGCCAATGCCTCCTCATTGCAACCTTGAGCAACAGATATTCTCTTCTATTGGGACATTTAAAACGGAGGGTTTCAGCTGCAGATTCAGGAACTGCGCCGGGCTGAAGAGCGCCTTCAAAACTGAGCGCTGGGCGGCGGCGGCCCGCAGCTGTCTCCACGGCTCAGGAAAAGTCCCTGCAGGATGGCTGAGAAGTCCCGCCTCTCAGCCCTGCCTCCCTCAGCCTCATCCCTCAGGTGTCTCCCTCCCTCCCTCAGCCTTATCCCTCAGGTGTCAGCCTCGTTCCTCTCTCAGTCGCTCTCTTGCTCCTCCACCAGCTCAGGAAGAAACCGCTTCAAAGAAGCTGGCAGGGTGGCTTTTCCTGTCGGCGCAGCTCCTCTGAAGCACCCGTTCACCCCCACCCCGCCACCCGCAGTTCAATTCAGTGCTCCGTTCTGTCTGCCTGCCTGCCTTCGTTTCTGGCTACTCCGAAACAACCAGAAACAAAGGCAGGCAGGCAGACAGAACGGAGCACTGGATTGAACCGCCGGCGGCGGGGTGGGGGTGAACGGGCGCTTCGGAGGAGCTGCGCTGACAGGAAAAGCCACCCTGCTGGCTTCTTTGAAGCAGTTTCTTCCTGGGCTGGTGGAGGAGCGAGAGAGTGACTGAGAGAGGAACGAGGCAGGAGGAAACTGAAGCCGCTGACCCGGAGAGCAGGACAGGCTTTGGTTGCTTCCTCCCTCCCCTTCTTTCATTTGTGTCCTTGATCCCTGATCCCAGCAGCATTCACCGAAGGGGAAGAAAGCCGCCATTTTTATTTTATTTTTATTTTCTTTGCAGCCCGGTACAAAATGTTCCACGGACCGGTACCAGTCCGCGGCCCGGTGGTTGGGGACCCCTGCCCTACACCACGAGACTTGAGATTCCAGACTTAGACAACCTTGAACTACGCCAGCTAAGATTGGACTTAAGCATAGTACATAAACTTATATGTTACAATGTCTTATCAGTTAATGAATATTTCAGCTTTAACCACAACAACACAAGAGCACACAACAGATATAAACTAAATGTAAACCACTCCAAACTTGATTGCAGGAAGTACGATTTCATCAACAGAGTGGTCAATGTCTGGAACTCACTACCTGATTCTGTTGTCACTTGCTCAAACCCCTACTGCTTTACTCTCAAACTAACCTCTATCAACCTCACCCCTTTCCAATGGTGGTGTTCAACCGGTTCCAACCGGATCGCGTGAACCGGTAGCAAGAATTTGGTGTGGGTCGCCGAACCGGTAGTAAGCTCTGGCTGATCACGCTCCCAAGCTAGATAGTAAACCTATCATCCCGCCCACCTGGCATTCACCTAAGGTATTTCTTTCTCCCCCCCCCCAACAATCAGCTGTACATGGATCAGCTGTGCCTGGATTCCCCTTGCTGAGGCCCAGGAAGGCAAAAAATGGCTCAGCCCCCCCCCTCCATTTTTTACCTTCCTGAGTTTCAGAGGAGCCTTAGGGAGCAAAAGTGCACCCCCAAGAGGCTCTTCTGAGGTCAGGAAGCTCCAAAAATGGAGCGTGGAGGGGTGCTGTGCGCCCCTCCCATACTGTTTTTTTTTTTCTTCCTGAGCCTCAGAGGAGCCTTAGGGGTGCAAAACACACACACACCTGAGGCTCCTCTGAGGCCCAGAAGGCCCAAAAAAATAGGTGGGGGCTGAAAAAAAAGAAAGCCACGACCACCCAATCTCATGGCCATGCCACCAAGCCACACTCACAGAACCGGCAGTAAAAATTTTTTGAATCCTATCACTGTCCCATTCCTAAGAGGTCTGTAAGGGGCATGCATAAGCGCACAATTGTGCCTACCGTCCCTGTCCTATTGTCCTCAATTATTAGTTCCTATTTCATATATTTAAACTTATGTTTTTTCTTATTTCTATTATATTGTAAGCATTTGACAAAATAAATAAATAAATAAAAGTAAGAATGGAGGAAACTCTTGTCAAGAATCAGTAAATCATCTATTTTAGACAACACTGTCAATTCCCAAAGAACAACATTAGACGTGGAGATGGAATTTGAATTGTACCTTGAGCCCTTGAGCATCTTCCATATTTATAAAAGGTTTGAGAAAAGGTGACAATAGAAGCAGTAGTGGACTGCTGCCCTTGCCTTCCTTGGCTCTTAGAAGCAAGGTGGCCATATTATTTATGGCATTGTGACTGAAAAAAACCACAAAGGATATACAGTTAGTAAAATGGAAGCCCCTTCACCAAAAGGAATGGTAGACATTATGTAAAAACCCGCACATGGAGGCATGATTTAATGTAAGGTCTGAATCTGTCCACTGTGAGGTCTTAAGGGAGGGTAGATTGTATATATAGATATCATTCTTATTCTTATAGTGGTAGTGATAGCGTGGCACTTTGTTCAAGCACTTTTTTAATTGTCCACCCTCATGCATATGTACACACACACACACTCTTATTGTCTATTTGCATATTTTTTTAGCTCTCTAGCAAAAAAGGCAGGCTGTTATTCTTTTCATTCAGCATTTGGCAAGTGATAAAGTTTTCCAAGGCAACTGATCTTGAACAACTGATCTCAGAAGTTTTCCCAATGAAATTAAGACCGCTGATGGCTAGGAAGGAAGGTCGGGATTGCATATTTTGAAAATTAAAGCCAAGCAGACCAATACATGTATATAATACTAATTTTAATACTATCTTTTGAATCAAACTGTAGCCTTATTTACTTCATGAATATGTCTTTGAAGTCCTTTGCTGCTACATTTTTCCAGGATGTTGCTTTGAATTCCTGATCTAGCCAAAAACCCTGGGTTCCCGGGTGAGATTATGTCTGATCCTAGATAACTGTTTTGAGATTAGCCAAAATCAGAAAGATGTTATCAGCTGGCCGGATAAACAGACAATTTCCTCGATTCAGACAAAATAAGGAAATAATAGCAATGACTATGGAACAAGTAACTTCAGATGCTTAATCAAGCCATAGACTACAAAACAAAATCTCATCTGGGCCGTTGTTTCTAACTCATAAGCTACATACATACAGAATAACACATAATTATAGTATTGCAAAAATAAATAACTCAAAGCTTTGAGAACAGTATTTAATTCCACTTAATTGCTGTCATATTGCTGAATATAGAATATGCTATTGGCCCAGCGTTTCCTCCTTTCTGCCAACAGGAAGTATATTGTGGAGAGTTCATGTGCTAAAGAGATACCCAGGCGATATTTTCATGGGAAACCATTCTACAGTATTTGTTTCCAATCTCTCTTGTTTTAAAGTTTTAAAATAACATGTGATGGTTCTGTTTATGTTACAGATTTATTTTAAAGTTTACATAATCTTAGGCTTTCCACTCAACAACATAAGACAAAGATCTTATTCTCACTGAGGTGGAAAACTTGAGTCCCTTTAGACTTAGAAATTCACATGACTGAATATAATACATCTCTCTCTCTCTCTCTCTCTGTTTCTCTCTCTCCCTCTACAGTATTTATATATTACACATGAACCAGAGGTGGTATTCAGCAGGTTCTGACCACTTCTGGAGAACCAGTAGTGGAAATTTTGAGTAGTTCAGAGAACCAGCAAATACCACCTCTGACTGGATATTTTACAGTGTCCTTCCCCTGCCAGGCCCAGCAAGCCATGCCCACAGAACCAGGAGTAAAAAAAGTTGAATTCCACCACTGATACGAACACAATTCCTTCTATGTAGAATAATGGCTTGTTCACTGAAACCAAACTTTTTAGAGGAAGTGTTTTGTTTTATGTATGTTCAAGCTTGCACCACTTGCAATTTGGTGTAGCACAGGTTTATTATCAGTCAGAGAAACAAGTTAGAAATATCCTGTGATGACTTGGGGCATGGCACAAAGGCAACACAGTCAGATAATCAGTATGAGTCCCTTTATTAGCTCCAAATTTGACCTCAATGTCCTAGTTACTTTCTGGCTGGAGAAAAACTCTCCCAGGAACAGCCTTTGGCTGCAGAGAATCAAGTCTAAAACGTGGTCAACAAAAACTGTAACTATAAGTCCAATCAAGGCAAAATGAGGTAATTAATCTGGCAGGGCAGGAGCAAGAATTCCAGATGTGAAGGCACGGAAATAACTCAACATGGTTGGGAAGATGCCAGGAACACAGATAAGCAAAGTCAACACAAGATAAACTCCCGTTTGCTCCCAGCAGCTGCTGCACTCAGCATGCATTTCTTTTAAACTCTCTTCCCAGCTGTGGCTAATGAAGGGAATCAGGGCCCTTTCCTCCCCTGTAAGCCATGCAACCCATGTTGCTCTCTTCTCCATTCCTCCCTGCATGCCCTAGGATGAAGAGGGGGTGGGCCTGGGTCTTCCTCTGAACTCCCTCTCCCTTGTTCTATCTCTTCCCTGCTCTGTCCAGCCAGACTTTGTCCTTCCCCAGTTTCCTCCACAGCCAACAGAGCCGCACCCCCATTCCCTGTCAGCTGTTCATCTTCCTCCTCAGATTCAGACTCTGACAGGGGCTTGACATTTCCTTGAGATGATTGTTTAAATGAGTACAAAGTTCAATACAACAATAGCTCTGAAATTTGGGTGTGGGTTACCTACTTGCACTCCCCCCCCCCCGCCCCCACAAAATTTTATTAAATTTCAAAAGAATATAAAATACAAAGAACAAATAAAAAAGTTAGAAACAGAAAAGGAAGGGGAGAGCAGAGAAAAACAAAATTGGAGGATACAGATCAGAGGTGGTATTCAGCAAGTTCTGACCAGTTCTGGAGAACCGGTAGCAGACATTTTGAGTAGTTAGAAGAACCAGCAAATACTACTTCTGCCTGGAGATTTTACAGTATCCTTCCCCTACCACACCCACCAAACCAGGTTCACAGAACCGGTAGTAAAAATTTTTGAATCCCATCACTGGTACAGATCTTTTGGAGAAATTAATCACAATCATTTTGTACTCCTGTATAGACATTTTGGAGTAGAATGCTTAGCATCCCTATTGGTGATCATGGCCAGATGTAATGGAAGTTGTAGTTTAAACCCTGAATATTAATTCTCTTCAGTGATTGACACATTGATATTTATATGATCAGAGCAATTGAAATGTATATTTGAAAAAGCATCCTTGCTGCATCTTGAGTTGCTAGAATTGAACCTTTCAACTCTAACCTGCCTCCAGCACTAAAAATAATAGAAAATTAATACTCTTTCAAATCAATGTAACCAGTGGTAACCAGTAAGAAGTGGTTATACTGAACGCAGAAGAGATCTAATTTAAAGTTGATCAGCCTCTTGCTATGGTGAAGTTGCCTTTTATATTTTCCTGCCTGGACCAAGTATGGAAACGGAGACATCGCCACAGTTATTGGTTTAGGCTGGTGGGTTGGAGTAAAGCAGCAGATTTTTAAGCAGCACATAACACATCTTGGTCCTGACTTCTCAATGGGGAATTAAGAAGGGGTAATCGGAAGCAGAAAAGTTCTTGCATGAGGATGTATTGTTTTTTCTTTATTTAACTGTTTTTTTTTGGGGGGGGGGGGAATCCAACCGTCATGTGAGATCGCAGAAAACAATGCGAGCCGCTGCCACCACCTCCTCCTCCCCCTCCTCCTCCCGAGCGGACTGAAAGCAGCTAGGGCTGAGGAAACGAAGCCACCTCAGCTCGCATTGTTTTCTGAGCCTGGAGCCAGGGCGCTTTCATTGCACGTCGGAGCTTCTTGTTTCAGGAAACACCGGGCGTTTTTGCTGCCCCCTGAGGGGAGGGTGATTCTGGGCTGCGTGATTGGGGGACTTCGTGGCTTTGGGTGGGTGGGTGGGAGCGAGGACGGACGGAGTCCGCGAAGCGGGCCTTGCCTGCCCTTGCTGGCTGCCTCTGCTTCCTTAGGGTCAGGGAAGGGGGCTCATCTGGACCAAGGGTGAGTCTCCCCCTCAGTTTCCCCTGAAGGATCTTCCGTCGCTTTTGCCTTCTCCCTATGTCTTCCCTCTGTTAAAATCCCCCCCCCACACACACACACACTTATTTTCAGGTGGATAGATTTTGTGTCTGAGCATTCAGACAGCAGCATTCATTCTCACATGACGGTGGGTCTCCCCCCCCCCAAAACAGTTAAATAAAGAAAAAACAATATATCCTCATGCAAGAACTTTTCTGCTTCCGATTACCCCCATGCTTACAAGTTGCAAAGGAAACACGGAAGCAGGGAAGCGGCTGCCCAGATCCAGAGCTCCACACCATTTTTTTTTTTCCAGAGGGAATCTCACTTGAGTATAAGCCGAGGGGTTTTTTTTCAGCACAAAAAATGTGCTGAAAAACTCAGCTTATACTCGAGTCAATAAGTTTTCCCAGTTTTTTGAGGCAAAATTAGGTGCCTCGGCTTATATTCGGGTCGACTTATACTCAAGTATATTCGGTATGTATTCTAGTCCAATACTTTTTAGCTTCTGTGCATGTCCACCACATAGGGTAGTATGATCATGGTAACTTCTGACATTTCCAGCACTTCGCCGACTTATCTTTATACATCTTGGCAATTTTCGTTGGGGGTAAGTGCCACCTGTAAAACATCTTATACAAATTGTCTTTATAAGCTGTTGACATTCAGGTTCTCCAAAGTGATCAATATCAATAGGATTATCCAAGGGCTTGCCATTGTTTTTGTTTGTATTGTTATTAGTTAAAATATAATTGATTAAATTATTTTTCATATAATAAATGGTTGAGGGTTGATATGTTGAAGAGGCTGGGGACCATTGACTAGATAGCTCTATAACCTTAGCATTTATTACAATAGAAGAACCATTGGATGCTTTGATACCTTCCCCCATTCCCTCTCTTTCTCTCACGAAGAACATAAAGTGGCCTCTTGAAAGAGCATCAATTTCAAATATGTGTGCTCAGTTATGCTTTTTTCCATATCCAATATGTTATGGAGCCAATTAATTTTGAGAAGGCCTTTGATATAATTGAAGTCATTACGCTTGTGATCTCAACCTGGGCATCTGAATTTAGGTGGCTATTGGCCCTGCCAAAAAGGGAAGCCATTTCAGAAAGACAACATCAATGGTTTTAAGACAAAGAGTTGAGAGACCATAACTGAGCAGGAATCAATCAACACAGCACAAAAGAGAAAATCAAGCACTCTGCTTCACTGCATGTTTCTCCTTTGAAGAGACAATTGTGATTGTTGGCAGAGAAAGGAAAGAGCCAAGATGAAACAAGGGAAGAGAAGAAGTTGGGGTTTTTTTTTTTCCATCTCATCCTGGCTTCCTGCTGCCAAAACTATAATTGTGATTTATAAAATAAACATAAATCTAAGATTATATCAGATTTAGTTCATACTTCATAAAGGCACCAGGTTTTGTGTTTCATGCTATGTAACATTTGAATGTTTGGAGAAAGAACAAAGAGGCAAAGAGAAAATGGGCACTCAAGAGAAGACAGACATTGGATGCCCAGGACAGACAGCCTTATTTACAAATAAAACACACAATCAGTCAACAAAATAAAATGAACATATCTGTACATTTCACATGATTTAGCCGTTTTCTTTGAAGTGCTTCCTTTTGAATAAAAGCTGGCAATGAGTTTGTGTTAGGTGGAATTTGGACAAAGTGGAACTTGGACAATCAAATTATTAGCTTCTAAAGCATGTCTGGATAATAACACATGCATGGATGGAAGAGCAGGAATATATAAATGCACAGATATAAACACACACACATATTAGTTATGTTATCAAAGTCTCTGCAGAGAGAAAGATGTTCAATTACCAATATGACTTGAGATTGTAATTCCCCCTAAAAGTCTCTGTTCAGAGACCTTCCTCTAAATATGTAGAGATTGGGAGGGATGAGCCCAGAGGTGGTATTCAGCAGGTTCTGACCAGTTCTGGAGGCCCTGCCCCGTCTATTCTCTGCCTGCCGAGTCCCAGCTGATTGGCTGGGTCTTCTTTGGTTGCCCTACACAGGAGAACGGAGCTGGAAAGCAGGTTAGTGGGGTGGGGAGGGAATGGGGATTTTACAGTATCCTTCCCCTGCCACGCCCACCAAGCCATGTCCACATAACCAATAGTTTAAAAAAAATTGAATCCCACCACCGGTTGAGCCATTTGCTTTCTCTCAACACGATTTCTCTGACATGCTTCTATCAGCATCTTTGTCACACAACCTAGAGAGGTATGCTGAAACCCCACTGATTTGAACAAATTAAGTCTCTGTTACAATGACCAGAGATTAGTCCTAAGAGAAATGTGAGGTATTATTTTTATCTTACTTTACTTCAAAGCTTAAATTGATTATAATGCAAATATATTTTGATTTTAAACATGAAATAAATCCCACCGATCTCAGTGAAGCTTAATTCTATGTAAAACTGATAAGCACTGCAGTTTTAGGAAGAGATGTGTGAATGTATGTGTGATTCTTATGTTCATAGCTTTCTCAACTGAGCACAGAAATGCAACATTAATTTTTAACTGGGCTGGGGTGAGAACCAACTAATATGATTACATACTACACCCTTTGTACTTGAGAGTTCGGCTCATATGTTTAATATCACTAAAATTGTACAATGATGTAAGAAGTATCTCATAGTAATTTAAATGAGATAATTACTGCAACTATAGATACATTCTTCATTCACACATGACAAGCAGAATTCAATGGTACATTTCTTTGAGTGGAAAACATGTATTGTTTTCTTACATTTACTTACAATTTATTCCTGGAGGAGATTTTTAGTATAGTCAGACGGTGAAGCAGGGAGGGAATGACAGTAGGTATAAATCACACAAAGGACCTTAAAATAAATAAATATATAAATATTTTTTTCTTTAACATACATAAGTGCTCAGTGAATAGTCTATTGTCTGAATCCATTTACTTCAAACACAATACTAATAACAATGATAATATTATCTAGGTATACATGATAATAATCTTTCAACTTTCAACATTTACATATACGTTGTAATTGTAATGTATTATTTTATGTCACAGTATACACAATAATATTTTCCCAATTTCTACTTTCTACCTCTTTTTTCTAACCCCTACTAAGGAAATTCCCATATTATGAATTATGTAGCTATCCATCATCTCTTGTTCTTTTTTGTATTTCAATTCTTACTAACTTTTTAACAAAGTTAATGCGCCTTCCTTGGGCTCTTGTATTCCCTTACATCACTCATATTTAATCTATCTATTCCACTTGCCCCCACATCTATCTCTTGCTGTCGAATCTCTAGAGCACCCATCAATAACTTTTTCATCATTTCTGGGAGATCTTTCTCTCTGTCTTCTTTTATATTTTGACCTGAACAAAAAAATGGTTCTACATAAAAGAATGAACTGACCTTAGAGATCTTCTAGTCCAACCCTCTGCTCAAGCTGGTGACTCTATACCATTTCAAACAGATGGTTATCCAATTTCTTCTTAAAAACCTACAATGTTGGAGCACCCACAGCTTCTGGAGTCATAACCTAAAGGGGTCTTCACTGATACCTGCCAAAGGCCTGGAGAACAGCTGAGTCTTCAAGGACCTTCAAAACGCCAGCACGATTTCAGGGACAGCCTCATTCCAGAGGGCAAGTGCCACTACAGAGGTGGAACACTTCCTGGGTCCCAATAGATGGCATTGTTTTATTGAAGAAACCCAGAGTGTGCCAACTCTGCAGGACTGAATCTGCCAGACAAATCCAATGGGAACAAATTTCATACTCCCTCACCCTGATGCTATAACCTAGTTGGGTAATGAAACATCTGTAAGCAAAGAATAAACTCAGAGATCACAAGGCCTACACAGTCCAGCCTTGAACACCATATATTCTCTTTTATTGGAGGTACAATGGAAGACAGGTAGTCCCTTGTTAACCAAGCCCTATGCCATGTGAGACTTTATAGACCAGCACATTGACTTACATCCAAAAGCTGGAAACCAGTACGGCTTACAAAGCAGAGGTGTTATGTATCCACTGACTTTTGTGTGCAGTCAGAAGCAAAAGTGTAAGTAACTTTTCAGATAAAACTTCAGAATGTTCCTGAGAAATCCTAATGAAGGGTGATGATGAACAAGTCATGATAGTTGGGGAGGGGGGGAGGTTTGCACAATGTTAAATAAGATCCTCCGAATGATTGATATAACTTGCTTAGATAAGTTAGGCAACAAGCACACTAAATCGGGGTCCCCAACTCCTGGTCTGTGGACTAGCACTGGGTCATGGCGTGCTAGAAACTGGGCTGTGCAAAGAAACAAAGCCACTTCTGTGGGACCCTCCGGTTCACGGAAAAATCTCTCTCCACAGAACTGATCCCTGGGGCCCAAAAGGTTGGGGGCCACTGCTCTAAATAGTGTATTACTGGTGTATTGACAACAGGACATGAAATCAATGGCTCTCTAAATTATTTCAATCAATCCCTGAAACCTCCTTAGCTGCAGAATAATTTTATGAGATTTTAACATGATTTACAAAGTATAAATGATTGAAAATGCCCAGGTTTTAAAGTAGAATTTGGGACATTTGCAAAAAGTTTATTCTGTTTAGATTTTTTTTTAATCTTGGCATGCCACCCAAAACAAAAAAGCACATCCTTCAGACTACCAGTGAGCTTATCTCTGATTTATTGTCCTCTGTAAAAAGAATGCAGGTTGCTTTTAACAGTAATTGGATCTTCTGGGATATTGCGGATCATAACTGCATTTATCTCATTTCATTCTCCATTTCTTCTCTGCATAAACCAAACTGCTAAACTAAAAAGGCTTCTGCTTTTTAACCCAATACTTTAAAGCTATTATATTTGCTTGGCCCGCATTGGAACATTTCAGAACAAGAGTCTTTCTTTGTTTTGGTATTTCTGCAACCTTGTGGTTCCCTCAAGTCTGCTTCTACCATCATTTTGTGTGTAGGTGGTGCCATTCTGGTTACATAAGCAACAGCATTCACCAACTAAACATCAGAATTAGAGGGAACAATATATTCCTAAAGCCTTTAATTGTGATGTTAGTAGATCCATTTGGGTAGCTTTATTTTCCAGGGATGTTTTAAAAATATTCTAAACTAATCTAAGGCCATTGTTAAATATTTCCTGTCCTTTTGAACTTTCAAATTGAATGTAACAACAAGACATACATATACAGATAGGGGGCAGAATAAGAAAAGGCTCTGATAACAAGAAATTACAATGCAGTGTTGCCAAACCAGCATGTGCAATCCTATAATGAACACTGTTGCAATGTTCTTACTGTTGCTTAACTAGAATCTATATTTTATCCATTCTGAATTGCCTGAGTGATTCATTTGCAAATGAATATTTGTGTTTCCTCTGATCTCAGCTATTCAAAGTCTTGGACAAGGTCAAATAAGGAGATTACAGAAAACATTTGTGCAAGAGAAAGGTTTGCTTATAATTTAAGATATGCATTCTAGAGGCTCTCTAAATAATGTATACTACAAAGATTCTGCTGAATTTAATCAACAAATAGCATGTGAAAAATTTCACATAATTAAAGATCAGTTTCAGTAAGATTAATGAAGAATCATTGATGGCAGATTTTTTTTATTTTGATTTTTAAATGCCATTTTTAAATATCATGAAATTGGGATTATGGTATAACAGACAGTTGAAGTAAAAAAAATCGTTTTTAAGAAAAGTCCTATCAGTGACTGACAACCCCACTTAATAACCTGTTTCCCTAAAAAAAAAAAGACTTATCCCAAAAATAAACCCTAGAGTGGTTTTTATGCATGTGCCAAATGTAAGCCCCATCCCCAAAATAAGCCCTATGTAAGACCCTGCGGAGCTAGTCACGCTCCCATTCCATCTGGTTGCTCACGGGGCCATAGCCACGAGGCAAGGCAGGGGAAGTAGAGCTGCCCCACATGCCCTGCACTGGATTAACTCAGGGCCCCTGCAGCCAGGCCATCCACACCCTGACACCTGCCTCGTGGCGGCAGCACCAGCAACCATGTGCAGCAGGAGCCCACGGGGCCACCAGCTCACCTCTTCTGATTGCTTGCAACCGCAAGAGAGCAGGAGGTTGAGCAATGTGTTGATGCTGCAGCCACAAGGCAAGGCAGGTGTCAGAGTCTAGCTGCAGGGGCCCTGAGGTAAGCCATTGTAGAGTGCATGGGGCAGCTTCAGCCCTTCACATCTCATGGTGGTGGCATTGGCACACCATGCAGCCTCCTGCAACCATGCAGAAGTGGGCCTCCCGTAATGGAAAAAAAAAATAAGACACACTCCCAAAAATAAGCCCTGCTACATATTTTGGGGCCCAAAAGAAAATAAGGCCTGGTCTTATTTTCAGGGAAACACGGGTATCTTTGAAACAAAAATTATTGCCCGTTCTAACTTGGTTGTGAGAAAGGAATTAAACCATCCATTAATTCATTTCACCTGTGTTTTACAAAGCAGTATTTCAGAATGGGGGAATTAAACATTGGTACATGTTTTCAAAAAAATAAAAACGTTTCTAGGTAACAAAAGAGCAGAAGGGATTTCAAAACCAAATCATATATTCTCTGAAGATCTCTACTGATCTATGAGCACTCTAAATAAATAATTATACACACTGCACATAGGTTCAAAAAAAAAAAAAAAACCCTAGAGGATATAATGTATGACACGAACCATTTAGGCTACCTTCCAAATCATTTAGCGTTATGAAGCTTTCTAAACCATTGCAACCTCACCCTTGGCACTCAGGTTCTCAAGGATTTATGTTTAAATGTCCTTGTTGACAATGGATGGGTGTATTATTGGTTGGGGTTTGGTAACTGTTTGGATTTGTTTGATTATTCTTTCAGACATCCATTTTAAGAAATATGTTTGCCTTACCAGCCCTGGACTGTGCTGATGATCTCACTAGTGTGCACAAGGCATGAGGACCTTGATTTTTATTTTTTTTTAAAAAGCTATTTTAACTGGAGATGTAATAGCAATCTGCCATAATTTCAATAGGGAATGAATAGTGCAATCTGCCATAATGGGCCATTTGTTGCATGGATGAGCAGAGTCTGCTCATGTCCAATATTTCCCATTATATCCGCATACAACTCGGAAAGATGCTTTCAAAAAGAACATATATTGGGGGATGCGCAAAGATAGATGTCAATATATCAGCGACAGGTATATGTTTTAAATATATATATATAGGTAGTCCTGGACAATTAAGGCCAAAATTTCTGTTGCTAAGTGAGACAGTTGTTAAGTGTAGTAACATGGTTGTTAAGCAAATCTAGTATCTCCATTGATTTTGCTTACCCAAAGGTCACAAAAGGGGATCATGTAACTCTGGGTCACTGCAGCTGTCATAAATATGAGTCAATTGCCAGGCGTGATGGAAACTGAACAAGGAGAGATTTAACCTGGAAATAAGGAGAAACGTTCTGACAGTGAGAACAATCAACCAATGGAACAGTTTGCCCTTGGAAGTTGTGGGAGCGCCATCAGTTGAGACTTTCAAGAAGAGATTGGACTACCATTTGTCGGAAATGGTGTAGGGTCTCCAGCTTGGGTGGCGGGGGTTGGACTAGATGACCTACAAGGTCCCTTCCAATTCTGATTATCTGTTATCTGTTATCCTAAGTGTGAAAACTGGTCATAGCTTATTTTTTTCAGTGCCACTGTAATTTCAAAGGGTCACTAAAGGAACTGTTGTAAATTGAGGACTACCTGTTAACAGTAACCTTTTAAAAAGTATATCTTACGGCAATATGGTCAGCCATTAGCCGTAGCTTTCCTTTCCTTTTTGTTCTCTCTTACATCTCATTTTTGTGTTAATCTTGGTAACCTAACTAGGAGTTCATTTCACCTTCTGCACTCTGAATCCGAGTTCGTGTCTGGCCTTACACAAGACTGGGCCAGGATCTTGATCATGAGGGATTGGATACCAGTTTAACATAGGCATGAGCCCAAAGTTTTGCTGCTCTGCAAATAAGGGCAGAATAGCAAAGATACGCCCCCCCCCTTTTTTTTTAAATGCCATCCCTTTTCACCAAGGCTTGTACTGTTATTTCTTGGCGTGATCTTGCTTTTGATGCCCCACAAACACAGAACATGGCCATCATGACACAAATCAGACACAACTAATCCCGGTTTATAATGAAGAGATCTTTTTCAGGCAGGACTAAACTAGCCAACCACCTATGCCAAACTTTGGGCATTCACGAACAACCATGGATCAGAGACAGCAAAACTTTACACTCTGCAAGGCTAAGTCAGAAACTATTTTTCCAATTCCTTTCATGGATAGGTAGGTACAGATACAGATTAGCCTGTGGGTCCTACTCACCCAGGCCTATGACGAAGGGATCCTTTCCAGGAGCAACCAACCTACCAACAATTTTGCCAACTTTTCCAGCCCCTAAAAACTCCAAGTGATCAAAGGCAAACAAAGCTGACATAAAACCAGCTGGAAGGGTAAGATTTTTTTAAAAATGCATCTTGTGGGGAAAAAAATGTATTTGTACAGATTTGAGTAGGGCACTTTTTGTACTGATTCAGCCAATTTCTCTGTGTATTCTTCATTGTACAACATGAAGGCTGTTCTCCTTTCCTCATTTGTACTATTTCTACCCTAAAAGAGATACTTGGGCGTTTTGTGTAATTAAACCCTTGAAGAAAATCCAGCTGGAACTTGGCAAGGTTACAGTTTGTACCATTGCTGAAAGCCAAAAACCACCTTCCGTACTACTAATTGTTCATTTCATTTATCCAGAAAATATGGCTCATCTATAGAGCTGCTTTGCCTGTGTTTTCTACCTGCCCTAAAGTCAGGAGGAATTCCTTCCTCTTAAATATTATTGCCATAGCTTGCCCTTACCCTGGATCCAAAATGCACACATTGCATAAAGAGAAGTAATTGGTGCTTTCCCCTGGCTGAGATTCAAATGTCATTAAACTGCTGAAAAAGCAAATATATAAAAAGTGTGCAGGTTGGTGCTGGAATGATCTGGAAAATTCACCTAATCGATTTTGCTCAATTTCCCCTTCCCCAAAGGAATGTCATCCTATCTGTATAACAACCACTAGATGGTGGTAAGCAGTTTATCTTTCTTGACTGCTTTGTAATGGTTCCCTGATTTCTGCTACTACTGAATAAGTGTTCTTGGGGTTTGTGTGTGTGAGGGAGTTATGTTAAATCGTGGTGTGTTTTGATGTAATTTTTGCAAAATAATAGCAATAGCAATAGTTCTTAGACTTATATACCACTTCACAGTCCTTCACCACCCTCTCTAAGCGGTTTACAGAATCAGCCTATTGCCCCTAACAATCTGGGTCTTCATTTTACCAACCTCAGAAGGATGGAAGGTGAGTCAACCTTGAGACTCAAACTGCCAAACTACTGGCAGCCTGCAATCAGCAGGCGTAGCCTGTAGTACTGCATTCTAACCACTGTGCCACCACGGTTCATAATGATTAACCCATTGATTGAATGGTCTACCTATTGACCACTGATAGCAGCAGTGATTCAGAATTAATGTACCACTTAGCCGCCATCTTGTGGTTATTTGGATAAGAGTTGGACTATGAAGAAGGAGTTTCCCTATGTAGGTATAGGTGGATAAGTCAACCAGTAAGGCCAGAAGTCTGGCATCTCTTGTAACCATAGGAATTGTAAATACAGAGAAAGTACTCATTGTAACAAAAGGTCTCCATCCAAAGCATTGGCTATGTTTTGGACTGCACAAGGCAATGAGCATTCTTAAGACCATTGATCAATTTATACGTTAAAAAAAAAAATCTAAATGGCTGCAGGAGAAGTGGAAAGTCCAGCAATTGAAGGAAAGATGGCAATCCCATAATAGATCTGCCAAATCAATTGGAACCAGGCAGATTGCTTATGTACTTATGACTTATCCCACTTGTGATTGTATGACTGTAACTTTGTCGCTTGTATCCTTATAATTTATATTGACTGTTTCCTAGTATGATTTGATTGCTTATTGTACCCTATGACTATTATTAAGTGTTGTACCTTATGATTCTTGACTCTTGATGAATGTATTTTTTCTTTTATGTACACAGAGAACATATGCACCAAGACAAATTCCTTGTGTGTCCAATCACACTTGGCTAATAAACAATTCTATTCTATTCTAGTATATAATCACCAGTCTCTTTTTCCACTTGCCTTAAATTGTCCATGTGGAGTATCTTGTCTTGGTTTAACTAGAAAAACACTACTTTCCCATTTAACTTTCAGATATGTCCATTCCCATAAGTACATGAAATAAAAGTACATGCGTGTAATATTGGGATGGAAATATACTAATTGACTTTATGCATTAATGTACTGGTATATGGTTCATTCATTAATGTGTTTATTTACTGTTAACTTTTTCTGACATATTCTACCATCCTTGAAATTTTCCTCCTGTTCTGATAAAAAATGAAGTAGCTTCGAACATTTGGAACTTGTTGCATTATAGACTATGGATACATTATTTTTTTAATCAAATCTTGAATTTTCAAGTGTCTCAATTCTTGACTCATAAGCCTAACGTGTTATTATCCACTCTTTGAATTTTAATTTTCCTGTTTAAATTGAATCAAGGCTGATATCCAATGTGAATTTGCCAATATTAGGAAAATGAACTGGAGAAATATATGGCATATATTCAGATTTCATTAAACAAGCTTAAATGCAGCTTGATAAATTTTTGAAATTGTCTCCTAGGACAAAATTGTGCATGCTTGTCTTGCATTCCAGCCTGGTCTCCTCCAATTCCTGATGGGAATTCAGTGATTTATAGTCTCAATAGATCAGAGAGGGCCCAGATGCTTTCCAGGAATCCACAAATACATTCAATGTGCTTCTGGAATTTAAGAGCATCTTTAATTTTACTGATTCTGATTTCTGGAAGAAAATAAGCTTCCAAGTCTAATTTGAAATTGAGTCAAATCATTGTTGTATATTAAATTAGATTAACAATTAAATGTTAGCAATTAACATTTTGTAAAGCCGTAATTCCAAAGAGGCTAAGTCGAATTCTCATCCAACCATTTAATATATACTTGACCCTAATGATAACAAAATGTGCCTCTTCAAATTAGGGCATTGATGTTACACTTGATAAAATGACATATTAGTGCAGGTGAATAGGGACAATGACTAATGAGTTCATGACAACAGGATGCCAATTGCAAATGACTTCCATAAAAGCATCACTCCATTCATCCTGTGATGACTGTAATAGTTTTATTAGTGCAATAATTAGAACAAGAATTTGATTTTGATTGCACTTGATAGCCCTTGTGTCTGTAAATCTGCTGCCTTCTGGAAAGAGTGATACAGATCCAGTACTGTTTTAACACAGTAAAATATGCTTCTTTTGCATTTTTGCCTGTTGAAAATCTCATCGAGAATATTTGCATTTGCAAATATTTGCATTTGCATTTGTGCAGTATCAAATGGATCCAGTTGCTTTCACTATTCACATAGAGGCTTTTGCATATTACAGATTAAGCTACAGTACTTGTTATCACTATATCTGATTAGAAGTTTGTAACTGTAGATAAATTTAGACTAATCAAATTTACTTGTTCCCATATTTTTCAACCACTTAGAGTAGTGCTACCCAATTTCTCTTCTACTTTCTAAATGATATTGATGTTTAATATAGCAGCAGATTCTTTTCTCTGATGTCAGTACCGATATAAGGTTCAACCCCAACTATGTCTACATCAAGAATTGGGAGGAAAAGAAGCATCCTCTAGTTCTTCCCCTGGATCTTGGAGCTTTTTCTTCTACGGAAGTGCTTGATGTATTGAAAGAGTATGGAAAACACTGGAATTCACTGCTCTTTAGTAAAAGGAAGCACATCTAAGCTACTGCATAAAGAAATTAGCAAGTCAGGCTAAGGATGCATGGATCGGCTTCTTGATGCTATTGAAACACCACTACTCTGCTAAAAACTCTAACAATTAACACTGGTGGCAAACCTTTTGGGCTCAGCATGTTAAACATTCAGAAAACACCTATCTTAACTTTGCTGGTGTGTCATCCACCCCCCCACCACCCCCAATCTAAAGAGAAACAAGTCTCTATCCTTTGCATTTCCCAACATTTAGGCCACCATAAACAGCAGCACTCAGTGGCAGCACCAAGGCTGGGTTCCAAGTAGGGGCCTGAGCCTTGAGCTCAATATGTGTAGGCCTGACTTTCAGATCTCATCAGAAAATTTAGTTGGTTATGCATTTCCTTCCTAAACCAGTTCATTTGGACATAATTTAATTCATTGGAGCAGTGGTGGGATTCAAATATTTTTACTACCACCACTGTCACTCAAAAAAGCCACTTTGCAGTGCTCCCCAAGGTGCACAAGCCTTGGGGAATTGCATGATCAGCCTGGCAGTCCAGCCCTCCCCAGGATCCACTTCACATTGCTTACCTTCTCTTTCTGTTGATAAGCTCCTGAGCAGGTTCTGATCAGTTCTGGAGAACCAGTAGAGGAAATTTTGAGTAGTTTGGAGAACCAGCAAATACCACCTCTGACTGGAGATTTTACAGTATCCTTCCCCTGCCACGCCCACCAAGCCACACCCATAGAATTGGTAGTAAACATTTTTGAATCCCACCACTGTTCTGAGGCCTACCCAAGGCTTCTCTGGGTCAAGCGAGGCCTTCATTATTGAAGTAGTTCTGAATAATAGCAATAGCACTTAGACTTATATACCGCTTTATAGTGCTTTACAGCCCACTCAGAGCAGTTTACAGAGGGTCAGCCTATTGCCCCCAACAATTTGGGTCCTCATTTTACCCCCCTCAGAAGGATGGAAGGCTGAGTCAACCTTGAGCCTGGTGGGATTCGATCTGCCAAATTGCTCTTCCACAGCCCCTGAAGCCTTTGAAAACTAACTAGCTCCGTACTTGCACAATTTTCAGAGGGTTCACAACGTCATGTGAGAATATGACCTTCTCCTGCAACTTCCAGAGGGTTCAGAGGCCATGCAAGATCACACCTCATTCTCATTCAGTCTGTGAAGCTTCTGAAAATTAGCAATAGCAATAGTACTTAGATTTATATACTATTCCATAGTGCTTTACAGCACTTCTGAACAGTTTACAAATGTCAGTATATTCCTCCCCACCAAAAAAATCTGGGTCCTCAATCTTGGAACAATGGAAGCCTGAGTCAAATGTGAAGCAATCATAACTGAACTCCTGGCTGTGGGCAGAGTTAGCCTGCCCACAGGTTAACATTCTCCATCCTAACCATTGCATCACTACAGTTCTTTTGTGCAAGAACAGGGTGTGCTTTTGCAAAAAGTTCTTGGGAATGGCGTGTCACCCCAAATGTCATAGTGTGTCACCTTTGATTATTGCCTTTTTATATTTTGGTGAAGTTAGAAATTATTCTCTGTTTACAAACCTTCATGTTTCATTTGTATGATTTGCCAATTTTTATTATATAACCATGAAGGGATGAGGTATGGAGAATTGACATATTTTTCTTCTGCTTGCAATGAATTGTTGTTTTCATATTTATGTCATATTTAGACACATGATTGTCCCATCTAAATCAATCTGAATCCATCTGTTTTCCTGGATTGATACATTTCACCCCAGCATCACCTCATGGGAATGAAACGTACTTCTCTGAGAATGTAAAAACCTCCATTCCACACCTTTGAAGTATGCTGCTAATAGCCTCCTTAAATTGTCAGTTGTGATCAATTAGATGGACAATAGGAGAAGAGATAGGGAGAGATTTGTCTTTTGCAGGAAAGATGTAAATCCAAGTTAGAAAGTTTTACAATGCAATTACTCCACTTCTAAGAATCTTAAAGGTACAGGGCATTTTTCTGTATTTTGTAGAATTTTCCTCCCATGTCTCTTGTGATGTGCTAGGAACTCTTGTGATGTACAGATCTTTAATTTTGATCAAAGAATAAAAGTCTGCATTCTTTGATTTTCTAGCCTCCATTTAATTCTTTGTAAGCATACTGCCAGACCTTACAGAGCCTCTAACAGAGAGGAAAATTGACAGAGGCGTTTATTAGGACAAGGCAGAGGAAGGCAGAGATAGTCCTTCACTTATGACCACAATTGAGCCCAAAATTTTGGTTGCTAAGCAAGAGCGTTGCTAAGTGAGTTTCACCATATTTTACTCAATCTATGACATCTCCTGGGTCTAACAGTCATATGCGGGCTAGGGAAGTAAATCTGAAGGCGTGTGCAATGTTCTAATGTACAGAAGTTATAGTTAAATATGTGTCAGAAAGTGGACTATGGGGTGTCTTTCCAAACACAGTGAGGTTGATATAGTTTTAGCAGAGCTCTGTGTGTGGTTGTGTGCATGTGTACATATACACACAGTATATATAGTAGATAGTGTATCTTTTTCTGTGCCTATACACACACTATACCATGTAATATGTATGTATACATATGGCATATATACATAAGATTAAATTGTGTATTTTGGATGTTCAGTAGTAGTAAATAAATAGAGAGGGAAATTGTATCTCTGAGGCAAGGAGAGGCCAGGCAAGGCACCCCTTGATGTGACTAATGTCAAGCTGGCCACTCCCACCCAACCACATGACCACCAAGCCATGCCCCCCAGTCACATGACCACCCAGCACACCCAGCCAGCCACATGACCACCATGCCACATCACCCAGTCACATGATCACTAAGCTACATCCACCAAATAAGCCACACCCACAGAACCAGTAGTAAAAATATTTGAATCCCACCACTGCTCCAATGAATTCAATTATGACCAAATGAACTGGTTTAGGAAGGAAATGCATAACCAACTTGAGTCCACAATCTCATTGAAGCATTCACAAAACCAACTAAATTTTCTGATGAGATCTGAAAGTCAGGCTTACACATAACATTTTACAGGAACTGGGTTGACATGTGTCATGAACTCAGAAATGGGAGCAGTTGGTATGCTTTTCTTAGCTGTGCAACCTAAGATTACACCAAAACTGAAATTGTGCTTAAATTGAATATCTTTCAAATGAACATTTGTATCTTGTTTAGATTAAGGTTCAGTTTGTTTACTCTCCTCCAATCTCTTACTGAGATTTAGACACCATTTAGAATTTAGCAACTTGTTTTTTATGGAAAAGAAAACATAAGAGAGTTAGATGCCTTCAGCATTCTGTTTACATCAAATTCCTAACCTTCAGTATCTGTCAACAGCTTTTAGTATATGTTAAATAGCATGAACAAAGCTTTTACAATATTAGCCACTATCAGTTGATTCAAATGCAACTGATTGAAGCACAAATTCAGCCTGTCCTTTCCCATCAAAGTCACACAACTTTTTCTATCTCAGATGTTCAACTGACATAAGAACATATTTTTATTTAGCACATTTGAGCATCAGTTGCAGTGCTTTAAACAGTCATTCAGTGTTTCCGGGATATTAACTTTTTTCATCTATTACAACAAAAAAGAGTTTGGTGGCACCTGACAAATTAATGTATGATGGCATAAAATATTGTCGGTTATTGTCATGCCCCGGTGGAGACTGACTCTGAGGGAGAGGAGGAACAGTTGACAGGGGGTGGAAGTGTGACTCCGGAGATTGTAGAGGAGGCTGGGGAAGGGCAGAGGCCAGCTGGGCAGTCAAAGGAGGACCCAGGCCCATCCCCTCTCCATCCTAGGGCACGCAGGGAGGAGAGGATAAGGGAGAGATGTGGTCTACTCTGGAGGAGAGGGCCTTGATCCTCTTCATTGCAGTTGTGACAACTGGATAAGAGGACGGACACGTGTACGGGCGAGTGCTGGAAACAAAGCTTGGAAATATCTCTAGTTTATGGTTCCTCTCTGAGTTTGGCGTCCTTCCCAGTGCGTGTTCTGATATCTGTGGACGTCTTCCAGCCCTTATCTTGCCAGGTTTGTGTTGTTCTTTTACTCTGTATAATTTAAACGGCATTTCCTCTTTCTTACGTGGGAGTTTTTTGTCTTCAGTCAAGGATATTTTGAGCTTGGAAGTAAAGTGAAGGAATAAAAGGGGATTTACCTGTGTTGTGTTTTTTTTTTTTTTTGTGACTGTGTTTATTTTGTACCCCACCCTGGGTCATCACAGTTATAGTCCATGTCCTCATATATATGGACTATTATTCTGATATAGAGAGGAATGTGTGTGCTGTATATGTATGCTCACATATATGGAACATGGATACAGAGGAGAGGTTAGTACAAGTAGTCCTTGATGTATGACCACAACTGAACCCAAAATTTCTGTTGCTAAGCAAGACATTTGTTAAGTGAATCAATGCCCTATTTTGAGTGACTATTGTCCCATTTTATGACCTTTCTTGCCACAATTGTTAAGTGAATCACTTGCACTTATTAAGTTAGTAATGTGTTTGTTAGGTGAATCTGGCTTTCCCGTTGACTTTGCTTGTCAGAAGGTTGCAAAAGCTGATCACCTAACCCTAAGACATGGCAATCATCATAAATATGAGTCAGTTGACAATTTCGATCTGGATATTGATCACATGATCATGGGGATGCTGCAATGGCTGTAAGTGTGAAAAATAATCTACCTACCCATACTACCTATAAATTGAAGGGAAATCAAATACAGCTCATTCAGGCAGTGATGAGTGCTTTCTTGAAAATAGCAATACATAAAATGGTTCTTAAGAGGGTTATAGAAAATTGGCAAACTGAATAATACAAATTCCCATGTGTTCAAAATAAGGATTACACAAGACATAGACAATTATAATTAACTCCTCTCTATCCGACAGCTGAAAAAAATGGAAAATATACTTCTAAGTATATGTCAAAACTGAGAAGACAACTACTTTGGTAGTTGTCAGATGAGATATCCTTGAAATGTTTAAAATAGAGAAATAAAATGGGGGGTGAATGTTAACGATTTGAAGCATTGATTCAAATAAGCAAATGAAATTATATATATTTTATTAAAAGCTTAAACACAAAAAGATTAATCCAAACTAAAAGAGAAAGTAAAAAGAAAAGAAAAAACCCTAAAGGTGCAAAAAGTAAACGCATAGCAGAAAAATAGAAAACCAAGAAAAAGAAATCAAGATATAAAAGATACAAAAAAGGATATAAAGATGTGGCTTCCAAGCTTCTTTAGGGCAGTTATAAGTGCAATTTTAAGTTGACCTCTTTCTTTAAAGTTACACTGTGATTGTCTTCTTTCAATAACCTAGCCTATCTGATCATCAAAACCATAAACCATACATTAATTTTTCTCATTTTTTGTGCAAAAAATCCATAAGAGGTTCTTGGTTACCATTTTTAAAAAAATGAAATTCTGAAGGTTGTTTTTTGCTGGTTTTTTTTTTTACAAGATTTCCTCTCCTCCCTATGGTTCCTCCCTCATTGTATTAGACAGACCATACAAATAAATAAAAATCCTCTTTGTGTTAGCCCTCTTCTCTTGATATTGTAGCCTCCTTATTTAAATCCATTACTTTTTCTTGGAACATTGCTCACTCACTTTCCCTTTGTGTGTGTGTGTGAAAGAGAGGGGGGGAGGACAGAGGGAGGGGGGGAGGAGGAAGAGCGGGAGAGGGAGAATGAGTGTGTGTGTGAGAGAGAGAAACCTCCATGACTGAACTGGGATGATGCTAAATATAGATCAAGTTCAAAGCCAATTGCTTGAGGCTATCCAGATGTATCCTCCACCTGCCTCAGATGTTAGCCCATTGCCGGAGGCCTTTTGGATTACTTTAGTGCAGTATATCACACTAATATAGGCCTAGTCTAATTAGTATCCTTTTTAAGAGTGATGGAGACAGATAACATGTTCTCAATGGGTCCTTCTTAACTTCCCCAATTGCATCGGGTTTTTGTTTTGCTCCCCATTTGCTTGTTTCTCCTTCTGAGAATAATCTATTCTACACCATTTACTACTCAAGCTCGAAATGTTCAGCAGTTACTGTTCCTTCTCACTGCTCCTTTCATTGCTCACACGCTAGGAGTAGAGAAAAGATTGCATGATCCACATTTTGATGCCAAGTTATTCAATTTAGACTTCCAATCTGTTCTAAACTGGAATGCAAGCAGACACTGAAATCTGTGCTTTTGCTAATGTTGTAATACAGTCTGCAAGCCAAGGAAAACATATGCAGAAATGTATATTTGGTGAAAGATCTAGAGTAGTGTATCTTTAAGTCTAGTCTAGTGCATTGATGAGACCCAGGTTCAAGTCCTGCCCTCAGCTTTGGGGACATTCTGAATGATTTTGGATCAGACACTCTCTCAGTCCATTGAAGAAGTGTAAGGTATTCATGCTTTATTGGACTCTTGAAGAAAAGATAGGATACATACATACATACATACGTAGCCATCTCATCTTATTGCCATATTTGGGAACTGGTCATTGCTAGATCAGTTTTAGGTTGATTTTCTTCTTTCCTACATAGATTATATATAGAAAACACATTGGGAATGAAAAGACATACAGCTTGTTAGAGTTTGCAGAAATCACTTCCAGAAAGGACACACAGATAACTGATTCAGCAGGATTCATTAACTTCTTTACATACATATAACACATAAGTAAATGTACAATACCAATGTAGGTCCTTCCAACGTAGTTACAAGCAAAACACAAGCAGAGGAGAGAACAGCCTCAGTTTCAACAGACAAGCAAGTCCAGACAAAGTTTCATTTCAGAGCTGAGCGCAGAACTAAGCCATGCCCAGACTCCTTCTTTAAGTTTCAGTTTCTAATTCAGCTCCCATTGGCTGATCTGTTGCATGCTATTCATTGGGTGACCTTTGTTACCATGTCTCTGCCAGTTCATGAATATTTTAACACAGCTAGTCCTCCATTTACAACCATTCATTTATCAACCAGTCAAAGTTATGGCACTGAAAAAAGTGACTTATGTCCAGTCATCACACTTATGACTGCTATAGTCACGTGATCAAAACTCAGGTGCTTGGCACAACCAGCATGCATTTACGATGATTGCAGTATCCAGGAACCATGAGATCACCATCTGTGATTTTCCCCACTGACTTCTGATAATAAAAAGTCAATGGGGAAAGCCAGATTTGCTTAACAACCTCTTGATCTGCTTAACAACTGCAATGATTTGCTTAATGAACGTGGCCAAAAAGGTCATAAAATCAGGCTTGACTCACTTAACAACCACCTGGATTGTCAACGGAAATTCTGGTTATAAGTTGAGGATTACTCATATAATTTTAAAGAAGGCGTGAGATTGAAGAAAACTGAAAGTTCTTAAATTGTTATCACCCAGAGTATGTCCAAAGCTAGCAAGCCTCTAGGTTAATAAATTCTAGAAATGAAGAAATGTTTCTACAAGGAGGTACACTTTTGTTATTTTAACTTATTGATGATTTTCACTTTGTCAGTTAAAACAAATATTTTTGGATAATACTTTACTTATTTCCTTATGCTCTTCAACAATATTTTGTACTTACAGCATTGCAGAATATGCTATAAGAAAGAAAGTATACACACAGAAGTACTGTGGAATAAATCTGGACTTTCTTCACACATATTCATCATAAAATTGCTGTTGATAAATGAGCAGTTACTAATCAGGAAAGACAGAAATGTTGCAGTAAAATACTTTCAAGTATACTTTCTTGTAGCAAGATGTATTGTCCCCTTTCCCAATGTTAGTATATCTTTCTCTCTTGTTCTGCTATCCCTCTACTTTTTTTATTAAAAACTAGCTGATAACCTGGCATTGCCCGGGTATTTATTTATTCCAATTCTGTATTGAAAGGAAAATCCTGTAGTCGGGACTTACACTGTTGTACTGTCTCACACACAATGTCACAATTCTTCTATACCTTCACAAGAGGGAGCCCCCTTGTGGAGTACTGTGAAGCCGTTACCATGGCAAGTCCGCTATGCTGTACGGTAGAAGCCATTTTAAGGCATGTCTTACCCCCACAGTATTTGTTTCCAGAGGGTAAGTCATCTGTGTACCAAGTTTGGTTGAAATTGCTCAAGGCGTAACTGGAGTTATGCTGGAACATAGACACACACATCCGTTATATATAGATATTCCAGTAGGAAGCATTCGAAATAAAATTGTAACCTTGTGATTTAATTGAACCATAGAAATAAAGAAAAACTGATGTTCAGTTAAGGCACCAGGCTAGAAACCAGGAGACTGTGAGTTCTAGTCCTGCTGTAAGTTTGAAAGCTGGCTAGGTGGCTTTGGGCCAGTTACTCTCTCTCTCTCTCTCTCTCTCTCTCTCTCAACACATGACATCATGCTAGAGGACAAGCAATCAATTTCTGTCATGACCAATAGATCAACACTAGGTTGACTTGGAAAAAAAAGCTGACTCTGCACTTGTAGAGAAATGCTAGGAAGGGGAAAAAATGGAAATATAGGAAAGTTGCCAAAAATAGAAGATTGGGCATTTACACCACCGTTCAATCACTTCATAACAAAAATAAATGGAAAAATGACATACACAACTCTCCTCAGCATTCTTTTGAAATTTTCTTCTCTACAGCAAACAATTTTTGAAAGCATTTCATTTTTCATTAACCTGAATAAGAATCTTTTAAAAGGAAAGAAAAGTCAGTAAATCAACCCAGCCTCAAGTAATACCACTAACTAATACCCTATGTATTAAAAAAATATGCTCGTTACAATTGTCACTATCCAAATCAAACCTTGTAGACTAATCTTATTCATGTTTAAGATCTAATCAATCACAATGAAAGCAATAGGATGTGTTCTGTGATAAAGGTAAGTAGAATTTAAGCCAAAAGTTTTTTTTTAAAAAAAATCTTTGGCAAAAGTTTAGAAAAATAACAACAAAAAGATCATAGAATATATCTGTTCTTGCTCTGAGCAGTTCTGTAAATTCTTGCCCAAGTAAACATTTTTTAAAAATCTCAATGTGCACAGTGTGAGTCACTGTCTCTCCTAGAAGCTGTCTTGCTCCTGCTGACAAGACTCAAGGCCACATTTTTCAAAGTAGTCTGTAACTATCACAGACATGAAAAGCAGCCTGGTAGGGCCATAAAAATGTCAAAAATAAAACAGATCTCTCTAGGTGTGGCTCAGGCATACACTGTAAACAGAATTGGTTTCCCTCTCTGTACTATGCATTGAACTATATATGAAAAAAAAACATTGAAATTTAGAGTTTTTGTCAAGCAAATCATAGAAAATGAGCTGGTTAGATCTGATGCCTTCCAAAAACAAATTGTTAATGTGCTGGTTAGCTCTTTCCTAGCTACTCATAATGACTCAATTTATTTACTGAATTGGAGACTTCCCACAGTCAGTTTGGCTACAGGAAAAAGAATTAGCCTTTTTCCTTTTACAGAATATATCTTGAATATTTTCTCTTTGGCTCAGTCATCTTAATTAAATAATAAATAATATCCACCTTTTTGCAGCCAGAAATGCTTTGACCACAACACGAGACCTCTCTACACATGCATATTTTTTTCTATATTATTTGAATTGTTTAATTTGTTTCAATCTAATAGTGTTAGATTTCTGAGCACAACATAGGGTTGGAAGAAATGTTTGTCTGGGTTCAGTTCCAAGTGGGAAGAAACATGGAGACTTCTTGGAAGGATGGTTTAATGGTGGACAGTAGACCACATGGACCACATGGTAGGACCACATGGTTTGGGATCCTGGGCAAAATTGAGCATGTGTGAGAAAAGGAGATAGATTTACACTTTCTGTTGGGCTTTGAACTTGCTCCCTGTTTCTGTGGCAAGAAATGTATCCTGGTTGGTTGTGAGACTCCCATGGGGCCATGCAGGGGTAACTTTGTAGGTTGTCTTAAATCCCAGGTTTGGTTGAATCTTGCTGGGTGACGGGCCTTGGGCAATTCCTATTATGGCTTAATGACTTTGTCCTGGTATGGATCTGAGTGAGGGCTAATCCTATCATGTCCTGAGAGTGAGGGTCTTTGTCCTGTAGATAAGCTGGCCAAGCCTTTAGTCCTGTAGATAAGCTGGCACCAAAATATCTGCTGGTGCTGAGTTTCTGTGTCCCTTAAGATTTCTATTTCTCTTTTAGGAGAAATATTATGCCTTTTAAATATTTCCTAGAATATTTTATTCTTCTAGGAGAGGGGTGGGTGCTAACTTTCTACAGTAGTGATCCACTATAAGATGGTAAATCTTGTGTCAGAGAAAATGGAGCAGAGTTGTATCAGCCTATCCTTGTATGTTTTTTTTTCCCCACCCCAAAAGGCACAGTTCCTTTTAACAAACACAAGAATTTGAGGTCAGAAATGAAGAAAATAATGGAAGCTGTCCACCTCCAGCTTTCTCAGAGAAATCAGTGGACAGAAGCAGAGAATTTTGTACTGAGGATCTCACAAGAGCATAGTTAGTACTTTGAAGCAGTTTTTTCAACTGTTTCTCAGCATGCTTGCATTGTTATTATAGTGAGTATCGGCCAAAGGTTATTTCTCAGAATGCACTTTATAAATACATATTGTAAAGCTGAATTTCCTATGTTAGTGCTTTCTAATGTGACAAGCAATTACCATCACTATCAACCAAGACAAGCAATGGCTGCTGTTTTCATAAGACTTCCCAGGGACATTATTCATTCTCCAAAAGGTTGACTTGTCTTGAAAATTTAATCCATACTTTCAGGAGAAACATATGTGTATCCATCTCTATGTATACATTGATTTCCACTTGTAAGTCAATGAAAGATAAAATTATCTGAGCTGAGATTCAGTTTTGGGTCCTAATCTACTGGAGCAGTTCTGGATCAGACTGAGACAAACTGAGATGGTTACCTAATCTTATGATCTATGATCTAAACTTGCAAATCTACCATATATTTTACTTTAGTGTAACTGCAGTACAACTACGGAATCAGTTGTAGTTCTATGTAAAAGATTCTATAGTTAGGGAATGGCAAATGTGCAGAGGTCATTTGGAGAAGCCACCCAATATCAGTTAATTTGGGAAATGGCATTCACATCCAAATATGTTCCCATTTTTTACAGTATGTTATCACACACTCTTCTTTTTAATAGTAAACAAGAAGCCTAAAGTCTAAATCACTGGAAGCTGCTTTACATTTTATAAGTTTTTTCCATGGGTCTTTCTGTATTCCATGTAGAGAAATGGCGAAAAGGTTCTATATTTCTTGTAGAGAAATTGTGAAATGGATCAGGTTTTTTTTTCCTCCATTCTGTTAAGTGAATGATTTCGCAGATTGCTCTATACTCATTAGCAGTTAGCTCTTACCCCAAAATGTTGAAAATTTCCCAGATTGCTGTGACAGAACAAAACAACTGTATTAGATGATGTGAATCTGTAATAACCAGTGGTATTTTCCACATTCACCTATTTGCTTCTGTTTGTTTTTATTTTACACACACGCACACACACACATACACACATATATATGTATGTATACACACACACATATACATACCTACACACATACCTGTCCTCCCACTTGACCACCTTCTCACATAAAGCTTTTTTGTTACCCCAGATCATATAAGGATTTTGTATACTCATCTACAGTGGTTTCACTGGTTTTCAATGGTTTTCATTCTTCATCTATCTGTCTATTATGACAGTTTATAATTCTAGCTTAATTTCACCTTCCAATTCACCTTCAGCAGCCATTTATCTACCTCAGCCAAGTACATAATTTTTTAAAATGCTTTTAAGTGATTCTGAGGAACGGAACTTCAAGATCATATTTGGATGTTTCCATGCCTGGCTCAGGTTAGACTATTTATAAGAACTATATTTTTCTCATCTGCTTACACTTTAGCTGTTTAATAACTTTTTTTTGCACAAGAATGCTGATCCTTGAAAATGAAAGTGAATGAACTCTAAAAGAGAAAATCCTCTGACATGTGTTAACCATTTTTATCAATAATTTTTTTTGACACAGGCTTCCCACGTTCTTTAGATCCTGAATAGTATTGTTTGATTTATAGCCCACCTTCCTTTGGTACAACAGAAGGTGGTGCATATAATGCTCCTGCTTGCTACTTTCCCACGATGACAATCTTCCCACCTGGGTTGGGTTGAGAAAGAGAAACCACAGTCTAAACTAAGCCCCCTACCCCTACCCCCAGCCTCTTGCCTGAGGGAGGTCTTAAACTCACAGGCTCCTGGTTTCTATCATGGTGCCTTAACCACCAAGCCAAGCTGTCTGTCTTACTGACTATTGCCTCAGTGGGTCAGGATATTTTAGTGAAGTGCTTGAGCAGTCCATGACTGGGTGGCTGAGGTCATGATACAACGATATCAAACAAACGAGAGGCTTAGGTTTTCCAGATTTTTCTCTGTCAATCTTCTACTGTCTCTTGGGAGGAATCCCACATAGTGTTGCTTTTTGTAAAATAGTCCATTTAAAACCAGAGCTTCTACCAGTGCCCTCTTATTCAACTCTAGCAGCTATTTTGATATGCTGCAGATTTTTGGAATAAGAGAAATGACTCAAACTTACTCGTAGCCATACTTTACCTGCTTTGTTTTGCTTGAAGCAAAATAAACCATCTCCAAGAGAAGATTATGCTTGTGTTCACACACTATTCAATAACCGCTCAAGAGGAAAGATATAAATGGAACTGAGAAACCAAAAAGAACTTTGAAAAAGTGAAACATTATGAAATGTGATTAACAGCACCAAGGGAAATATAAAATAACACGTTTCCAAGGAAATGGGCTGTAAGTGCACAGTCTCGGAACAGTACTGTACATCTTTAGTTCTTCACCCAGCCACCTAATAGCCAAAGTGTCTGCCAATATAAACACAGCTGCTAAATGTCTTCTCAACCCAAAAAAGAGAGGCAACCTTAATTTAATTTTTTCCCAAAGACAATTTTTTGTTTGTGGAGACAACATTCATGTTCAGTTTTCATTAAGGAGGGAGGGAGGGAAAGAGGAAGGAAGGAAGGAAGGAAGGAAGGAAGGTGTAAAGCATGTCTACATAATTAATACAAGAGGAGGGTTGTATAGAAGAGAAGGTATGTAAAATATTGACTGCTGTGACCCATATTTCTAAAATTTTATAGACTGGAGAGGATAGGGCAAGTATACAATGATTTTATATAAATGAATAAGAGTGAGATTAATCTACAAATTTTGAAGGATATTTTTGTTATTGCTGTTCCTTTTGTGGTACATTAAATGGTTTATGTAGCTAATAAAACATTTTTGTCTGTATGCTTTTGGCCAAATCCAGTGAGACATCATTACTATTCATTCATTCATTCATTCATTCATTCATTCATTCATTCATTCATATATTCAATCCAGTTGTTTATTTATTTAAATTTATTTCAGTATTTTGCCTTTAAATTTGGCTGCTATAATGAGAGGCCTTTGGAGAATGTGAAATAAGGGATTTATTGGATGTATGATCCCCTCAGAAAATACATTGTTTACCTTAGCTTAGATCTATTTGAGATCAACCGACAATAATGTCAGGTTTGAATCCTGAAATTTGTGTGGGTTCAGTTCAATTCTTACATTTATATAATTGGGATAGGTTGATAAAGGCATCTTCCAAAGGAGAAAGTGATCATTTTAATATTTGTTGCAATTAATGATAAACTCATGGCCGCATATCTGCTTTGTAAGGAATGGGTTTTTAGCATTCTACCAAACTTTCATAAAATTCAATTTATTTTAGGTTTGTGAAATGTGAAATTTGTGAAGTTGGGGATACCTTCATTAGTAAGCCACATTTAAGGAGACTGCTTGAGATTGATCAAGGTATGACAGTTTAAAATTTTAGGGATGTTTTCAAATATTGACAACTGATTTTTACTGAGGAGGAAAGTTATCTATATCTATCTATCTATCTATCTATCTATCTATCTATCTATCTATCTATCTATCTATCTATCTATCTATCTATCTCTTCTTCCTAGAGTATTCCTGCAGTTGCAGGATCTGCTTTTCAGATCATTCAACGCCACTTTACACAGTCAGCTGTGTCTTAATGGCGCAGGCCCGTGGCTTGCATATCTTTGTTGATGGTGTCTTGCTATCTCTGTTTTGCAAGGTTGCCGGCCATTGACTTCTAGTTGGTAGGCAGTCTTGGACACAGTAAAAGGTGCTGCTCTCTGGGCATGTCCATACCAGCAGAGTCAGCCTGCTTTCATCTTCTCTATAATTGGTGCCACACCAAAATGTTGAATGGTGTCATTTGTGATGTGGTTAGGAAGGGAAATGCCTGATATCCAATGGAGCATGTGAGTTTCCATGGCATGGAAGATAGCTTTTGGTCCCTGTTGTTGCTGCCCAGAATTTAGTGCCATATAGTGCAACAGGGTGGATGGTTGTATTGTAAATCTTAGATTTAAGACAGGTTGCCATTCGTCTGTCACATAACACACTGGTGAGTTCTTGCCAACACATCCAGGCTGCAGTCATCCTTGCTCATACCTCACCATAGATGTTGTCATTGCCCTGGAGGTAGGATCCCAGATACCAAAAAATGTCCACCTTCTTTAGGTTTTCTCCATTGATTTGAAGCATTCCAGGGGTGATAACAGTCGCTAAGTACTCAGTTTTCTTGATGTTGAGGTGGAGTCTAAAATGGTTGAGGCAATCATTTCATATTTGAGCTTACTGGTGTAGTTCACCTCTGATGGTAGAAACAAGTACAACATCATGCAGCATAGTCCAGGGTGCCTTCTGCTCAGAGGTGGTATTCATCAGGTTCTGACCAGTTCTGGAAAACTAGTAGCGGAAATTTTGAGTAGTTTGGAGAACTAGTAGTAATCTTCCCCCAGGAGTGGGGTGGGAATGGAGATTTTGCAGTATCCTTCCCCTACCACACCCACAAAACAATGCCACACCCACCAAGCCACGCCCACAGAACCGGTAGTAAATCTTTTTGAATCCCACCACTGGTTCTGCTGCAGGTCATGCATGATAAGTAATAGAAACAACAGTGCAGAGTCTTGGTGCATCCCAACCGTCACTGGGAATCTATCTATCGATCATCTATTTATCTTATTTTTTTTGTAGATGATGACGCTTCTTTTAAGTTAGATCTGAGCCATTTTACTGGATATCAATGGTAGTACTTCAAAAGTATAATCATGATTAATGAAAGAATTCCTTTTCTGTGGGTGTGAACACTGATGTGTCTCCTCAGACTACATCTCTGAAGACAATTTGACCTCAAGGGAAACTGTTTTTTTTCCCCTACATAAAATTCCAAATGAATGATGCTTTGTTAAAATTTTTATCTCTCATGATACATTAGATTCACTAATCAATCAGTGGGAGAAGAGAATGTAGGAAAAACATGTAAGGAAGGGGTGGGAGGTCTTCTGTTCTCAGTTTTCTGATACCACATCAAAAGAAGCCAGTGGTTCTCCACTGCTTCTCCCCCCCCCCCCCCATCACTCTTCCTTGTTTCTCCTGTTAACCACAGTAAAATACATCAGGGGAGTAAAGTTACTAGTTTCTCCCCTTCTCCCCCAACACTTCTCTTGCCAGGGGTGGCAGTTGCAGTGGGTGAGAGAAGGAAGGCCAGTCTATTTTTCTCCCTCTTCTCAGGTGAAAGCTATTTATAAGGAAAGTGGCTCTGCCACTGTGATCTCCATAGGAATAGACTATTCTTGACAGATCTCTACTGATAGCCTACTGGAAAATGAATTAAAAAGCTCCCACCAACCCAACCCTCAGTAAAAGCTGCATTGCTTAAGAGGCAGGCATAAGCTGTATGGTAGGAAAAGCAGCTCTGCTGACCAAGCAGACCTTCAAGGGTAAGGATGGGAAGTAGAGAGTTGGCATCAAAAAACCCTGCTTTCCATCTTCCTCTCTCATTGGTAATTCTGCCATCCACAGTTGGCAAAAGAAGTGGGAAAATGGCACTTTGGCCCAGATGGAGAGTCATACCTCAATTAGAGCAGGCAGTCCTTTCACTGTTGGTCACTGTCAGATCAATCCTCCTCTCCTTTCCACCCTGGATTGAGGAATGCAATGTATACCATGTTGAGGTCTATAAAGAGGTAGTTGGGCCCAAAATTTCTGTTTCTAAGAAAGACAGTTTTGTCCCATTTTACGGCCTTTTTTGCCACATTGGTTAAGTGAATCACCGCAGTTCTTAAATTAGACCCACGGTTGTTAAGTGAACCTGGTTTCCCCATTGACTTTGCTTGCCAGAAGAATGCAAAAGATGATCCCATGGCCCTGGAACCATCATAAATACAAGTCAGTTGCCAAGCGTCTGAATTCTGATCACATGACCACAGTGATGTGGTCATAAGTGTGAACAATGGTCACATGTCACTTTTTTCAATTTTGAATGGTCACTGAATGAACTGTTGTACGTTGAAGACTACTTGTAACTGTATCATTGAATTAGAGCAGTCTCATACAATACCTAGAATTCAATTTGAAAAAATGGTAAAAGTCTTCTCCAGACTATTTTCCAGTAATATTCATGTTATATTAAGAATAGAATAGAGTTGAGTAGGATAGGATAGGAAAGGATAGGATAGGATAGTTGGAAGGGACCTTGGTGGTCTTCTACTCCAAACCCCTGCTTAGGCAGTTACATATACACATATATATACATATACATACACATATACATATACATAGTGGTGGGATTCAAATAATTTAACAACCGGTTTTCTGCCCTAATGATTTCTTCCAACAACCAGTTCACCAAACAGTTAGCAACTGTTAACTGTTAGAAAGTTAACAACCGGTTCTCCCAAAGTGGTGCGAATTGGCTGAATCCCACCACTAAATATACATGTACTGTAGAGATAGAGTTAGAGATATACACACACACACACACACACACACACACACACACACATACATACATATGTATGGTATTCAGCTTTGTTTAGGTATTTTCCCACGTCATTATAGTTATGCTTTTAAAGATTCTGCCGGAACGTTTTTTTAGCTACAACTTTAAAAGCACAACTATAATGACGTGGGAAAATACCCGAACAAAGTTGAATACCATACATATAAATACCTGCGAAAACTTAAGAAAATACATACATATACATATACATACATACATACATACATACATACATACATACATATACTTAAAGCAGTGATTCAAAGAAATTTCTTGCATTGCATTTGCTGTCACAATTATAATCTCCCCCTCCTTAAAAGTTATTTTTTTTTAAAAATAGATCTAATACAAAATAACTGAATTTTCATCTTTCCTTCCAGGAAATGAAAAAGGGATACAAAATGTTTTATAAGAAAGCAAGTCTATTTGTACACTTCTTAGAATCTTCTGGCTGTTTCTTATGCTATGACCCTGCTTTTACAATGCAAAAGTATAACAGCTAAACTAAAGCTAAACTTATTTTAAAAAGCTTGATGGATTCTTAAAATTATTTTCTATATTTAAAAAAGAAATCTAAGAAACTTGATATGGGGCCCATGTGGAGCCCAGAAACCTTCTTGAAAAATGAAGATGAGGCTGCAGGTTGGCACTTCTCTTTATAGTATGTCAAGTTTCTATTTTATGCTTCATTTTGTTTTTGTTTTAAATGTAAAGAATGCAAACAGGCAGAACAGCCACCTGTCAAGCACCAAAGAGGCTCTTCACACACACATACTGGATGTTATGGTAGAGAGACAAGTGCAAGTTTGCACTTTTTGGTCCAAGTTAGATCTCTTATTCAGACAGACCTTTTCCTGAACTCCATTTTACACTTCTATGCACTAAGAAGAGTTTCAGTCAGTCTTAGCTTATGTATCTTCTAATTCATGGTGATTTATCCTAAATAATACTTTTGATTTTCTTCTCCTCACATAATAACAAATTGCTGTCCTTTCACAACTCTCCCATTAACTCTGCTGGATTTTTATGCTGTCTCAGTGTCTCCTTTTTCTAGAGGTTATTTATCAGGACAATCATGTCACCCTACCTCCTTCCCAATTATCTCTCCTTATCCATGAACCAACACTCACCTTATCTACCAAGTCAGCATTATTAAGCAGAATTATATTGTTAAGTCAGTACAGACTGCAGTGAGTTAAGGCCAAAATGACATATTTTATTTATTTTTTAAAATGTATTTATTTATATCTCACGTTTGTTTTTTTTTTTTTACAAGTAACAGTAAAGTGGCAAACATTACCAATAGACCTTCCTCCTTCTATTTTATCCAGAACAACAACCCTGTAAGGTAGGTGGAGCTGAGAGAGAAAGTGTCAGGCTTAAAGTCACCCAGCAGGCTGAAAATACAACTGCCTATTTTGTTTTAGTAAATGTCTACTCAGACACACACTCAGAAAAGATTCACACATATCATATCATTGTCTCAGGGCCCCTAATCTTCAGTTCAGTATAATACGACAGGAAGCCATTTCATGATTTCTCATTTAATCATGAAGAAACTGTCTAAGAAATGGGAAATGTAATCCCAGAAGTGGATTGGGGGAAGGATTCACTGCGACAGCTTCCACACAACTGCATCTTCACACTGAAAATCACAATAACACAACAGACCTTTGGCTCTTAGAGTGCCGTCTGTTTCCCATATTAATTCTGTCTTGGCTGCAGAAGGCCAGCACAAAGGGCAGCGCGAGAAATACATTTGGTAGTAGGACTCTTTCATTGGCCTGGCTCCATCTGAACAATCTGTGGATGTCCCTGAATTAATATCTGATAGAAGAGAGGAAGAGAAAAAAGAAAGAAAAGATAAATGCAACAACAGAAATGCAGCAAGGAAGAGCTGTGGTTGTGCTAGCATTTGGGTGGTGGTGGGGGAGAGTCTGGCAAAGCCTCAGAAATGGACCAGCAAGATCTTGGGTGAAGAAGCTGCTTGGGAGCCAGGAGGCCCTAATTTCATGCAGCCCCTTTTTGTCAACTTCATACAGTTTTGAATTCTGTGCTTAGGGGCAACCAACTCTCTCTTCTGCTAAGTAGAAGGGTTGAGCTCTGCCTTGTGACCTGCTTCTCTGCTTCAAATAAGGCTTTGCTGACATTGCCATCTTACTTCTCCCATCAGTATTTTCTCTCTTTGCCTTTATCCCATCCATGGTTCTTTAATAAATTTCTGAAGCCTTGGTCGTGATTCACGGCAAGCAATACACAAAATGGTGCTTTCTTCTGAATGTAGGTCAATGCATCCCTTTTAGAGTACATGATAAATTCATCACAATCACAGCCTGGAGAAAATTTACTCTCCGACATAAGTGCCTTCTTGTATATGCTGCACATTTCTATCCAAATCTGAACTCTAGATTAATATGGATTGACTTTAATAAATCGTAATGTGTTCCAGACGGGTAAGTAGGCTTTCAGTGATAAAGATGAAGTCAGGTCTTGGGTAAAATTATTCAAAGGGATGGAATTAACCAGATGTTTGGCTAGCAATTCAGTGTGGCATACCATTTGCCATTTGCTTGTCTAATTCTGAGATGGTTTCATGGTACTCAGGGTGGAATTGAATGACCAGTCTGAATGGTTCAGAGTTCTGATACTGTTGTTAACAGTGTTTACCCTATCCTTGAAATGATAATTCTCATCAGTTGTTCTAGTTAGGTAATATAGTAACATTCCGTTCAAATGTCTACTTTGTGGGAAAACTGAATAGTTGGTATATTTCTCATCTCTGAAGTATGTAAAAGAAAATTCCTTTTCTAGTTATTGGCAATTGATTGCATTAGTCTATTAGGAAAGAATTATTATCATCTTCCTAACATGAATGAGGTTGCTCAGTAACAGTAAACAGCCCAAACCTCCAACACCAACAGGGTATATAAAACCAGTGTATCAAATTAGAGCAAAGCCCACTCTCTATTAGCACTGATGATGTTGCCTAATTTGGAGATGAAACTACCAAGCTCAGAAAGAGTCAAAGAACACCACAGTTCAGTTTTGAGCTACAAATATTCTGCTCTATCCATGCCACTCTTAGTTGACAAACATCTTACTTCACACTCAGCATCTTTTCTTACTTTTTGTCCTGAGCCCTCATGGTCCCTTTAAAAAAAAAAAGTAGAATATATTGCTGCCTTCCTCGACTTGGTGTCCTACAGATATTCAGAAAGCAAGGTATTTCTCACCAAATTTTGGGAGTTTTCACTCCAATAAGTCTGGAGGACAGCAGGTTTAGAAAACAATGCAGCTGAAGGTGACAGCAACTAAAAGTCTAGTTGCATTTGCAGAGGTTTACATTTACATTAGGAAGGGATTCTCAGCTAATGATCCTTACATTTCTAATTAAAAAGTTTTCTTGACAGGCATATATTAGATACAATAAGGCCCAACATTTCATCTCTAATAACTCTTCTTAAAAGGATTATGTAGCAGTTAATGAGAAAGGCTGTCTCTGCTTTAGACCCTGGAGGGTTGCTATCAGCCAAAGAAAACCCTGCTGGGTCATTGGCAGAAGAGAAGGAACTTGCAAGCCAATCAGGCTCATTGTGTCATGTCAAGTGATAGTTAACATTAAACTCCTGTAACATGTGTGCACAATATTTTGCTATCCATTCCTTAGGCCCTTGTTTCACCAATTATGGCTTTAGAATGCTGGATCAAGACAGAGGACATTACGGTTCAACCTGACAGTCAGCCATGAATAATTCACTATCTTTCAGTATGAGACTATCCCTAGCTTTGCATTCCAAAGATAAAATGAGAGTTGAAAGTACGAGCCACTGTTATTTCTTTGTTTGAATTTATAGGCCACCAGATCCAACAAGTTAGAGTAGATTAAATACACTGCTCAAAAAAAATAAAGGGAACACAAAAATAAGACATCCTAGATCTGAATGAAGGAAATATTCTTATTAAATCGTTTGTTCATTACATAGTTGAATGTGCTGACAACAATATCAATGGAAATCAAATTTAGCAACCCATGGAGGTCTGGATTTGGAGTTACACTCAAAATTAAAGTGGAAAAAAACACTACAGGCTGATCCAACTTTGATGTAATGACCTTAAAACAAGTCAAAATGAGGCTCTGTAGTGTGTGTGGCCTCCACGTGCCTGTATGACCTCCCTACAATGCCTGAGCATGCTCCTGATAAGGTGGCGGATGGTCTCCTGAAGGATCTCCTCCCACACCTGGACTCCTGGACAGTCTGTGGTGCAGCGTGGCATTGGTGGATGGAACAAGACATGATGTCCCAGATGTGCTCAATTGGATTCAAGTCTGGGGAACGGGTGGGCCAGTCCATAGCCTTCATTTTGCAATGCCTTCATTTTGCAGGAACTGCTGACACACTCCAGCCACAGGACGTCTAGCATTGTCTTGCATTAGGAGGAACCCAGGGCCAACCGCACCAGCATATGTTCTCACAAGGGATCTGAGAATCTCATCTTGGGACCTAATGGCAGTCAGGCGGCTACTGGCGAGCACATGGAGGGCTGTGCGGCCCCCTAAAGAAATGCCCCCCACACACCATTACTGACCCTCTGCCAAACCGGTCATGCTGGAGGATGTTGCAGGCAGCAGAATGTTCTCCAGGGCATCTCCAGACCCTGTCATGTCTGTCACATGTGCTCAGTGTGAACCTGCTTTCATCTGTGAAGAGCACAGGGCGCCAGTGGTGAATTTGCCAATCTTGGTGTTCTCTGGCAAATGCCAAATGTCCTGCATGGTGTTGGGTTGTAAGCACAACCCCCACCTGTGGATGTCGGGCCCTCATACCACCCTCATGGAGTCTGTTTCTGACAGATTGAGCAGCCACATGCACATTTGTGGCCCGCTGGAGGTCATTTTTTAGGGCTCTGGCAATGTTCCTCCTGTCCCTCCTTGCACAAAGGCAGAGGTAGTGGTCCTGATGCTGAGTTGTTGCTCTCCTACGGCCTCCTCCACATCTCCTGATGTACTGGCCTGTCTCCTGGTAGCGCCTCCATGCTCTGGACACTACGCTGACAGACACAGCAAACCTTCTTGCCACAGCTCGCTTTATTGTGTCATCCTGGATGAGTTGCACTACCTGAGCCACTTGTGTGGGTTGTAGACTCCGTCTCATGCTACCACTAGAGTGAAAGCACCGCCAGCATTCAAAAGTGACCAAACCATCAGCCAGAAAGCATAGGAACTGAGAAGTGGTCTGTGGTCATCACCTGCAGAACCACTCCTTTATTGGAGATGTCTTGCTAACTGCCTATGCTTTCCACCTGTTGTCTATTCCATTTCCACAACAGCATGTGAAATTGTTGTCAATCAGTGTTGCTACCTAAGTGGACAGTTTGATTTCACAAAACTGTGACTGACTTGGAGTACATTGTTTAAGTGTTCCCTTTATTTTTTTGAGCAGTGTAGTACAAAAGTACCTCCTTACATCCATGGTGCAAAAATATCTTGCAATAAGTCCATTTCAATTCAGTGGCACTTATTTCTCAATGGCAGCACCCATGTAATGCACACTTTTCATTATAAGTGTTTAATAGGTTAAAATAGTCATATTTTAATAGCCATAAATTTATTTGAAATATATATGTACCTGAAAAACATTTCAACTGATAACCATAAACACAACTGTAACTATTTACTGTTATAATGACATATCATGCTATTTTCCCCATTTCTTTTCCTTTTTGTTAAAACACATGTTTATGTTCTTTTTTCCCATTGTGATAATATATAGTATATTATTATCCATCATTATCATCTTTCTTTATTGAAAAACAATAAAATAAATTTTAAAAACCCATAATCTGGAAAATGTACACAGTAATCACATTTTCTAGATTTTTAAAACTTTTTGTTTATACAAGCATTTCTTTTTCCACATGCTTCTGCACTGCTGCTTCTTTCAGTCTCCAAGAGTGCATTTATTTGTCCAGGGGCATAATTATATTCCTAGTATACTTCCTGCAATAAACATGCAAAACTGATTCAAGGGGATAAGTGGACTTTCTGTATCCAATCACCAAAAACTGGGGGGAAGAAAGGCACCATTTCCACCAGAATTTTCTTCCCTTTTTATTATTGGAAAAAACATGGAATGGAATGGAATGGAATGGAATGGAATGGAATGGAATAGAATAGAATAGAATAGAATAGAATAGAATAGAATAGAGTAACAGTTGGAAGGGACCTTATAGGTTATCTAGCCCAGTGGTGGCCAACCGATGGGCTGCGGCCCACTGGTGGTCTGTGAGAAATGTAACCTCCAAAGCACACCCCAAAGCAATTAATCCAGGCTTCATGGGAACACAAGGCTGTGCCACCTACATGGCCCCCCGGAACTCTCCCTGCCCATTCACTCCTTACCTAGCAAACTTGCCTGCTAAGTTGCTATTTTTCCTTCCCCCCCTCCCCCCCGCCCCAACCATCAGCTGTTCTGCTGTGCTGGGAGATTTAGATTAGTTAGAAAGCAGGAAATCATTGGATTTCTTGCTTTCTAGCTAATCTTTAGATCTTCCTTAGGACTGAAGCTTCTATTATTCAGTGCAGGTAGCTGATGGCAAAATCATAGATCTCTAAACAAATCTATGATTCTGTGAGCAACTCAATCAGCCTGCTTGCTTTGCCTGATTTTGGGTAAAAGTTCTTTTTTTTATATTAAAAAAAATCAATATTTATATACATGGTGTATTGTGAGTTCTTTCTCTTTCTTTCTTTCTTTCTTTCTTTCTTTCTTTCTTTCTTTCTTTCTTTCTTTCTTTCTTTTCTCTCTCTCTCTCTCTCCCTCCCTCCCTCCCTCCCCCCTCTCTCTGTTACAATTTATATTAGTGGTCCCTGGGATTATGAGTTTGGTGGTCCCTGGGGCCCAAAAGGTTGGCAACCCCTGTTCTAGAATCTCCACATCTTTTTATAGTGTGGCGAGCATAGAATAGATAAAGGATATTAGAATACTTTATTTGACCCAGCATAATTAAATACACAAGGAATTTGTCTCCGGTGCAGAAGCAAAACAACAGAGTAATAAGACAGTGCTGTGGGAATTAGGTGTCCATGGGGTGGGGACTATATCTCAATAATAGAACTAGCCAGGAGCTCAACACCCACCTTAGGCACAAATCTAGCAGAATGACCTTGAACATTCACTATCTCTTAGCCCTAGGAAGGAAGCATTGGCAACCTGCTTCTGATATCTGAAGAAAACAGCAGGGAGTAGCTCAGGCAGTTGCCAGGAATAAACAATGACCCAAAGGATTTTAAAAAATGCAATTTAATAGAGCAATTAATAGAGCAATAACATCACACAATACAAATGATAAGGCTTCCTTGAGAGAAAGCCAAGCTTGCTTATCACATTTCAAGAGCATAGTAGGCAACTTCTCCTACTTCTCAACTTCCCATTCATGATTTCTCATGTTCTTATTCCTTTCTGCATGGCAATTAGGAGTTTGCCTCCTTAGTTGGATAGTAGATCCAAAATAGAGGACCATGTGGTACCTGCCTGCCATATAATTATAAATGGTGAGGAATCCATCAGAAAATAAGGGTGAGAATAGTTATTTATAGACGGATCCAAATTCAGTCTTGCAAAAGCTGATATTCAAAGCCCTTCTCCAGATAGGTACATCTGTTTGCTTTCTCTCTAATTCAAACTTGCCCTGAATTTCCTTTTGATGAAGAAATTTGAGCATCTGGGTCAATGTTTTGCCAAAATTCTCCCAACAGAATGAAATCCTTACCCATAGCTAAAAATGACCTCTTCAGATATGAGAGTTGCTACAAATGATTGAAGTTGCACCTGAAAGTATTTTCAAAGATTATATTAGTTTGGCCAAAGCCACTAAACAGAAATGGATTTTAAAGTTTGAACAAAATTATGTGCTCTGATACGAAAGAGGACAAGAAGATTCATGAGGATATATCGTTCCAGGTTTGACCTGTTTTGCTTGATTTCATTTTCAGACCTTGTAAGCCAAGCTCCAGTGAGTTCCTGAGGAAAATATTCTAACTGGCATTTTGCTGTGTATCCATCCCTGTGCAAATAAATGTGCTTTGCACATCCAGATAATGTTAGTAGCTGCCTAGCTGTGCACACCAGAGAACTGAGCGAGCAAAGCAAAATTGGATGGCAAAATTTGCAATAGCAGAAGCACATAGTAATGCCCCATCTATTTTTTTTAAGGATTGTTTGATGAAGTTGAAAGAAGTTATTGGGATTATTTTGCACTACCTTCACCCAAATTAGATTCACCAGATGGTAGCATTTGGCCTATCTTGTCTGATCTTAGAAACTAAGCAGGATCAGACCAGCTTAGCGGGGGTCTGGCAGACCCCAAGGGAATACCAGTGTGTTTAAAAAAATATCAGAAGAAGGCAGTAGCAAAGCTCTCTTTTGTATGTATCTATTGATGAAATCACAAGGAGTCAAGCTCAACTAGAGGGTGACTTTATATTTTAGACTGAGTTATATTTCTAGTTAGAAGATTGGCCATCTTATTTCTTTATTCTTTTTCTTTAGTGTTCAAACAGATATCAAAATGCTTTTACTTCCCCTAATCTAACCCGATGTAGTCTGATTCCAGGACTAACATTCATATCTCTGTTCTCAATTTCTTTTACAAAGAATATTAAAGGGACCTTGTGAAAATGCATGTTAGGCAGGTTACTTAAACAAAAAAACAAATACCTTAAACATTTTACTGAGTTTCTACATCAAATATCATTTAAGCATTCTATGTCTTTGCCCTTTCTTCTATGTATCATTTAAGGCAGTGGCCCCCAACCTTTTTTGTGCCACGGCCCAGTACTGGCATCACAAAATCATCCGTGGCCCGGTACCGGCATCAGCACGCATGGCAAGGCGAGCCGAGCGACCGGCCAGCCAGCCATCCCCCGCTTCTCCCCGCCACCTTCAATTCCTCCTTTGTACCTGTGTCGATGGGCTTCGCGACGGCTTCGGGATGGTCGCTCGACTCACCTTGCCATGCATGCTGAAAGAGTCCTTGCACCTTAGTTTTGTTCGAAGCCGGCCCCCTCCCCCCGATGAAACTAAGGCACGAGGATTCTTTCAGCACCCAAACGCCGCTTTCTACCCAGAAAAGCTCACCGGAAGCACTTTTTCATCAAAACAAGATAGCAGCACCCAGCAAACCGGCAGCCCGGTAGAAATTGTTCCACGGACTGGTACCGGTCCGGGGACCGGTTGTTGGGGACCCCTGATTTAAGGAGCCTTTCAGGAATTATACTCTAAAGAAACCTAAAGAGCATTGGCTCTTTATGTCTGAAAAAAAAAATTCCAGGCTGTATCTGAACTAAAGGAAAGTGTTAAAACAAGTTGACAGACACCCCAAAAAAAAAAGGGTCAGGAAGCAATGAAACATGGTCACCGTATTAAAACGCTTCTGGAGAAAATCATTTAAAAATTAATAAAAATAGCTGATGTTATTGATTACTTCCAGATAGATTACACTATTCCATTCTTATTTTCAAAGGGAGAGCTCTGTGAAGAAGGAGGAGGAAGAGGAGAAGGAGAAAATGTTCCTTTCACAAAAACTAGGTTTAGGCATCAAGATTTATATTTTGGTGTCTTTTTGTCACAAGACCATATCAATGTAGCCAGCCTAAAAGCAATTGGAGAATACTGTTTCAGGATGAAGTATTTTCAACTTTTACTTCCATTCTTTAAAAAAATGAAGGTGATGAGTTTTTGGACAAAGGAAAGAAGCTGAGAAATAATTTTTCTTCCAAGAGTAACAGGAGGGGGTATGAGTAACCAATTTATTATTCTCTCCCTCAGATGAACTTTATATCAACTGAAGGACATTGTAAGGGGCCTCCTATTTGCATGGAGTGAGAAAATAAACTTTAAACAGAATCAAGTGCCTCTAGGATATGATGGGTCACCCACAGTCTCTTAGGCCTGGATGCTTTTTTAAATAAGGGGTAGAGATGGAGAGAAAGAGAATAATTATCAATGCCCTGAGAAGGCAAATTTTAAAAAGTGATTGATTAATTCTAAACAGTAAACAAACAAAACCAAGGCCCATCAGTCTTGTCTTGATGTGGGAATCCAATCAACTATCGTGGTCTAAGAAAACAGATAAGAATCTTTAACAGAGGAATTTCCCACTCTTTCACTAAACTAGATTTCCCACATTTATTTGAAGGAGGAAATGCCATAAGTCAGATATTTGTTTCCATAATACATTTGTCTTTGAATTAGCTGCTTAACCTTCAGCACAGGAAATCATCTATGTTCCACTCCTGCAGAATGATCTCTCCCTTCCTTTCCAAGATGTTTTTTTTTTAATTCATTCTGGTTAGATAAAATACACTGGAATCCTCAATATAATATAATATAATATAATATAATATAATATAATATAATATAATATAATATAATATAATATAATATTCCAAAGTATGCAATTAATGCACTACAAAGGAATTGGGTTTTGTATCTGTTAAAAAAAGAAATTTATTTTCAATCACTGATGAGGTTTGGCAATCTGTAACACCAGGAAATACATTTGTGTTCACTTGTGAATTCTGCAATGTAAATCACATATGATCTTTGAATGTGATGCAGTTTCAATCAGTGCAAATTGCTTGTAGTTTTAAAGTAAAGTCTAATCTCTGCTCCAGAATTACCTTCATACCAGTTTGTCTTCATAGGTTGGAAATGAGGCAAAATCTTTTGTTAAAATAACAAAAGATACGAAGCTTCCTACTCTTATATCTGTGATTTTCACAAGGTTAGACATTGTTGGTGATATTATAGGTTACATGACTCATAATCCTTGCCACTGATCATGCCAGGTGGTTAGTTGAAGTTCAAAACACCTAGAAAGTTGTAGGTGGTTTGTTCTAATTTAAAAAAAATTAATTGTTTAATTCGTTATTCTAATTAAAACAATCTGGTAATAATTCAAATATTATCTAACAATATACACAGTATTTTGGTCAAAAATGAAAATAACTGGAATCTACCAACAGTACATTGTATTTTTAAAGAAAAAATTCTGTGATTTGTGAGGCTTCATTTAATTCAAGCAGCAGCCTAATTTTATTGATATTCTTTACTTTCTGAATATAAAGATGGGCTTTATAAATTTACAGCTGTTTAGCTGTGGAAAGCAAATTCTATTGCAATTCTACATTAACAGATAACTTAAATGTTGATGTTTGCTATGCTTTCCATTACATTTCAATTCTGCATTGCCACCTAGGAACAATCTACCTTGGGGATAAGATAGTAAGACATTTATAGTTAAAAGAAAAAGCACTTTCCAGTTTATTTACTGGTAAATGAATTGTTATAATTTCCTCCTCAAAATATATGTAACATTTTGAAATCAAGAGACTTAACGGTTGTTCTAACAGCAATGGCTGTGTTCCCTGGAGTCCTTTCAATCCAGAGGAAAAAAGAGGGAAGTCTGGCATTCCCCATGAAATGAAAGAAAAATGTGGCTAGCCCTGCAGCATAATTCATGTGAAGGAATGTGGTTCTCTCTTCTATTGAAATCTCTCTTTCCTTGTATTCTTACCATAGAACAAGATTTCTAATGGAGCATTCCATTCCTTAGGGGAGTAATTTATAGAAGCTGAAACTTGAAGCTCCAACTGTGATATGTTTCCCTCAGAACATCAAGATGTCCAAGCATACACAGGTTGTCCTGCACTGATGAGGATCCAAAATTTCTGCTGCTCGGAAAGGCAGTCATTAAAGTGAATTGTGCCTCATTTTACCATCTCCTCCCCCTCACAATTGTTAAGTAAATCACTGCAGCTGTTAAGTGAAGCATGCGGTCCTTAAGCAAATCTGGTTTTCCTCATTGACTTTGCTTGTCAGAAACCAGCTGGGAAGGTTACCAATGTTGATCACATGACCCTGGGACAACAGTGCAACAGTCAGAAATACATGCCAGTTGCCAAATGCCAGAATTTTGATCATATGATCAGGGAGATGCTGAAAGTCATCCGTGTGAAAAGCAATCATAATACACATTTTTCAGTGCTGTTGTAACTTTGATCCATCACTAAATGAATGGTTGTAAGTTGAGGACTAACTGTATTTTCTGCAAAAGAGCTCAGGTTATAGAAAGGCAAGGTGGATAATGAAAACAATCATAACGGAAACTGAGCCACTGTCTTTCAGAGCAATCTGTTGTAATAGTAACCAGTATCCATAATATACTATTTCTACTATGTTGCTTGTTTTTGAATGCAATTTGCCATGTATAAGAGCAGCTTTTGTTGTTGTAGAGTCAAACCTGCAACCAATAAATCCAATTTTAAATGAATGCAATCAAATCTACAATGTAGGTCAGTTTGAGCTGATGAAGGACAAATATATGTGTGCGTGAACACACACAAATATAATCACAGCTCAATCTTCTGCTCTTTCAGGAGCATTAAAGTCGAGATGTATAAGCTGCAGCTTATACTTTGACAAATTGAATTTCATTCCTTCATATCACAGCTGCCTATGCAATCTGTCTCATGCCACTTCTGCCTTAGAAGTTTCTATCTCCTTAGAAAGGATTATAATTTGAAAATACAGCTGAGGAATTTCTTGGTTTTAATTCAGTGTTTAGAAAGTGAATATGCATTATTAACAATGGTGCCAAAGTCATCTATTCTTTTGAATGGTAGTATAATGACATCTCTAATTGTTAAGTGTCCCAAACTGAAATATGCCCTTTTAAAACATGTATTATATATATGAGCTAGGCAGCTGTGAATGGACTAAATAAATATGTGCTTGTATATATTTGTGCAATTGGGCATTATAATGACAAATGGCTGTGAATGCTAAGCCTCTCTGCATGGGTATGTATGCACGGGTGCTTTCCAAAAGCAAAATTAAAATGTTGCGAAAATAAGCTTTCCTTAAAGTGGTTAAACAATTAACAGAAAAGCATATCATCTTTGCAATGTTCTGTCACAGTATACTCCATTATACAGTTTATAGGTCACTGAGTCACAGCACAAAAGCTTACATTCTTTTGAGTTGTGTGCTTAATTCATCTCTCTTCTATTTTCTGTCCACAACAAGATCTATATACATATATCGCAATTTGGGGTTATATGGAATATAGATGGAAACATTTTTGACTTTAAGAGCTTTGGGAAGAGTCTTTGCAATTAACATGAGAGCACTAATGGTTTTCACTAGCCCCCTTTTTCTACCCGCCCTTCCATTTTAGTTTACATATTTTTTAACCAGTCTAAGAATTCAGTTGTCTTGGAAACTTGAACACTTGCAGACAATTTTGTGAATCTTCAGCTGGGCTAATACAGGCATTGCCTGAGTATGAATCTGAGATTCATTTTTTCCTATGACTTATGAATGGTTTTGTTTTTCCTTCATGTGTGATGACTATAAACATTAGAGTGAGTGACTAAGAATCACTCTGGGACACAGTCTGTTGGGAAATGTCCCGCAATAACCTTCAACTAAATGGGTACAAAGGGTACATTAGTCCTACTGAGCTTGTCTGTAGCTGTCAGTTCAGTTTAGCACGACTTGCAAAGGGAAAACTTTCCACTGGGTCTGTCCTTGGAGGGATTGTGCATTTGAAAGTGTGACTTTGTTGACTCACTGCTACTTTATCAGCCTTTGTAAAAGCAAAAAAAAAAAAAAAAAGATTGATGAAAAATATAATGAGACTAGTATTTATAAAATATAAATTTAACTTCAGGCTGATGGCTTTAAGCACAGCACAGTATTATTTTCTATATTACATAAAAACCGTTTCTCAGCCTGACGCTTAAAAAATCCTTTCATGCTATGATGTAATGAAAAGGAGCAGAGGATGGATTTAGGAGGAACATATTTAGCTCTTACACTATTTCCTCCTTCATCCATATATGGTATTGATTGTATTTATTCTTACACAGGAAAAATAATGTTGCAAGGAATCTAGATAAGTCCCAGTCACTTCATTCTTTTGTTTCTCACTACTGAAACAAAATATTTTTTCATTTAATATTGGAATAGTAGTGGCTTCAATCAAATTTTATCAGATGCAATTTGGAATTTCAGTAAATTTTTCAATAAGAAAGCAAAATAGCCAAAGAATAAAGAGTATGAGGTGGTTTTTTTTTATATATAAGGACAATTAATTTTATTTATGTTATTTGAGAATTCTAAAGACACTAGCTTATTGGTAATATATTGGTGGTAGCTTATTTCTTAAAAAAAAACCCATGACTTTAAGATGTTATAAGATTCTTTGATGATTTTTCAAAACTAAAGAAATAAATTAGATGCATCTATTATCTTGTTAATGAATTAAGAAGAATCAAACCTTATGCAACAGATGACTCAACAGATCATTTTGACAAGGCAAAATCTGAGCACTGTCAAAATCTGGTAGATTGGCATTCGACAGAGTCAAGAGAAGATAAAAGAGATTTGTGTTTCCAATAAATAATAGAATAGAAATATAGTCTCCTGGAAATCAGTTTTAGAAGGAAAGTAAATGAAGGTTTTTAAACATTATCTTCAATTTTACTTACCAGTCAAATTGCCATGGGAGCATGCTTTCAAAATGAATATAATGTATAATAAACAGAACTGTATGATAAGTATGAGAGGCTGGAAGAAGCCAAGATCAGCTAGTCATTCTCAAAACACAGAGACAGAAGTAATTTGCTATATGTGCCTTATCTGAGCTAAGACTTTCTCTAGTTGCCTGAAAAGCTAGGATAATTGTTGTATCTGACAGATTGGTTTTTGAAATATTATTTGTAAAACTGTCTTTTCTTTTTTTAAAAAAAAGATTATTTTATTATAATGTTTTTCAGACTGGCAACTTTAAGATGCTCAACTGCCAAAATTATAAAATACAAATAATGCATTATGTTATTTGAATACACAGTGTTGCCTATAGATTATTAAAACTCTGATAATTTAGATAATTTAAACTTTTAAATATAAAAAAGAAAAGTTTGTGACAAAATTAACTTTGATTTCCGAAATGTTAATGCCAATAAGGATAAAGTTACTTATATTTTACTTCTAAAGCAGATATATGTCATTGATAAATAACTGCAAAATGCATTAAATTATACTGTAATATGCTTTAAATGATTCTGGAAATGTTACTTGTTGCACATCTTGTAAGAAATATTTCAAAAGGGTTAATGAATAACCATTTCACTCTTTCGAACTTGTTAGAGGTCTGCAAGCAAACTTCAGTGAAGAAACTGATGCTGGTTGGATTACAGCTACAGTGTCCAAAGATGAATCTTTAAAGGTTTCCAACCAAAAAGATCTCCACCATATAAATACTTTTTGAAATGGAGGCTTGATTAACAGAAAATTCAGAGATGAAGTTGTAAGTTCTATAGTGGTCACATCATGAAAACGTATCTCTTTGATAATAAAATGGTGCCTTTGTATCCTTCTTACTTCTATGCAATTAAACCCCCTGCTTGTTATTTAATAACTTGTTATTAGTTTTCAAAAATAAAAAAGTAAAATTTAAAATTACATAAAAGGAAAAATAGGGAAAGGGGACAACAGAGAAAGTTTAAAAAGTGACACACTCATGAAATGCTATGAAAAAGTTATTCCCAACTGTGTTCAATACAAGTATAATTATTATATATATTTTTTAAACCCTTTCTTTCAGTTAACAAAAAGCAGATACAAAAGTAAATAGTCAATTTTAAAAAATATTTCATTAAAGGAATCAATTTTGCCATTTCTGTCAGAACCATAGCTTGATATTAAGAGTTGCATTACATATTAAGAGGCACTCATGGGACTTCCAAGCAAATTGGAGCTTCATTCCATTCTCTGTTGTATTTAGCAAAAATTATTCTTTGCTCAATCTCACTGGCTGCTGGTAGATGGAAGAGGTGGGGATACATGACATATTATGACATCACAACACAAGATTGTATTCAACCATTTGGAATGTGGCTGCACTTTTTGACAGTGGAATCATATTTCTTCAGTACTTTGGCCACAGGAAATTTTTCATACATTTGTTTAGTTCTACAAAAATTGAACTACACACACACACACACACACACACACACACACACACTTTACCTCCTATGGTTATCAAGAGATGAACTAAGAAAAAAGAAAATTAGGGCAAGTATAATGGAAAGAGAAGTAAATTTAGGTGGAATAAATCCAGTAAGCAGGAGATTTAAATTATAACAGCTGCATTGATTTTTAAAAATGCTTTATAAATATATACAGACATAACAGCTAGCTTACTGCCAAATTTTGCTATCAAGTTTCAATAAGCCAATTCCTAACATAAAAATGGATTGTGGTAGTAGAACAGTCCAGAAGACTAAGGGTATCACTGCTGGGAGACAATAAACTAGGAAAAATCAAGAAACAGACCCAAATATAAAATTCCCTAAATAAAATCAGGTTTCTCCATAATCCACCCCATCCTTTTAATATAACAAATTAATGAGATGTCACGACTATAAACCAGGCATTTTGAATCACCAAGAAATTGAGGCTGCCATTCACTCATTCCAAGATATCCCTAAGAACCCAACTCTGCAATATTCTTTTTTATTTGAATCTATTAAGAATTTCAGCTCTGGATGTTGTTACAAACAGCTGAAACCTAGAATGCATGTTTTGAGCAGGGTGCAGAAGATACCACAAAGCTTTGTTGTTATTGTTGGTTTTGGCCTGATCTTCATGTTATTAAATTAGTTTCTATGTGGCATTCCAATTGCTAGAGAATTTTCTTCCATATCTGCCATACTCCTTCCCCCCGCCAAGTGCCATATTAGTGGAAACATTTCTGTGGTTCCCTAAAAATAGCTTCAAACAGACAGTTGGTTGTGGTCTAAGTGAAACAGTCAACAAGTAATATGACATTTTACAGGTTTGCATGTAGCTGTGGAAAAATTAAAAACATCCCACCATCTATTTGGCAGAGTGAGAAAGTGGCAGAGCAAATTTAGTGTACATTTTAAGAGCTATAGTTGCCAATAATTTCTCCAAAGAGAAATGTATGAAATGAGAAGTAAGAGGCACTGGATAAGAGAGGCTTCAAACAGAACAATCTGAGGAGAAAACTAATCGGCTGAGGATCTTATTATTTTATTCAAACTTTGAAGTGTTATAGCTTCTTTTGGTTCTTGTTTCTGTTAAGGTTGAGTGGCCAATTTATACCTATTATGTCAGATTCATTTATATTCATTCAGAAGTCTGTTCCACAGTGTTGCCAAATTAACTGAAATTTAAGTCTTCTTTAAATTCACATATTTTCTCCCCAAGCAGACCCTTATTTTATTCCAAAAAATGCACTTAACCTATCTTCTTAAAATATGCATTTCTGTACCATTTTAGTTTGAAGGGATTCCAGGACTGGATCTGGGAAATGCAGTTCAGAACAAAGCTGAAATCCAGCCTGTTCTCAAGGCTTCCCCTCTATCCAAAGTTTGAGGATGAAATGTGACATTTTTTTACAGGCTGGGTGTCTACAAGCCTGAAACTCTAATGAATTTCAACACAGTAATAGAGAAAGAAGTGCAACTTTAAGCAAAGTACTAACCATATTTAGAATTGTGGTATAGGCCACATATGAAACAAAATAACAGGACAAAAGGCCTTTGATTGAACCAGGAAAAATGTTATTATAGTCTTTTATCTGTGACTTACTCCTTCAATCTTTTTTGCCTGAGAGATGAAATGATGGTTGTATCAGTCTAAATCAGGTTTGTAATAACATTAGACTTAAATTTCCTTTCCTTTCCTTTCCTTATCTTTCCCTTCCTCTCCTCTCCTCTCCTCTCCTCCCCTTTCCTTCCCCTTCCCCTTCCCCGTCCCTTCATAGCAGGGATCATTTTTAAATTTCAACTGGTGAAAATTGTTCTTATTGGTCAGTCCTTCTCCCATTCCATAGACATAATATGCAACTTCCCTGAATGTACACTTTACATTAGGTTTTTGTTTTAATCTTTCTTTTCATATCCTTTCATGCGTGCATTTCGAATTATTGGAGAAGGATAGTCACCAGACAATTCCATTCACAGCATCAAGGACATATGTACAGCACGTTTCAGTAAGAGTGTACCAATTTGCTCGTACTGAAATCTATAGGGAATTTTATTGGCAGCATTGGTAAATGTTCATTCAGAATTCTTCTTTTGGTTTGAACTGAAGGCCGTTGAAGAAAAGTAACTACACAGAGAAAAAAGATGATGGTAGGGCATGGGTTAACCCCCTTTAAAGCATCCTTCCTGACATGGAAATCCACCTTTCAATCACAGATTTAATTCTTTCCTGAAAGAGAGATTTTTCATTTCACACGTGTTTTTCCCTTCTTTCTTTGCCTTCATCAAAGCTTTCTGCAGAGCTATAAAAAGAAACATACATTATCATCATGCATGATTTGGGACATTTAAATTAGACTTGCTCATGTGTATTATTTGTGTACATTGAATTTTTTGTTTGCTTCCTTTTCTCTTTACTCATTCCTTACCTTGGCTATCCAACCTCCTGTCTGGATTCAGTTTTGTGGCTGATTCCTTGACAGGATATGATCTCATTAATTTAAATATATGTGACCAGTGTTGTATAATCTAGACCAAAATTGCATTTCAGGGATGTTTACAGTAGAAAGGGAGTCAGGAGATAGGAGGCTGTTAAATCTGACGTCCCTCCGATGAACAGAATAGGGTGAATTAAGGACATAGTTGAAGGAAAAGGCAAACCGCTATCAAAGAATGGAGTTTGCTACATGCACTGATTTTTGCTGTGATGCTGTTTCTCCCACTTTTCAATTTACTTTGAGTTAACTTTACCAACCTACACAAACCAAAGCTGCTTAGGCATTGAAATATTTACAAAATATTACACAAAGACTTTTGGTTTTCTAGAAGGAGCCTATATGAAAATGTTGAAACCTTATAAAAACTGGCTTTTGCTGATGTGATTATATTCAGAATAGGCCTTGGCATTCCTGAGACCTTAAGACCACTTCATCATCTGAGGTATACAGAAGATCCACTATTCATGGATCTTCTACTGCATGGTTGGGTTTTTTTGTAAGGCATTGTAAGGAAATCACTTAAGGTAACATTGAAGGGCTGGAGATGGTAATACAGATGCTAACTGAGCAATCCTGTGCCCTCAAAGGATTTCAGTCTTCTGATAGGTAGAAATCGGTCTCTCATTCTACTGAGGGAAGAAGTCAACTGCCAATCTGGAAAATAAGTCATGCTATTTTTCATCTCGGGCCTCAAAAAGTGCAAAATATATGCCTGTATCAAGTGACTTTGAATGATCCATCATTTACTTTTATTTATATGCTGCCTTTCTGCATAGAGGGAAGAAACGAGAGACCATCCATCATGTTATATGTATTGTTTCATTATTTCTATTAGTTTTTGACTATTTCTGGGGGCAGCTGAAAGTGCTGACTTTCAACTTAAGGTGGTCTAACAACTCTCTGTGGTCGAGAGTTGTACTTTTACATGTACACAACTTCTGTTGGTTAAAGGGAGTATGGTTGTTATGTGGTTGAGCGTAAGGCGATTTTAATGTGTCTTTTTTGTGTCTGAGGTGTTCTGGAAAGTCAGATAAATGTACTTAGTCTCAAGGCTTAAAATATTTGTTTGAATTTCAACATTTTACTAGTTTATCAAGGCATAAAATAAAAAATGCAAGGAAAAATGACAATAAAGGTAAAATAGGGAAGGAAAAGGGGAAGAGAGAAAAGGAAAGGGTAGAGAGGAAAAAGAAAAAAAGCCTTGACTTCCAACTCCTTTTGGTACCATAGAATAAGGTAATAACTTGAGACCTCAACTTTTTACTTTTATATAATAATACAAACTAGAAATAACTGATGGTATTTCTATAACATCAAACCTATCTAGTCAGCAAAACCCAAAATCAAAGTTTCATTTTTTCGAGCACATCGAACACAAAGTCCAAAAGCAGTTTCCAACTAGAAACAAAATTAATTGTGCTCTTTTCTTTAATCAAAGCAGCCATTTGGTTTTTGATAACCCTAACCCTAACCCTAACTCCAACTCTTTTGCAGACATTCATCCACTGTGGAAATCAGAGTATCCTTCCATGTTTGTGCATAAAGTAATCTTGCTGCCGTCAATATATATATAAAATAGAAATTCCAATCCCTGAGGCTGAAAAAATATTTGTTTGCAAATGTGCACACACATACACACACTCATAATCATGTGATGCAAATACCACAAAAATTCAGTCGTGATCTGGGCACATGCAAATGAAACTGAAGATGTGTATTACCTATTTTACAATTTTCTCTACAGAATTTGCTTGCTGCATACTATGAACTTTGCCACAAGGCCTTTTTTCAAATTTTTCCCATCTTCTGCCCAAGGTGGTTCCAAATGTTATTTTTCTACCTCAGGAACTGTACTTTATATTCTTTGAGTGCCAAGAGACACTTTCTCTAAACTTTATGTTGAGTTTGATTGTTGTGTCATCTTTTATCCTGTTCTGAATGAGCTTGTTTACTATTTTTAGCAGTAGAGAAGAAATTATCTCTTTAAAAGCATAAATACTTCATAAATACTGTAAACTGTCCTTGGAAATTTCACAGACTTTTCACAAATAGGGCATAATTATCAGCATTAATGCAAATAAATTCTATGCAGAGATGTGACAGAATGACTTATTCTATGGCAAAGCCCCAATGGAAATATGCAAGGCCATATCAATAACACATCCAGAAGTGTGACACGGCTGTTCAAGAGTGAGCTCTTTGGAATCATACAATGGCTTGTTATTAATAACTCAGTTAATTCATTTTTCAGGCAGACTTCTTGCATTACTATTACTGTGCCCTAATCAGCTATTTGGAAATTATTTTCTGAGGGATTTGACTGCTAACCAGCAATACATCACTCTGAGTAGCTTTTGTTATTTGGTTAATTTTATGTTTCAGTGATGTGCAAAATTTGGCAGTGCCAGATTGCACATCAGGCAAAGAATGAAGCCAATTCTCTTGAATCTGTTAAACACAGAAAACAGTGATGGGCTAGCTACCCATTCTTTATTTAAAGTGCCTTACTTTCTCTGGGTTTCTCACGATAATCTCCTACAAAAGTGAAGGAAAAAAATTGGCAATTGCCAAAGCTGAACTTTTAATTACTGATTCCAAGCCAAAAGAGGAAAGTGAAACGAAGGAAAACATTTTTCTCTATATTTAGCAAAAAAATAAAATAAAAATCAAGATTTTAACTTGATAACAAGACACTACTTTCTCATAAGGTCATTGTTGAAAAATTACTGGTAATTTCTAGTTTGGTTTGTAGCCAGCATATTCCCTGTCAGTCCCTATGTCTAGATCAGAAGAAGTATACACGCCACTTAGTTCAGCTAGAAAAAATATGTAGCTTAGTGTTTATTTATTAAACATCAGGAAATATTTAAAAAGCAAACCAGTTAACTGGCAAAAATGGGATAAAAGGCAAGCAAAAGCAGAGGTGGAGGAGGAGGAGGAGGAGGAGGAGGAGAGAGAGAGAGAGAGAGAGAGAGAGAGAGAGAGAGAGAGAGAGAGAATAATGTAAAATCTTATCTATTTTTATCCATTTTATCTATCCATATTTCTCCCTCCCTTCCCCCCACCCTTCCTGTAAGACAAAGACAGAAAGAGCCTGATGGAGTCAAAAGAGGAACCAGCCTGGAGTCATTATGTTCCCACAAGCAATCAAAATCCAGCCCCTCTTCAATTCCATTAACTCTTACCTAACATCAATTTAATGCTAACTATTAATTGACTTGATTCTTGTGTAAAGGCAAGAACAACAAATCAGCTTAATTGGAACTTAATGTGTGTTCCTGATTCTTTGCACCTGACACACACCCCTCTTTCTCCACATACACTGGAAACAGTACTGTGGATAATTAGTATATGGATAGCCACAGAAAGCATAGTCATTGGTTATTCCACCCTTACATCTTTTATGTTCAAAGCAGTAGCGGAACACAGATGGAAAAGTAGGTCATGAGAAAATCTTTCCCCTATTATGACACTTTAAAGAAACAGTTTGGTGGACAGGAATGATGGATCCAAGCACTTGCCCAAATCTGGCAGGGAAGACTCCATCTGTATGATGGGGCATCTAAATTGTAATCATAAGTAGAACTTTTAGAATACTATTGAGCAATTTATGGCAATATCTCCCTCAGTTGAGGTCATTCAAGTTTATGTGCAATCACACATTTTACTTGTAGCAGAGATTTACTTGGCAGAGTTCTCTTGCCTACCCCTACACTTAATATTCAATGACTTTGCTGAAAACTAGAGGCTAAAGTCATACATACATGCCAGTGATGGTGCAGTGGTTAGAATGCAGAATTGCAGGCTAATTCTGCCAACTGCCAGCAGTTCGATTCTCACTGGCTCAAGGTTGACTCAGCCTTCCATCCTTCTGAGGTTGGTAAAATGAGGACCCAGATTGTTGGGGGCAATATGCTGACTCTGTAAATCCCTTAGGGCTGTAAAGCTCTGTGAAGCAGTATCTAACTCTAAGCGCTATTGTTATTGCTAAAATAAAGCACTGAAAATATCATTTGGTTAGCTAGATGAAACAAGAAGATGGCTTCCCCATTGACTTTACTTGTCAGAAGGTCACAAAAGGTGATCACATGATCTCGGGCAGCAGTGGGATCCTACGTGTTCCACTACCAGTTTGGCGATTGCACATACACACGCACCTAATGCACATGCAGCTTTTCACACGCCACCTAAGGCCTGCAGCGCCAATCAGCTGAGAGGATAAAGAAGAGAAAGGCATAGGGGCAGGGCCGATCCTGCACTTTTCTTTCTCAGCTGAGCATTGGAGGCTTTTTTTCCTCTTCTCAGCTGATCATAGGAGGCTTTTATTTTACTACACGTTCTGCCAAACTGGAAGGAATTTTTGCTACCGGTTTGGCTGAACCAGGCCGAACCAATAGCATAACACCACTGATGATGCTGCAACTGTCATAAATACATGCCAGTTTCCAAGCATACAAATTTTGATCATGTGAACCACAGGGATGCTACAATAGTCGTAAGTGTGAAAACAGTCATAAGTCACATTTTTCAGTACTTTTGCAACTCCAGTGGTCACTAAATGAATGATTGTAAGTCGAGGACCACAAGCCGCTGCAATATTGAAGAACACTGTTGTTCATTGGCAAATTTTTATCTTAGACAGGGATACATTGGATAACATGCTGGGGGATTAGCTAAATCATCTGGCTAAGGAGACTTGGAAACAGAACTGATTTGAGGTTAAGTGGTGGGAAAATACATTCATAAAACATTGTGTGATAACCATCTGCAGCAGGAAGACTTGACTCCGGTAAGAACATAGTAAGCAGTTACTGTGGCCAGATTACACAAAAGTGCATAAGAAAAAGAGATGCCTAACGAAAACAATGAGTAGCATCTATAGACACTTCCATTAATTGTGTTAATGAGTAAACGTGCTGAAAAGGCCTGGAAAATGTAGCCAAAAGGTACCTGGGGAAAGAGTGCTTTCACATAAACTGCAATTCAAGCCAATCATAGGCAGAAATTCCTTGTTATAGCTGTGGCTTACTATGTCATTCCAGAGGATAGTTTAGTGCAGTAAACATTTCTGTTTATATTGGGAGGTGTGTGTGTGGGGGGGTGGGGAATCCTCAACATTTAATTTGAGTTTGGTACCCCAAACTAAGCATACGCTTCATAACCAGGCATTAAAATAACCATATGCAAGTAAAAAGTTTATCAGGGCTTTTAGGACAACTTTAGAAGAATATTTGTTTATGTATTGATGAATGGTTGTTATTAAATTCAGAAATAATGCATTCAAAAGAAAACAAACAGCATAGGCCTCCTTTTCTAGAAGATTCAATGTAAGTATTAATTGAATGCAAATATTTCAGATTAAGAGGATCTATTTTTGAAAGAACTGTTGCGCCCTGATGCCAAAACACTTTGCTAAGCTTGTCTTTTCAGATTAGCCATCCTCTGCCTGAAATGTCATTTCTGCAAGGCCTTGATGTAAATTGTCTTTCCCCACATCCCTATCCATGTTGCTCTTTATGGAGATCCTTCCTTCCTTCCTTCCTTCCTTCCCTCCCTCCTTCCTTCCCTCCCTCCCTCCCTCCCCTCCCTCCCTCCCTGAATAATCATTTTCTCTAACTGTATTTAGACTGATTTAAAAGCAATCAAGGATACTATGACATTACCCTCCCCCCCCCCCGCCCCAGCTTTACACAGATTTCATGTTCCCACATCTGGAGCAAAGATTAAAAAGGCTGTAAAGCTCTCTGCAACATCTCAGTATAGATTCTTGATGCAAAGAGGACAGGTAGGGAGGATTAAAGGTCTGATATAACTGCGGTGAATATACCTTATGCATGGAGCTTAGAGTCCTCATATGCTGTAAGTATGATGACTCTAAGCTCCATGCATAAGGTATATTGCAACAGACTCAGTACTACACCTAAATTGAAAGGACACAAAATAGCAATAGCACTTAGACTTACTTATGTACCAGTGCTTTACAGCTCTCTCTAAGTGGTTTACAGAGTCAGCATATTTCCCCCAACAATTTGCATCCTCTTTTAGGGCTGGAAGGCCAAGTCAACCTTGAGCTGTTCAGGATCAAACTGCTACAGTGAGAAGTGAGTTAGCCTGCAGTACTGCATTCTAACCACTGCACCACCATGGCTCTTAATTGCAAGAATATATGAAATCTTCCCTCCTTTTAGGTGGGAAGTGGTTGTATCTCAATCTTTCTTCCTAATGGTGTCAGAGATACAGATTCATGCTTATTACATAAACTGTATTTGTTCTGTATTAACATTCTTGTAAACTCGCATCCTGATTGGTCCACCCGGACTGCAACCCGATTGGTTCACTGAACGCCTGTGATTGGAGCGCTGAGAATCTACCGCGATTGGCTGAGCCGATCGCGGGAGATTCAAAGCGCTGCCATTGGCCGCCGAGCCGCCGGCCGGCTGTATAAAGCCAAGCGGCTCGCACACGTTAACTGTCCTTGTTCAGAAACTACAATAAAGAGCTGATTGTTCACTTTCGCGTCTCGCCTCTTATGTGACCCGATCCACCGATCTAACACTGGCGACGAAGGTGGGATCGTGAGGCGAGGACCAACTAGCACGTGGCAAATGGTGATCAGCGCCCTACAAAATGGCCAGCACCCTGCCACCCGGTCCGTTCGACCCAGCAACTGAAGACTGGGAGTCCTACATCGACCGCTTCCAGATGTTCCTGGAGTGCAGCAACCTCAAGGACGCCAACGGCCAGAGGAAACGGGCAGTATTCCTAACACACTGCGGGCCCGCAGTGTTCAAAATGGCCAAGGCGCTGGCGAAGCCCACCAACGTCAAGGAGATGGACTGGGCTGACCTCGAGCCCATCTTGCGCCGCCATTACGCCCCTACCGTGCCCATCCTCATTCGCAGGCACGACTTCTACCGCCGAGATCAGCGCGAAGGCGAGACCATCGGCGACTTCGTGGCCCAGCTGCGGAACCTGGGAGGCCCCTGTGAGTTCCCCGACATAGACCAGGTGCTTCGGGACCGAGTCGTCCTCGGACTCCGAGACCCCGTACTGCAGAGCCAGCTGATGGCCAAGGGCAACATCTCCGTCGCCGACGCCCTCGCCGAGGCTACCGCCGCCGAGGCCACCCGCCAGTCAGCAGCCCGGATGAAGCCAGCCAACACGACTGAACGCCCACCGACCAACGAAGAGACCCCAGCCACCGCGAAGCCCGGGGAAACCAGCCGTCGAGAAACGACCACGCATCATGGTGACTTCAAACCCCAATCCGACACCGAGGACGAAGACGAGGAAATCCATCGACTGCAGACCGAGCGTGACCACCGGGACCGCAGGGGACGTAAGTCGGGCTTCCATTGCGCCGGCTGCGGCGGCGATCACCCCCGCTCTGAATGCCGTTTTCTCAACGCCATTTGCAGGCATTGCGAGAAGCGGGGGCACATCGCCAAGGTGTCCCGGAACAAAAAGAGCTACAGCCCACAGTGCCGAGGAAACAGCCCACGACGACGAGACGGCACCCCCCCCCAGGCACTGAGACTGACCGACCGAGAGCCGGTGGAGCCACGACAGCCGCAGCAGACGACTCAGCGAAGCACAGCGGCGCGAGGAAACCCACCAGACGGTCGTCATCGGCCATTCATCGACCATGGACGCCCGAAAGGTACACATGGCCCTGTGCATCGAGGACCAGCCCTGCGAGATGGAAGTGGACTCCGGGTCCTACCTCTCAATGGTTTCTTGGTGCACAATCAAGCGCCTAGTCCCGACCATCCGCCGCAATGAACTAGATGACCAGAAGCTAATCTTGAAAGACTATCAGGGAATCCGCATCCCTGTGGCCGGCATCGGACACTTTAAGGTCACATTCAAGAACCACACCGACATCTTGCCACTCACAATCGTGGACCGGGACCGCCCCAGCTTGCTCAGCCTGCAATGGTTCGCCCCGCTGGGCATCGAGGTGACGGGCATCCATCACACAGACGAGGCCGACTGGGAAGCGACTCTCATAAAAGAATTCCAGGAGGTCTTCGACAACTCGCTAGGCAAGTACCAAGGGCCCCCTATATCTTTCAACCTTAACCCTAACATCGCCCCAATCCGCCTCAAACCCCAGCGAGTGCCGTTTGCGCTCAAGCCGAAAATCGACGAGCAACTAGACAAGCTCGTCGCGCAAGGGGTACTAGAGCCCATCGACCATGCCTGTTGGGAAACGCCCATAGTCACCCCCATCAAACCCGATGGCTCCATAAGAATTTGTGGGGACTACAAGGCCACCCTCAATCACGCGCTGCAGCAAAGCGCCTACCCCGTCCCAGTAGTACAGCACCTTCTGCACTCACTGGGGGGAGGCCGGGTCTTCGCAAAACTCGACTTGGCACAAGCGTATCAGCAATTGCCGGTCGACGCGGAGACAGCCGAAGCGCAAACGATTGTTACACACCGGGGGGCTTTTCGGTGCAACCGACTCCAATTCGGAGTCAGCGTTGCCCCAGGAGTCTTCCAAAGTCTCATGGAAAGGCTCCTCCAGGGAATAAAAGGTGTGGTTCCCTACTTCGATGACGTGCTGATTGCAGCCACCAACAGAGAACAATTGGAGACCCGTTTAAGTGTGGTGCTTAACAAATTCAAAGACGCCGGCCTTAAAGTCAAAAGAAACAAATGCCAACTCCACACCGAGAGGGTCGAGTTCCTGGGGTACCTCCTGGACTGGCACGGAATACACCCAACCGGGAAGAAACTCAGAGCCATCAAGGAAGCCCCCACACCAACAAACAAGGTGGAACTACAGGCATTTTTGGGACTGCTTAATTTTTACAATGTTTTCCTACCCCAAAAGGCGACCGTGGCGGAACCCCTACACCGGCTACTCGATAAAGCGGCCATCTGGACCTGGGGGAAGTGGGAGGAGACTGCGTTCCAATGAACAAAAAACCTGCTGACATCGGACGCAGTCCTGATCCAGTATAGCGAGACCCTTCCGCTCACGGTAACTTGCGACGCATCACCTTTCGGCATCGGAGCAGTCCTCAGCCACACCCTACCCGACGGGAAGGAAGCACCCATCGCCTTCTTCTCCCGAACGCTGGCCAAGCTGGAAAGAAATTACAGTCAACTGGACAAAGAAGCCCTCGCCATCGTCGCCGGAGTGAAAAGGTTCCATGAGTACCTTTACGGTAGGAACTTTTCGATTATCACGGACCACAAGCCCCTGCTCGAGATACTCACAGGGAAAAAGGCCACCCCGAACATCCTGTCACCTCGGATGACGCGGTGGTCCGAGTTCCTTGCCGCGTACTCATACGAACTGTCACACCGGCCCGGCAAGAACATTCCGCACGCTGACACACTAAGCCGGTCACCACTACCCGACCTAGACGACGACCCAGCGCCCACAACAACGACCCTGCAAATCGAGACCCTACCCAGCCCACTCTTAACCGCGCCAGACATTGCCCATGAAACAAATAAAGACAAACGGCTGGCGCGGGTATTGAGCTGGGTAGAGCGGGGGTGGCCAGAAAATGACGGCGGCGAACAGTTCAAAGCCTTCCGAAACCGCCAAACCGAGCTGTTCTCACAAAGGGGGTGCATACTCTGGGGCGACCGGGTAGTCATACCAGAAGCACTACAAAACAGAGTGTTGGCAATGCTGCACGAGGGACACCCGGGGGTCGTCAAGATGAAAGCCCTGGCCAGAAGCTACGCTTGGTGGCCAGGGATGGACAAACAAATCGAGACATGGGTCGCCGGCTGCAGCAGGTGCCAAGAGTCGAGAGCCAACCCCCCCTCCGCCCTGGTCCTGGATTGGGAAACCCCGAGAGGACCATGGTCGCGAATACACATAGACTTCGCTGGGCCAACCAAGGGGCATACATTCCTCATCACCGTAGATGCTTACTCCAACTGGCTGGAGGTAAGCACTATGAGGGCAACAACAACAGAAGCGGTCATCGACAAGCTCAACAGACTCTTTGCAACGCACGGGCTGCCGGATGTCATAGTGTCGGACAACGGGCCACAGTTCACGGCACTGGCATTTGAAAAATACCTGGCCGAACGAAGCATCAGACACGCCTTAACCACGACGGTTCACCCGGCGGCGAACGGTAGGGCGGAACGGATGGTCCAATACACAAAAAAAGCCATCCAAAAAATCGAAACCGGCGACATCCAGGAAAAAATAAACAAACTACTCTTCATACAGCACATCACGCCGAGCACGACCACGAACAAGAGCCCAGCGGAGTTACTGATGGGAAGGAAACTGAGGTCTCCACTGGACCGCCTACACCCCACCTACAACCCAGAGAAACCCCGGACTCCTCCAGCCGGTACCGGGCATTCAACATCGGGGACACGGTCTCACGCAAAGAACTTCACGGAGACCCCTCTGGGTACCTGCACAAATAACACAGGTAACCGGGCCCCGATCATACAGACTACAAACGACAGACGGAAGGAGCTGGAAGCGGCACATCGACCAGCTACGGTCCAGACTAGCCGCCAACACCCCCGACGCCTCGGCAACAACAACCAAGGAAAGCAGAGAGGGAGGGGAAGCCTCAACAACCAAGCCGGTAAACGACAGAAGGCCGGAATCATCAACGGCACACACCCCAACGCAAGCCGAACACCCCCCACCAGAAGACAGAAACGTTCAAATAAACCAGCCATACTCACCAGCAGACCTCGAACTGTCGCAGACGGGATCTTCACCTGGAAGGTACAGCCAAGCCAGCTCAACCAGCCCGGAAAGACCGAGCGAGAGCAACAGGAACCGCAACTCAATCAACCCAGGCAGTCCGGGCGGGAGCTGCGGTGACAGGCCCGGCTCACCCTTCCAGGCGGTTCCATCAACGCAGTTGAGAGCGACGCGGAGCCCGTCCGAACCAGCCAATGATCACACACAGACTGAACCGCGCAGGTCAGCTAGACAGATTCGGAGCCCCACCTACCTGCGCGACTACGTCACGACGCTGCGTCGGACGAAACCATGAGGGGAGGGGTGTTCTGTATTAACATTCTTGTAAACTCGCATCCTGATTGGTCCACCCGGACCGCAACCCGATTGGTTCACTGAACGCCTGTGATTGGAGCGCTGAGAATCTACCGCGATTGGCCGAGCCGATTGCGGGAGATTCAAAGCGCTACCATTGGTCGCCCGAGCCGCCGGCCGGCTGTATAAAGCCAAGCGGCTCGCACACGTTAACTGTCCTTGTTCAGAAACTACAATAAAGAGCTGATTGTTCACTTTCGCGTCTCGCCTCTTATGTGACCTGATCCACCGATCTAACAGTATTCCTTTGTAACATCCAAATGCAGCCCTTATGTTACTATTTGACAACAGGTATTCCTCATTTTTTTCAATTAAGTTCTTTCAATTAAGTCCTTACTATTTCAGGTGATTGTCTTATCAAAGGTGGGCAGCAGTTTTGGAACACTGGGGCCACAATTTTTTTCTTAACTTATTTTAGTGGAAAAAGTCCACTTGATGTTCTGTGTGTGCTATTATTATGCAATGATTCCCCAAGTGTGATTTTAAGGGGGGTTAGGATTGTATTAAAAAAAATGGAGAACATCCTCCAGTAGAATGGAACTATGGCAGAAATTCTCCCGAATTCAGAAACCACTGAATGTTTCAAATCCATCAGTCAGATTTAACCAAGTAGCACCAGTGCTGGAATGCAGTCTGGATTTCTGGGGGAGGGGCTGGATTCCAGAGGAGTAAGGAAGAGCAAAGTTTAGATAGTTTGATGGAGCAGAAGAAGGTCAAGACAGCTCTTTCCTAGAAGTTATCAGAGTATATCCTTAATGATGCAAGTCGTTTGATTTAATTTGGCAAGATTTCTGTCTATAGATGAGGAACAACAATAAGGGAAAGTGCTCTGAAGAACCTCAGTGTGTCTTTCTCAGTTTTTTGAGCCTGACAGTACATCCATCTTATGCCAAGTCTGAACAGAATTGATGTTACTTATCTGGATAAAAATGACTTAAACAGCCCAGCTATTCCTCTGCATTGTTGGAAGAGAAGGTAACTGCACTGTTGATGTTCAGTAACAATAAACTTGTGAGTTCATTGTGGGTATTTCAGTACTTTTCTGTTAAATAGAATGAGTTCAGCCAACCTTAACGCTCAAAATCCTTGTGGCTGCCACAGCAACTTTCCCTGAAAATAACAGAGTGGGAGGTTACTTAGCACAGTAACATAAACTAGGATTGACAATGACATAAGAAACCAATTATGTGGAAATGTTGATTCAAGCATTTCCATTATTTATATTGAGAAGAGAAGGATCTCTTGAAGGAGCCAAACTGAAATCTATTATTTTTCCCACTTTTAAAAATAATGTTCCAACACTTCAGAATCTAAATACATTTGCATCTGTGTTTATGCAAGTGCCTATTTGTAAATATGTACTACTGTATGTTGATATGAAAATGCCTACTAGAGTTGTGCAAAATTGATCAAATATGAACAATTTCAGGCCAAAAATAGCAGATTGAAGTGGTTAATGTATTGTACAAAAGAGCACACCATTGTTTTGAATATTTTGGTTAGAGTAAAAGAGTATCCACAAGGGATAAGGAGTCAAAAAAGTCAAGATGGCAGCATGATTATAGGATCAAAGGCCCGCCTTATTTGTACATGTGTCAACATCACACTCATATACAACAGACTGAGGCTTTGTTTGCACAGTCACAACTGCTATTTTGACTTTTTTTTTTAACACCCAACCTCTGGAAGATCTTGCTGTTTGATTACAAATCAACATGGGATTGTTTCATTTCAGATACAATTCCAAACAGTCTAAGAAAAATGTTTTGAATATTCGGGGCTATTTTAGCTGATGTCATTCAAGTTGTTTTGGCTCTTGCAATGAGATTTGTTATCTGTTGACCTCTTCTGACTAAGCCTGTTCATCAAAATGGACTGGACATGTCCCTCAGAATATTGACAAGTTGTGGAGAAACCAGGGAATGAAGCAGTAAACATTTAAATACTGAGAGAGGCATATTTATTTAGTTATTAATTTTTTATGCCACCCAGCTCCTCCCCAAAATGGCTGCTGAAGAATAGGAATTTTCCTTTTTCCTGCCAACAATCTGCTGATTCTGCTGCCAAAGCCGGTTCTCTGGCAGTGCTGCTCCTTACTTTGAATGAGAGTACTTAGGAATGATCCAAAATGGCTTTTGAATGACTGTGAACCCACCTGGGAAGGGGAGTCTTAAAGATTTCAGTTGTGAGGGAGCTATATTACACATTTATTTAAAACTAGATTGCACTGGATATTGCTCATTTTTGAGCAAGACTATGTAAACTTGTTCATTGTCTTTAAAGCCTCAAACTACTTAAATCCAGGGCATTTGAGGGAATATTTCTTTCTGGATGATCCTCCTCACTTACCAAGGTCACAAGAGGTGATTCGCCTACAGTTGCTGTGAATATATCTCATATCTCGTGGCAACTTAAGATCAAGCCCTTGGCAACTCAAGATCAAGCCCTCACTGCGGCCGCCACTCTTTGAAGTTCACTCTCTTAACACTTAATTAAGTGTTAATGCTTTTATTGCTTCTTAGAATGCCTCTATTTGTGCAAAGTTTCCACTGTTATTTTTAATCCTCAGTTTCAATTACTAAATCTACTTTTTTTAACTTATTCGTTTTATTTGCTATTTTAACTGTTTTGAAAGTCTGTCTTAAATGTATGTTTTTTATTGTAAACTGCTAAGCAACTTGGATAGTCAGCAGCATAACACTGCAAATGCTTTTATTCATACTTGTTAGTCACTACATAACTTTGCTGAGTGTGAATTTGTAAATCTCAATGGTATCACTCCTTTTGGATTTCACAATCGACAGGATTATCTGATAAAATCAAATTTGAGTTGTTGTTATTATACAGCCATTCTGAAATATTATTTTTCCACCCTGAGGCATCTGAAAGATTCAAGACTATTGTCAAAATAATGAAGCCACTATTGTACCATCATTGGGCAATGTCCATCTCTTTCTAATGTCCATGCAACATCATGAAACATGTACACAGAGCTCGCCTTGCATTGGCATAATTTGAAACATGTAAACATGTGCATATAGATGTGAACACATTTGACTCCTCTGCTTCTGGCTGCAATATGTTTTTATAATCATGATACTTTGAAGAAGCAAAAGTCTCTAGCATTTTTCAGCAGTAGCTTTCCTGAGTGATCTCCTAGAGTTGAAGCCAACATACAAACCAAATTGTTGTTTACAAAATCCAGATACAGAGATTCACATTTATATTTATCCATGTGCAAGACTGTACTATTATCTTCACCTGAATATACTCCGCATCCATCCCCACCCCATCCAATCCACCATCACTCAAAACTAGGCATGCACTGCCCCGAACAACCTCTATTCCAACCACAACTAGCCTTAAATGCAAGCTACTCAATGCAAGAAGCCTTGTAAATAAAATACCTGAATTTCTCCTCTTACTAAATATGGCTAAATTCGACATTATATTTATCTGTGAAACATGACTCAATGCATTGCTCCCTGACTCCATTACCTCAGTAAGAGACTATCATGTTTACTGATCACATCGTGAAATCCGTAGAGGAGGTGGTGTTGCTGTCTTCTGTAAAAAGTCTCTACTTCTGAAAAACATCCAAGTTACCCAGGAGCTTGCTATTCATGAGACCATCGTCTGTGAACTGTCCTTAAATATCACATTTCGGTTCTTACTATGTTACTATGAGCCCCTGATTATGACATCAACATGCAAACAAGCTAAATACACTACTAACATGGGCAGCATCCTGCCCACACACTTTTATCTTTCTTGGTGATTTCAATCTACCTCATATTAACTGAACCCTTAATGAATGTACAACTGAACCCACACATGCAACCTTCTACAATGCAGTAACAAATCTGGGACTAGAACAACTAGTAACCAACAACACTAGACTTAACAACTGCCTCGATCTCATCTTCTGCAATAGTTTGAATTCAATTTACGGAATACAAATTAAAGAACCCTTTTCCAACAGTGACCACAACATAATTGACTTTTGTCTCAACATACGTCCACACGAAAATCATCAAAATGACAGAATCCCCAATTATAACTTCAAAAAAGGCAACTATGATCTTATAAATGACAATCTCTCATCCCTTGATTGGCAATTTCTATTCTCTGGATGCAATACTGTAGTGCAATACTGCAATACCATTACAACATATTTTTACTTGAAGTCAAAAGAGTCATCAAACTATATGTCCCCTAAGGCAGTGTTCTAGGACCAACTCTTTTCATACTCTACATGAATGACCTCTGTGATCATATCAAGAGCAACTGCGTTCTCTTCGCTGATGATGTAAAGCTATTCAACACCACAGACAATACTGCTACCCTTCAAAAAGGCCTTGACTATGCATCAGAATGGTCAAACAAATGACAACTTCAAATCTCAACAAATAAATGCTCTGTCCTACATATTGGCAAAAAAAACCCAGAAAATAAAATACAGGCTGAATGGTCAAGACCTTGTTGATGATCCAAACTATGTCAAGGATCTTGCAGTACTCATCTCAAATGACCTAAGTGCTAGAGCCCACTGTAACTATATAGCCAAAAAGGCGTTAAGAGTTGTTAACCTAATCTTATGTAGCTTTTTCTCTGAAAATATTACACTAATAACTAGAGCATACAAAACATTTGCTAGACCAATACTCGAATACAGCTAGCTCATAAGTCTGGAACCCACATTACGTATCTGATATTAACACAGTTAAGAAAGTCCAGAAATATTTCACAAGAAGAGTTCTCCACTCCTCTACTCGTTGCAGGATACCTTATGCCACCAGACTCGAAATTCTAGCCCTAGAAAATCTAGAACTGCGCCTCCTTTGGTCTGATCTAAGTATGGTATATAAAATCATACATTGCAATGTCCTACCTGTCAATGAATACTTCAGCTTCAACCATAACAACACAAGAGCACACAATAGATACAAACTCAAGGTTAATCGCACCAAACTTGATTGCAGGAAATACGACTTCAGCAACAGGGTGGTCAATGTCTGGAATACTTTACCTGGCTTTGTAGTTTCTTCCCCAAATCCCAAAAACTTTAACCTTAGACTGTCTACTATTGACCTCACCGTTTTCCTAAGAGGTCTGTAGGGGGCGTGCATAAACACACTAACGTGCCTACCATCCCTGTCCTATTGTTTCTTTTATATATTTTTTAATTTTTCTTATACGTATCCATGTATTCATAACTATGTTTTTACTTATATCTATTATCTTGTAAGCAATTGACAAATAAAAATAAATAAATAAATAAATATGGATTCCCAATGTAAGAAACACAGACCAATTTTTAAAAAGTTAAAAAAGTGAAGGAAAGAAGGAGAGGAGAGGAGAGGAGAGGAAACTATCAAAGCATTACACCTAAGGGCTCCCTGAACCTGGAAACAATATATCAAAGTGATTCTCAGACTTTGTCCCTTTATCCCACTACTAATTATTCAGACTGGCAGTAACTCTCCATGGGCTTAATCAGGGATCTTTCTCATTCCCTACTACCTGATTTTTTTTAACTGAAATTGCCAATTATTGATTGTAAGAGCTTTTCTGTATAAAAATTGTTCTAGAATTGAAGTATTTTTCCCCACAAAGGACAGCTAATTAATCCCATAACCAACCATCTGCATGTTGAGAATTTATGTTTGTTTGTTTTTACCAATTAGAGAAACTTGCTTCATGGAGGCCAGGGATTATTTAGTATATTGATACTCATTCTTGACTCCTGATCTTGTTGATAATCTCTAGGTTGTTGATAACCTGTAGGTTGTTGATAATCACTTAGTTGTCTTTATTCTGTGGGTTAGGAGAAGGGTTCCAAAACGTTGAGATATTGCAACCCACTGCAGTGATAAATTACTTGTGCAACACCCCTCTCCTCATGAATAAAAGTGATTTTGTTGATGATAGGGCAAGAAATAAGTACCCTTCCTTCTTTCCTTCGTTCCTTCCTTCATTCGTTCGTTCATTCGTTCCTTCCTTCCTCTCTCCTCCCTCCCTCCCTCTCTCTCTCCTTCTTTCTTTTGTCTCCCATTTTTCCAGGCTAATTCCTCATAAGCAAAGCAGGGAGTAAGTCTATAGATAACATTCATATGGTTTCTGTGTTCCCTGCACAAACTTAATGAATCTTTTAAAAATGGGAGCCTCCCTAAATTTCTCATAACATCACAGGGAGTCCTGATCTATAGTTTGGGAATTCTTGCTGTCAGAGAACAGGTATCTTAGACATATTTCAACATCTAAAAAGGCATATTTGTCATCATAAACAACGGGTAGTAGATAGTTCAACTGATTTATAGATCAAGGCTCCAAGGAATCTTTTGAACAGCAAAACTTGGCACCTACACTATATTTCATATATTTTTCCCAGGATAACTTAAAGAAAAGTTCCTGAAAAAGTGAATGTACTAGATTAGATCAAAAGAAAAGAAAATATGCTAAACATTTTCTATGTTAAAGAAAAAGAATAAAATCCTGGTGAATAAAAGGGAATGAACATTAAAGTTACTAGTTCCCCATAGAATTAAATAATTCCATTCCTGGGATGCAATTCATAACAAGAAACTCTTCCTGAATTATTTAACTAACAATGACATTACTAGAACCTGGGAAAAAATCAGTACGATATGTTACTGCCAATAACATAATGAAGACCACTAATTCATAATACTAAGGGATCAATAACTTTTGGCCCAAGAAATCTCTATGGAGACAACTAAATAATGGTGGGAATAGAGTCAAGGTTATAATGCTACAGTTAAGCAGAGATTTGCCTTCTGGAAAATAGAAGTTATCAGATGCTTTTACCTAGTGAGAAAAAAACTAAGTTCAAATAAGCCTCCACAGAGATGTTTCCTTAAACATTATACACATGGATGCAGAAGGATGAAATAGATTTTATCCAACTTGCATCATTTGAGAATAACATGTAAGCTTAAACTTAAATATTTCTAGTACCTAGAATGGAGTTTGGAAAAGGACCTCAGGGACCAGAAGTTAGTTGACTCATGTTTGGAAGAATAACAATGCTAGATCAAGGTCAAAGGTCCATTTAATTCAAAATATCCTGTTTCTCATGTTGGACAGTCACATGCTTCTGCAAACTAGGGCAGGAAGCAAAAACTATCATCTTTCCCAACAAGATTGCAGTGGCACACTGCTATGGATTTGAATATAAACCTCATGCATTTATTTGTTACACTGATATATCTGTTAATATATTCTGCAGGCACCATTCTGTTACTTCTATAAGGTATCTGTTTCAGATCAATTATCATTCAAGTGTCATGTTGTCATGTTCCATGGGATGAACTGGCTATTCTCTATGCAGAAGAATAACTGGGCACAAATGGCAATATCCTAAAAGCAATGAAGAATATTTCAAGTCTATTTATACCTTCAAGGTAGAGAATCCTTCCTGCTAAATTGGAAAGTCTGGAAAGACAGCTGAGCTTATTATATTGCATATGTTATTTAACTCATTAATGCAAGAATATTTTTGTCACATCTAACAACTCTTTTGTGAATGGCTATTATGTAAGCAATTGCTACTCTGCACTCATACCATATTTTATATTATTTTGTATTATTTGTGCCTTCAACTCAGTGTTGACTCCTGGCAAGTCCTTGGACAAATCCCTGCAGTTTTGTTGGCAAGATTTCAGAACGGGTTCACCACTACCTTCTTCCTAGGGCTGAGAGATAGTGACTGGTCCATGGTAACCCTGCTGGTTTTGAACCTAAGGCAGGACTGTAATTCATAGTCTTTTGGTTTCTGGGCTGTTTCCTTAACCACTATACCAAACTAGTTTTCTACATCTGATTTACCTCTCAAATTTTGAATTATATAAAAGTAAGGGCAAAATCACTCAAACCTACACAATGATTGATGGAACTCACATGTTTTAAGACATAAGAATTTATTTGTCATTACACTCGCAAGCGGGTGCAACGAAAATGAGGTGCTCTTCCACAAATAAAACTGGACAACACCATTGAAAGAAAAATAAAATTAAACACAACAGACCATACAATAATCTCTATACAATTTAAAAATGTAAATACCCCATTACTCTCAGCCATTAAATTCCACAAAAATCTTATGACCCTGCATTCAAACTCAAAACTGCACTTGGATAAAAACTGTTCTTAAATCTAGTCGTCCTTGTTCTTAATACCCTGAATCTCCTTCTCGATGGTAATAGTTCAAAGAGCTGATGTCCCGGATGAGAGGAGTTATTCAATATATTAAATATCTTCCTCTTACATCTATTCCTATACCGTTCTTCCAAAGAGTGGAGTGAGCAGCCAATGATGTTTTGGGCCATCTTAATCACCCTCTGAATTGCCTTTTTCTCTGCCACTGTGCAGCTCGAGAACCATACACAGAGACAGTAGGATAATATACTCTCAATTGAACTCCGATAGAAGGTAGTCAGTAGACTCTCAGCCAGTTGTTGTTTCCTAAGAATCCTTAGTAAATACAACCGTTGTTGTCCCTTCTTAATTAAAGCAGCGGTGTTTGCACTCCATGTCAGGTCATTTGTAATGATGGTCCTGAGATACTTACATTCAACCACCTGTTCCACACGAACTCCCTCTATATACAGTGGCTGAATGTCTGCTCTTTTTTTCCTATAGTCCACTATAACCTCCTTGGTCTTCTTAATGTTAAATAGAAGATTATTATTTTTGCACCAGTGGGATAGCTGTAATACCTCATCCCGATATGCAGACTCATCATCCCCAGAAATAAGTCCTACAAGCGTAGTATCATCTGCAAATTTTATTATCTTATTGTTGGGATGTTTATTTGTGCAATCAGATGAATAAATGGAGAACAATAGTGGACTAAGGACACAACCTTGCGGAGTGCCAATGCTAAGTGTCTTGACAGTAGAAATATAATCATTCAGTTTAACTCTTTGTGGACGATTTGTTAAAAAATCCAATATCCATAAACAAATAGAATCTGGAAAATCTAGATCTTTGAGCTTGACTATTAATCTGTGCGGTATGATGGTATTGAAAGCAGAACTAAAATCTGCGAACAACATTCTTACATAATTCCCTGGTGTTTCCAAATGGGATAAGGCCATGTGAAGCACAGTAATAATTGCATCCTCGGTTGATCTATTTTCTTTGTAAGCAAACTGAAGCCCATCAAAGGAATCAGGAAGGCAGGAGATAATATAATTTTGAACTAGCTTCTCAAAGCACTTCATTAAGATAGAAGTTAGTGCCACCGGCCTATAGTCGCTAGGACCATTTGTGGGCAACTTTTTAGGCAGTGGAACGATGGTGGAAGCCTTGAGACACACAGGAACCACACTTTGTGTCAAGGATCGATTAAAAATTTCAGTCCACACCCCAGCTAGCTGATCAGCACAATTTACAAGATATTTGTTTCCTTATGGCTCTCATAATCCAAAATCATTATAACAAAGGCAGGGTATAATTAGAGTGAGGAACAGCAATCTCCATTCATTCTACAAAAGCTAATTAAGTTATATGGTCATTGCTTTTTGCCTGGGTTTACAATTGATGGTAGTAAAATATTGTCAGCAACAATAAGATATTAGGGTTGAATAAATCATCACTTGTTTAATTCAGATGCTAACTTCTGTTCATTTATGTCCTAATATTCCATATATAGTTGAAGAAGAAAGAAAGATTTCCACAGGATTTGCATGTGTAAGTAGGAAAGTAATTTAGAATTAAGTACTAAAATATGGTTATGATTATGAGTTTTCATTATAGTAGGGGTATTAAACTCGATTTCACTGAGAGCTACATTAGGGTTGTTTTCGACTTGGGGGGACGGGGAGGCATGGCCAGCTCAACATCTGTTTTCAGCTGCGATGACCTCCTGCAGCCTTCTACCAGCAAAAACAGAGCTCGCCGAGCTCTGTTTTTGACCGCAATGGCCTCCTGCAGCCTTCTACCAGAGAAAATGGAGCTTGGGGCAGCACATGAGGCCTTCCCGAGCTCCATTTTCATTGGCAAAGGCACCACGGGCCAGTCCTTCACTGTTTCCAGGGCAGCCCCGTGGACCAGATCTTATCAACCGGTGGGCCGGATTCAGCCCACAAGCCTTGAGTTTGACACCCCTGCATTACAGTGTGAAAATTGTAATCAACTAACTTATTTACCTACTCTGTTTGTGGTCATATGCAAACTTTGATGACAAATAATAACGTTCTCCTATGTATTTTTATGCTTGTTTTTCTTTAAACCAGTCTTGGATTTTGCAGCTTTTCTTGCTAAAGAGAATTTTAATTTACAGAACTGCCCTTGTAAAGCAAGAAACCTATGGTGCCTTGCAGTGGTGGGATTCAATTTTTTTTACTACCGGTTCTGTAGACGTGGCTTGGTGAGCATGACAGGGGAAGAATACTGTAAAATCTCCAGTCAGAGGTGGTATTTGCCGGTTCTCTGACCTACTCAAAATTTCCACTACCGGTTCTCCAGAACTGGTCAGAACCTGATGAATACCACCTCTAGGGCCTTGTTTTAAAGGTGAAAGAATTGCCTTTGTTTGGGAAAAAGAGAAGGCAAGTGAGACTAACAATCTAGGCTTAATGAAATCACCATCACTATCATCATTGTGATACCATTTGTTTTAGAAGAGGTAATAACAAAAAGAGCAGTTAAACTGTGAAGAGCTTACTATGGCAATCAAGAAAACACACGATATTTGGGGTGGGGGGAGCATAAAACAGACTGGACTGGCTATTCTAATGAAATTAATGGAGATAGATATACAACTAAAATTTATGAAAGAGAGAAATAGCACCTGTCAAAAGAAAATCCACCTGATTAAATGTACTTATGATAGATTAACAGTCCAGAGTTATTTAGAATGATTGTATTGGATACGCCTGTGATTCTATGCATTGGTGTGTGCATGTGTGTATATATGCATCAGTGGTGGCATTCAAAGTTTTTTACTACCAGTTCTGTGCGCGTGGCTTGGGCATGATGAGGCTTGGTGGGCATGGCAGGATGGGTGCGGCAGGGGAAGGATACTGTAAAATCCCCATTCTCTCCCCACCCCACTATTCTGCTTTCCAGCTCCATTCTCCTGGGCAACCAAAGACGACTCACCAATCAGCTGGGACTTGGGAGACAGAGAATAGATGGGGGCAGGGCCAGTCAGAGGTGGCATTCTGAACTACTCAAAATTTCCTCAACTGGTTCTCCGAATTACTAAAAATTTCCGCTACTGGTTCTCCAGAACTGGTTAGAACCTGCTGAATACCACCTCTGATATGCATATACATACATCAGGTTTGCAAGCAAACATGCTTCGCAAGCAGTCCGTAGGAGAAGGAATGACAGAACTTGGGAGCAGAAGGAAAAGAGGGATCAGCCTAGAATCCCTATATAGCCACAAGAGGACTAAATCTAATTTCCCTTGAATTCCATTGATTCTTATCTAACTATAATCAGGTGCTGAGAAGATCCCTGTGCATAGGTGTTTTTTTTTTTTTAAGCAGTAAATCAGTTTAATTGAACCTCTATTTTGTATGGACTTGGTCTTTTATGCCTGACATAGCCTAGGATATCTAGATGCCAGAAACAACAGAGAAGCTCATCGTGCATGAGCAAAGGGAGATTAAGGAACCAACTGAGAGGTCCTTGGTGCTCTCTGAGCTTGGTTGCATTTATGGGTGTAGTGTTCATTTACAGTAACTCATGTCTTTATGATTTTGTCATATGTATATTTTAATAAAGTGGATTTTTCCTTGCTTGAACCATTCTTCAATATGGCAAGAATATGGAGGTAGCATCCTTCCTCCATCCTTAGAGCCCCAGAATAGACTATTTGGCTGACAAATCTCTGTTTTCTAATAAAGACAACAGCTGGAAGAGCTGGAGCTATCTCAAGAGCCTGGGAACCTATAGTTCACTACTCAAAGAATTTTAATGCATAAAGTAAAATAATGAAAAGAATGGTGTAATTTTGTTCTGACCCAAACTCATAGACCCCTAGAAAACTATTCACAAACTCCAAGGGTTTCTAGGGACTCCTTTTTAATAAGCCTTATCCTGCAGGAAGAGTATAAGTCATTTATCAGTCACTGCATAAAGTTGGAAGCTTCAGTAGCTTTATAGTAGGGTTGGCCATAAGGGTGTAGCAATTATACTATTTTGAAGCAACGTTTATAAGAAAAATCTACTAGCACTTTATAAAAATAGCCTATTTAAGGCTATTACTGTGTTGGACATTTGACAAAACTATTGTAAAAGGGTGGGACGGGACTGAAGTTAAAAGAAAAACTTTTAAACCAAACCACCATTCAAATAACTGAAATGCCAGCTAATGCTAAAACTGGATGTTGGCCAGTCACATTCTATTGACCAAGATAAACATGAATGAAATATGTCTGTATAGTGTTAAGTGGATTGGCTTATGAGCTGTCAGGAAAGGGATCCTTCATTCAGCCTTACTTCTCTGACATCAGTTGGAGAAGGCAGCCAAGGAAAGGCCTTTATCAAAACAAGAAAATATAGTGCACGAAAAAGCAGGGGGAGTGGGGATATAGTACTATCCTTGGGAACAGAAAGATGCTTTCTTTTAGTTTATCCCAGCCTGGGAATTCTTAGAGAGAAAAAAATACTTTGAAGCAGTCTCATCCAAAGGCGTTCTTCAGATGGAGCCAATGGCTGCGTACATAAGAAAGGAATCTATCGTGTCAGCACAGAAGTCAATGCAAGTGGGAAATTTGGAAGGAAGAAGCAACAAATGAAGTTGCCAGTCGTAGGAATGTTTTGAATTAGTAGGCAGTGTGAGTTATTATTTCCACTGCTGGGTTCCACCCTTCGCCCCTCCCTCCTCCAGTCTTTCCAAAACCATGATGACCGTTTCTTATAGCGTGGGAGAACAGGGATATTAAAATGAGCAGGAGAAAGCAAGGGCATGAGAAAAAAAAAGCAGTGGAAATAGCTTTACAACTCTGTTGTGTACTTCCTGCAGTCAGAAATAGTCTATGTTCTTCTAAGATAGCATTATTAGCTCTGGCTGCCCTTTTAGATTTCTCTATTGCAGCTTTGTTTGTTTGTTTATTTAATGATCAAACAAAAATGTAAGAAGATCTGAATAGTCCCATCAGAAGAAATATTGGTTAGAATTGAATTAATTTTGATTAAGTTAGTATTCACTGTTGGTGACTATTTATGGAAGCCTGTTATATAATTATTTTTTAATTCTAAGTTTTAAACCAACCTGAAGGCTCTTCAAAACATAATACACTTGCAGTTTCCCAAAAGAATTTGTTTTATTTGAATGAGATATGCAACTTTTTGGCTTTACAGATTTCAGGCAGAATTATTCTACGCAAGACTACTGAGAAAGGAAAAGTAATGAAATAGAGAATCCTGATGAACCAGATCTCAAATATCTAGTTCGAAATATGGTATCTATCTGTGGCCACAAACTGAAGAATAAAGTTTCTTTTTCACAAGAATATATTCTTATACACCATACATATAGGTAGCAATCTAATTTCCAATCCTTGAAATGCCAAAACTGCACTGTCCAGCATTAAGAAAGAAGTTCAGTGGAATTTGGGGAAAATGAAAAAAAAGTGCTTAAGTACAAAAACAGTTTTGGGGAAAAATTAGATTGTGGGAAGTAAGTAAGACCAATTAAGAAAACATTCAGAACACCAAGTGTGGGTGTATGTACGTGGTTGTGCATGTATGGATAGATACAGATAGATAAAAGGTAAATACAGTTGATAGAGATAGAGGTAGATAGAAGTGGAAGGCTAAAGATCAGAGAGGTGGCATATAAAGACACAGATAAGTGGCTGTGGTCAAACCAAGGACAGGAAGACTCCATACTTCACAATTTAGTCCTACTTGTTTAGCCTTATTGTCACAGTACATGGTATCTATATGCCAGATTGGTATGTTTGCATGGTAATCACTGACTTTTAATTCACCAACTTACATAGCTGCTCTGTACTTTGTCTGATCCAAAAAGGCATCCAAAAAAGCTCCAGCATTGAGACAAAACTCTTCCAACTCTTCTAAACTAACTATATGAACACGTAGAATTTGTCCTTCACGACATGACTTGCTATTGGGGTGGCATGCTTTTCTATGATATAAGGGAACTAAAACACAGGGTTATTTTAGAAGACATCACATACAGGAGTCTCTGTGGCTAAATTGGGAAAAGATTAAAAGACAATGTTATTTGAAAATTCCAGTCTGGTTATCGACTATTGAAGCATTTTCCTATCCTATAATATATAAAAAGGAACAAACCGTTAGATATGGGGAAATATTGGATGAAAAGGGTGAACTTAAATCGATGCAAAATTTAGAGGAACAAGGTATAAAGACGAATTGGTTTTCATATGTGCAAATACATTCAAGGTATGATGAAGATCTTAAAACAGAAGGATTCTATCACAAACTGACTGACTTAGATAAGATTTTGACAGGTACTGATGAAAAGGTGATTAAAAAATTAGAATTTGTCCTTCAGATAGCTATAAAATGGGATATGTTTATTTATTGACTTTGACAACGCAGAGATACATTTATTGGGTCTTCAACCATTAGATGCAATTAGTTGTAATTCATATCTGTGTTTTTAAAAAAATAGAAAGAGGAGGAGGTGGTGCTGTGCCTGCTGCCACATTGCTCCATTAGAACTTCTGCTTGATCATTTTCTGTGGATCAACAGACTGGATATTACTAGGCATGCAGAATATGAACATAGGAAGAATGCTAATAGAGTGACAATTCAGGAAATGTAATATTGACAGTCCTCTTGATTTATCTTGAAGAAAAAAAAAACTATGTGGAGCCAGATCTGGATAGTTTGCTGATAGAAGAGCACTTGAAAATCCTAGCTAGACTGGGTTTTTTTTTAAAAAAAAATAATCAAATTGGAAAAAGATAATATGGAAATTTTGGTTATTGTGTGAATTAACCTTAAAGACAGCTACCAAATAAAAAAATATATAAATTATAATTGAGATACAGTAAAAATGGGTGCATGCTGTTGAGTTGATTGAAGCTGCTTCCAGCAAGTTTGTCTGGGGAAGTAGAATTTACTAATGCTGAGGAAGTGAGCAGGTTTGAGATTAGCTTGGCAACCTCTAGTTGATGGGCAGTTGAGTCAAGGAAGTTAATGCACCTGTTAGGTATAACATAGGTCACCTAACGTAGTTTGGGTAAAATAATATATATAAACTATGAATGTTAGTTTAAGTGTGTGTCACTTTAAATCTGCAAAGCATGTAATTTTGGGTGTGGTGTGAAACTACCATAAGAGGGAGCAAGAGACGCTGACGATTTGCTGGCAATTACTGACAATTACTGGATTGGATTACGTTGATGGTTTGTTAGCTGCGTCCTTCCCCTACTGAAGAGTTGCTGAAGGAAGAGAGGAGTTTTTGAGTTATTCATATCTCTCTACTGCGAGGAGATATATCACCGGACTGATATTTGTAAGTGTACTGACCTCTCTTTTTCGACACTGGAATTTGCAAATGAATAATCCCTGGACGGACTGAACTAAGTGAATGATATATGGACTGTTTTGACTATGCTTTAACTCTTGCTGGAATAAAACTATTTAATTAGCACTGTGCCTCTGTTTTACTGAGTGTAAGCTACAAAGACGTTTATCTCACATATTTTGCTTGACTGCCTGACTGCCCTGCAGATCTTGCTAGGGTGTATCCCTAACAGCACCCATGGCAAAAAGGTGATGTCTCTTCCTAAGAAGCCATTACTTGAATCAGAAATACAGGATAACCATCATGAGGAAGGTGTGGAGGGATTTATGACTGTGAAGGACTTTAGAAGAAATGGGGTTATCTATCTGACTTCCAGTCAGGTTTCAGGTTTGCATATGGTACTAGGTCACATTAATTCCTCTTATGGTTGCCCTGTGGTGAGAGGGGGCAATGGAAGTCAACTACCCTAGTCTTTCTGGAGCTCCGCAGAAAACAGCAAAACTGCTTCTTAATAACAATATTTCTTGGATTGCTTCTGAGGACTGTGAATGAGAGGGACTATTTTGCAATGATTTTCTTCCTTTTCACCCATCGCTTTTTCTTTTGACCAAGCATCTCTTTTTAATGCTTTCCATTAATGTAGCTTCACAAACCTACGTAGCATTCTGTGACCTAATACTTTAAAAAAAAACTTATTTCCATCAGTTTATGCATTCTCTTTCCTTACATACAATTTCCATTTATTATTTGGGGAGATTAAACTATCTTTTCATAGAGAAAGCACACACTTTTCTATCTGTAGTCATTTTATTTTTACTCTGGTTTCTTCATTTTTTTTCCCTTTTCTGCCATGTCCATTTTTTCCAAATCCCACTAATGAGACTACTGTACCAAAAACTGTTCAGTCCCACATTTGGAACTCCTACACATCATTATATGCTTCATCAATTCTCATGCTTTTCATCATAATCGAATCAATCATGCTTTTATAGTTATGTACATTCCTACACTATGCATATATATGGACAGACTTATACTTAAACCATATATTCTAAATGTCTGTGGAAATTCTCAGTCATCCAGGTCAGAGTTGTGTCAAAGGTGTGTTTTATTCTTCAAAAGGCAATGGACTATTATTTCCTTCAGGAAGAAGAAGAAACATTTTCTTCTAAAGGCAGACTTTTTTCTAAAGTTATGTTTACCAGACAAAGTTCTCAGTTCCTCTTGTGTGTCTAAATGGCCCAGTCGCTTATTCTGTATTTTCCTGTCTTCTTCCCATGTATTGATTCATGTCTCTTAAAAAACATATTGCATTCATTGAGGATATTGGATACTTTCCCCAAACTTCATCCCTGGTTCTTGCACTATCATGATTCACTGCAGCATAGCATGCAGCGATTACCAATCTATGGGTTCCTACTTTCATATATTTTCACAAGCACCATGATACCAATTCTTTTCTTCTGACATACACTTTAGCTACTTTAATTTGTAAGTAAATAGCAATAGCTCTTAGGCTTATATACTGCTTCACAGTGTTTTACATCCCTCTCTAAGCAGTTTACAGAGTGAACATATTACCCCCCCAACAATCTGAATCTTTATTTTACTGACCTCAGAAGGATGGAAGGCCAAGTCAATCCTAAGCCAGTCAGGATCAAACTCCAGGCAGTGGAAAGAGTCAACCTGCAATACTGCATTCTAACCACTGCACCACCACAGCTCCCAGTTCCCTTCTTTCTAGAACATTTGTTAATGTGTGCTTTTGTTGGATGATTTATCCATTTGTCGAACTAACAATATTTGGGATGTTGAATTGAATCAAAAGCTGTCCCCTTCCTCCCCCATGAGGGCAAGGAAGTTTATGTAAAGTTGACGAATACAGATTGTCAGCATGACTGGGATGAGTTGAGTAACGAGGGCCATCACCTCCTTCCCCCGCTGGCCATGCACAGAATTTGGAATTAGAGCCTATGTCGCACCAAAACCTCATGGTGATAGTAACCAACAGAGCTATGGGCAATATTTGCCTATCTTCCGAAACCATATTGCCAAGAACCTTCCTTGTAGAATTTCATTCACACACATCCCTGATGTCTTGGTTAAATGCTGATATTCTAGAAAAAGTACAAAGAAGAGCAACCAGGTTGATTAGGGGACTGGAAACTAAAACATATGAAGAATCGTTACAGGAACTGGGCATGGCTAGTCTAGTGAAGAGAAGGACCAGGGGAGACATGATAGCACTCTTCCAATATTTGAGGGGCTGTCACAGAGAGGAGGGGGTCAACCTATTTTCCAAAGCACCTGAAGGCCAGACAAGGAATAATGGATGGAAACTAAACAAGGAGAGATTTAATTTGGAACTTTCTGACAGTGAGAACAATCAACCAATGGAACAGCTTGCCCTCGGAAGTTGTGGGAGCGTTATCACTTGAGACTTTCAAGAAGAGATTGGACTGCCATTTGTCAGAAATTGTGTAGGGTCTTCTGCTTGCATGGGGGGGTTGGACTAGATGACCTACAAGGTCCTTCCAACTCTGATTATCTGTTATCTGATACTTCTAGACCTACTAAAAATAGATGGATCCAATTGATACTACAGTATCTATTTCTATAATATCTGATCCCCAAATTAAATATTGCTCTCTATCATAGGAAGGAGGCTGCCTGAGTCTGCAGTTCAAACCATGTAATTCTGTAAAGCTAATATTTGATTCCTGAATGTCTAAAATAAGAAATTTGAAGCATGAGGAAAAGAGCAATGCTATATTTTTGAAAGCAGATATACTTGCAATCACTTAGGGATTTCTTATCAAACAGGTTTCCAAAGCACTATTAAATCTTTTTTTTAAAAATATTGAAGCAAGTATTACCCAGCCAATATACATCTCCAAACAAGATGGAATGACACTTTTTTCCCCTTGAGCTTGTGTGTAACTGCAGGGCTTTGGGTTAGCAGACTGACAGTCTTTCCAGTCTATTAACTGGAAAATTAAATCTGAAATGCCACTTTCGATTTTAATTTTGCATGGTGAGATGATGTAGACTTAGCAGTTCTTCAAGGATTTCAACAAGCCTGGGGCTTGTTCCAAATGCTAGTGAAGGAAGAGTGGGTGTGGACTCTTTGTACATCAAGTCCCCATTATCTAAATTGGCTGTAGAACATTTTATGGGCTTTGGGGGAAAAAGGAAAGACAAAAACATTAAGCAGCCCATGAGAGTTTTGTTTAAAAAACAACAACGACCAAATTCACTTAAAACTTTCAAGACAACCTACTATCTATTAACGCTATGCAAGCTTTGAAAATAATTTGGAAAAAAATGTTCCAGTTCCGGAGCGGCCACAGTTCCTCTCTGCTACTCTCCAAACATGTGAATACAGCTCTTAAAAGCAGTGGTCCTTTTTTTTACTATCACAATCCTGCTATTTATCTAGTTGCATGCATTTTCAATTGGATGTTTGCTAGATTCTACCCTCACCACCACTCGAATATCCTGAATTAAACAAAACCATAAGAGTAGAGCAATTGCAATTGTCTGGGTTGTGTCTCCATCACAAGTTAAACAGTTGTATCTCTAATGTTTGGGAAATGTTTAGACAGGCACGTCCAAAATGTGCACACGGCACATGTAGTGCTATTGTCATAGGACCAACAATTCTGGAGACAGTCCAAAACCTGTTCAGCCATCCATAATTTTACTATCTTATAATATAATATAAAAAGAATTTTACTATCTCTTAGTATTCTTCCCAAAAGCAGATGAAAATGGATTGATACTCCATAGAAATATTTTCACAATTCAATATGTTTAGTGTGCCATTCAAATATCATGACTCTTAATGAGAACTTTGAATTCAGAATCAGTTTAAAAAGAGGTTTTAAAATATGTTGGATCTTATTCTCTGGAACTGACTTTTCTAAACAGTTTCATACCTTTGGAAAATAACTAATACAAGTCCAGATATCAATGAGTGTTCTCCTAATCAATGCTATTTTCAAATAATTTTTCAGAGAATGGATTTGCTCTAAGTATGATAGAGTACATAGGCGAGCCAACCCAAGCCATTTCCAGAAACAAATCTTCTCTATGAAGAAAATGACTTATTATGGAAATAACCTATTTGAGCCATGATTTTCAATGCTAATTCACACAAAATGAATTCATACATTCTGAACCAAGAAGATTGGAATAGAGTTAACCTTAAGATAATGTTTCTGTGAATTTTACCATGCTAGCCTTCAGTGAATGAGTGAGAAGGTCAATCAATCAGTCAGTGTGGGTAGGCTAAATGAAAAATCAAGTAATATTTTAGGGGAAATTGCTTATGGAAATGGCAATTATTATTACTTTTGTTAGTTGCAGACAGACACTAAAAGGGAATGCAAGAGACTTATTATCAAACACACATGAAGTGGACATGGACTAGGTATTAACTGCTCCATACCACCTCACAGTTTATTACACAGATTTATTTCATATTATTAATTGTTTGGAATAAAAAAATTAGATTAGGAAACCTGAATTCTCCCAGGATTTCTTTTAAAATAATAATAAAAATTAATCTTCAGCTGTCCAGTATTGTCATTATTAACATTCCCCAAAACTTAATTTTTATAGGATGATATATTTTACGATATATTAAATTGCAGTTGTTACAAATGAGGCCAATTCCTTCGAATGGAAGTTAAATGGGAGCCCAAAGAGGTTCAAACAAGTCAAGATGGCAGCCACAGCCACCTGTAATCAAACTTTTTGGGGATGTTATAAAAGGAGTGAGGTTTCAGTGACATGGTTGTAACCACCATCTTGAGTTTTGTTCTGCCCTCCCTTGTGGACACTTCTGAGGGCTTACTACATAAGATAGTCAGAAATTCAATGCAGTAAAAGCAGAACTGACTTCTTCATCACCAGATAGCAGTTGTAGGTTCTTTATTGTTATGCTAAATCTCAGGTTTTCCCTGGTCCAGGTTATAAACTGCCACAGTGCAGGAAAAACTATTTTCAAGCAGCAAATGTCTCAGGAATGATTTCTTGAGAGGCCACTTGGCTGGGTGTCCTTTTCAATGTACTGGGTGAAACATTTGTCTCAATAACATAACAGAAGAAGCTTCATTGTCAGCCCCATGAAGTACATCAGACCAGGAAATCAAGTCCAGAGGAAGCCTAGAGCTATATTTTTTTGGATAGTCTTGAATAACCAAATCTTGCAAGCCTGATTGTTTTACCCTTCTTGTTCTAATCCCAGTAAATCCAGAGAGATCTCTGCAAATCATCTTGCTTCCCAGGTGGCTAGGTGGCCTGGTCTTGTACAGGTCTATCAAGGCCCCTCTTCCTTTCTCTCTCTACCCTTGTAGGACAAGGCACTTTACCCTGAGGAGCATAGAAATGTCAGTAGTGTCCTCTCTTGTCCTTTTTAATTTTTGCAGAGGGGAAAGAGATTTGTTTTCGAGCAAAAACTGAGGAGGGTGGATGAGGGACTCATTACTAACCAGTGAATGACAGAGTCCTCAGTGGTCACCTTTTGCTTCAGAAGGGCAAGCTTCTTTAGCTGTCAGTCCTTTGACAGCATTACAGAAATGCAAAGTAGTGAATATCATTGTTTCTACTGTGTCCAGAGAGATCTAAAAGTGGTCTGGTCAATCTATTTCCCTAGCTCAGAGTTATGGGAAAGCTTGTTCTCTGGAAAAAAAAAAAACACCTTATATTTCAGCATATACTGGAAAGTAATACAAGGATGGAAGAGGCAATATTTCAGCTTGCCTATGCAGAGACATTTGGTGTAGTGGTTAAACATCAGGCTGGAAACTGGGAGGCTGTGAGTTCTACTTCCAGCTTAGGTACAAAGCCAGCTGTTTGATCTTGTGATAGTCATTCTCTCTCACCTCACAGGAAAAAAATGATAAACCATTTCTGAAATTATGCCAAGAAAATTGTAGGGACTAATCTAAGCAGTTGCCAGAAGTCCAAATCTGACTCAAAGGCACATACATGTACAGACACACACGAAAACCTAAGGATTGTGCTCTTGAAGAGAAAAAAAAAAGAAAAATGTTTTTTGTTGCTGTTGTTTATTGTTAAATGATAGTCAATTTGAAATAATTTGAGTTTATTGGGTCAATAGATGCAACACAAAGAAATGCTTGCTTTAATAGCTTTAAAATGCCCAATATAAGCACTAATTTGATCAAGCTTTTTTTAAAGAGAATGCCTTCTTTCCTGGTTTACAGAAAATTTAGATTGCTGGTGTATACATCACAGCATTAACATGAGTTATGCAATCAGATAAATTCATGCTAGTTGTCCAGTTTGAAGTGACTAATTTTTCCCTTTACATACAGAAAAGCATCTTTAAAATTTGCATTACTGCATTGCATTGCATTAGATTATGTTTTCTCATCATCTGTTTGATTAGAAGCTGACTATCAAAAGGCCTCAAGCTTTGAATCCAGAGACTTGTGCATTTTTAAAGAGATGTTTTTTTTAAAGTCATTCAATTTTTAAGTAGCACTTTATTTAGAATGACAGTCTTTGTTTAAAAGACATGTCCTTTCCTTTAACCACAGTGGCATCATTTAAAACCTAGGATGCCCTCATTTCGAAAAGTCAAATAACAAGGGCCTTTAACGTACCATAATTTACAAGAGCTTCAGTGCATCTCATCTCAGTGATGGATCTGAATACTGACATGAAAAATTCTAAGAGGCCAATTTGGGTCTTCAAATAATGCTTGATTCACCAAATAATCCTGAGCAGATCACTTGGGGAGAAGTTGCTCACATTGGGACAAAATAATTGATACCTTTTCCAGCAATTTGCATGTGTATGTGTCCATGCTTTTATGTATGTATGTATGAGGAAAAACCATAGCCAACATTCAGCTTAATGAGCTCTGAGAGAAATATAAAGAAATGTCCAAAAATGCCATTGGGGAATTTATTATTATACAAAAGTGGAATGATTCATATTTGATTTGGACTCACAAAGCCCATTTGCTTCTTAAGAAATACTATCCAGAACAGGTTCCTAGTAGTTGGTCAAGGAGGCAGATCTGGAAATGTTCTTATGTTCTTTAGTTATCTAGTATTTTTTTATTGTTGATTTTTTAGAATAAAAAGAATCCCCCCGCCCCCTCTCTCTCTCCATCCAGGGGTGGGATTCTATCGGTTCTGTCCACCTCTGTAGAACCGGTATCTCTGAAGAGCAGCAGACATAGAACCAGTTCTATATCGGCTGCTGTTTTGGCCCACCCGTCTGCCTGGGCTCTTACCTGACCTTTATTTCCCGCTTTATCAACCTCAGCTGCTTTGCACGGCACAGCTGTGGTTGAAAAAGTAGGAAAAAAGTGCTTTTTCAAACACTGCAAAGCGTAAATCGTAAAACGTAAATCACCAAACCTGTAGTTACGCTGGTTGGATCCCACCTCTGTATCTATCTATACACACACATACACACACACACACACACACACAGAGGCACACACACATGTACTTATGACAATATTAAAAGATAAACTCTTAAGGCTTTTTTGAGTCTTCAATGACATACCCATCACTTTGTTTCCTCTTGACCACCGAAATCTGAAATATCTGATAGACCAGATATGATTCAACCAGATCATAGCAAATGTGTCTGTCGTGAAAGCTCATGCCACATATATTGAGTAACCCCATTAGCAAGAATCACACAGTACAAGGAAATTCTGCCTAATTCAATCCTTTATACAGCATGCTGCCACAGCAACATTTCTGGGACCATAATTTTGTTTCAGCAGCCGATGGATATTTTCAAAACAAAACCATAGTCTCTGACTCCAAGCTTAGCCCATAAGTTTGTAAAGGAAGACATTGCGAGATGGAGATTTGTAAAGGAAAACAAAAACAAGACAATAAAGCATGTGTATATGTCAGGGAGCTTGCAAGCATGGTATGTGGGTTTTCAGGGGAAATGCTGCAGAAAGGTATGTGAGTGGACAATGCAGGCAATGATTAACCCAGTAGTTTTTGTACTGATTTGCAACAGCTGATTGTTAATTTTGAAATTTATTTTTTGCGAGGCAAAAAATATCTTAATGCATCAATCAGCTGTCCCTCAGCTAGCAAAATGGTACAGCGGCTGCTAGGAAGCCAGCAGAGCCAGTTCATAAACATTTATCAGTACACCAATGGATTAGCCAGGACCCCATTGGATTAACCTTTCCCTGCCTTTCCAATAAAAGTCACAAACTCCTTTCCAGGGTGAAATTCTATTAGGGGCATAGTTGGGAAAGAAAAAAAATAAACTTTCCCTCTATATATACTATGGTCATTATGAAAATTGCTATCCTGTCTATGTGCAAACCTAAGTAAATTAAAACAGCCACAGTTCTGTTTTTAAGATTATATTGTATAATACTACAGACCTTCTCTGGAAAAAAAAATCTCTATAACAGAACAGAATAACAGAGTTGGAAGGGACCTTGGACAGCTTATAGTCCAATTCCCTGCTCCAGCCAGAAACCCTATACCATTTCAAACAAGTGGGTGTTCAGTCTCTAATGCTGAGAAAGATAGAATGAAGGGAGAGAAGAGAACAGCCAGAAGTAAGGTGGATGGACTTAGTTAAGGTGATAATGAACGCTCCAATGGAAGAAAGCTTAAGGACAGATCATGGTGGAGAAAAACTGTATGTACTTGCTAAATGTTAGCTGCAACTTGAAGTCAAATAATCAACCCATCCTTACAGATACACAGACATATTCTGTATAAATGTATATTGATTTGTAATAAGAGGAATACACTAGTTTACCTAATGGACACTATAACCATTGATGTGATTATCTCAAGAGGCTCACCAGCTTTAATGCGCAGTAAAAACAGAAGGTATTGCTATGACATTCTCAACCATGTCAGCGTTCCAAGTAACAACCTCCAAAGGAAAAGACTCTGAGACTATCACCTTCTCAAAGATCCAATTTATTAGAGATATCATAGTGGGACATCTGAAGGAAACCCGAATCTGAGATTTCTGGGTTTTCCCTAGCCCAAAGAGAAACCAAAATCCAACCCCTGCACCCCATAGTCCATCACATGATCCAATCATTACCTCCTTCCAACTGGAGACTAGCCCCAGGCACTCCCTTCCAGGTGCAGAGTAACATGTCCTTGACTTTCTCAGAAAGGAATGTTGTTGTGGCTAATCTTCCACCACTCCTTGAAATCCCCCTCCCAAATTCCCAGGCACTGAATGTGGCAGCCCAGAAGCCTGAAAGAAAAATGGTTTCCAAGCTGACAGGCTTCCCCCCCCCCCCCAGCGAGAATCACGTCCTGGAATAAAAAACAATCAGGGGTTAGTTCAATCAGCAAGCAATTAACCACCTCTCCCCACAACAGGAGGATCCATTTTTCTTTGAAGCTTCTGCACTGCCAAACTGACAATATAACTCTTAATTAAGTGAGGCATCGTTATATTCCTGAATTGTCCCAGGCCTTCATGTCACCCCATTCTCTGTATTTAAGAAACAAAACTACATCTCATTGTCCTATCTTCATCTTACCTAAATTTCTATTGCTGTATACTTGGACTTCCTTATTATACCTACCCACAATTGTTTTTCCCCACTGCTGTCTAGAACACACACATACACACACCCAAAAAGTATATGTTTTTCCACATCAGTCTGGATATGCTGAATTATGCCTCAAACATCATTCACATTAAAATGTTTGAATCCAATGAGCCATGCAGACTTCGTCTGGCTCTCTTTTAAATATCCATGTGCTCCAGACCACATGCAGTGGTATTCTCCCCTATGCACTAATTATATCTCTGCACTCTTGCCCATTAAAGATGAGAGGCTAATCTCCAGGTTGACTGTTCGTGAAATCATTCTGATGGGAGGAAAAGGAGATAGCACTAATTGAAACAAACCGAAACCATTTAAAGTAAATATCTCTGATAAGGAATCCATTAGTAAGTTGCATGTTGCAAGCTCTAGCCAGACTCCTGCTTTTTAGGAAACAATATATTGATCAGCATTTATGGGTAGGTGCATTACTAATTGCTAGTACTTAGCTGGTTTGAATCTCTGCCGTTCAATGGAAGATCACGCAATCCTAGTAGTTGTTACAAAACAACTCTTAAAAGTTATACTTTGGAATATCTTAGACAAAAATAAGAGGAATGATATAATGATATAATCATAGATAGCACTGACTTAATTCAGCCTTTAGCAGAACCCAGAAGTCAAGCAAGCACACGGAATGTTCCTATTAGCTTAACCATCCATGTAAAAAATGAAGGTATAGAAAGTGCACCAGGTATTTGCAGCACCTTTTCTGTTCTGCTAGGCATTGTGCAGGGCACCCATAGCTGTTTTCCAACACCCTCCTTAGAGCGTTTTCCTCCCCAGCAAAGTAATAGCGGAACAGGGCAATTTGCTGCAGCCAATCTGCCGTGGCCAACTTACCACAATCAACTCACTATGGCCAATTCGTCACAGCCAACTCCCTGCAGAACAACTCGCCATGGCCAACCCACCATGGGACAACTCAACAATTCCATTTATTTAAAATAATATTTAAAATACTTTAATGTTTGTCATTTACATTTCATTTTATCCCTTCTTTGGCATCATTCCTTTATTGATTTTATTCCATTATTTGTTTGATACTGTTGTAACTCTTGCCCGATGGCAAGCTGTCCTGTGGTGAGTTGGTCATGGAGAGTTGTCTCGCAGGGAGTTGGCAGCAACAAGTTGGCTGCAGTAACTTGGCCATAGTGGATTGGCCATGGTTATATTTTATAACCAGGGCAGATTTTCTTTGGGAGCAAGTAGGGCTGCAGGAGGAAGGGAGTAAACATACAAATGGTCTCCCCTGTCCCCCCCCAACACACACACACATTGCAAAAGTCTGTAGTTTCTGGAGCTCTCTTCTGCACAACTTTGGATTCAACCCGTCAATTACCATTCAAAACAAGCAGCCTGTTTTATGCAGGAAAACTGTGCTCTTGTTCTTTATTGCAAAGCAGCAATGGGAAAAACAGCACGAATTTCCCAAGGCAAATTGATGGCCTGTTAAAATGAAACCTTCGCATTGATGTAAGATTTTATTAAGTTCCTTTACCTAAATGATGGCATTAGATATATCATTACCCATGAACAGAGAGCCTTATTCAGTTTTTGAGATGTCTTTTTGGCATTTTCCTCCATAACCCTGGAGAAAATATCTTGGTTCATTGGATTTTTAAACCAAGTAGCAAAAAATATACTCAGTGGAGTTAAATGAAAGTTTTGTCATCCTTCCCATTTTTTCTGTGTCCTCTCTGTCTCTCTCTGTCTCTCTCACTCTCCAACACTAAGTGAAAGTTGAATTTTGATTCAATTAATGGGTTTGGTTAAACTGTAATTCCTTTTGTATTTAAATACGGAAACTTATTTTCAGGTTGAATGGCTTTTACTGTAGATTAAGAAAAACCACAAAGGGAAAAAATAACCTTCATGGACTAAAATAGAAGATACTTCTCTCCTCATGACTCAAAGCTAGTGGACAGTAATTTAAAAGTGGAAACCCACAGCACCAAAAATATTGGACAAGGAATTAATTCATAAGGTCTCTAGTATGAATTTTCTAATATGCATTTGAATTCTAAAATTCCTCCAAGGCATACTTGCTAAGAAATTAAATCAGGTGAATTAAAAGAAAATAACTTTTGTGAATGTGGTTTAAATTGAATTGATGTCAACCATATCTGACAGTTTAGTTATAAAGAGGAATAGTCATAGAAAGACCTTAAAAACCTTTGTTCAAGCTGACTGTCCTACCTTCTTCACATCATGGAAAATACTGAAGTACAGTGTATAACCCTAAAGAGAACAAAACATGTTTACTTCAAAGACTGATGGGTGCCCACTTTAAAATGAAGAGGAACCCTAAACAAAAGAAAACCAAACATTTGTACAAAAGTTGGGGGCTATAAAAGAGAGCCAGACTGGTGTAGTGCTTAAAGTACCAGGCTAGAAATTGGGAAACTGTACTAGGCCCAAATTATGCATAAAGACAACTTTGAGTCATTTGCTTCTTATCAGCCTTCTGAAGGAGCAAGGGCTAACCTGTTTTGAAAGTGTGTCTAAGAAAACTGCAGGGAATAATCCATACAGACAGTAGAGGTCAATACTGGCTCAAAGGCACACAAACACAAGAAATAGCAACAAAGCAGGAAATCCTGGGGATCTACTTTGATGGTCAGTTTCGAAAAGCTAGACAGATCCAAGCCTCTGTACCTGGGGTTATACCTGGGAAAAAGAATCTCTTTGAGGAGATGCAGAAGAGCTAGGGAAATCCATTGGACAGATGGAAATCCTCAGTATGTGGTTTCTATATGTTGCAATTCCTTTCTTAGGGCTGCCTTTAGGCTGACGAGCTAAACTTCATTGGTTTTAGTTTAGATGGATTTGGAGGGAGGATCAGTTTGGGTCTGATAGGATTAAGCCAAAAGAAGAGCTAGGTTTGACCCTGATCACCTCCAAAAAATAGGGGGGAAGAAGAAGGGTGCAGACTCCATTTTGTTTTTTCGATTTTTTTTCTCCACAACATTCATTTCTAAAACTGATTATTACTGTTTTTAAAGAAAATATTTGTTTAAAAAATGCATACCAAGATGATTTCTCTTAAGTTAGTTGTGAATCTTTATGATATTTCTATAAATTTGGCTGTGTGTATCTATGTGAGAAAGTCTTTGAAGATCAGGGTATATGCAAATGTTTGGGTACTAGATGATAACACCGTAACATGGCTCATCACAGAGAATGGTCTGTCCAACATTGATCTTATATATAGAAACTGCAGCAGAATTATTGTATGCACCATGATAGAAGAACCATGAAATCCTCACAGTGGAGATATGGACTGGGAAATGCTAGAATTTGCAGAAATAGCAGAACTGACCAATTAATTCAAAGAAAAAAAATATTTTTTTAAAAAAAAGGCTGAAAATGTAATGTGAACTTTTTGCTGAAAGAAGAAAGAAATGAAGTAATAATCTGTAATCGTGAAGATTAAGATAGCTTGTTCTAAATGAGAGACTGAAGGTGGAAGTGGATTTATAAAATTGAAATTATTTCTTGAAAAAAGTTTGGAAGTAATTTTATTTCTTATCTTTGGTTTTCCTTCCTTCCTTCCTTCCTTCCTTCCTTCCTTCCTTCCTTCCTTCCTTCCTTCCTTCCTTCCTTCCTTCCTTCCTTCCTTCCTTCCTTCTTGTTCTTTATATGGAAAAACTCTTGAAGAGAGAAAAGTCTGCATGTACATGGGAACTGCAAAGAGTAATAAATCAACTTCTATTTACAAACGAACATACAATGATGATGTGTTGGCATGGCTTCGTTTTAAATAAAGCTGCTGAACAATCTCATTCAGACTTGCTGTGGCTTTTTTGTCCCCCAGAAAAAGTAAAGCATAAAATAATTTTTATAGTATAAAATATACATTTATATTATATACTGTAGAATCCACACAATCAAATAGAATCAAAACTTTAGACCAAAAACACTACAATAGTAATACATCAACCTATAATCAATCAAATAAAAAGGAAGACATAAAATTTAATAAAATGACATAGAATAAAGTAAAAATAATACAGATAACAGTAGCAGCCACCAAAATGTGTACTTCTCAATCATAGGCAGGATGGATTCAATGTAAAATAAATTTTCTTTCCACCATCAAGGCCGTGGGATCGATGTTCGAGTCACCCAGAAAAAGAGAGAGGCCATTTAAATAAATAATTTCAGTCAATATTTCAGTTAATTCATATTCTTCCTGAAAACAAAATGCTTTCTGTTAGATCTGGGAGGATGGTTCAAGAACGGAGGCAAGACTCAGATAGCAACAACAGCTCTTTATTAGTGACTTCAGATCTGAGCGAACTATCCCAGCCACAGCAGCCCCTTATATAGGGCTGGCTGCGGCTAGGCAGCCAATGAAGGCGATTTGAGTTTGCCGCTCTTGGCAGGGCCAATCGCGGCAGCCCGTTTACTGGCCAATCGCATCAGTCTATGGCGACCAATCACGATTGGCTATTCGCGGGCCAATCAGAGTTGCAGGCTTTCGAGCCTGCTAGTCCGGAACACCCCTCCCCGCTCGGTTCCATTTAAGGGGCGGAGTAATATAGTCTCACAGGTAGGCAGGTCTTCGCACCTGTCTACCTGACTTACGCAATTCCAATTGTCCATGTTCAAATTCAGGTTCAGGTGGACTGTTTGCTGGATCTAGCAGGAATGGTGAACCGGTGTCATGGTTAGGGCTCTTCTCTGGTGCTCCTGGGGTGATAAGAGTCCTCAGCTACGTTGCTGCTGCCATGGCTCCCTGGGCTCGCTGAACCTGGCTGGCTGCCGTTTCTTGGCGACGCGTTCGACTGTCCAGGCTCAAATACAGCTGGTGAGTGTTGCAAGCTATGGTGTGGTGATCTCGGTGTTAGTTCAGAATAGACAAGTGTTGGTTCTAATTCTGGGTTCACGGCTTCCCCTCCCCCCCTGGGGTCAGGGGTGGAAGTTGTGGTTAGTCTGGAGCGTAGCTGGTCAGTATGGTGTTTCCACACTCTGCCATCAGTGGTGAGTAGATGGTAGGAGCAGGGACCCGTGACTTGAGTTACTTGAGCAGGAATCCAAAGGGGATCCCCAGAAATTTTTTTCGCAAATACAAGGTCTCCTACCTTAAAGGTGCGGTGCTTGCTGCTGGAACCCAGGGGCTTTTCCGGGGTGTAGGCAGGATGCAAGAGGTCTAGAGGCGATCTGAGTTTCCTGGCCATCAGGAGTTCAGCTGGGCTCTTGTTGGTCGTGCTGTTTGGTGTGATGTGTTGCAAGAGCAGCATTCTAGTGACTTTGTCATGGATGTTACCTTGTTCCATTTTCTGCAGGGTTTTCTTTGTAAACTGAACCATTCATTCAGCCCTACCATTCGCCGCAGGATGAGCCGGCGATGTGAGTGCATGTCGGATGCCCCGTTCCGCTAAATACTGTTCAAAGGCTAAGGCAGTAAATTGGGGCCCATTGTCAGAGACCAGGACATCTGGAAGGCCGTGTGTGGCAAAGAGTCTGTTCAGTTTTTTGATGACTGCCTCAGTAGTTGTTACTTTCATTTTATTGACCTCAAGCCAGTTAGAATACGCATCAACAGTTATTAAGAAAGTGTGGCCTCTAGTAGGTCCTGCAAAGTCAATATGAATGAGAGACCAGGGACCCCTGGGTGTTTCCCATTCTGCTGGTGGAGCTTTTGGTGGGGCTGAGTGATTTTCCTGGCATCTGTTACAAGAGGCGACCCAGGTTTCGATTTGTTTGTCCATACCTGGCCACCAGGCGTAACTTCTTGCCAGTGCTTTCATACGTACGATGCCCGGGTGTCCATCGTGTAGCATTTGCAGGACCTTTTTTTGTAACTTAGTTGGTACAACAACTCGGTCTCCCCACAAAATGCACCCTCTTTGTGAAATAAGTTCTGTTTGTCTGTTTTTAAATGGCTTAAATATTTCCTTAGGGTCGTAATCTGACCATCCCCTCTCCACCCAGCCAAGAACTCGTGCCAAACAAGAGTCTCTTTTGGTTTCAAAGGCGATGTCCTGGGCCATTAGTTGAGGTGAGGGCATTGACTCTATTTGCAGTACTGGGAGCATGGGAGCTGGGTCTTCCTGTGGCTCGGGTAGTGGCGAGCGGCTCAAGGCATCTGCATGAGGAATAGATTTCCCTGGGCGATACTTTAATTGATAGTCGTAGGCAGCGAGAAATTCCGACCATCGTGTCATTCTGGAGGAGAGAATGTGTGGAGTAGGTTTGTCGCCTGCCAGAATGCCAAGTAGTGGCTTATGATCCGTTATAATAGAAAATGGTCTCCCATAAACATATTCATGAAACCTTTTAATTGCAGAGACAATAGCAAGGGCTTCCTTATCTAAATGGCTATAGTTTCTTTCTGCTTTTGATAGAGTTCTTGAAAAAAATGCAATTGGTGCCTCTGAGCCGTTTGGTAGGACGTGGCTCAGGATGGCCCCCACCCCAAACGGTGAGGCATCACAAGTAACCGTCAAAGGGAGTGTCTCATTATATTGAATTAGTACTGCTTTAGAGATAAGGAGGTCTTTTACTTGCTGGAAGGCGTGTTCCTCCTGACGTCCCCAAATCCAGGAGGCCCTTTTATCGAGTAGTCTATGAAGGGGCTCAGCAACTGTCGCCTTCTGGGGTAGGAAAATGTTATAAAAGTTAATGAGTCCCAGGAAGTCTTGGAGGTCAGTTTTGTTTTTGGGTCTTGGGGCATTTTTGATAGCTGCCAATTTCTTTTCTGTGGGGTGGATTCCTTGTTTGTCAAGGAGGTAGCCAAGAAACTCCACCCTTTCTCTGCAAAGCTGGCACTTTTCCTTCTTAACCTTGAGGCCAGCATCTTTGAACCTCTGTAGGACTGTTCTGAGGCATTTCTCTAATTGAGTTTTTGTGGGTGCTGCTATTAATACATCATCAAAATAGGGCACGACCCCTTTTATACCTTGTAATAGTCTCTCCATCAGGCTTTGAAAGATGCCTGGGGCTACGCTTATGCCAAACTGGAGCCTGTTGCATTTGAATGCACCACAATGTGTGACTATAGTTTGGGCTTCTGCAGTCTCGGGATCAACTGGCAGCTGTTGATACGCTTGGGCCAGATCTAATTTTGCGAATATTTTGCCACCCCCAAGTGAATGCAGGAGATGTTGAACAACTGGTACTGAGTAGGTGCTCTGCTGTAGCGCGTGATTGAGGGTGGCCTTGTAGTCACCGCAGATTCTTATGGACCCATCAGGCTTAATGGGGGTGACAATTGGTGTCTCCCATCGGGCGTGGTCAATGGGTTCTAATACGCCTTGTGCAATTAATTTGTCCAGTTGCTCATCAATTTTGGATTTGAGAGCAAAGGGAACTCGGCGTGGCTTTAGGCGAATGGGTGCAATGTCGGGGCGAAGATTAAATGAAATAGGGGACCCCTTGTACTTGCCTAGGCTTTCGTTGAACACTTCTCAGAAGTCGTGGACGAGGGCCGCCTCCCAGTCATCGTCTTCAGTATGATGGATGCCAGCCATTCCGATTCCTAATGGCACGAACCACTGAAGGCCCAATAGACTTGGCCGGTCTCTGTCTACGATGGTGAGTGGTAGAATTGCATTATGTCTGTTAGGGATACACTCTAGCAAGATCTGCACAGGGCAGTCAGGCAGGCAGGCAAAATATGTGAGAGAACGTGTTGTGTAGCTTACACTCAGTAAACCATACACAGGTGCCAATTAACGTAGTTTTATTCCAGCAAGAGTTTAAGCATAGTCAAAACAGTCCATATATCATACACTTAGTTCAGTCCATCCAGGGATTATTCATCTGCAAATTCCAATGTCCAAAATGAGAGGTCGGTACACTTACAAAATAACAGTCCGGTAATTTATCTCCTCGCAGTAGAGAGAGATATGCAACAAACTCAGAAACTCCTCTCTTCCGTTTGCAACTCCAGTAATTGCCAGCAAAGCGTCAGGGAATCGTCAGCTTCTCGTCAGCGTCTCATCAGCGTCTCTTGCTCCCTCTTATGGTGGTTTCACACCACACCCAAAATACATGCTTTGCATTTAAAGTGACACACACTTTAAACTAAGAATCATAGCTTATATATATATTATCTTACCCAAACTAGTTAGGTGACCAATGTTATACCTAACATTCTCCCCTTTTGGGTAATATAATAATATATATAGCTATTTACAATCTTAACCCATAGTCATCACAACTCTCTTTGTGTTTCACTGCACCTTGGGCTTTCGTGAACTGATCAGCAATATTTTGCTCAGTCATACAATACTCCAATCTTATTAAACCATCTTTTACAGATTGTCTTACATTCAGATATCTAAGATCTGTATGCTTAGATCTCGTTTTCACAGCAATATTTGTAGCCATCTGGATGGCTGCTTGATTGTCCTCATACACAACAATGGAATCATTAACAGTTAATCCCATATCCAATAATAACTGTTTATACAGAATTAAATCAGTACATAATAAAGATAGACATGAAAATTCTGCTTCCATTGTGGACATACTTATGTGTTGCTGTCTAATTGACCTCCAACCAATTAATGCTTTTCCTAATAGTATAGCCATTCCTGAAGTTGATTTCCTAGTGTTTATATTTGTTGCAAAACTTGCATCAGCATATGCACTTAAAATCAAATCATCTTTTGGCTCCCAATACAATGCATAATGCATTGTCCTTTTAAGATATCTTAAGATACGTTTTGCCGCTTGCCAGTGTCGTTCAGCCGGTTCAGTGTTGAATCGAGCCAATTGATTAGTGCTATAGGCAATATCTGGCCTTGACCAATTACTAATGTATGATAGACTACCAAATAACGACTGATAGATAGTCTTATCGAATTTTGAACTCTGAGCATCAGTCCGGCAAAATTCCTGACTCATTGGAGTTTTTGCTGGTTTACAAAGTTCCATCTTATATGTTTTTAGTAATTGATAAATCTTATCCTCTTGAGATATCTTATAGCCACTATTGGTTTTATTTATTGTCAATCCGAGATACTGTTTTATCTCTCCTAATTGCTTTAATTTTATCCTCTTTCCTAATAATGATATTATTTCAGTTGCTTCATTATTAGTTTTTGTAATTAATGCAATATCATCTGTAAACAACAATAATAATGACACTATTCCATTTTTCTCTCTTTTGAATAAACATGGATCAGCTAAACCTGCTTTAAACCCTATATTGTTTAACTCCTTAACAATATATTGGTTCCATTCATAACCAGATTGTTTTAATCCATAGAGACTCCTTTTAAGTTTCCAACAGTCATTATTAGTTTTATCATCCTTAATTCCTACAGGTTTCTTTAGGTATATAGTGTGCTGCAATGGTGCATGCAGATAGGCAGTTTCTACATCTAAATGATTTATGATATAGTTTTTCTTAGCTGCCCACACTAAAGCTGCTCTCAAGGTTGTTGCTTTTAGACTTGGTGCAAACACTTCATCATAATCACATGCAGTTTGATTAAATCCTTGAGCTACCAACCTAGCCTTATGGGTAACAGTCCCATTTGTACCTGTTTTTAATTTAAATATCCATTTACATCCAATGGACTTTTCCCCTGGAGGTAATCTTGCATTCTCATACACTCCCATCTGTCTTAGTGAATTCAGTTCCTTTTTCATTGCTGTATGCCAGTTCTCTCGATCCTTCGCAGGATACAATTTCAATTCTTCCACAGTGGTTGGAATCTTGCTAATCTGGCAAACCATACTTGCCTGATACCTATCAGGTGGTCTACTCTCTCGTGTTGACCTTCTAGGTAGAACAGGACTCACAGGTGGACTCTTATCTATCACCTGTTCCTGGTTATTTATTTCTTCTTCACTTATTTCTTCTTTAATTGGTTCTATTTTCACTTCCTTTACTTTCTCTTTAATTGGATTTTCCTCATCACTAGTATGGTGACTCGGGCCCCTGTAGGTTTCTATGACTACACTTTTATTCGAATCTTGTTCCAATTTTTGCCATCCCACATGTTCCAGGAATTGAGCACTAGCACTACAATAAATTTTAGTTGTGCCCTCTTCCCAGAACCTGTAAGATCTATGGTTTGATTTGTAACCTACAAAATATAATTTTTTAGCCCTATGCTGTCCCTTATGTCTCAGTTGTGTGGGAATATGCACCCATGCTGGTGCACCAAATGTGTGCATGTAGCTTAAGTCAGGTTTTCTACCATGCCACCGTGTGAATGGTAATTCACCTGTTGTTGAGTTAACAACATTATTCAATATATGATTACCACACATTGTTGCTTCTCCCCACAAATTCTCAGGTAATCCTGAATCTGACAACATAGTACGAGCCATTGCCTGCAGTGTTTGGCCTCGCCTTTCTATAAAGGAATTATGTTGTGGCCTATATGGTGCAGACTTTTTATGTTCTACACCTGCCATCTTCAGTCTATTTTGGAATTTCTTATTTATAAATTCCATACCATTATCAGTTACAAGAGTTACTAGTTTCCTTTTAGTTTTTCTCTCTGCAAACTTCAACCAATTAAAGAAATTTTGATATGTTTCCGTTTTACTCTTCATTAAATAACAGAAACCATATCTAGAATAATGATCCATTATACTTAATATATAACGAGCACCTCCTACACTTGGTTTTTTAGGACCTATAATATCAGCAAATACGACTTCTAGAGGCTCCTTAGTCTTAAATCCATTAACTCTATTTGCTGGTATTACCTTGCTTTTTTCTTGACTGCAAGCATTGCAGTGCAAATACTTACTGCAAGGCTTCAGTTTTATACCTTTAGAAAGTTCAACAGTTTGCTTGAGCATTTTAAAATTTATATGCCCTAAACGTCTGTGTAACAAATGTATGCATTCATCATGAGGTTTAACATTATTATACACTGTGTTAGCCACCTCTAATTGATTATCATTTAACACATACAATTCACCTTTTAAAGTTGCAGTCACTTTTTTACCTTCCTTTTCTATTATGCAGTTTTCTCCCCTAAAGGTAACTACATAACCTAGTTTAATCAAAACTCTAACTGAAAGCAAATTAAACTTAAGTTGTGGTACATATAACATTTTTACATTTTCCTTTATGTAAGGACAATATGCAGTACCTTCAGCTTTTGCTTTAAGTTTCCAACCATTCGCTAATGATATCTGCTGTGAACTCGTGGACATCTTAATAAATCTTTTCTTATCTTTCGTTATGCAGTGCGATGCTCCACTATCTACAACCCAAAAATTATTATTGTTCACAGTTTGGTTGCTATACATGGCTAACTCTAAGCATTTTTTATCCTTTTGATGCCTTTTTGCATTCTGGCTGGCATTTTGGCATTTTTCTTTCTTGCAGAATCTAGCCAAATGTCCTTTTCTTCCACAATTAAAACATTTTCTAATTGTGTAGGCTGACGAAGATAATTCCTCTTCTTGTGGTTGTTCCCTTCTGAGTTGATCCCTTTCAAGCCTTCTCCTGGCTTCTTCAATTAATCTGCCAGTAATGTCAGTTAATGTGAGGTTGTCCTTTGGCAGCACTTCCAATGAAGTTACGTAATCATCATAACTCTGATCTCATGAAGACAAAATTATATAAACCTGATGCAGTTCAGTGAAGATAAGCTCTTTTTCATGCAGCTCTTGAAAAATTCTCTTCATAGTGTTTATATGAGTTAACATGTCTCCATTCTTTTGAAGATGTGTTCTAAACAGCTTCCGTGTAAGATTTATATGAGTTCCTACATAAATCTTCGAACATAAATCTTCTTTAAATTCTCCCAGCACTTAGCAGCTGTTTCTTCTCCACGAATATGGACAAACTGCTGGTCACAGAGTGTCAGTCCTATTATACAGAGAGCTTGTTCATTTTTCAGTTTCCATTCTTGTAACTTCTGGGCATCATTTTCATCCTCTGGATCCCAAGCATCTACCTCTGGTGGTTTTTGAATTATATTCCACAAACCTTCTCTGCGTAGAAGTAGGCTGCATTTCATAGACCATGAAACATAGTTTGTTCCATCCAGTTTGGATATTAGAGACAAACTTGGTAAATTGACTTCTGCCATCTTTCTCTGGATATTAAACTATAATTAAACACAGCTGTCTGTTTACAGTATTGTGTAACTACACTGACTCTCACTTTATATAAGCCTGTTATATCCTGGTTAGTCTGACTGTGCAGCTGGGCCCATAACCAGTGTTAGGGATACACCCTAGCAAGATTTGCACAGGGCAGTCAGGCAGGCAGGCAAAATATGTGAGAGAACGTGTTGTGTAGCTTACACTCAGTAAACCATACACAGGTGCCAATTAAAGTAGTTTTATTCCAGCAAGAGTTTAAGCATAGTCAAAACAGTCCATATATCATACACTTAGTTCAGTCCGTCCAGGGATTATTCATCTGCAAATTCCAATGTCCAAAATGAGAGGTCGGTACACTTACAAAATAACAGTCCGGTAATTTATCTCCTCGCAGTAGAGAGAGATATGCAACAAACTCAGAAACTCCTCTCTTCCGTTTGCAACTCCAGTAATTGCCAGCAAAGCGTCAGGGAATCGTCAGCTTCTCGTCAGCGTCTCATCAGCGTCTCTTGCTCCCTCTTATGGTGGTTTCACACCACACCCAAAATACATGCTTTGCATTTAAAGTGACACACACTTTAAACTAAGAATCATAGCTTATATATATATTATCTTACCCAAACTAGTTAGGTGACCAATGTTATACCTAACAATGTCCCTTGAAAGAGACTTGGAAATGGCGGGTACTTGCAACGGGAATCCGGTTGCCTTGATAGTCTTTCAGTATGAGTCTCTGACTGCTGAGGTCTGGGCGTCGGATGTTGGGAATCAGCTGCTTGAGTGTTTTCCAGGATACCATGGATAATGATGACCCAGAGTCGACTTCCATGATGCATGGTTTGTTTTCAATGGTGACCTTTAGTTGGATTTTTTTAGCGTCAAGTGATGAAGCGTGGCCGATGGTGATGGTTTGATGAGCCTCTTCTCATCTGGGTGTGCCGTTAAACCTTCGGGGTCTGCTGTACTGGTTCCACTGGTTGCTAGGGTGGTCCCTCTGTGTGGTGGAGTTGCCATCATTCCTCTTTGGGCTGCTTCCTCTCCGTCTGGGGCTGGAATTTCTCTTGTTTCTGCATACCTTCGCGATGTGCCCTCGTTTCTCGCAAAAATGACACATGGCGTCTAAAAATCTGCATTCGGATCGGGGATGGTTTCCCCCACATCCGGCGCATTGGTAGTTGGATTTACGACCCTGCTGGTCCCGTTGCTCACGTTCTGACCAGAGTCTGTGGACTTCTTCCTCCTCGCTATCTGAGGATGACTCGACATCTTCATGATGGGTGGTCGATGTGTACTTGTCTGAAGGTTTCCCAGCATCGTTGGTGGGTTGGCGGTTGGTTCCTCTGGTTCGACGCATTCCTGCTGCTGATTTACGAATGGCTTCAGCTGCGGTGGCGTCTGCTATGGCATCTGCAAGAGAGATGTCTCCCTTGGCCATGATCTTGCTCTGGGTCTCTGAGGCCAAGGACGATGCGGTCTCTCATGGCTTCCTTGAGATTGGCGAAGCCACATAACCCACCCAGGTTCCTCAGGTCTGCCACAAAATCCCCAATGCTCTCACCTTCATGCTGGTCCCTCTGGTAGAACTCATGTCTGCGAATGAGAGTTGGTACAGTTGGGGCGTAATGGTTGCGCAGGATGGGAGCAAGGGTGTCCCAATCCATGGTTTTAACCTCAGCTGGCTTCGCTAAGGCTTTAGCCATCTTAAAAACGGCTGGTCCACAATGGGTTAGAAAAACGGCTCATTTCTTGCTGGGCGTGGCATCTTTGAGGTTGTTGGACTCCAGGAACATTTGAAATCTGTCCATATATGAGTCCCAGTCCTCGCTAGCTGGATCGAATGGGGTGGGTGGTATAGCGCTGCTGGCCATGTTGCCGTCATTGCACTCTGTCAGCCACGTGCTCCTTTAGCTAGTTCAAATCAATAGACTTCATTGCCTCTGCATCCCATCCTCGTCGCCAGTGTTAGATCTGGGAGGATGGTTCAAGAATGGAGGCAAGACTCAGATAGCAACAACAGCTCTTTATTAGTGACTTCAGATCTGAGCGAACTATCCCAGCTGCAGTAGCAGCAGGCTGGCTGCGGCTAGGCAGCCAATGAAGGTGATTTGAGTTTGCCACTCTTGGCAGGGCCAATCGTGGCAGCCCGTTTACTGGCCAATCGCATCAGTCTATAGCGACCAATCACGATCGGCTATTCGCGGGCCAATCAGAGTTGCAGGCTTTCGAGCCTGCTAGCCCAGAACACTTTCTGTACCCGTGTCTAACTGAAATCCTAGTTTTCCATATGCACATGAGTCTTATGTATTTATCTAATTTTTAATAATACAGTTTAAATAAAATAGCCTGTAAAATAATCACATTAAAATTTATAACTGGAAGTTCTCAAAATAACACCTATGTTGTGGGCTCAGGCTTATGACTGGTTGATTAGGAATAGTGACTCTTAAGGACCACTTAGATCAGTGTTGGCTAACCTTTTGGGCTCCTGTGCCAAAAATTGTGTGCGTGCTTGCATGCTCATGCTCATGCTCATGCTCACGTGCCAGCACCCAGAAGGCGATGCGCACCCCCATGCCCCCTATGCATGCGTGCACAATCCCCATCCACTCCCCGCTGCTCCCTTATCTGCACTGTGCCTCACAGCTGATTTTTGGCCAGTTTGAGGCCTTTTTTGGCCTCCCAGAGGCTTGAGGAAGGCCTCTGCAGGCTTTGCAGACCGAAAACTAACCCCATTTTGTCACTTCCGGTATTTCCAAAAAAACAGGAAGTGATGAAATGGGCTAGTTTTCAACCTGCAAAGCCTGCAGAGGCCTTCCTCAAGCCTCTGGGTGGCCGAAAAAAGCCTCAAACCAGTCAAAAATCAACTGTGAGACATGCGCATACACAGTGAGGTAAGCTTGCCTGCAGCTCGTGTGCCAGCACAAATGGGCTGCGTTCCATCTGTGGCACACATGCCATAGGTTCATCATCATGGACTTAAATCCTTCCTAAGACACTATGTTCCCAGCCTGGCTTTTTAGATTTTCCATGGCTACTCTAACCCGATATGCCAGAGAGCTAGTTTTTCACATAAAGTGTCAAAAATATGATAATTTGAATCTGGTCATTATGCCTCAAGTGGGAACTCCAGATTCATTTAAGTAAAAGCTGGCTTTAAAATATTTCCATCTGCTTTGAATTAATTGATTTTGCACTCTAATATTTCCACAATATGCTATGTCAGTGATATGACATGTATATTCAAATATGTTTTATAAAATTTCTTTGAATTTGCAGGGTTGTTTCTCTAGATTATTTTTTCTGCCTTCATTGGTAAGACAAAAAGTCTTCAGCTCAATTCAATTCAAGTAGGTTGGGAAAGATGCCTGCCTTAAACTTTGGAAAGCTACTCTTGTTTGGTTAGACTGTATGTTACATGATTTGACTTTGGGTTGACTTTGGTTTAATCCCAAGTAAAGCAGCTTCCTAGAGTATAGCTCATTTCAATGAATGTGAATAACAAGAATTTTTTTAGGTACTTTAAAACTCAGACTATGATTCCTAGAGCAGGAATTCTAACTCCCTCAGACCAGCTGAGGAAAGAAACTAATGAATGTTTGTTCAAGCAGTTATAACCGTTTCATAATATTAATATCTAGATTTTCAGATAATAGTTGAGTCATATTCAATCAGTCACATCACAGTGTACAAGCTATTCCTCTTAATTAATAATTCCTCTTAATTAAGCTGTTGAGCATGAACGGAAACATCCAAACGCCATCTTATTTGGTCTAGAGGACATCAATGATAATGATGACATCACAACTGTCTGAAACATTATCAGTGATTATCAAGCATCAACCCTCTCCCCTGATGAAATACTGGACATTTCCCGCATTGGCCAAGAGCTCAAAAACAGAGATGGCTCTGTGGCCCCACGCTTCTGCAGGGTCATTTGCAAAAATGAATCAAGCAAACGTAAATTCATTTACACTATAAATTCACTCGCCAAAATACCACCAACCATAAGAACCTCCGTTGTCGCCCTGACCTAACCATACAGCAACTTGCCCACTCCCGTGTACTCCTCACTGAACTCAAAAAACATCTAGACAATGAAGAGAAGGACCTGTACATTGACTACCATGCTGACTGTATCAAAAGTAAGTCATACAACCCGCAACTCAGCTTTAACCTTCAACCACAACCCTACCTCAACCAATCCACCATCACCAAGACAAGGCACGCACGCCCCTAACTACCTCAATTCCAACTACTGCTGGCCTTAAATCCAAGCTACTCAATGCAAGAAGCCTTGTAAATAAAATACCTGAATTTCTCCTCTTACTAAATATGGCTAAATTCGACATTATATTTGTCTGTGAAACATGGCTCAACGCATCTCTCCCTGACTCCATTACCAAAGTAAGAGACTATCATGTTTACGGATCAGATCATGAAATCCGTAGAGGAGGTGGTGTTCCTATCTTCTATAAAAAGTCCCTACATCTAAAAAACATCCAAGTTACCCAGGAACTTGCTCTTCCTGAGACCATCATCTGGAACTATCCTTAAATATCACATTTTGATTCTTACTATGTTACAGAGAACCTGATTATGACATCGAACATGTAAACAAGCTAAATACACTACTAACATGGGCAGCATCCTGCCCACATGCTTTTATCTTTCTTGGTGACTTCAATCTACCTCATATTGACTAGACCCTAAATGAATGTACAACTGAACCCATACACGCAACCTTCTACAATGCTATTACAAATCTGGGACTGGAATGTGGCTTTGCTCCGCATTAGGAGGGCTTCTCATTGAGTCCAATGCATCAAGAAAGAGACCAAGCCAGTTCAGTCTTGGATGAGCAGCCCCGAACACGCGCTCAGGGAAGCTCTTTTATTGAACACACATTGTTAAAACGTCACAAAAGAGAAAGTTCAGTCTACTTTACATGTTAAAAGAGTGGGGGGTCTCAGTGGATACATTGTAGCACCCAATCACAGTGCTTAAGGGATACAAAGTAATCAATCCGCGCCTGCAGTCCAGCCAGTAGCCCAAGGTGGGCAGCATCCTTTTGTTCCTGATACCTGCTTTCAGCCTACGTGAGGTCTTGCAGGTATCGAAACTCCTTTGCCTACGTGAGGCTTGGCATATGCCCAGGCTGTTAGATGTGGATTCGCTGCTGCACTGGAACAACTAGTAACCAACAACACTGGACTAAACAACTGCCTCGATTTCATCTTCTGCAATAGTTTACATTTAATTTACGGAATACAAACTAAAGAACCCTTTTCCAGCAGTGACCACAATATGATTGACTTTTGTCTCAACATATGCCAACACAAAAATCATCACAATGATGTAATCCCCAATTATAACTTCAAAAAAGGCAACTACGATCTTGTAGACAACGATCTCTCATCCCTTGATTGGCAATCTCTATTCACTGGATGCAATATTATTGAAGACCATTACAACATATTTTTACTTGAAGTCAAAAGAGTCATCAAACTATATGTACCAATAACAACTCCCAAAACCAGAAAAAACAAATTACCCATAACAATAAGGAAACTTCAATCCAAAAAGAGAGCGCTCTGGCGGAAAAACAAATCTGGTCACGTTGCCAATTTCAAAAGCCAATACAAAAATTTATGTCACCAGATAAAGACTGAATGCACCAATTATCACATTAACCAAGAGGAAAACCTTCTATGCACCAATTCCATCCACGCTTTTTACAATTTTGTAAACAACAAACTAAAAGACTCAAGGTCCATCCCACCCCTGATAGGACCTAATGGTAAAGATTGCAATGATGACACCATTAAAGCCAACATCTTTAACACATTCTTCAGCTCAGTATTTGTAAACAGCAATGGATCATGCCCAGTATTTCCTAGCCGAACCACAGACAACTACAATGATCTAATACATATTGATTTTACAGAAGATAATGTTGAAAAAACACTACGCAATCTAAAACCATATCTATCTATTGGATCAGATAGAATATGTGCCTACTTCTTAAAAAAGCTATCCACTGCCATAGCCAAACCTCTAAGCATAATCTGTGAAAAATCTTTCAGGACCAGCTCCTTGCCTAACCTATGGTCACAAGCCACAGTCATCCCTATCTTCAAAAAGGGAGACCCCAGCCTAGTTGAAAATTACAGACCAATCTCCTTATGCTGCGTCACCTGCAAAGTCATGGAATCAATTATTAACCAATCCATTATCCTCCACTTAGAGACAAACAACCTACTCTCCAATAAACAATTTGGTTTCAGGAAAAAAACTATCCTATAATCTGCAACTCTTACACTGCAAAAACATATGGACTATACAACTCGATCGGGGCAAAGCAATAGACGCAATCTACATAGACTTCTGTAAAGCCTTGGAGTCAGTGGTACACAACAAACTACTAAAACTAAAAACTTATGGTATCTCTGGACACCTGCATAACTGGATAGAAGCATTCCTGTCAAACAGACAACAAATGGGCAAAATTGGGAGCGTCCTATCAAATTCTGTACCTGTCAATAGCGGTGTCCCCCAAGGCAGTGTTCTAGGACCAAATCTCTTCATACTCTACATAAATGACCTCTGTGATCATATTAAGAGCAACTGCGTTCTTTTCGCTGATGATGTAAAGCTATTCAATACCATAGACAATGCTGCTACCCTTCAAAAAGATCTTGCTATGTATCAGAATGGTCAAACAAATGGCAACTTCAAATCTCAACAAATAAATGCTCTGTCTTACATATTGGCAAAAAAAATCAGAAATTAAAATACAAGCTGAATAGTCAAGATCTTGTTGATGATCCAAGCTCAGTAAAGGACCTTGGCATACTCATCTCTAATGATCTAAGTGCTAGAGCCCACTGTAACTACATAGCCAAAAAGGCATTAAGAGTTGTTAACCGAATTCTACGTCGCTTTTTCTCTGGTAATATCACACTACTAACTAGAGCATACAAAACATTTGCTAGACCAATACTCGAATACAGCTCATCAGTCTGGAACCCACATTACGTATCTGATATTAGCACAATTGAGAAAGTCCAGAAATATTTCACAAGAAGAGTTCTCCAGTCCTCTACTCATTGTAGAATACCTTATGCCACCAGACTTGAAATTCTAGACCTAGAAAACCATGAATTATACCGTCTTCAGTCTGATCTAAGTATGGTATATAAAATCATACATTGCAATGTCCTACCTGTCAATGAATACTTCAGCTTCAACCATAACAACACAAGAGCACACAACAGATACAAACTCAAGGTTAATCGCACCAAACTTGATTGCAGGAAATACGACTTCAGCAACAGAGTGGTCAATGTCTGGAATATTCTACCAGGCTCTGTAGTTTCTTCCCCAAATCCCCAAAACTTTAACCTTAGACTGTCTACTATTGACCTCACCCTTTCCTAAGAGGTCTGTAGGAGGTGTGCATAAGCACACCAACGTGCCTACCATCCCTGTCCTATTGTTTCTTTTATTTTTCTTATATGTACCCATTTCATGTATTCATAACTATGTATATACTTATACCTATTATCTTGTAAGCAATTGACAAATCAAATAAATAAAAATAAATAATTGGTCTGGTTTTGGAAGAAAAAGGGACACCAGGGTGAGCCTCTCTTAGATTAGAGCTTGACGGCTGGTGATGCTCCAGCCACACTACCAGTGTGTGTTTTCCAGAGTTCATCATCTATGTTTATGCTGGCTAGAGCTGCCAGTGTTGTGATCAGCAACCACTGAAGAGGCAAAAATCCACTTCTCTGCCTCTGCCCCTTTCTATTTTTCTCCAGACCTTTAACATTATCTTTCACATACCTGAATCTTTTGGGAATATGCTAATTAAACATAAGCAAGAAAGTTCTGGCAAAATGTCATCCCTGCTATGAACTCACACAGGAAAGCCATATCTTTCCATTTTAGCCACTGGTTTTCTACAGCGCAGTGTGTTATATTTGATGTACTTCATTTTTTCCAAGTTATTCGGTGTATTAGAAGTAGCATTGTATATTTTTATTTCCAGATCCATTCAACCAGATGGAACTGATGAAAAGTAATTGAGAAACATAAATTCTGAGGGTGTTTGTGTATGTGTGTGTGCACACACCCACACACAAACATGTGCCTTTGAATCAATTTTGAATCTGGGAGACTTCCTGGACAATTCCCTTGGCAAGAAAGCTTTTTTTTTCAGAGGTGGTTTGCCATTGCCTCTTTCCTAGGGCTGAGAGAGAGTGACTGGTCCAAGGTCAACTAGCTGGCTTTGTGCTTAAGCAGGGACTAGACATCATGGTCTCTCTGTTTCTAGCCTGATCTCTTAACCACCACACCAAACTGGATCTCCTTTCCAAATTTCTATACTTTATATTTACTGTTGACAACACAAAACCATTATTTCCTTTCTTCAACAAATATAAAAAGATATATAAACTGAAAGGTAGAAAAGCAATATAAACACAGAGCACTGTATTTTACAAAGCATTAAGAAAATGTTAGTTTTAATTGTTTGCTGGATATGATAAGTGAGAAGACATAATTTCCTCACCTCACAATTACATTGCACATTTTGAATTTTGTTTATGATTGATTTTCACACAATCTGGATATGATAATTGTTATGCATGAAATAACTTACATAGAAAATAAAACCTTACTGAAAATAGTGAGAAGGGTTCAGCAATAGAAACACTCCCCTATCCCATATTATTATTCAAAAGAATGGGCTTGTCTAAAGTCAATTCATTTTCTGCTACTTCTAAATATTTGAAGGCATTCAAGTTCATGGTTTCCCCAGAATAACATTTGTAGTTAATGTACACTTCTAAATGTCATGGGTGTTTTTTAATTATCATTATCAAATATCAAAAAGAGAACTCACTCTACTCACTGGGTCAAATTCTCTTGAGTACAGCTAGCCTAGATTCAGATTTATTTGGCCCTGAAAACTCCCACTAACTAATTGAATACAAAGATTTTGGGCTAAGTAAGTTTGATCTTCTCTAAAATTAAGTGCAAATTCCTACTGGGTTACATTTATCTAGCATAAGGGCCTGATTATTACATTACAGTTCAGGGATGTATTCTGAAGAGAGGCCATTATTTCAGCATATAACTAAGATAAACACTTAACCATTGAGGTGTAATCCTAAACTTGAGGATTTAAAAGCTAACAAACTCAGTGGAGCTGATATTTATATAAAGATTGGATCACGCTGTAAGCCACTTCATCATACTACACTTTGATTGTGGACATCAGCCAATCCAGAATGGTAGAACCCAACAATTTGGCCTTTTGTTTTAGTTTATTCTAATTAATGAGTTGGAAAGATTAAGATTAAGCCTCTCTCACACGTCTATTGTAGAGATTTAAGACTACTTCTACTGGATAGGTTTACTTAATTTGTGAGGAGGCAAAGAGACTCATCTTAGTATATTATGGCTTCTGTGTCCTGGCTATATCATTCCTTGGCTGAGATTAGACCTAGGTTGGACTTGTTTGTTTGGGATTAAGATCTTCATTGTAAAACATGGTCATAAGAATGAAGAATGCTGCAAATTGTAATAAATATGTCCTGGTTGCTGAGTAGTCAAAATGCAATGATGTGATTGTAGGCAAGGTGGCTGTCAGAACTTTGAATTAACTCGCAAGTACCATTTTTGAGTTTGTCATAACTTTGACCAAGCTGAGAACTATCTACATAGGACTGATGCCAACATGATATGTGGCCTATTTGCAGATTAAGTTTCCCTAAAGTCTAAATAAAAAAGTTTTATTCAACTGGAATCAACAGAAAAACCTAAAAAGTCATGACAGTATCTGGAACCAGCACAATTGTTTTGCATGAATCACACATGCAATGCATTTTAAAAATGGGCGACCTTCTACTCATGGCCACCATCTTGATTCTTTTTTATTCTCCTGTGGATGCCCCAGAGAACGATCATAAAACATGTTTGGGGTCATAAGGTTAATTTGTTTTCCCCCTCCCAAATAATATACAATATATATTCTGGATTAACAAATTATGAAAACAAGGTATAAAGCTTGGGAAAGTATCATTCTGATGGAATGATATCTTCCACGATAGACTGTACTTGATGAAAAAAAGTGGTAAAATCATCTTTCCCCAACGAGTTGTCCTTGTCTTGGTTTTCTTGTTTTACTAAATTCAACAGACAAAACGAAGAGATCTATTTGCAAGGGTGGGATTCTACCGGTTTGGACCGGTTTGGGCGAACTGGATGTTAAATTTATATCTGGTTTGCCGAACTGGTAGTTGAACTGACCGACTGGCCCCACCCACCCCTTGCCTCCCCTCCCAGGAGTCTCCACATGGCCTGTTTTGGATGCAGTAAGTTCAGGGTCTGTGCAAAGGCTCTGGGGGGGGGGTGAAAAATGAGCCTTCCAGAAGTCTGGAAATGGGCCTGTTTCTGGCTTCCAAAGGGTCTCCAGATCCCGGAGGAATTTGTTTTCACCCTCTGGGAGGCCTGAGGGGAGCCTTCAGACCCTGGCGAAGGTAAAAAATGCCCCTCCTGGAAGTTCTGGTAGGCCACACCCACCATGGCCTCTCCCACCATGGCCACTCCCACCCAGCAACCAGGCAGCAAAACAGTTGCTGGGGTTTTTGACTCCCACCCCTGCCTATTTGTATCAACTAAGGACTAAGGCCACATTACAACATCTATGGATTTCTACAACCATATTTCCATTTTCTTGGCATCTTTGTAAGAAAAAAGCACTGATTATATCCTACTTCGGTCTGAGTATCTTCAAGTAATATATTATAATAAGTAGAAGGGGAACTTAAAGCAACAAATTAACTAACATATTATTGAAATGGACTGGCATTTGGAAAATTTCTTGAAAGATGTACGACCATTCTCCGATAAAACTCAAATGCTTACGACTAGTTTTTTTTAAAGGATAATTGGATGAAACTGGGCTACTTTATAGCTAAACCACTCACTTGCTAAATTTACATTAACTTAGAAGAAAACAGTTTCTGACTTCAAGTACTTAACATAATTGCTTAACCTTACGATGAAAATGAAACAATTTGATATATTCTTGAACTCTCAGTAATTAATGAGAGGGGACACACACACACAGTAGAATACCTCAAATGTCCAGGTAGTGCAAATTGAAATAGAGTAGGCAGATTAAGCAGGAAGAATGATTTGCTAAACTTTACATTTTTGTATTTTATTGATTGATTATGTGCATGGCATGTTTACTTTAATACTTTCCAGTACTTGATAATTACCATGCTATGATGTTAGTATATCACACCTTTTTAAAGAAGATATTCGGTTATTTAATAATACTCTGATGCAGTATGTTACAGCAGATGTCTGTGAGATCATCATTTGATGACTGCTTACTAAAAAGAAGCCTATATTGTTAAATAAATATGTACTACATATACCCAGAGACAAGCCAAGAATTATATGTGGCAAACTGCACCCCCCAAAAAATGGTTTTAACATATCTGTAGATGGGCTTATCTGAAAGTATGCTAGGACATTACTTTTTAAAAGTATCTACACTGTATATCCTATATTTACTCGTGGATAAGCCCATCTGTGGATAAGCAAGATAAACAAGATAAATTGCTAACCAAAATAACCAGAAAAAATGTGCCATCTGTGGATAAGCTAATTGTGAAGATTGCCTTACCTGTGGGTGGCACATTTTTTCATATTATTTTGGTTTAAATTTGGAGGATTGTCTTATCTGTGATTGGCTTCATATGTACATTTATGTGATATTGGCAGCTTTTAGGAAACTCCTGGTTACATTTCAGTAATTATTACAGGCAATCCTCAACTTATAATTGCAATTGAGCCCCAAATTTTTGTTGCCAAGCAAGACAATTGTTAAGTGAATTTTGCCCCATTTTACAGCCTTCCTTGCCACACTTGTTAAGTGAATCTGGCTTCTCCATTGACTTTCCTTCTCAAAAGGTGAGTCAAAAGGTGACCACATGACCCTGGGACAGTGCAGCTGTCATAAAAATGCATCAGTTGCCAATCAGTTGAATTTTGATCATGTGACTATGGGGATACTGCAATGGTCATGTCTGAAAAATGTCATAAGTCCCTTTTTTCAATGCTGTTGTAACTTTGAACAGTCACTAAATGAAATATTGTACCTAAATTTTGTTTGCTTCTCTCAGTTTTGGTCTTTCTTTATGAGATACAGGTATTCCACTTTCCCTGCTGCTGGTCAGTCTGTGTAATGGTATATGGAAAAGTTCTTAGGAGACTGGGAAAAAGATGTTGCCAAGGGAACAGTCAGATAAGACAAAGCATAACCTACAGTTGGGTAGTTAGCAGGGCAAGAGACTCAGAAGAGATTGTCTTGGGCTACAACAGAGATGAGGAAAGAATGTACTTTTGGACTTGCAACTCTCAATATAGCTTTACAATAAAGCAGAATTAGCTCATCTGGTTGTTTCTTGGCGAATCAAAATTCAGGTGCTTGGTGACTGGTATGCCCTAAGAGGTCAACAATATGATACCATGACATTTACTTGAGCTTTGAATTATTTTCATCTGTAGATGTACATTATATTGTTTCTCTCCTATTAATATTGATATATATAGAGCTGGTTAAAAATCCCCATGAGGTTATGGGGAAACCTAAATGTTTACTTCAAAATTGTTATGGCTGTTTCTAATGATTGTCATGTTAAAATCTTTAGGTTATTTCAAGTGAATTGATAAGTTATTGTGAAAGTTTCAGTGGGAAGTACAGATTTTCCTTTGTATGATTTGTCTATGGAATCTCCAAATAAAAAACAAAAAATCCAAATGAAAAGTAAAAAAAAATATCATAGGCACATTTAAAAATGTATTATGTGACTCTTTTGATATCATGGGTTCTCTTTTAGTCATAATTCCACAATATTTGCAGAATTAAATCCTTCAAGCCATAATTGGAAGAAGGTGATTCTGACATGATAAACTTGCACAAGTCAAACAAATCCTATTTTTAAGAAGCAGATATTGATATTTTAATACGCTTATCAGGTTTTAAGCTTCCTGAGTAATGTTAAGAGAAATTTGGATTGTCTAAAATTACAGAATAGCAACATACTCAGTTAAAACCTGTGTTAGGTATCTTCAAGTATTTTAAAGCCTCTCATGTAGAAGACAAATGAAAAAATTTTCAGACCCAGAAAAAAACAAAGGAAGGAAATCTGAAGGAAACTAACATCAGAAAACCTAATGTTCATCATTTTAAGAACTGTTCAACAATACTTCAAATTTCTTCATGGGTGATGGACACTCCTTTGTTGGAGTGGTTAAAAGAGAAGCTAGATGGCCATTTTCTAGGGATGCTGTAGTAAAGAGTTTCTGCACTGAGTTGTTCTAGATAACCTCCAAGATCCTTTTGAAAATTACCTTCTTTTATCACCATGACATGGAACTCATGTGGGACTTAGGGAACTGACCTAGTGAACTATGAGATCAACTCTTGTGTCAGATTCGGGTTAATGTCAGCGTTCCAGAAAAACAAATTCCAACACCACAACTCCAAGACAGGCATTTTCTTAAAGTCCCATTTTATTAGAGTTGTCATACTGGCACATCTAGGAAAACCCGAATCTGAGACTTCTGGGTTTTCCCTCAATAATTGAAAGTCAAAGACCCATCCCCTGCACCCCTCAGTCTCTATCACATGGTACAATCACCATCCATCCCAACTGGAGACAATCCTCTAACCACTCCTCAACCAGATGCAGGATGACATGACCTTGACTGAAAAGAAGAATGCTATTATGTCTAACTACATACACTCTATGAAATCCCCCCCACTCCCAATTTCCTGGGCACTGGAATGTGGCAGCTTGGAAGTTTCTGGTGCTAATATGGCTTCCAAGGCTGACATCTTGCTCTACAGAAGATGCAGTGAAGATATTGTACAACATTCTTTTTAAATATATATATATATATCCCACCATTATTGTTTTGATAAATAACTCAAGGTGGTGAACATATGTAATAGCCCTTCCTCTTACTATCTTCACCACAACAATTCTATAAGATGGGTTGGGCAGAGAGAGAGAGGATGACAGAATGACCAGCTGAGACCAGCGTTTCATGTCTAAGATAGAACTAGTATTCACAATCTCCTGGTTTCTTTGCCTTTCTAACCTTAATGCTACATTAGATTGGCTCTTAGAGTTAAAAGGCAAGCATTTTTTCATAGCAGAAAACTCCTGCTTTATCCCTTCTAGGATTTGCCTTCCCTTTTCTATAACCAAGATGCTGTTCCCTTGCCATTGTGTTTATTCACTCAATGACCATTTGGAAAGGGCACTGCAGAACTCCAGAGGAAGAGCCAAGCCAAGAAAGGGGAAGTTAACAGTAGTTTGAAACTGTTGTTAAGAATAAACAGTAATGGATGAAGCTGACAGTTGTATGGAACTGTGCAACAGCGATCACATGTACTGTGGTAGATGCTGTCAAACTGCAGCACTTTGTTTAAGATAACAAATACATGTTCAGTTGTTGCCACATCGGCCTCTTCCATCACACAAACATACTATTTCTCACACACCCACATAAATACACTCAACCTGTTTCCATTCCATTGAATCCTTAGAGACATATATTGTACATGCTTAGATTAATGTGATAAATGGTTCTTTATTGCTGTGGGAATATCTGCTTTTCAGTGTAATTTTTATTGCAAGGCAGGAAGGAAAAAGAGGAGGGGAAAATAAAAAAGGAAGGGAACAAAGAAACACCAAAAGGAAAAAGGAAGAAGAAAAATGTACAAAAATATGCTATAGCAAATAGCTTAATTTTTAAATACTATACAACATGGAACAATATTGACCAGTTCTTCCATTGCACTCATATTCAGCTGAAAAGTGTGAGTACGTATTATTGGTACAAGATAGTAGATCTGTAAAGGTATAACATTTCCATTTTATTCTTCATATACAGTTCAAAATCACTTTTATATTGTTATAATATACAACAGTACTTTTCTTCAAACCATGGTAACAAGCATGAATATCAAACTAAGATAGCAGCATGGTAGAGCAAGACCATATCATACAGGATACATAAGTGCACATCCATTATTTTACACTTCCAGCATGAAGGAAACGACACCAAACCCTTTCAAACGATCCTCTGAGTATCAAACATGAAACTTGAAAAATATGGAAGAATGCTTGATGAGATAATCTTATTTTAAGATCAGAAGAAATATACTTAAAGTCTTTAATACACCTGTCCATTTGGGTATTTCAACTTTTTATTCCAAAGGTCTTGCAAATAACCAATGTCTCCCTTAAAAATATTGCTGCTAATGCATTTGGAGCAAATTGTAAGACCAAAATGTATCTTCACTCAGTATAATGCTAATCTGCATTTTTAAGACACTCCATATTCCTTTTGCAATACTTCCACCTGAATTTCATACCAGAATAGAAGGAAATATATACAATATGTCCAGTAACACAAGTTTCTTAGTAAAGTATCAATCACTATGTTACAAAATACCTTAAAGGTTTTAATATAGGAATTTGCATTTCCTGGACATTTCACATATCTTTTTCCTTATAATCTTGGGGAATTTGTATGCATCAGTTTATAATTAATTTTGCATAAATACATTCAAACACATATATTTACAAACAAAATTATCCCACAATATTTGAAGAGAGCCACCCAGAGTTGCTTTGAACTGTGAGATTGGTAACATATAAATAAAACAAACAAACAAATAAATGAATAAGAGATTCAAATACAATTATACTCTCATTCTTTACATATATCCAGAAATAGTTTAGAATCAACAGGGAATATTTGATTTGCTCCACTTAAGTTAATAACTTATTAATTTAGGGATGTTTTTTACTATATCTATACATTTTGATAAAGAACAGTATGATCAATGAAATAGCTCATCAATTTATAATAACAATCCATGTTCAACTCCAACCATTATTGTGTCCATCATGTTCTTCAATTGCTTGATAAGAAAGAATCCAGTATAATGGTTAAAGTGCTTTGTTAGATACTGGGAGATTGTGAGTTCTAGTCCTTCGTTAGGCATGAAAGCCAGTAGGGTGACTTTGAGGCAACTACTCTCTTTCAGCCCAACCCATCCCGCTGTGTCATGGAGAAAGTAGGAGGTAGCACTGAGGTAGGTTACACATAAAAAAGATTAAATATAAATTAATAAAGGTAGATCAAAGATTTCAATTATAAATAAATACAAGAGGTAATAAATGACAGCCTTGATGAGATCCATAAGACATCTTAATAAATGTGATAATTCTCTTTGTAACAAAACTGGTGGAAGAATTAGAATGCCACATTTTCATGTAATGAATTTTGAAAAAGAGAAGAAATACGTATTTAACCCAAACTTCTCCATAAATGGGTGAATATTTCTTGCTAGATCCCACCTTCAGCTAAATCCCTCCTGCTGTGGAGATATGTCAGATCTTCTGGAGGTAACAGCTTCAAATTAGCTTTGCCTCTGATAGCTTCCTTCACTGTTATTAATATTTGTTAGGAGCAGCTGCATTAGCTCATCAGAAAAATCCCTATAGAGAATGTTTTGTTTTTATTCCCTAGATTAAAAACAAAACTCCCTTCCCGTTTCCTTTTCAGCACTACCCTTAATCTCCTACAGCTTTTAACTTTCATCCAAGGATATGCCTCATCCACAAAGCTCAGAGGCTTGTGGGGTTTATTCATTCACAAAAAGCCCTAGGTGTACTCTTTCTTTCCCTGTTCTGCCCAAATACTACATCAACTAAATCAGGAAATGCAGGGCTATGCTTTGAACTGTATTTAGGAAAATTGAAAGGCCCCATTTGGTAATAATTCTCTGGCGAGCTCTTCACTACATTTGTAATAATTCCATGTGTCCAGATTATTTTTTATATGTCTGGAGTAAAATTTAAAGGGCATAGGCATGTTTTCATTTGACATCACAAAAAAGTGGGTGGCTTCCGGTTTGTAGGGCTTCGGTGGCAGCAGGAATCAGCAATCATGTGCGGTTTCTGCTTGCGCTTGTTGCTGGAGTGCCCCGAGCCAGCCGGCTTCGGGGCTAAGCCACCCTGTAGTGGTGGTCGAAGATAGGGGAGACCTGGCAGGGTTTGAGGGGAACTGCACCTCCCCTCCTCAGCTGGCTTAACTCCCTTTTTTGAAGGCGGTAGAGCGGCGGTCAGAAATGGCTGCCACAAAGAAGCACAAAAAAGTGGGGAGTATCTGTTTATTTTCCCAACCTAAAGGGCAGGTGGTAATTTATTCAATCATGGTTATGTCACCAGACTCAAAATTCTATACCTAGAATACCTAGAACTACACCGCCTCTGGTCCGATCTAAGTATAGTATATAAAATCATACATTGCAATGTCCTACCTGTCAATGAATACTTCAGCTTCAACCATAACAACACAAGAGCAAACAATAGATACAAACTCAAGGTTAATCACACCAAACTTGATTGCAGGAAATACGACTTCAGCAACAGAGTGGTCAATGTCTGGAATACTCTACCTGACTCTGTGGTTTCTTCCCCAAACCCCAAAAACTTTAACCTTAGACTGTCTACTATTGACCTCACCCCTTTCCTAAGAGGTCTGTAGGGGGTGTGCATAAGCGCACCAATGTGCCTACCATCCCTGTCCTATTGTTTCTTTTATTTTTTATTTTTCTTATATGTATCCATGTATTCATAACTATGTTTTTACTTATACCTATTATCTTGTAAGCAATTGACAAAAATAAATAAATAAATAAAATAAATAAATATTTTGCATGCCAGCCAAGCATAAATACTCTGTCCAAACATAATAATGAGTGTAAAAAGGAGGTAATAGTTCACGTTTATTTGTTTGTTTGTTTACTTGTTTGCTTAATTATTGATGGTATTCTATTCTAGTCTAGTCTAGTCTATCATCTTTTTTGTGAAAGCTTAAGGTAAAATAGATGCAAGCTTCTCTCATGTTGTCTCCAGAAAGATATTATAATTCTGCAAAGCAGGCTGATATGAGAGAGAGCAATTGACTCCAAATCACCATGAGCTCTGTGATTGTGAGGATTCAAATTTAGATTTATAGAATAGTAGATTTCATTTTTTAATGTCAACTTTATTACTTTTACAAATGACTCAAGGTGACAAATATGATATACATTCCCCCTCTTACCTTCCCATTCCCCATAAGAACCCTGTGAGGTTAGCTGGACTGAGAGATAGTGACTGGTTCACAATCATCCAGCCAGCTGTCATGCCTAAAGCAAGACTAGAACTCACCATTTTCTGGTTTCTAGCCTAGGGTTTTTTTTTTTAACCCAGGGCATGATGGCTTAGCAGTTAAAGAAACTGAGCTTGTCAGCTGAAAAGCTGACAGCCCAGGTTCAAAAGCTGCCTGCCATGCAAGAGAGTGAACTCCCATTACTCATCCCAACTCCTGCCAACCTAGCAGTTCGAAAAGCATAGAAATGCAAGTAGATAAATAAGTACCACTTCGGTTCTGTGCACCTTTGGTGTATAATCCTGCTGGCCACAAGACCATGTCTTCAGACAATGCCAGTTCCCTCAGCTAGGAAATGGAGATTATCAGCATCCTCTAGAGTCAGACATGACTGTACAGGAGAAACCTTTATCTCAAGCTTAGTGCTTTCATCACTAGACCAAACTGGACATTCAATTTCCTTTGAATTAAAAATAACATATTTTCTTAAAAAATGATTTAATTTCCTTTGAATTAAAAACTAATTATTTAAGACAATTATCAATGTTTCTTGTCTAGATAATAGATAAGTATATAGTTCAGAATATTTCACTGGAATGAATTCAGTGCTGCAATTCAAGCTTTACTCCGGTTCCCCCACTGCCTCTTTGCTCTTATTACAATGTTATTCCTTCCCAGGAAGTTACCATTAGATAGGAGAGAGAGCTAGTTCCTAAATCTGAGCTAATCCCATTATAACATCTGATGCAGTTGCAGCAGAGATAAATTGGAAAGGTATTGAAAATAATGTTAGTTACTTATGATAGCATGCTTACTAACTTTCTAACCTAAATTCTTAATCTAACCCAGTTTCAAGAATGCTATGACATACGTGTATTTGCAAAAGTGCTTGCATGTTTATAAGTGCTTCATTATACTGTATAAACTCCTGCTTAAAGAGACATACTTACCTGCAGATGGTGCTGGGTGTGTGATCAAAGTCCAGGGTGATCATCTAAAAAAGATGACATTATTTTATTTTATTTTAAATCAAGGAGAAATATTATTAGGATTTAAATATGCTCTAAAACAACCCTCCCATTTTTGACTACATTTTACTCCATTTTTCTACAAGAATAAGAACAATAATAACATTGGAATTCATTGTGTATTTTTGCTACCATAACCCCCCCCTTTTTTTTCCTGCAAATGGTTTTCCCCAATGCTTGCTTACTTACTGCTAATATGTGTTGTTTTTTTAGTTGCGATCTCCACTGTAAAATTTATAGAAGTATGAATATTCACCATAATGGTGTTTCAGTTGACTTTTTTTTTCAAAATATGATACAAATGTATACTTCTTCCATATATTTCAGCAGGTGCAACAGCTTTTTTCCATTCTGAAATGCCACTGTCCATGCTCACATTCCCTCTCCTAATGTGAATTTGAACATTATACATGATTTTCTTTTTTCTTTCCTGAATGACAATGGTTCTACAATTCAGGATGGAAGAGAGGGAAGGACTGTGTGCAAATGCTGAAAATTTCAGGATCAGGAGTAATTTAAAAAAAAGTCAAAATGACAGACAGAGCAAGCATGTCATGAAATGCATCTAAAAGGGGGGCAATGTTTTGACTGCATGTCATAGCTGCCATTTTGACCTTTTTGACCACTTCTGCAAAACTTTTCCTCTTTATTTGCAGTTGAGTTTGATTTGTTTCTATTGGCTTGAGGCATTTATGGGTAGCACTTTTCATCATCCTAAGATCTTTCCAAACATGTTCATAATTAGACTTCAAGTTTGAAAAACTTGTGATCCACCCAGAAAAAAAAAAGTTTGTTAGCCACATACTATACTGTGCCAGATATTTATTTATAGGTCCCAGCTAAAAAGAAAAATAGACATCTTTAATATATTTTCATAAATAGCTTGGTAGATCTAAAATTATACAGGCTCGTAACAGTATTTCCTTTCATGTTTCTGATTCCTTGAACCACATAACCTTTAAAATTTCACCATGAATATGGTTTGAAGGGCACATTGCCTGAAAAAAATCATCAAAGGAAAATATATGTTTTTTTGTTCAAACCATAGTTATCGTTTGATAGATTGATTAAGTGCCATCAAGTTATTTTCAGTTGACCACATAGATAGCTTTTCTCCAGAATGATCTATCCCTTTCTTTTAGCACATCAGAAAGCCACACACAGAGAGAGAGAGAGAGAGAGAGAGATACAGAGAGAGAGAGATACCCGAATATATCCATACCCACACAAACACATAGAGATACACAAACCTGTAACATTAATATCTAGACCTATGGATATATTTATTGAGTCTATATATTTTTTCTTTTGGGGGCGTGAGTGCACTTGTAGGGAAAAGCAGCAAGATGTTATTCGTACTTGAGATGGCCTAGTCTCTAACAGATTACTAGATGTTTGTCAGGTTCCCATTGCAACATACTGCCTCTCTGCTGCCTCTTTTTAACTCTTTTTACTTTATTTCCATAAAACCTGGCGGCCCGCTAGGCACTAAGTGCAAGCGCGCGCGGGAGAGAGAGATTTAGAACAAAGCACAAATCTTTTCTGACAGTGTCAAAGCAAATATAGTTGAACAGCAAGATATTCCTGATTTCTTTCCATGGATGGTCCTCAGGCCAAAACATGAATGAAGAGAGGAGCTCTGCTCTATCCCTTGAAGGTCAGAAGACTGGCTGTGACAGAACAACCAAGAAGTAAATCTGAAAGGATGTCACAGAGAACTTTCTGCCTCCAGCACCCCAAAGTGCCAAAACAAGACTACTAATGACAACGGATATTTTGCATACAGCAATGGCACACTAGGGAATGTTAGCAGTAGGGCTATGCACAACTCAATATCATTTGGAGGAAGGGCTTCAGACCACATCTCTGTGCATCACCCTTCAACCATTCAAGATAGCAACGCAACCATTTTGCAGACTTAAGGCTGAGCCTGAAAAAGGTGCCACTGCTGCAAAAGGCACAGTCACTTCAATAATGTTTCTTAAATCAGTGGTGTGTTTTCTTTTTAAGGCTTGACAAGGAATTAGATGTCCATAGGAAAGCCAGAATGAAGTAGTAGTAGCTAAGCAGCATTAAGATAGTCTTCAATTTATGACTGTAATTAAGCCCAGAATTACAGTTGTAACTCATGATGATACTAAGTTGAGACATCATGTGACTGGGGCTGATTTTACATCTTCTTTTGTGGTAGTCGTTAAGTGAACACAATAGTTGCTAAGCAAGTCCATTTTTATCAATGGGCATTTTTTGCTGGAAACCAGAAGTAAATGCTGGAAACCAACAAAAATATTTTTCAATTCATGGACATGTGACCATGGGATGCTGCAAACAGCAATAAGGTGAGTTGATAGCCAAGTGCTCAAAATACAATCACATGATTTGGGTGGGGGTGTATGGCTTCATAACTTCAAAAAAGAGTCACAGAATAAGTAGCTCTGGAAGGTCCATCACAACTTTGAAGCATCATTAACTAAGTGGTTGTAAGTGGAGGATTGCCTGTATTGAATGTTACTCCTGACCTCAATAATCAAATATACCTAGTCCTTGTGCCTTTTTTAGCATTGCAGAAACCCAGAGATAGAGTTAGAGGTGATCCTTCTACAAGATAGAGTTAGAGATGATCACTAGGAGAATTTAAACCTAAATCTCCTTGCTTCTAAAATCACATTTTAATGATTAAACTTTAGTACGATAACTTCCAACATTTCTCAATATATGTACGTATAGATGATTGAGTAAGATGATATACTTGCATCATGTACTTAACATGCAAGCAATGGTGAGCAAAGTCATGCTATACCAAAGTTCTCTATGGATACATTGGAACTGTCTGTAGAAGAAAGTCTCTACATGTGGGCATCTGTTTAAAAACCATCCACTTCTCCGCTGCAGAAAGCTATGCCAAACTCAAGTATACAAGTGGGAGGAGCTACATATCACTACTTGCCGTTATTACTAAACGTAAACTTATTCTGCAGGCATGGGAATAATAAAGCACTTAATCAAAAAAGTTGAGTAAATAGAAAAGACCATCATGCAATTGCATTGTTGGGTTCCTATTTCCATTACTTTTAACAAGAAAATTCTTCTGTGATTTTGTCTAACCCATTTTGAAAGCTATCATTCTTTCTTGTGGGAGTGAATTTCACATGTTAATAAATGTGTTGTACGACTCTTTCTGGAATTCCTTTCTCCATAGGGGATTTGCTGCTTGTTCAAATGTGACATTTTAATGCTTATTACTCCAGTCTGGGGATATCCTACAGTATGATGATAGTGCTGGTATCATCATCAGCTTTTGTCATTTCATTGTTCCTTCAACTCAGATTATTTGTGAAGAAGTGAAAAAGGTTTTGTGATAATACAGGCTGCTGGGGAATTCCAAGGTGCATATTCTCATAGCAAGATTCTTCTGTTTTGTACATCAGTGTTACTGTGAGGCTAAATCTTTTGAATTTTGAAGAATAATTACAATGAAACAAAATAGTGTTTACTTTTGACTTGTCACAAGGGCATGGCATACCGTAACATCTGTATCTCTCTGCTTTGCCAGCTTTAGGGAAAGTGGACTGTATATATTATTCTAATAGCTTCTATATATTCCCTTCTGCAACCACTAAGCACCAGGACTTGGATGGCTCAAGTAGCCATCTGAATTGTAATGGTCCATTAATTCAATTCCCAATAAAAGGTTTGAACCTCCTAGAAGAACATCTGGTTATCTATGTCTGATGAGTCCTAAATAGAATGAAACTTGTCATACAGAGCCAAACTACCTCTTCAGTGTAGCTTTTGACTAAAGATATAGAAGTTTCAGCATCCCAAAGTACAATGCAAAGATCAAAGTAGATAACAATAACATTACAGATAGCCTCAATTTACAATCATTCATTTAACAACAGTTCAAAGTTATGACAGCTTGGAAAAAGCGATTTATGACCCGATCTCAGTGTTTAAACTATTGCTATGATTTTTTTATTTCCCTTTTTCTCTTTTGGGAGCAGGGTGAAATTGTCATTTTATTACAGTCTTAAACTAAGAATCAAAAGTAAGTGTGCTTTATATCCTCGGAAGAAAAAGTTGGAAGTCATTCTTTGTTTATATTTGTGTTTTTCTTTCTTTTTCTTTATCCTTTTTCATGTGTCTAGCCTTATTCCCCATTTACATTTTATTGTTTCATTTTAATTTTTAGTTTATATTTTTTATGTGTGGGCTTTGTAAAATGTAATAAAAAGTGGAAGCAGAAAATCGAAGCGGTGCCTTGCTTCTTAACCCGTCTTCTCAAGATATTAATAAAAATCAATGGTAAAATTTCTTATCATCTTGAAACCACTTAGCATAATAGTGATAACTGGAAATCGTGTAGTAGAAGTGCTGTTTAGTGATCAATGAAACTTGGTAATGTTTTCCAATATCTCTAAACCCATTGTCTTTTATATTAAACTTAGTTAATAAACACAGAGAATAAATACATAGATTTTTTGATTTTTTTAAAATACCTCATTCAGATAGGTTAACAAATATATTTAATGGGGAAACGAAATCTTATAAAGAGATTTAGAGCTTCCAGCCTTGCAGGAAGCCCCAGTTGTCTTATACCACTTCATCAAGAATTATTTGTTTTAATCTTCTGAGTTATATAAATTCGTTAAACATTATGAACCATGTCATATTTTTTTAACATTTTACTGTAAAGTGCCAGGGAAATTAGAAAATCCAGGCATTTCAACTGAGTATAGACATTTCTTGCAAGTTTATGCTCTCTACAAGAATTTAAACTACAAATGGTCAAAGCAAATTGGTGGTAGATAAGAGTCAAAGGAATTCAAGGAGGGCTGAACTTCAATCTCTTGCGGGCACAAAGGAACTCAAGACTGATGATACATTTTACCCCTCCCTTGGGCTCAGCCTAATCATCTCCTTCATTTAATTTGTTATTTCTCTGTACAGAACAATATACTCTTCTTGACTGAACTACAGTCACCATCACCTACAGAGAACAGTTGCTGGGATCAGCAACTCATTATTATTTGCCCCTTTAGCTTTGTGATCCAATACTGTAAAAATCCACAAGCTAGTTTTTCTTAATACATTGATAAATACACAAGGCAGTTGTATTATAAAGGAGTGGAATTAGCTATTTTATTATCCAAACAAATCAGCATTGATAGAAATGACAGTAGCCATAATTCATCTTATCATATATGTAACCACATTTTATAATCATTTTGCTGAAAACCAGCACTCCCAGTTTCTGCAAAACCACATCCATAGAGAACTGTTAGTTCGCTTAACAACTGCAGCATTTACTTAACAACAGTGGATTCACTTAATGTCTGTAGTGATTTGCCTAACAGCCACCATGAAAAGATCATTAAATCAGATTGGTCTCATGACTGATCCATTTTATGACCATTATGATATACCACAGTAATAGGCAGGACAATTGGTAGTTCAGAGAAACACCAGGTGTCAATGTTGAAGGCAGCCCAACCAATAAAGGAACTTCTGCTGGCAGAGAGGTTAAAAGCGGCATGACAGCAGACATAATACTGTGACTTGGTTTAGTTTATCTTTAGTGCAGGGGTCCCCAAACTTGGCAAATTTAAGACTTCTGGACTTCAACTCCCAGAAGTTTGGAGACCTCTGCTTTAGTGCATCCATGCAACAATGATGTATGTACAAAAGGAGCCGGATTTCATTTATTCAAATGGAGTTTTAACATGTTAAACTGAATGTTGATTTCTTCTAACAGGAAATACTTCGTGTGCATGTAAATTTAGGAACATATGGAGTTTAGCACACATAATTTGGCAGTTTGACTTTTCCAGGTCTTTGATCTAGGTTATTTTTCTGAAAATAGTCATTTTACCTCACTTTTTTAGCCACTGCATTATAGCAGCTCTGCTGCTTTCTGATTCAGCTTCTCAGTGACCTTGGCGAGGATCCTGCCCAGCTGGGGGTATTCATATGCCTGTGAAATAAGTAGGATTTATTTATGCACAACTGCGATTAGGAGTGTAACTTTATTTAAAATATATTTTTGAGAGCTCAGCACTTGACAGTTTGGATAAACCCTAGACCATACCGTGACCAGTATAATTAGAAAATCACCAGTAGAATTCTAAAGCTCCTTATTACTATAAAACCACTCAATGAAGTATTAACCTATAAAATATTGGTTATATTTGATTTTTAATAAGTAGTTTCACATTTTAATTGCTTAAATGAGTGCTACTGTTCCAGTGCTACTGTTCATATCAGTATGGGGCCATGGATACAGTCAAAATACTGGCAGGAATCCAGAAGGTATAGTATTCATGCTGTAGATACTTTTTAGAACTCTTGCGTACACATGCTGTCATTCTTTGAAAAAGGCTCTGCTTTGAAGAACGAGAGATTTTATGGAATGGTATTCACAATGCTTGGTTTGCCATAGGAGGGAGAGAGAAAAATAACCATGAAAATGAACAAATAAGGTGGCCTTTTGGGGCTCCAGACCCTGGATGCAGGTTTTTGTCTACAGAACATTATCACAATAATGACAATCATCATTTAGTGCAGAAGCAGACCTAATACAAAGCACCATTCTTTAAAGATAATTTCCTTATATAACGCAAACTTCCACAAAACCTTGATAATCGGATCAAAAGGTCTATTAATTCTCTCATCTACGGGGCAAACTCAGTTGTCTTTGTGAAGCTCAGGAGTAGAATTTCACAATTTATTGAATTAGTCCAGACTAGGTTAACAGAACTTTCGGAATCTATCTTGGTTGGCACAGTTTTTAGAGGAGGTGAGGGGGAGAGATTAAACTAGTAAATGTACAATCTTCAGCTTTTTTAAAAGCAGTGGGATATTGGGCACTATAACTGCAGGGACTCCTCAACGTACGACCACAGTTGAGCCCAAAATTTACATTGCTTAGTGAAACATTTGTTAAACGAGTTTTGCCCCATTTTATGACCTTTTTGCCATGGTTGTTAAGTGAATCATTAACATTATTTAGTAATACTTTTGTTAAGTGAATATGGCTTCCCCATTGACTTTGCTTGTCAAAATGTCACAAAAACTCATCACATGATCCAGGACATTGCACCTATCATAAATATGACCCAGTTGCCAAGTGTCCAAATTTTAATCATGTGAACATGCAATGGGCGTAAGTGTGAAAAACAGTCATAAATTCATTTTTTCAGTGCTGTTGTAACTTTGAATGGTTACTAAACAAATTGTTGTAAATTGAGGATGATCTGTAGTAAACAACCAGGGGAAAGTACAGCGTGGCTGAAATAGTGGAATTATGCAAAGGCAAAGGAATGTGGGAGAACAGTATTATGTAGAAAGGCAGGTTTATCCATTCATAAAGGGAAATGGGGAAGATGGAAAAAGAATCTCAGATTTAAAGTTTAATATTCTTCTCAGAGTTATAAAAAGTACTCAGGTTTCTGGCACAGGATTTGTATCAGTTTCCAGTGATCCCTCAGTCAAAGTTGGGCCATAGAGTTGATGTGTAGATTTGCCAGATTTGGAGATTATGAAAGTCTGTGAATGGAGGTGATTTAAGGAAGAATAAAGATGCTGGAAATGTAAAACACAAGGTGAAAACAAGCAAGTCCGATTTGACTTTGTGTGAATCATTGAATGCCTGGGGTCAACAACATAATTAAATATTTTTATTGACAACAGTTTCTAAATGGGGTTTAAAATGCACACCAGAGGTTAGTAAAATATAAAAGTATATTGTTGATTTTTAAATCTGAAATAGATCTTAAAAACTATTTTGCTGGCTTGTATGCAACATTTTAAATACTATCTTTATTAATTAAATGTCCTTGATTAGTTTAACACTCACTTCTGGTCCATCTTGATAAAGCAACTTATTGAGCAACTTGATAAAGCAGTTGACAATGTATTAAGCAATTGGAAAATGTGACAGCAAAAAATCCAAAGTATTCTTTTAAGATGTTTAATCAGTTGCTATCAGTTTAGCCCAGATTTTTTTTTTAAAAAAATTAAGGTGTTCCCTTTAGAAATACATAAAAACTGGACCTGCTGGCTTCTTTGGGGACAGTAGTTTACTCTGACAAGGCCATATTTTCTAGGAAGTATCTACCACATCCCTTTAGTTGGGCAAAACCAAGATTGCTCTACTTGGTTGACTATTCAAATGCCCAAACCATTAAGGTCTTCGAAGATTCAAAACAGTTCACAAATAAGCCTATATCAGGTGTCAGCAACCCGCAGCTCTGGAGCCACATGTGGCTCTTTGGGTCTCTGCTGTGGCTCCCTCTTGGGTGACCCCACCACTGACTTGCCATCCTCCTCGGCCTCACCTCCCAGTCACTCCTTGTCTGGCCTGAGAAGGTAAAACACAAAAAACAGAAATGAGAAGGAGGGAGGGAGTGGGAAAGAGAGAGAGAGAGAGAGAGAGAAACATTTCCCACAGAAAACACTGGGAGCGTCAAAACCTGGGTAGGTGTGGTGGTGGTGGGTGTCATGTGACTAGGTAGGAGTGATGTTGAGTTGGCCATACCCATCCAGGTTTTGAGGCTCCCGGTGTTTTCTTTTCTGTGGGAAATGGGTCCAATGGTTCTTTGAGTGTTTAAGGTTGCAGACCCCTGACCTATATAGTAAATAAGGTAAATCAACAAATTTGTTATTAACATTCTCCATTTAACTGGGTCTTAGCAACATCCTGACAGCTGTTGAACAATTTCTATTCATGATTTGCAATAATTTCAGTGTAACAAAGTGCAAGTGTCATAAACATAAATTTAGGACATTATAAATGTAAGCACTTTTCACACAATACTAGAGTGTCTGGGATTAAATTTAATTGCAGTTGACCTGGTTTAAAAACCTGGGGATTTTAATTAAGTTGCGTCCAATGTTTACTTATATATTTAGAGTACTGATTATATATTTAGAGTACTGATCTGCTCCTTAACCAGAAAGCTGCCCTAATGGCAGATCAGTACGAAAGAAATACTCTCTAATTTATAACCTAAGCTGATGCCATGCAACCAGAAAAAATGAGTACACAGAGAAAAGGAGAATAATCAGACAATGTAGGTGTGTACAAAAGAAATGCCATATTTTCTGTTGTCCTACATTCTTTACTTGTCCTTTCTAGATGTCAAGATTGGGAAAACATTTAAAAAAGAAATCAAGTGTTTTGCTCAATAAGAAGGAAAATATTGCTTATTTGAAATCAGCAGTGTACGTAACCTAAGTAACACAGAGATGCATGTAAGTATAACTTCACAACCTCTTCATACATGTGTTGCCTGTATCACAAAGAATGGTCTACCATAAAGGGATTGTAGTCAAGCAAGAGAATGAGAGAGCAGTAATGCATTATTCATAAAGAAAAGCTTTTTGGCATCCGCAGCTGCTTTCTGATGCTTAAAAATAGATTACTTAAAAGAAAATGCACAATAACATGTCTTTCTGAACTTTAACCCAGTGTATTTTGCATTGGTTTGTTCCATTTTATGGGTATTCTTCGAAAATATTTTGGGTAAGTCATCTCTTTTCATCCTGTTTAAATAGCAACTTTACACTTGTTTGCTTTGTTTGGAGCCCACTGTTCTTCTCAAATCTTCACTTTATGCAAATCAGATGGGCAACAGAATACACACAAATAGATTTAAATTCCTCCTTTAATCTGGGACCCCATTCTGTGTCTGGGATTTTGCTTGGGATCATAAAATGTGGATCTTGACATTTTTAGATACAAAACTGCTCACTCCCAGCTGATCACAGCTGGTACACAGAACATACACAAGTCTGAGGAAATAAATAGAAGATTAAACACCTTATCAGAAAGCAATAGATTTCTATCATTGCTTACTTGAATCCAGAGTCCAACATAAGGGGAACCCCCCTCCCCCCCAAAAAAACCCCAAACCTTATTACTGTTGTTCTACATGTCTTGGAGAAATTTGGAACAATTCTATGCAAAACAATCACACTAATTATACAAGGTTATGACTTTCCCATAATCCTAAAATAATTGGAAAGGTTTTTTGAGAGAGAACCCTTTACTGTTTTTGAGAGAAACAGTAAATGTTAAATGAGGTTTCTCAGTGCAGGACTGTAGTGAAGAGTATTCTGTAGTATGAAGAGTACAGCAAAGATTTTGATACTTTTAATAAAAATTTGCACTGTAACATCCAACTTTTAACAAATTAAATAACTTTCTGCCCATTGTCCTTAAGTATCTGTTCATATTAGGTTGTAAGGTGATTCCTAAATGCTTACTATACCTGGTTTGACAAATAATATTGTATTTATATACAAATAATAATGCCTGTATTCATATAAACACCTAGTCAAAGGATGATCCACACTTTATTTTACAAATTTTTTCTTGAAAAATAAATAGCTATGTTATGTTTCTCAAAGAAATACTTTATTTAGACTATCAGATTTTAGCTGTAAAATCTAGGTGGCCATTAAATCAGAACAAGGAGACAACTTCCTAATTCTTTCTGGCACTGAGAGGTTTTTCCGACCCAAATCTGATTGCCCTCTTTTTAACTTTGCGATTCTCTTTAGAAAAAGAACCTTGTAAGAAATGGGATAATTGTGTCCTTCTGTCTTCTGCCTTTGTGTCTTGGGTTTTCGGTTTTAATCTTCTGTTCCTTCGATGAAAGCCTTTGTTTGGATAAGCATTAAAATAGACCACTCTGCTTTTTAGGACTAACTCTGAATAAAATGAGAGATATAGATAGATAGATAGATAGATAGATAGATAGATAGATAGATAGATAGATAGATAGATAGATAGATAGATAGATAGACAGACAGACAGACATAGAGACAGACAGACATAGAGACAGACAGACAGACAGATCGATGATGGAGAGGTGGGGAGACCAAATTAAGAAATACCAATAAATAAACAGGAAAGTGTAATGCATATTTTTTTTCCTATCCTTGGAGTTTCGGGAATTTTTAAAATTTCAATCTGTTGTGTTCAGAATTTTAAAATACTCTGTTACTCAGTCTATGCTGCATATTTAATTTGCGAAGGGTTTATTGGTGCCCCTTGCACCCAGCTGCCATACATGTGGACACATGAGCTTTGCTGCTTCTCCATCACCCCTGTGGCTATTCAGCAGATTATGCTCAACAACTGTCAATCTGTATTATTTCCAGAACTGCCATTATTTCACTGACCTACTTTTTCCTCAATGACTATCATCATACTACAGGCAGCAACAATGGCGGGGGAGGGATTCAAAGTTGATCCTTAAAACCATAAAATCATGCAGCTTCTGTGCTGAAAGGAATATTACAGTGAGTAATATTCCAGTAATCATTTTAATGATATCAAAATATGCAATAGTCATAAGTACATCATGCCGACTTTTGTCCCCTCCAACTAAAAAAGTAAATAAATCAGGGAAACAAAAATAGATGTCAAATCATGGAATTCTGTTCCCTTTAATTATAACAGGAAAATATTTTACATCTTTATCTCTGTATCAATTCCATTTGTTTCTTTCTTAATTCTTCAGTCAAAGTTGAATAGTTGACAAAAATATATGTATCAGGTATATCATAAAATGTATATAAATCCTATAATACTGAAGGAAATCAAGGCTTCCCCCCTCCTCTCTGATTTTCTCCTTGGTCCATGGATTCTTAATCCAGATATTATCCGCCCCCAATTTCTCCTAAGCAAGGCGCTTGATGTTGTATTTTCTTCTCTTTTCTCCTTCCTGGAAAACTATCAAGAGGATAAGGTTAAAAATTAGACCAGGGTGACACATACAGAAGCTGCAGGTTATATGGATGAGCTGTTGACAATGAAAGACATAACTGGGACATTCCATTTTGACCTGCCAGTTTGAATCAAGGGATCAGGATGTCCATGGGGGGGAGAACAACAGCGCCAACTAACAGGAAGGGTCCAAGATGAACATTCGCTAATTCAGCTTTACTTTTTCATGCCACAACATTCGAAGCATTTGCTATAATCAGAAGAGAAAAAGGAGAAATATATTATCTTTTTTATTTATACGATGTAATTGTGTTAATGCATGAGTGTTTTATATTTTGTGTAATTTTTATACATCTGTGTGAACTCAGAGAATTTTAATCTCCAGCAGGGTATAAGTCTTAATGTATAAACATAAATCAATATCCGATTCAGTTTTTCCTCTTTTCCTCTAAATAATCTCTTGCTCAGTGTGAAATAATCCCATGCACCCTGGTATCAATTCTGACTACACAAACAAAGTTAATTATATGAAGTAACCCTTCTTTATCACTTTTATAAATTATTAGTATCCTATCTGCATAGTTATTATAACTATAGGGCACTTTGAAAATAAGCATTGTGATTTTTGAAGATGTTATTTTATATAATATGTAATTAAGATGTGTAAATGTATATTGTGTATCTTATATACGTTTGGATCCATCTTCATAATAATGTAAGCTTGTTTAAACCTGAAAGCATTTTTAGCACATAATAAATTACATAATTTGTACACCTAACAGAAATAGTTAATTATTGAGTTATTTAGTATAATTATTGAGTTATTTAGTATAATTTCTGAAACTCTTCAGGTTAGAATGCAATAGTCAGGATTAACAAAATTAGGATGGGCAGAATTTTATTTTTAAAAGCATAGTTACTTTATTTTTTTACTATTTTTATGTTCCAAGTTTTTCAAAAAAGTAAGAAATGCATTTATTAAAAATATTTTAATTACATGAACATCTATCCACATTACCTGTACATCCACCAACAAAAAAGTAGATGTTACTACACTTAGCCAGTGGTGAATGGAAATATTGGTATAATCAAATTGTAATATTTATAGAACGTTAAAGTCTGTTCTGAGAAATAAACAAGGAACATAGCTTATCAGGAACTTTTCTTAACAAGCAATATGATGAGCCGTACAGCTGTATTGATTTCCAAGTAGCATTTTTTACAACACTGGAAATTAAATATGGATTATTTTATACTGGCTGCTACACAATCTTATATGAAGTATTGTTATGTTCTAGATTTTTTTTCTTTAAAAATAAGGAAATATAGTACACTCCCATTACTAATCACTTTTTTATTCTATGCACCGAAAAATGGAGAGTGGGCTTTGTTAATCTACCAAATGGCTTTTTTTTCTTTTTAAAGGGGTGGATTAGACAAATTTATGGAGAATAATCTCATCAGATGTTATGATTGCTGTCTGTCTCCTGACAGGTTTTGGCTGGTGGGGAACAGAAGCAAGTATGTTTTAGACACATAGTCTCCTATAAACACCTGATTGGCTTCTACGTAAAGAAAATGCTGTCCTCAATAAGGCTCATGAATCTAATTCACGAATCTTCAAAGATAACTGGAAAATATTTGTGATGTTTTATAGCTTCATATCCCCCTACCTTGTAATAGAATTTTAATATACAAGTCTTTTTTTTCAAGGTTTTAAATCATGTTAAAGGTTTTTCTGCATTTGCAGCTGGACCTATGAAAATTTTGATGTTTTGTCTTTTCTTTACAAAACAGAAACATTAGGAAGAGATCCACTGTAAATATATTACTGAATCTTGTTCCTTTTTCAAATAGAATTTTCCTGAAATATTTAAAAATGACTACAAATTAAAACTATTATAAAATAAGATGGAAAAAAGGAAAGAAATAAAAAAGAAAGTTCAAGTTCAAAAAGAAAAAGAATGGTAGAAGAAAGAAAAGAAAGTAAAGAGATACAAAAAAGTGGTTTTTGCTTTTATTGATGCCAGGTATAAGTACAATTATAGAATGATCTCTCCTGTTCTAAAGTTACATTGTGTCTCTCTTCTTTTTATAACCTATCGTATCTAATAATCAAACTCATAATCATTTCTTCTCCTTGGTAAACCTTTTAATCTTCTGATTTTTTTTTTAACTTTGATCTTACTTTTAGTCAGTAATTCTTAATTTTGTTCTTAATATTTTTCAAGTATGCCTTTAGTCACACGTTTATTTTATTAGGTTGTTGTAAACTGCCCAGAGTCACTTAGATGAGATGGGCAGTGTAGAATTTTAATAAATAAATACATAATAAGTTCATTTTTTTCTGTTTTACATGAAAAGTCCATAAAGGATTTTCAGTCAGCAACAAAGGTAAATATTGTTTTTTCTCTAATCAGACAGTCCATTTAGCCATCTCAGCAATTTCTGTCATCTTCATAAACCACTCTTCTGTAACTGTAAAAATTGCCAAATATTTCCATTTTTATGAGTACAATCTCACTGAGGTTATCACATATAAAAACAGATTTGGAGACTTTTTTCCAACACTTTATCTATCAGTCCCAAGAGGGGGGAAAAATCTGGTTTCAGCTGTATATTCATATTTAAAAGCCTCTGAATCAGTGTATGCATTAATGAATCTCTTGTTTCATTGCATTCTGACCTAAATGGACGAACACAACTTAGATAGTGAAATATCCTGATCTTCAGTGAAGCAATGGTGGATTTAGGATGGCTCTGCAGACAGAAGAGTTGATGGTTGTGTGGAAAGAACCAATGAATGGAATAGCTCATCAGAATTTCTCTCTGGAGTAAGGAAGAAGCCAAGATCACCACAAATACTTTACAGCAGAGGCTCCCCACAAGGAGACCATAAGACATTGGTCTCTGGTGAGTTTTAGAACTCTGGGAACCGAGGGAAAGTAATCTTGCCTAGGTCGCAATTCAGCACCAGTTCAGACATTAGATTTATGTATATCTTCTCTTAACCACCCTAAGGAATGGCTTATTAATGACTTTATGGATGTTATGAACCTTCAGAAGGATAAATTTCATTACACTGGATAAATTTCCTTCTTTCCTTGATGAAAGATGCCTTATGCAAGTTTAACGATTTTAAAAAGAAAAATCAAGTTGAAAAAAAGAAATAGGTTGGCTAGAACATTGATTTCTGATAGCTCTTAGTGGATTTTTTTTAAACGAGGAACAAATAGGCTTTAAATATTTCTTTATGGATAACAGATAAAACATGGGAAGAGATTTATTTTGCTGTATTTTTGGAGAATGTGATCAATTACTGTGCCCAAGGAAAGGAATATAAAACTGATGTATTTTATTAAATTTTTAATAACTAGAAACATTACTTATTAAAACTAAACTAAAACTAGAAATATAAACATTACTTCTACTAATTCTTAATGTACTTTTGCTGAATGCTAAGATGTTATAATATGAGATAAGACTGAATGATGAGATATTATAATATGTCTATTGATAAGAAATGAGAGTAATTATGGATGCAGTTTAACCTGTTGAAATATCAGAGATGATAAGTTACTGAGTTTGTTTATACTTGTCTGATAATACTTACATACTGTACATCTTTTTGTTTGGACTTTTTCTTTTTGTATGTGCTCTTCTTAATTTGTGTTAGGTTTTTAAACTTTATATTTTTACTTCAATAAAAATTATTATTAAAAAAGTGCAAATACATCTTAAGGTTATCCTAAATATATCTTAAAGTTATGATTTTTCCCCAACAAACAAATCTGAAAAAAACCATCATATAATATCATTAATTTGCCATTAAGAAATAGATGTTCTGTATGGTAATTACTTTGTTTAAAGTCTACAATTTACTGTTGTGGAAAAATATTTTTCTATTATTACTTTAATAATATTACCAGTAATATTTTGTTAATAGTTTTGACAACCCATCACATTTTTAAAATATGACTGTTAGAATATAGAGTTATATATTTTATTACTTTAATGTTGTAAGCCACCCAGAGTTATACATTTGTGATGGATGTTTAAATAAATAAAAACATGAATTAATAAAAGAAAGTAAAATTTATTTATCTATTGTCAGTTTGAACCTTATTCAGCAATCATTGGAATCCATTCAAAGAAAAACTTTATCCTTCTCTTCTGCCATTCTCATGGTAGGTAGCAATTTTTTGACCCATTATAGTTGATGTGTAGAATAGAGAAACAATGCTTTGCGGTCTCACATATCTTTCTAGTCCAAGTAGTTCAAGAATCTTTAGACTAGCAACTTACAGCAAGTGTGCTCCAATTGTGCTTAACTGACATGCCTTAACATAACTTTTCTTTTCTATACACCTGTACACCTACACACCACAGGTGTGCTTCGTATATTGTATTTTATTTGTAAATATTGGCACTTCTTTATTTTGAATAGGCAAAGCATCTGTCATAAGCAAGGAACAGGAGCAGTTAGAGAGTAGACATATCGGCTGTGGCACAGTAGGTAAAGGACACAATTAATGTTGACGTGTATTGATACAAGGACCACCCCATTGCTCATGCAACTAAGGAGCCCAGCATGCGTTGCAAGATTGTGATGCTCATTTTCTCATTCTGTAGAAGTTCTCTGCCATAAATAATGTGAGAGGTTGTCATGTGTGTCATGCCCATATTATTGTATGGGAAGCTCTTATCAAAAGATGATTCAAGACTAAAAGTTATATCAAGAATATATCTGAACTAATATAAAGAAAATTTATACTGTATATACTTAGTACAAAGTACTTTTGTAGCGCTGCATTCTTTGCTTTTCTAATGTTTATTATATATTATGTTATTTTAATAAACTAATGGAGCGGCAGGGAGTTGTAGTCCCACAATTATGAAATTCAGAAAGACTCCTGGATTCAAAATAAGCATAAAATTGGCAGTTGTTAAATTTTACTATTACCCTGAGAACAGAAAACCACTTTACAATACCTCCTTCCCCTCTTGATTTGTCTACATGAACCATACCACATAAAGTAGCTGTGCAGGAGATTTTGGCATGGTAGGCATTTTGGAGAGAAAAGTGTGGTATGTGAAGAAAAGAGAGATAATGAAGAGCATCGGTGAATGTTGCGGGCAACAGAGGTTGTCAGTAGTGGCTGAAGGATTAGCATCAGCAACTGGGGAAATGAAAATGGCTTTGCCTGAAGAATTATTGGAGCATACTCAGAGTAAACTAAGGAGAAGTTATTATTTATTTAGCATATGGCATACAATGTCAGAGAAATCTACATTCTAGACACCGTGCGTTCTTGACAGCCTAAATTGCTAGTGCATTCTGTTCGGCACTTGCATGCCTATCCTTGGTGTACCGCAGGAGGTGAACTTAGTTACACCTTCTGACTAGTAGCAGGCGGGTGGCTGGTTCTTCCACTGATGTTGCCTCACTGTGTATTGTATTGCTTCATGTCCAGCCAAGTCCAGAACCAGCTTCTGCTCTTTTGTACACATGAATGCAGCTAGGTTTCTCCCGCCAAAGTGGTACCTATTTATCTACTCACAATATTGCATGCTTTCAAACTGTTGGGTGGGCAGGAGCTAGGGATCGAGTGATAGGAGCTCATTCCATCTGAAACTGCCAAAATGCAGACCATTTCTGGCCAGCAGTTCCAGCATCATTAAGCCACTGTGCCACTGCACTCCCTTTTAAGGAGAACTATGGCATCATCACTGAAGACTTGAGGCAGACACAGCATCAGCAGAGACTGTAACAGTTAGAACAACCACATGGCAGCATCAGAAGCCACAAGAGAAACTTCAGAGGACAGAGGTACCATAGAATAAACTCAGTACTCTAGAAATACAATGTGAAGCCTGAAAAAAAAATACATCAACGTTTCAGCAGACCAGAAAAGGAATGCTAATCCAACTCCTCAGCCTGGCAATAATAACACAAAAATAAAAAAGGCAGTGCCAAACTTCTTAGAGCAGCTCACAGCCTACATAGCAAGTCAAATTCAGACTAGTCAGGCCCATAACAATAAAGCAAAGGGTTAGGTTACATGATCTTGGAATGAGCTCTGTGTACCTTGGCCCTCATTTATCAATGAGTATGTTTAAATATGGTCTCCCAATTACCTCTCATGGATTTTTAACACAATCTTGGCTAATAGGGAGGCTGTTAATTGCTTATAGATACCACAAAAATGTCCATCTGTTCTTGTTCTCCAATGCTTTGGAAACATCCATTCTCTCATCTCAAGATTAGAGATTATATTACAGACAATAGACAAGAATTAAAGGTATACATTTATTATTGTATGTATGGAAATAAAAATAAGCATAACCCTGCGGTTACACCATTTTCATGGAAAACATATATTTGTTTTTCAAACAATTCATCACACAGTTTGAGAGTTATAAAACTATCCTGTGTAGGTGTGATGTGTGATTCGCAAATGTAATTATGACATCTCCACCAGCATTTCAAAAGCCCCTCACATAAGATGTTGGTGCTTCTCAGATGTTTATCTATTAATCTTAAAATCTCAGTTCAGTATGGTGTATGTACAAACATTACCCTATATTGTTTTACCCTATATATTATTATTTTTTCAGATGTTTGACAGGTGGTGGCATTTTATGCAATATACACTATTTGGAAGATATTAGATTGCAGAACATGGCTATATTTTGTGCTGTCCCACTCACACATGGACACACAAACTACGGGTGTAAGGCATTTTTATTAAAGCTTTCGAACCTGAATTGGTATTCCCCAACAATTCCCTTTGCCGGCATCAGCTCAATCCCAATGAATTCCACAGGATACTCAAAGAAAGTCAACACTAATCCTCAAGGCAAAGGCAAGACCAGTCAACTAAGCAAAAACAAATTCCAAGACAAGGGGAAATCTATAGGCAAAGGAAAAGAAAGGAAAGGAAAAGGAAACAGCTGAAGAGACACAATCCAAAGTTTAAGGCAAGAGCACATAGCAAGAAAAAACACATTGTTCCCAGAATTATCTCCATCTGTCTGCTATGCTGAAGAGCCAACTTCTGGTGCAGCCCATCAAGAAGGATGAGTCTGTCTCCTTGCAAATAATCTGACTGGCCTTCACTGCTCCTGCCTTTTCTCTACCCGATGTGTTCTTGGATCGGATGCAGAAGGCAGTTCCTCTTCCTCATCACTGACTGGCTGCAGAAGCATACTTTCCCCACCTAAAACCTCAGGGCTGTCCTGCTGCAGCTGTGCTTCAGCCAAATCACTCTCAGAGTGATTGATCAACTCCCCTCCTGACATGCTCAGAACTGGTTCTTCTTCCTCTGAGCTGATATCTGAAGAGTTATCTGGGGAAGAATCCATCACATATTCATTGAAACACATTAACTAATAATCATATGAACATAATTGAAACTACATGAAACTACAGGCCAGTCTGTCAGATATCAATACCTAGAAAAATGTGAGATAAACAATATCACCACCAGAAGGATTTTTAACTGGCTGACAAACCACACTGAACATGTAGTCCTTTATTGAACTATATCTACATGGAAGGAGGTAAGCAGTGGGGTACTCCAAGGTTCAATTTTAAGTCCAGTACTTTTCAACTTCTTCATAAATGATGTAGAGAAGGGAATAGAAAGAAAACTAATCAAATTTGCAGATGACACTAAATTGGCAGGAATAGCCAAACACCAAGAAGATAGACTCCAACTCCACAGAATTGAACACTATGCCCTATCTACCAAAATGAAATTCAATGTAGAGAAAAGTAAGGTTTTACACTAAGGCAAGAAAAATCAAATGTACAGGTACAGATTAAGTGAAACCTGGCTCAATAGCAGGGATCTTGGAGATCTAGTGGACAATCACTTCAACACGATCCAGTAGTATGCAGCAGCAGCCAAAAATGAGAACACAATCCTAGGTTGCATTAATAGAGGGATAGAATCAAGATCATGTGAACTATTAGTACTGTTTTATAAAACCTTAGTAAGACCACACTTAGAATACTGCATCCAGTTTTGGACACCATATTATAAAAAAGATGTAGAGGCTCTGGAAAGAGTGGAGAAAAGAGCAACAAAAAGGATTTGAAGGTTGGAGGCTAAAACCTATGAAGAACGGTTACAGGAATATGGTATGTCTTGTCAAATGAAAAGAAGGACTAGCAGTGTTCCAGTATCTGAGTGACCACCACCAAGAAGAAGGGGTCAACCTATTTTCCAAAGCAACAGAAGGCAAGACAAAAAAACAATGTATGGAAACTAATCAAGAAGAGACGCAACCCAGAACTAAATATAAATTTTTGAACAGTGCGAACAATTAACCAGTAGAAAGGTCAGAAGTTGTGGGTGTTCCACCCCTGGAGGCATTTAAGAGACTGGACAGTCACTCATCTGGAATGGTAAAAGATTTCAGTTTGAGCAGTGGGTTGGACTAGATTAGAAGACCTACAAGAGCCCTTCCAACTCTGTTACTGTTGTTGAGGTAATTCCCCGTTAGGAGAATGAGTGCATACAGGGAGACGTATTTGAGAGAAGTGTTTGAATAATACACACACAGTACACAGATACACTGTACGGTAAATGTAGGTTTTTACTTCCAGAAAGGTTTAAGCAAAGTCCAAAGTAAGCAATCCAAAGTCATTCACAAGTAAAATCAGTCAGTTTTCATCCAGGGATAATCCAAAAACAAATTCCAGTGTCAAAAACAGTTCAGTATCAGACTTACATTAAATCCAGTAATATCAGTCAATTAGAAGAAATGGAGAAACGGCAATACTTTTCCAACAGAAGGAAACAGAGATACTCACTCAGACTCTCTTCTGAGACTCAGACTAAACAAACCAGGTTTCTGGCTCCATCTAATGGCCGTTTGAGAAACCACACCTAATTACAGTTTTGCATTTTCTTAAAGTTACAGTTTTAAAATGTTTATCCTGGTTTATATATTTCTAACCCAAATACCTGTTAGGTGACTTATATTCCTAACAACTGTTATATTGTTAGTTCTGTAATTTAATTTCCAGTGCATCCAGAAACTTGCAGGACTTTACAAACACTTGCACCCACCCCCCTCTAAAAAAATCCACTTCCCTACTAAATTTAGAAGAACTTTTCATCTTTTCGGGTAGCAAGAATTTAAATAGGTCTAATAAACCTTAGAACTCTACTAAGAAGAGGAAGTTGAATTCACTGTTGATTTACACTGGACTGAAATATTTAGGCAACATTACAGGCATTAAATTAATGTGGAAAGTTTAAAAGTAAAACCATCCCATGCTGTTTTCCTATCCTTCAGACCTACAAGATAGGTAAAAAGCCAGCAACATTTAAGCACTTCATCCAGAGAGGGAGAACCCCAAATTGTCCAAGCTCTAGACAACATTTTGATTTATTTTTTTTCTATCTTCCTGTAAAATGAGATTGACAACTTCAGTGTTTGGGGAAAAGAATAGAAAAGAAAGGACATCGTATTTAAGTTTCTTACAAGTTATATATGATGGATATTCTTTACATCAACAGATGTTGGGTGCATATGGAATTCTAGTGTCAACAAACTCCCGTGCAATTAAATACTTACACATTTGTTAAGGGCAGACCCTGCATGTCTAGTGTCAAAAAGATTACCAAGAATCATATTTCACTTTCCTGAGTATGGAATTTGAAACAATTAAGTGTCACAGGTGGTCTCAATGCCATGCATCATCATAAAGTAAAATTTAAATGTAGAGAACATGATGCTTGGGTCATCCTGTAATTGCTGCTTTTCCAAATAATCCCACAAATGCATGTCATATATTTGATGCTATAGCCCACCAATTGTGCATATGGTACAAGTTTGGTGTTAAGTGAGAAACTACCTCTTGGAAAGGTACTCACAGCAAAAGGAAACGTAAACCTGAGAAATAAAGATAATTTGCTATACTTCAATCTTCTAGTAGTTTTAAAGTAACATATTATATACATACATACATATATACATATATACACATATATATACACATACATACATACATACATACATGTGTGTGTGTGTGTGTGTGTGTGTGTGTGTGTATCTTTGGTTGTTCAGTTTTTCTCCCGCGTAAGATTCGAAGTATCTAGGCAACATTTCGATGAAGTCTCATTCATCATCTTCAGGCTTCTGTCTTCGGCTCTGTGCTTCTCAGAGTGATGTGAGATTGCAGCTGCTTCTTCCTTTTAAGTGGGGGTGGGACTTGATTGGGTGGGGGCTTGGCTGTGTTCTGATTGGGTGGGGGTGTGTTCTCATTGGTAGGGGGTTTGGCTGTGTTCTGATTGGTTGGGGGGTTGGCCGTGTTCTGATTGGCTGGAGGCGTGTTCTGTTCAGGTGGGGGCTTGGTTGTGCTCAGGTTAGTCTTAGTTGCTGGGGGATTTGAGTTGGTGGGCTGTGATCTTGCTGTTTGGCTTCGAGTTCGTGGTACTTCGAATCTTACGCGGGAGAAAACCCGAACAACCAAAGATCCACATACAAATACCCGCGAGAACCTCAGAAAACAAATATTGCACCTCTACGGGGAGGAAACCCACCATCTGACCAGGACTTATGAAAAACTTGAAGTCCAAAGAGCTTCCATTTTATGTGACCTTGCATTCCTATGCAACTGCCGAGATCAAAATTTAATTCCCACAAGCTTCCAATTGAAATTCCACACCAACACAGCAGCCACCAAACGCATCCTAAAAAGAACAGAATTGGCCCTAATTAGAAATGAACTTCACACAAAAAGGTTTCTCCTAGACCAAATCAACAAAGATCTCCTCACACTCCACCTCAGACTCAGCAACAAGATTCACCCCCCTACTTTGGGACAAATCCAAACAACTCGCTGTCTGGAGAGCCGAAACACAGACCACCCTCAAGACAGACACACACACCAACAAACTCAGAAAACTACAACAACGCCAGAAACCAACTCCTCCCCCCACAGCCACACATGAAACAAACAGTGCACAATATCTCAGACAAGATCCTCACGAAGCTGAAACCAAGGTCCTTTCAAAAGGATTCAACTTTGCTGTCGCTCCCAAACACATCCCCACAGAAACCATCATATGCGGAGTTGAAACCAGCCTGACCAAAACCAACCTGGATGATGCTAACAAAATCAGACTCGAAATCACCAACATCCTCTGCACTAGCAAACCACCCAAAAGCAACTTATCCAAAGAAGAACAAACTGCACTACTTAACCTGAAAGAAGACACCAGCATAATAATCCTACCAGCAGACAAGGGCAACGCGACAGTGGTTATGAACACATCTGACTACCAAACCAAGTTAACCAACCTACTCCAAGTCCCCACATACAAACCCCTAAAGACAGACCCCACCACCTACCTAGAAAAAACTACCAAATCCAAAATAAAAGCCTCCCCATCAGTGAAGAAATCCAGCAAAGAATCATACCCAGAGAGAAATCATCCAGATGCCCTAAGCTTTATGGCCTCCCCAAGATACACAAAGAAGGAACCCCACTCAGACCAATAGTCAGCTCCATAGGCTCACCTCTACAAAACCTGGCCAAATTTCTCACCAAACAACTACAACCCTATGCAGAATCCATCAACTCACATGTAAGAAACTCATTCCAGTTCATCGAGATCATAAAGAAACAAAACTTACAACCCAGCGACCTACTAGTAAGCTTCGATGTCATATCCCTCTTCACCCAAGTGCCAATAAAAGAAGCCTTAACAGCCATCCAAAACAAATACAACCCCACCAAGCACATCCTAGATCTGACCAACCACTGCCTATCCAATACATACTTCACCTACAATGGACAAAAATACAAACAAATAGAAGGAGCACCCATGGGATCACCCTCTCACCTGTCATCGCAAACCTCTACATGGAACACTTTGAAACACAAGCTCTAGAAAAATACGACCACAAACCCAAACTCTGGCTCAGATACGTAGATGACACCTTCATAATCTGGCCACACGGGAAAGAAAAACTGAACAACTTCCTCACACACCTCAACAGCCTATACCCCAAAATACAATTCACCATGGAAACAGAAGCCAACAATCAACTTCCCTTCCTAGATGTCTTGGTATACAAAAGATCCAATGGCTCCCTAGGACACACCATCTACCAGAAGAAAACACATACAAACCGCTATCTACATGCACTCACACCACCACCCAGCACAGATCAATTCCATAGCCGAGACACTCATCTCCAGAACAAAATGCTTAGCTGATGAACAACACCAAAAAACCGAACTACACACTCTCACCAATGTACTAACAGCCAATGGATTCCAAAGAAAGAAGATTGCCCACCTAATCCAAAAAGAAACCCCAACCAAAATCCAAGACAGAGAACAAGAAAACGGCAAAGCCCTCCTCCCATATATAAAAGGCACTACAGACAAAATCAGCAAGATCCTCCAAAAACACAACATTAAAACAGCATTCTGCACAAACAGAAAAATATCCACCATCCTAAGAAACCCCAAAGACAAAATCGAATTAGAAAACCAAGGAGTATACGAAATCCCCTGCACTGCCTGCCCCACCACATACATTGGACAAACTAACAGAAGAATAAGTGCACGCATTGAAGAACATAAGAACTCAATCAAAAAAGAAGAAACGACCTCTTCCCTGGTCCAACACCTCAAAGCCACAGGACATGAGATTGACTTTAAAAATACCAGAACTATCGCCAAAACCGAACACTTCAACAGCAGAATAATCAGAGAAGCCATAGAGATAGAAAACGCCCACACAGCATGAACAAACGAGATGACACCTCCCGCCTTCCAGCCATTTGGAAACCCGCCTCATGAACAGACAAGTACCTAACATGAAGAAGGACACCAGACCCACACCCATGAGAGCCACACAAGATGCCACCACCATACTTCCATGTAGAAAACAGACTCACACCCACTCAGAAGATGAGACATGACCACGGACCAGAAGCCGCACTGCAGCTGCATCACTACCCACTTCAAACCCTTCTGAGCCATACATGAAGCAAACCGACACCCACCATGAAGATGCAGCACGACCACGAACTCGAAGCCAAACAGCAAGATCACAGCTCACCAACTCAAATCCCCCAGCAACTAAGACTAACCTGAGCACAACCAAGCCCCCACCTGAACAGAACACGCCTCCAGCCAATCAGAACACAGCCAACCCCCCAACCAATCAGAACACAGCCAAACCCCTACCAATGAGAAAACACCCCCACCCAATCAGAACACAGCCAAGCCCCCACCCAATCAAGTCCCACCCCACTAGCAGTTAAAAGGAAGAAGCAGCTGCAATCTCACATCACTCTGAGAAGCACAGAGCCGAAGACAGAAGCCTGAAGATGATGAATGAGACTTCATCAAACGTTGCCTAGATACTTGAATCTTACGCGGAGAAAAGAACAACCAAAGATCCACATATATATATATTTTTTTTTCTGAGGTTCTCGCGGGTATTTGTATGTGGATCTTTGGTTGTTCGGGTTTTCTCCCGCGTAAGATTCGAAGTATCTAGGCAACGTTTCGATGAAGTCTCATTCATCATCTTCAGGCTTCTGTCTCCGGCTCTGTGCTTCTCAGAGTAATGTGAGATTGCAGCTGCTTCCTCCTTTTAACTGCCAGTGGGGTGGGACTAGATTCAGTGGGGGCTTGGCTGTGTTCTGATTGGGTGGGGTGTGTTCTCATTGGTAGGGGTTTGGCTGTGTTCTGATTGGTTGGGGGTTAGCCGTGTTCTGATTGGTTGGAGGCGTGTTCTGTTCAAGTGGGGGCTTGGTTGTGCTCAGGTTAGTCTTAGTTGCTGGGGGATTTGAGCTGGTGAGTTGTGATCTTGCTGTTTGGCTTCTAGTTCGTGGTCCTGCTGCATCTTCATAGTGGGTGTCGGTTTGCTTCATGTATGGCTCGGAGGGGTTTAAAGTGGGTAGTGATGCAGCTGCAGTGAAGCTTCTGGTCCAGGGTCGTGTCTCATCTTCTGGGTGGGTGAGAGTCTGTTTTCTACATGGAAGTGTGGTGGTGGCATCTTGTGTGGCTCTCATGGGTGTGGGTCTGGTGTCCTTCTTCATGTTAGGTACTCGTCTGTTCATGAGGGCGGGTTTCCAAATGTCTGGAAGGCGGGAGGTGTCGTCTCGTTTGTTCATGCTGTGTGGGCGTTTTTCTATCTCTATGGCTTCTCTGATTATTCTGCTGTTGAAGTGTTCGGTTTTGGCGATAGTTCTGGTATTTTGAAAATCAATTTCATGTCCTGTGGCTTTGAGGTGTTGGACCAGGGAAGAGGTCGTTTCTTCTTTTTTGATTGAGTTCTTATGTTCTTCAATGCGTGCACTATATATATATATATATATGCGCTACTTTTTTGGGTTGCTTTCATTCTAGGACTCAAAGCAGTAAAAAAATACATTGTACAACAATTGCATATATACTTCAATTTTCAAAATATATTCAGATTGTAAATGCAGAATCATCACTGAGATTCTGAGATTTCTGAGATTTTAGAACACAAGACTTTTCAGATAACAAGAGACATACAGAAATACAGAAATACTGGGCTCCAATGGTTCTTAATTTGTAATGGATCGGCCTCCTCTTTTGGAATAAGTGTAATATAGGCTTCTGACCACGATTTAGGTATCTTCTTCTTTAACATAACTTCATTCATAACTTCTAGCAATGGAAGATTCAACGATTCTTGTAATGTTTTGTAAAATTCTGCCGGAAGTCCATCTGGGCCGGGTGCCTTTCCATTATTTTGCTTTTTGAGTGCTTCAGTTAACTCCATCATCGTTATATTGCTTTCTAACATTGTTTCAATCTCTTTAGGTATCTGAGGTAAATTAGCATTCTGTAAGTACTGTTTAACTCTTTCCTCATCAATATTCTCTTGCATATATAGTTTCCCATAGAAGTCTCGAATGATTTCCTTCTTCTCTTTACTACCATAGCAAACTTGGCCTTGGTCATCTGTTAATTGCAATATTTTCCTTGATTCTTTCTCCTTTCTCAATTTGTATGCTAACCATCTACCTGGTTTGTTTGCATCTTCAAAGTAGTTCCGTTTAGCACCTCTAATTTTCTGTGCTAATTCTTCTTTTTCTATTTGACCCATTTTATGTTTAACTATATCCATTTTTAGCTTGATGTCCTTTTTCTGTGGCATTTTCTGTAGCTCTTTTTCAAGTCTTTTATACTCATCCTCTAAGGCCTTAGAAGCTAATCTTTTCATAGTATTTCTTTTCCTTGTATAGTCTATTATCAAGCCTCTAACATATGCCTTCATTGTATCCCATACATTCTCAATTGATGTATCTTCTTTTTTGTTTTCTCTAAAGAAAAAAGCCAATTCTTTCTCCATCCACTGTGTGAAATCTTTTTCCTTTAAAATAGTTAACGTCCATCTAGATCTTCTTTTTTGTCCTTTCCATTTAATTGTCATTGGATTGTGATCTGCCCAAGTACTTGTTTTAATATTTATTTCCTGAATATTAGTTATTAATTCTGTTGACATCCATATCATATCTATTCTGGACCATGATAAGTGTCTATTTGAATAGAAGGTGTATTGTTTAGTTTTAGCATTTATTTCTCTCCATGTATCTTTTAAGTTTATTTCATCTACCATTTTAAAAAAAGATTTAGGGAGAGTCTTTCTGTTTTGCTTTATTGTTTTCTGTGCTGTATAATCCAATTTATTGTCTACAATTCCATTAAAATCTCCCATCATAACTATATTAGCACAGTCCAGTTCAATTATTTTCATATGTAATTTTTTGTAGAATTCTTCTTGTTTGTCATTCGGAGCATAGATTGCAATCAGGAGTGTTTTTGTATTATTGTCCATTATTTCCACCATTAGTATTCTTCCGTCATCATCGGTATAAATCAATTTTGCTGGGATGGTCTCTTTAATATATAAAACCACTCCTCTTTTCTTACATTGTGTCAAGGAAGTAAATATTTTCCCTATTTTTGGTTGTATCAACAATTGTTCATATTGTTTTTTAATACATACTTCTTGTAGACAAATTATATCAAATTTTAATTTCTCTAATTTATGAAAGGTTTTCCTTCTTTTAATGGCCGAGTTAAGTCCATTTATATTAATTGTAATCAGTTTTCTCTTCCATTGTTATATTTTGTAGTTAGGTTTAGCAGCTCTCGTAGATCTTAGTTCACAATGTTCTTTGGCTTCCACCTTTCCATCTACTGCACCTTCTTCTTTTTCAATCGCGATTTGGCAGTCCTCTTGGAATTCAATTAGTGACACTTCTTCTTCTGCCTCTTCCTCTTTCCCTCCAAAAAATTCTGTATAAAATAATTCCGCTTTCTCAATTGAATCAATTCTATGTCTCTGTTCTTGCCATGTGAATATTAAACCTTCTGGAATCAGCCATCTATAATTCACCTCTTTTTTAAGTAGCATTTTAGTCAGGAATTGGTATTCTCTTCTCATATCTCTCATTCTTCTGGGTATTTGTTTCAAGACCACAATCTCCTTGTCTTTATATTTCAATGTTTTCTCTTTTGCCACTTGCAATATTTGCGTTTTAATGGCTTTCTTTGTAAATCTAATGTGAACTTCTCTCGGTAAGCTATTTCTCATTGCATATCTTGTGAAAACTCAATAAACCTCATCTATTCCATCCATCATCTTCTCTTGAGTTATTTCCAAAGCTTCAGCCAGTATTTCTATCATTATTAAGTTTTGTCCTTTTTCTTCCTCTACATTTTGGAATCTAAGATAGAATTCTGATCTATCCATCTCCCATCTCAACATACCACTTTTATCTTGTTCAACCACTATTAATCTATTATCAGTATCTCCAATCTTCTTGTCTCTTTGTTTATCTTCTTCTTCTTTTTTTTTGGAATCTCTCATCATACTTCAATAACATTTGTTCAATGTTCTCCACTTTTTCATCGGTTTTCCTTGTTCTTTGTTCAATGTTCTCTGTTCTTTGTTCAATGTTCTCTGTTCTTTGCTCAATGTTCTCTGTTCTCTTTTAAATATTCTCTGATCTTGCTTGAATATTTTGAATTCCTTGCATAATCATCTGCAGAGTCACTTTTTCTTGTTCTTTTTCTTGCTTTAACATTGCCTGTATTGAACGTTGTCCTCCAGATGGTGGAGAGGAAGAAGTAGAAGTTGAAGAACCAGGAGCTGTAAATTTTCTACTCATTTTAAGCAATTTAAAATCTTCAGGTTCTTCTAAACCTTAATCCAATTGTGAAATAACCAATTGTAGCTCAAAATAAAAATAGTAGAAAAAAGAAAGCCAAATAGTAATGATTAAAAAAAAGGGGAGGACAAAATTTCTTCAGGTTCTTATATACCTTAATCCAATCAGTAGTTAGATGAAGAAAAAGGCTTGGAAAAAAGAAAAAGAAAAGAAAAAAATCTTCTGGTTCTTCAACACCTTAATCCAATTGAGAGGTCTCAAATAGAAAAGAGTGCATAAAAATAAACCAGAAAGGTAGATGAAAAAACAAAAATACCAGGAAAGGAGAAAAAAAGGCTATTCCCTTAAAAAAAAATAATATTAAAGCTTTCCCTTTAAAATAAAAAGCAAATGTAGAGATTGGACTTCCAAAGAAAAAAAGAAAAACAAAGACAAACTCCAACAAAGCCAAAAACCCAAACAGTTATTTCAAGAAAAAAAAAGATAAAATGAAATACAATAAAGCTGGTGAGGAGGGATAGCACAACTTCGAAAAAATAAAAACAGCACACTGCACTTTGTTTAATTATCCAAGGCTCTTATTATAGCTCTCTTCTCCAAAAACTTATCACCTTTTTCCCCCTAGATTTCAATTCTAGACTCCAACTGTTGGTAGAAACCCAGAAGAGCACCTACAATAATACTCTCCTATGCTCTTCCCTCTATCTTATCAAATAGCAATGTCCTTGAAAAAAAGTCTCAGTTCTTTCTTTCTCAGCTTTGTCTGGTCACAGGAGAAATAGAATATTTCCAAGCCTCTAGTTGGCAGTGTTACAAAGTTTCTTTGCTTTCACTTTCCCCTTCCTTTTCCAAGCAAAACAAAATAAGAATTAATTTTAAAAAAAGTTATTTTTAAAAAAGAAATAACTAAAAGGGAGTCTCTAGCCGAAAATGTTACAAAATCAAAAAGGAGAAAAAATAAATAGATGGAAAAGAAAAAACCAGTCCAGTTTGAAAGTTTAAGATCATGTATAGAAAATCCAGCAATGAAAAAAAAGCATTACTTTGACATTCCTGTTTTAAATCGCCGCTTAATCACTTCTGTCAAAACTTTTACAGATTCTTTCTTTTCCTTAGGGTGTCCTTTCAGATCTTAGAATAAAGAAAAAGTTCTCACCAAACCGGCACACTCTCTCTTTCTGTTGTCTTTCGTTTCAGAGCTGTCCCAACTTCACCAGCTTTAATGGCTGCCTCTTTGCCACTGGCAAAAAGAGCTTCTCCTGTATCTATCATGGACTTTGCAGTATCCCTGAGATCAACAGGATGCGCTCTTCACTTTCACTGTCTCTTCAGGATGGTTTAGATCCGATAGGACTGTCCAGGAGCAAAGATATCGGCAGCGATCTCAGACCTCCAAGATTGCATGCCGTATCATCATGATGCCAGCTCCACCCTCCTAGACCTATTTCTCTACTAAATGCAGATTATAAAATCTTTGCTTCAATATTGGCAGAAAGTCTTTAAAAATATCTAAATAATTTTATTCATCCTGATCAAAATGGATTTCTGCCAAAGAGACAAATTAAATATAATATGAGAGTAATCTTGGACACCTTGGAATACTACGAGGCACATCCTGAAAAACAAATGGCTTTGATATTTTTAGATGCACAGAAGGCATTTGATAATGGGAATTGGCGATTCATGTTATTACTGTTGGAACAGATGGGCTTTGCTAGAAAATTTATTCAAGCAATAGAAGCTATATACTATAAGCAAACGGCAAAGGTAATGATAGAGGGAGAACTGACAGACTCTATCAATATAAGAAAAGGAACAAGACAATGGTGCCCACTATCACCTTTGCTGTTTGTTTTAACTTTGGAAGTGCTAAACAGAAATATTAGAGATGAAAAGAATATAAAAGGAATGAAAATCAAAAAGGAAGAATTTAAGCTGCAAGCATTTGCAGATGATCTGGTTTTCATCTTAGAAGACCCTCTAGAAACAGCACCAAAATTGATAGAAAAAATAGAGACATATGGAAAGGTGGCTGGTTTGAAAATAAATAAAGATAAGACAAAGATCTTGACAAAGAATATGCTATTAAGACAAAAGGAAGAACTGGCAAACCTATTGAAAATTCAGGTCACGAATAAGATCAAGTACTTGGGGATATATTTGACAGCAAGATGTAGTACACTAAAAGAGAATAATTATATCAAACTTAAACAGCAGATAGCGCTAGATCTGGTGAAATGGGAAAATTTACAACTGTCACTAATAGGGAGAATTTCAACAATCAAGATGAATATATTACCCAGAATTTTATATTTGTTTCAAACAATTCCAATTAGGCTTGGAAAAGATTACTTTGAAGATTTAAATAAAATTGTGTTGAAATATATATGGCAAGGTAAGAAAGCAAGAATAAAGTTAAAACTTTTGCAAGATGCTAGAATTAGAGGAGGATTTGGTTTGCCTAATTGGGAGTTGTATTATCAGGCTACAAATCTGATGTGGGTTAAGAAATGGATAATACTAAGAAATACTAGATTGTTGACATTAGAAGGACAGGATTTGTTTTTGGGGTGGCATGCTTTTTTATGGTATAAAGGAACTAAAACACAGGGGTATTTTAGAAGACATTATATACAGGAGTCTCTGTGGTTAAATTGGGAGAAGATTAAAAGACAATGTTATTTGAAAATTTCAGTCTGGCTATCCATTATTGAAGCATTTTCTTATCCTATAATATACAAAAAGGAACAAACAGTTCGATATGGTGAAATATTGAATGAAAAGGGTGAACTCAAATCGACACAAAAACTAGAGGAACAAGGTATAAAGATGAATTGGTTTTCATATGCGCAAATACATTCAAGGTATGATAAAGATTCTAAAATGGAAGGTTTCTATGATAAATTGACTGATTTAGATAAGATTTTGACAGGTACTAATGAAAAGGCGATTAAAAAATTATATGGATATTTATTAGAAATTAAATTAGAAGAAGAACAAGTTAAAGAAACTATGATTGCTTGGGGGAAGAATTTTGGATATGGGATTGATTTAGAGAAATGGCAAAAATTATGGTCTCAAAATTATAAAATGACAATGTCAACAGCATATAAAGAAAATTTGTATAAGGTGACATTTCCCCCCGACAAGAATAGCAAGAATGTTCAAGAATAAATCCGAAAAATGTTGGAAATGTCCCCAGACACCTGGCTCATATTACCATATATGGTGGACTTGTGCGGATGTTAAAAAATACTGGACTAAAATCCACATGTGGTTGGAAAAAATGACAAAAAAACATAGACTTGAAACCAGAGATATTTTTATTGGGAATTTTACCTGAAATATAAAGTAAAGACTTGAAATATCTGATTGTAAATGTATTAAAAGTGGCTAGGATTGTTTTTGCCAAAAACTGGAAAAATGAGAAAACACCATCACAGGAGGAAATCATTAAGAAAATATTGGAATGTGCTGAAATGAGTAGATTGACATTTGAAATTAGAGAACAAGAGGATAAACAATTTTATAAAATTTGGGATTTATTCTATCAATGGTTAGACAATAAAATACAGCAATGAAATATGTAGACTTTTAGAAAATAATAAATATATAAAGATGTACTTTCTTATTATATCTACAAAATGATTTTAGGATAGATTTGGGATGATAATATGAACTGTTACAAAGCAAACTAAGTAAGTTATGATTATCTTGTAAAACATGAATGAATAAAAGTATAGTCAAATGATTGATTAATAATGATACTAAGGTATTTAATATTTGACTGAAAATACGAGATTATATGCAATGTAATTGTAATTGAAGACTACGAAATGGAAGCACAAAACAATTTGTAAACCAACCGGCACACTGTATGTTTACATATGGAAGATGGCTTGATGTTTTTATGTTTTGTTTGTTTATGTTTGTTTTTAAAAACCAATAAAAACTTTTTTAAAAAAGAAAAGAAATACTGGGCTCCAGTATTAAATAGCTGCATGGCACACAGTTGTATAGGACATACTATGTTCATTGTGTGAACTGGCAGAACTTAATCAATGATGTTCTCATGCCTGATTTGTAAAGGAGAATTAAGCATTTATTTCATATCAATGTCAACATTCTAATAGAGTTTCTCTGACATTAATTCCATTGATTATTGATTGAAAGCTTTCAAGAGAGCTTAGAGAGCATATTTAGAGTTATAAACTTTTTATTATTGAATTTAGGAATGTTATATTATTTCAAAAAATTGGTTTCCCAGACCTTTGGCATAGATCCAAGTATATCCCAAGGTTTGCTCATTTTTGCTCAATAAATACCCATAATAAATAGTAAATGGTTCTTTTATCTGTGTGCTCTCTGCGTAGTGAAGTCAGATCAAAGGAAAAGCAGCTTATTTTCATCTACTTTGGAATTGCACACAGTCGTTTTTAGCAACACAGTATGCTATGTTGCTAAAAATATGTCATTGTACACACACATTTTTTATCCATAAAAATCAAAAGAGGCTCAGGAAATGGAAGACTTGGGAAACTGACGTACATTCATTCATTTTCCCAGTTTCAAACCCCCCTGAGACCTATATTGTTCCTGATATCCTTTTATGTTAAATAAATAAGCCTGAAACACAAATTAGGAAAAAACATTCTCAGATTCGTACATGTTATAAGATACAGAGGTATCTGCAATAAGCGCAGTAATACACAAATGATGATATGTTGCATAGCATCATCATCACATAAATGCTGCTCTTACATACAGGCATAGCACTCTGATGCCTTTATGTCATGATATTGTCACACAAATTTTGTCCTTCTTCCATTCAGCAACTCCGTGCAGCAACTCCCAAACAACAACTCATGACACGGTTTTATTTGAGATGATCAGTGGTTAAATCCAGTCCCGCATAGATGCAACCTCCGTAAGGAATTGACAGAAGAACTATGCAAACATTCCTAGATCTTGAATGGCAGAAGTCAAATAACCCAAAGGCCCTATTTAGGTCCAGATTTGCACTGAAAGACAAAAATCACACATTACATGACTGTCCACTAGGAGTTTCTCCCCTTAATGTTAGTTAAAATGTACTGCCGGGTATTTTTGAGGTGAATACAGAGGTCGGTAGGAGGAGACCTACATATATTCAGAATGAAGAGCAGACTTGAAAGGACTTTTTACTAGACATGTTTACACCTCCTTTCAAGAGCTCGATACTCAATGCACGAAAGCTTGCTAAAGCATCCGAGATAAGGGAATACGAGGGCTATGTTGGGAGGCACATTTGTATGGGCATGGATAAACTGAATATCTACAGAGACTGCTCTCTTTCAAACTGATTAAGCTGCTGCAGAATGACAGGCAGATGATGGATGGACAGAAGCATGGGCCCAATTTTCTTTTTCCCTGCTGACTGTATTTATCCCTGATTACTATGACAATTATGGACTTGTCTGACTTCCCCTTCTTTTTAGGAGTGAGTGGGAAAACTGGACACTCTTTTTGTTCCAGTTGTAGATTCCATAATTAAAGGACTGTTGCAAAAAAGAGGCTGTCAGAAAAGGGTACTTGCAACAATAGGAGTTCTAAGGACCAAATGAAGTTACAGTGGCACAGAAAAAAAGGAATTTGTGAATGTTTTTCTCACCCTTACGACTGTTGAAGAAGCCCCGTGGTTGCAAGTGATCAAAATTCAGATACTTGGCAAGGGACTCATATTTATGACAGTCGCAGTGGCACAAGATCATATGATTCACTTTTCCTATCTTCTAACAAGCAAAGTCAGTGGGGAAGCCAGATTTGCTTAGCAACCTTGTTACTAATTTAACAACTGCAGCAATTTACTTAACAACTATGGTGAGAAAGGTCGTAAAATGGGGCAAAATTCACTTAACAACTGTCTCACTTAGCAGCAGAAATTTGGGGCTCAGTTGTGGTTGTCAAGGACTACCTGTACTGTATTTACCTTGGAGGAGGGGAAAAAATATGGACTTCAGCTGGCCAAAGGATAATTATGTTCACTATGAAGCAGACTTACTCTCAGTGATTCTAGAACAAAGTGAGTGATTTTTTTTCTATTCTCAAGCCTGCATTTGTTCTTTGACCAGCATTGATTGGAGCCAGGGCAAAATCTAAACATGAATTGATGCACATTGAACTAATTTAATTTAATTAAAATTAAATATATCAATGCACTGAAAGAACAGGTTAGGGATAGATTGTCAGGGAGTAAAGCTAACTATGAGGTCACTAAAAGTTGACCACAATATTAGGGCACTTAATCAAATCAACCAAAATATACTTATATATTTATTCCCTACTAATGTAATTGTCCCCTTTTCTTACATTAAACATCATAATTTGGAAATCATTTTGAAGAGCCCAAGTTTTGGGGAATCAGATATCACTCTGGGGCATCAGACTGTATGTGTTAGTTTCAGACAGCAGAACAGGAAACAGTGGGTGGATAAACAGTGGGAGATGTTGAGGGAAAGTTTAGGTCTCATCTGTACCCTCATCCTCCTTTGAATATCCCATGTGCAGGATTGGTTACTAATTTGTTCATTTAAAGCATTTCTGTGTCCACCCATCTCAAACAAAGTGACTTTGGACAGTGTATAAATGAAGAAAGGAAATTCAAACTGACAACACAAAACAAGCATAGCATTAAAACCAAATGAACAATAAATGGAAATATAGATGGTCCTCGCTTAATGAATACACAGCATACAAAAATTTTGTAATAGTAATGTGCAGCCACACCAGATAAATGGAATAATATAATTTATCCAAATGTAATCAGAAATACCATGAATAATACATAACTATGAGATAAAATATTAACATATGCAAAATGATACTCAAATGATATTTTTTAAAAATCTTAAATGTTTGCTGTATTTGTTAATTTGCATCTCTTCCAGGCTTTCTTTTTTTAAAAAATGGAACTACAAAGAAACGTATAAGTGTCACATGGCAAATGTAAAGTTTAACAATCTTTTCAAATATCAAAGTCAGAATTATGACCAGGTTTTGCAGCTTCATTAAATACAGTCACAAATATATCATTTCCCCCCCACTCCTCCTCCTCCTCCTCCCCTCTCCTCTCTCTCTCCCTCCTCATTGGAGTGGAGTTTACTAATGATATATAAAACTATGTAAAATCTAGGTCATATTTTCCAAGGTGCTACAGGGTGAAAAACAAATCTGTAAGATAAGAGCAAAAAGAAAACAGAGATAAAAAATTAAATCCTATATTATGGTTTTATTTAGTTAGTTTTCTGTCACTGCATGTGTGAAGCCCAGTGTCAAAACAGTATACAATTTTAACATGCTGTCATCAGTCCAGCTGAAAAACAGTCTCAGACTCAGCCTGTGCACCAAGAGTGACTTTATGGTGCTTAGAATGTATTAACAAAGTGCTCATTATGTGTGGCATTGAGAGTAGTCTCTTCACACAAACAATTCTCCACTATTCTTAGTTGTCAGAACAGCCCTGAAATTCCCTCCCCTCAAACCCAGATAACATAATTCAAACAATTTTGTACATGCAGACAATTGCTGACGTTATGTACAGATGTGAGACTCTGGGTGGTACAGCTTTGCTTGGGGAGAGAAAGGAGAGAATCATAGTACTGTCCTGTGAAGATAGATTCAAAAGTTCAGTCTCACTGAGTTTCAGTCACACATCCTTTCATACGGAGGAATGCAGAGCAATACTTTTTTTTTTCCCCTCAGGCTTTCTTATGGCTCTCCATGAAATGTATTGCAGCACTAAGCAAATAAAAAAAATTAAAAGCCACATTGTAAAACAGCTGAAAGTCAACCGAACAGACCATATAATTTTGAAATGGCAATGCAGTTTAAATGTGAGAGAACATGTATTGGAATACAAGGTAAATTCAAATGTATCCTTTGATTTCACAATATATTTTTATTTATATAACAAGTACAGAACAGAACAGAAAACCAGAGTTGGAAGAGACCTGGGACATCTACTAGTCCAACCCCATCCTCAAGGAGAAAAAAACCTATACCATTTCAGACAAATGGTTGTCTTGATTGGAAAAATGGTTGTCCGACCTCCTGTTAAAACCTTCTGGTGTTGGAGCAGCCACATATTAAAAAGTAATTGCAGGTGCAGTTTAACCTGAGGCAATGGGACACAACAGGCTTGTTTATAATCAATTGTCCATTACTTAGAAATGAAATGCCAAATCTGTGCTGCTTCTAGATACTAATTCCACAGCATGCATACAACATTTCTGAAAACCAGATCTATTGTGGATGGGCCACTAATGTAAAATGTAAGTGAAGTTTTCATTAGGATGCTGTTTGTCTCTCAGTCTACCCAAAAGGGAGGAGATGGAGCCTTCATTGTCCTTCACATCAAAAGAGGGCATTAAAAAATCTCTTGCAATAGTGTGTGATTTTGAGGAAAGGGTTGCTGTGAAAGGATTGCCAGTAAGAGCAACCTGCACTGTAGAAGTTAGGCATGAACTACCTGAGCCTCAAATTTCCAGCAAACCTATAGTTAATCTACTTGTTTGAGGGCCATGTTCTAACACCTCTTTGAAATGTTGTTAAATGTTATGCATTGCTTCATCACCATGTAAACTCACCACCAGCAATTCTATCACAATACACAGTCAATTCACATTCTTCAGCAAATCAGAGGGGGTAGAAAAGAGGGACTCAATAAATGTGAATTAATTAAGGAAGAAAACATGTGTCTTCATCAGTAATGGAAAGAACCCCTCATCCTTTAAATAAGCAGCAAAAATCTATTTCAGCCTCCCTATTTCTGCTACTGGGCTAAAGGAGTGACGGCACTGACAACTTTGTGATGAGATAAGCCCAAACTTTGTTGTAGTTTGGCTCAAAGAATTTAGGGGAGTTAACATATATTTGTCAAGATGAGGTCTATAGCCAAAGGTTTGTTGCTTTTGCTTATTTTCATTTAATTCATCAACTATAATTACATTAATAGAATCTGCTGTAGATATCTGAAAAACACAGATATATAAAAAGACACCTAATTCGAATAAATGCAAAACGTACTTTCTTCAGTGGTCACTTTTGTGCTTTCAGTTGGGAGTTTTTTTATGTTAGCTATCCAAAGTCATTTTATGAAAGACGTTATTGTGAACTAAATTCTGAATATAACTTGTGACAGTTGGATACTTGAACCATCCCCTCTCTGACCAAAAGGCAAACTTTCCAAATGCATTTTTTTTCTTGTCTTCATGCAAGCATGACATGAATATTAAAGCTGGATCTTCCACTTCATAAAGAAAAGAATAGGATATTGAGGACACAAAGTTTAGAATGGTTCCTAAGACTGAGAGGACAACCAGAATGGTATCATAAGATCTACCCTGTCATTTGAGAAGCAGATGGCAATTTATGAAACTCTTCCTCATTCAAAAGCCTAGTGTTATGAGTGTCATTCCAGTGACCTGAATTACTCCTGAAGCTCATGTCTTCCTAGTAGAAAAAAATGTTCTGCTCTTGGGAATAGTATTCTAGGTCTCTTGCATATAGCAAAACATGGCCTCAAACTGCAGGTCTTTTTATTGGAATGCATCTATATATACATTGTTATTGAAATACAATGCAAAGACAAAATAAAATAAAAACTATGCGAAAAAATATATGCAAAATCCCAAAGAAATAATTACAATGAAGGGAAAAGTTCTAAAAAACTAAATCAATAAAATTTACTCCAAGCTATAGTTTGAAGGAACTGCTCAAAGACCAGGTTCAGGACAGATATCTGTGTGGTGGCTAAGAACTGACAACTATTTGATGGCCCATAATCAATCTATCTATCTCCCATATATACTCAGTGAGTTTTTCTATAAAATTAAAATCCTCATTTCTGTTTTATGTTTTAAAAATGTCAACCAATGATTTGCTTGTTCATATGCAGTTAATTTCCTACCATTTTAGTCATCTAATCGAAGAAGTGTGGTAGCTCCATGGCTTAAAGACACTGGAGATAGTCTCTACCAGAGATGGTATTCAGTAGGTTCTGAACAGTTCTGGAGAACCAGTAGCGGAAATTTTGAATAGTTCAGAGAACTGGCAAATACAACCTCTGATTGGAGATTTTACTGTATTCTTCCCCTGCCATGCCCAGCAACCCATGCCTATAGAACTGGTAGTAAAAAAAATTGAATCCCACCACTGTTCTCTACGCTGACAGTTCAAGTCCAAGTGCCATGTGGTAGTGTGAGCTCCTGTCACTTGCCTCAGTTTCTGCCCACTTGACATCACTTTGAGGGGAAACATGGTTGTATTTTGTCTGGACTGTCAAGCCCCAACTGCAAGGCAACATTAGTGGTAAGAGAAAGCCCTATATGATGCCACAGGATGCCACTCATCTTTCAGGTATGGCATTAGATCACCTCCTGTTGAGCACCCTGGATAGCGCATGAGCACAAATTAATTGGACTTGACCAACCAAATAACTACTCTGTACTAGCATTGTAGTCTCCTTGCTAATTCTACCACCACCATACACTAAATAAATAAATTCCTTTCAGAGATGCATAGGAAACAAAGATGGAAACTTTGGTGAATAATTTAATATAGCAAAGTGATGTAAAGAACAAATTATGGAAACCAGCTATTAAGTAAGTTACAGTATCCCACTGTTAATACCATTTTCTACTGTATTCATTTTAAATTGTTTCTCTTATCATTGAGTGATAGAGCTTACAATATGTTTATTACCTATTACAAAGTTCATCTTACAAAACATGTCAAATTTCCAAGATTGCTTGTTCCTGTTTAGCAGATAGCTTACAAGCTTTTAGCTTTCAGGATACACATCCTTTGTTTGCTAAACAATACCTATCAAAATTGTGGATTCTACAAAGGATGCAAGATCTATTTTATGGCATACACAGAAACATATTTATGGAGCCATATTCTACAGCACACCATTTGATCTAGCTCAATAGTGGTTAACCTTTTTCGGCTCCCATGCCAATAATTTCACTTGCGCGTGATCGTGTGCCAGCACCCGGAAGACAATGTGTGCTGGGCCCTCCCACACCCCCTGCACATGTGCACATGATTCCCCCTTGTGCACAGTGCATCTGTGCACGTGTGTGTGATTTCACCCCTCTGCGCATGCGTGCAAGATTCCACCCCTTGTGCGCCACATGTCTTTGCGCATGCACATGTGACTTCCCCCTCATGTGCAGCGCATGTGCATGCACACACTATCCCCTCATGCACAGCGCATCCCTGCGTATGCACGCATGTCTCCTGTGCACCCCCCCTCTGCCCCCCTGCACATGCATGCCAGATATCAAGAATCAGCTGTCAGACAGTGACACAAGCATGCATGTGCACTGGGGCTCTTCTGGGTGACCTCTCATGTGGCAGGGAAAATGGCTCTGTGTGCCACTTCTGGCACATGTGGAATAGGTTCACCAACACAGATCTAGCTGTTAGGGTACTCAGAGGATTGTGAGCTCCAGTTCCACCTTAGGCATGAGAACTAGCCGGGTGACTTTGAGCCCATAATGTCAGGTTCGGGTAAGAAGCCCATCAGTCCATTTGGGTAAGAAGCCCGTCAGTCCATGATAACTGAATGGATCAATAATTGGTTGATCTGAAAAAGTTGCACCCTACATTTATGGGAAAATGCAAAGAATGAAAAAAAAAAGTCTATAGCACACAGTGAATGTGGAATACCATCAGCCTTCGGTCAAAATTAGACTTCCACAGCAAAATATATCTTACTACAATTGTTAGAATTCTCAGATCTTGGCTACATTGGTTGACAATTCTGGAGACTAGTACTAGATTAGGAGAGACTGCCCATGTGACTTGAAAGGATTGTGTAAAGCTTATTTTATAGTTTTGAGGATTCACACAATGTAAGTAAGGAAAGATCAACCTTTAATGGATGGGAATAATTGGAATTTCCAGTTTTTAAATCCATTGCCTTTAATACTGATCTTCTACATAGGCTTTACCCTTTCTATGGCACAGCTTTTTCCCTTCTTAAATTCCATTCCTACAACCCAAATTATTGAAGTAAGTTGATTATTATCAGATTATTTTCTACCAATGCTATCTAGTAGCTAAGAAAGATCTAGGGATGCCACTGTCAGGCTGCAAGAAAAGAGCAGACCAAATCCTGTACAATAAAAAATACATTGGTGAAACATAAGTAATACTACATTTTTGCCTTACTACCTAATCCTGGACATTGATTCACTTTTCATTTTAAAATAAACTAACTCAGTTCACAGACCTTGCAACTTCCAGTAATTATTTACATTTCCAAATTATGTCCTGCAGTTTGAGGAATATGCACAAATAATCATACATGAGAAATATGTATAATGTTGATGCACAAACAAAAATACAGGAGCAATTCTGCTTGTAAACATTGCATATAGCAAACAACATACAGAGAAAAATGCATATGCTACAGAGAAGTGTTTTTCTTTTATTAAAAAGGTTATGAGAAAATGGGATAGAATGAATAGAATGCTGGAAAAATTAGGACCCAAGGAAGATCTGATTTCAAGTACCATCATCCCTCAAACCTTCAAATCATGGTGACAATAATTTCTCTCACCAAAACAATCAATAAATAAAACCAATACCACAAAGTCAATACACTGTTCTTCCGAGATGTTATCCAGCATAACTATTCTGGAAAGAATAACAGGTCATTGGATCTAGTATGTATTTCATTTCATCATGGATGAGCCTTGAAACGTGATTCTTAAATTGTTGGGACAAATTTTTTATTCTGTCATGGTGGGATTGCCATTCTGGCAGCATCTAAAAAAACAGACCATCAAATAAATGCATGTTTATTTCAAAAAGTTAATTTGCTCAATAAAATGCAAATATCCATTGATGTTATGATAAAACTAGATTGCTATTCAGTTAGCAATATAGCTCCTAGCTGAAGTCAATTATCATTCTGAATAATTAAATGTCAACTTCCCTAGAAACTATACATAAGAAACCATTTGTAAATAAGGAGATTCTTGTAGATTCAAACAAAATTATTATTAACATTATACTTTAACTATTTTACATTATATAATCTATATAAGACATAAGATAAAGCTTTCAAATGAACTCTTTCATGCTCTTGTCTTGTATAGAGTAACACATGATAGCAAGTTCACTGCAGTGAATTTTGATCAATATTTAAAATAGAAGGCTCAATTGGAGGTGTAAAATAGAGAAATTTGTTTTGCTTTTCAATCTCCAGTTTGTAAAAATTATTGATCTATATCACTTTTAAAATTATAGGTAATCTTCTATTTACAACAGTTCATTTAGTAACCATTCAAAATTACAACAGCCCTGCAAAAAGTGACTTATGACCATTTTTCAGAGTTTGGCTCAATTATGGTCATAAGTTGAGGACTACATGTATTGATCTATATCACAATTATTGATCTATATCACAGTTTAAAAATGCATCAATTAATTCTGAGTGGTGAATGTTTTCCTCAGTCGAAGATGAATACTAGATGAGGATGGTTTCTGAATTACTGTTGGTAATATATTAAAATTGTTTCTAATTTATATGAAACTCAGGGTAGTTATAAGCAATATAGGTAGTCTTCAACTTGCAACAAAAACTGAGCCCAAAATTTGTGAGAAATTGGTCATGTTTTGCCCCATTTTATGACTTTTCTTGCCACATTTGTTAAGTGAATCACTGCAGCTATTAAATTCAAACTGTTGTAAGTTGAGGATTACCTGTATATGGAATTCATAATACTAATTTTGACTAGAAAACCCTTAATGATTTGGCTGTTAAATGTGGGTTCAGATATCACCATGTAAATTGTTATATTACATATATTGTATTATTATAATGTCCTGAAACACTGTTTCTTCTGAGGTAACTTATTTGTCATCTTGTCCTGACAAGAAAAAATGTATAGAATAGCTTTCTGTTTAAATGGTAAGCCATCTTTTTTTAAAGAAGCTTATCAAAATTTAATCCTGTTTATTTTTTTAAAAAAGTTGTGATATCCCTATATTTAGACTGAAATATAATAGCAGGGGGTGACTTAAGTGTGGGTTGATGCAGCATTAAAAAAAAAATCCCAAACAAGCTCTAAACATATTAAGGTAGATCCAAACTGAGTCATTCTTACTATAGAACCATTAAAATAACTGGGATTTTAAAAGATGCATTCTAAGCACAATTTTGATCCTAATTATTGAAAGGGGGGAGTATTCAATGAATTTAAATAAACCTGTCATAAAAATAGAAAATTTGCACTCATTTGGGTGAGAACTATTTTCCATCACAACATAGGGATGACTTAATCACTGTATTTCTTGCTGGAATCCTTTCCTTTTGCATTTGCTGCAACGTCTATTCTGTACCTTTTCCACTTTAATCTGAAGAGTCACATGAATGGTCCAGGTTGCAATGCATTTTCTTTTAAATATATATTTCTGGGAGTGAAATTCTATGGTTTCTAAAAGGATATTTGTTTTATTTTATCCTCCCGCTATCATTTTTTCATAAATAACCCAGGGTAATAAGCACACATAATACTCCTTCCTCCTCCTAGTTTCCCCACAACAACAAACTTGCGAGGTGCATTGGACTGAGAAAGAGTGACTGGTTTAAAGTCACCCAACTGGTTTTAAATGCTTAAGGTGCAATTAGAACTCATAAACTCCTGGTTTGTAGCCTGATGCCTTAACCACTATACAGGGGTCTCCCAACTTGGCCAACTTTAAGATTTGTGGACTTCAACTTCCAAAATTCCTCAGCCAGCCATGCTTATTTGGAGACCCCTGCTGACTAGGGAATTCTGGGAGTTGAAGTCAACAAGTCTTAAAGTTGCCAAATTTGGAGTCCCCTGTACTAGGCCAAACTCCCAAGGCTATGAGATTGTATGGAGTTAACTATTTTGCAAATGAAAAGAAAATAGTCCACATCAGAAGAAGTCGTCCATTGCTAAAGTTCTTCTAAGGCTGGTGAATATATCTGTTGACATTGTCCCTTTTGAGCCTCCAGTAGTGCTAAATATGGGAGGTAGATGAAGATGCAAATTCCCATAACTTCCCAAAACATTTTAGAAATGTAAATGCATGTGGAGTTCACACTGCAAAAAGGGACACACACACACACACACACACACACACACTCCCCACAACACAATGTATCCTTCTTTGATCCTGCCCAACATGAGCCTGAAAAGAAATCTGATAATAGCATTTTCTCAGCCATAGCCTCTTTTCACCTCAGTTCCATAGGATTGGTCTGTAAAGGTACCTTATCTTAAAATATGTTTTCAAAAAATGTTTTGGTACATTATTTTAGCTGAGTTACAACACTCGAAGAAGTGTTGCAGAAATATGTGAAACATGAAAGATTATTGTGTTCTGATCTGAACATTAAACCAGAAGGTGTGGATTATTCTGTTTATATATTCATTAGAAAATGCTGGATTCTTGAAGCTACATTGTAATGCTATTTTAACATCCAGGCATTTTAGTTTAAAATTTTCATACCGAATCTTCTTCTTCTTCTTCTTCTTCTTCTTCTTTTTCTTCAGCGTTTGTCTCGCGCTCGGGCGAGGTCCGCTAATGTCCTTGAGTACTGCTTCCACACCTCTCTGTCTGCCACGCGTGTCGGGTCTGCCTTCGCGATCTCTAGATCGGCCTTGATCGTGTCCATCCAGCGTTGTTTAGGTCTACCATGCGGTCTCGCTCCTCCGACAGTCACCTTCATTACAGATTTGATGATGGATTCTTCCTTGGCGCGGCTCACGTGGCCGAACCATCGTAGCCGGGACTGCCTCATGACCGTGGGGATGGGCACGACGTTGAACCTTCTACGCACTTCTTCGTTCCTGACGCGATCGAGTAGGGTGAGGCCTACCGACCATCGGAGCATTCGCATCTCCATTATCTGGAGTCTGCTTTCGACTTCTTTGGTCGCCGGCCAGCACTCTGCGCCGTATATGGCCACGGGGCGCACCACAGAGTTATAGATTTTCGCCTTCAGGCGCATCGGCATCTTCTTGTCACAGAGGACGCTCGTGACGGACTTCCATTTGCCCCACGCTGCATTGATCCTGGCTGCCACCTCAGTTTGTAGTAGGCCTTCTTCCCCAAGAGTAGTTCCCAGGTACTTGAAGGTGGAGGCGCGCGGTAGCTCCTGCCCGTTCACGTGGATGGAGCCTGTCATTTCATACCGAATCTGTTTAATTATTTTTTTATGTGATCTATTATCATATTTTTCTTTAATAGATTCTATCATCTCTTACATTTTACTTGCCAAATAATTCATTTTCAGTACAGTCAGTATGTCTTACCTCAGAGATCTGTTCGATTCTGTGGTCCATACTGCAGATGATAGGACTGTAGTCTAAATACAAGTATCATTGCAGGCACTCACAGCTTGTCTCCTATGAGACAAATAGCTGGAAATGACATTGGTTTGAGAAATTATTTTCCAGATTTCAATTTTTTTTCTCCAGTTTGACCATCCTAATGACCAAATGTTATCTCCAGATGTAGCCCTCAACTGGTTCGTTTCCCCTCCCATCCATGCCATGAAATTAAGCGTAGTTGCTTTCTCTAACATATTTGGAAGGATTGGTTGATAAAAAGGAAAATTCTTTTAAAGTTCTTCGTATTTAGGCCAGAAGGCCCATTTTACCAAGTTAAAACATCAGCAATAGAGAGATAGCCCAGAAATTCACAGTTCCTCTGCTAGGCCTGTTAAATTTAACAACAAAATTATCAGAATGTTATCATTCCTTTGCTGAGCCTGGTAAAAAAAATAAACAAAGAAACAGCCAGAGTTTCGCAATTTCAACAATAAACCAGTTATGAAACGCAACAACATAGGTTTTTAGGTCTTCCCAATTGCTATAGAAGCAAAAAAAGTGAGCAGAATCTTGTTAGCTTTCACTCAGTTGGAAGGAAAAATAACCTATCAGCACTTCACTTTCTCTGGTGAGCCATGGATCAGCACTTCACTATCTGACTGAAGAGAGCCATTTGGTCTAGTGGTTAAGGCAGCAGGCTAGAAACCAGGGAACTGTGAGTTCAAGTCCTGCCTTAGCCAGAAAAGCTAGCTGGCTGACTTTGGGTTAATCATCTCCTTCAGCTCAGCTCACCTCACATGGTTGTTGTTGTGGGGAAATGTGAAGGTATTAGGTATGTTTTATTGCCTTGAGTTATTTACAAAAGATAATACAGGTGGTTTGTCTAGTTTAATTAAAAGAAGGGCTAGGGCTGAATAACAGCAGGGTTTCGATGTCTAAGAGGCTGCCACCAAGAAGAGGGGGTCAATCTATCCTCCAGTGCACCTGAAAGCACAACAAGAAGCAATGGATGAAAAATAATCAAGTTGAGAACCAATCTAGAACTAAGGAGCAATTTTATTTATTTATTTTTATTTATTTATTTTCTCAAAAGCTTACAATACAATAGAAATAAGAATAAACATAGTTTAAATGTAAAAAATAGGAACTAATAATTGGGGACAATAGGATAGGGACAGTAGGCACGATTGTGCGCTTATGCACGCCCCTTACAGACCTATTAGGAATGGGGTGAGGTCAATAGAGTTTAGTTTGAGGGTAAAGGAGTGGCAGTTTGAGCAGGTAACAACAGAATCAGATAGTGAGTTCCAGACATTGACCACTCTGTTGCTAAAATTGTATTTCCTGCAATCAAATTTGGAGTAGTTTACATTAAGTTTATATCTGTTATGTGCTCTTGTGTTGTTGTGGTTAAAGCCAAAATATTCATTAACTGACATAACCAGATGATTATTAGAAGAGGGAAGAAGGAGGCTGGAAAGAGACCAACTGAGAGAAACAACCACAAGAAGAGGATTTGTTCTCGATTGCCTATACTGTTAGGAAATGTTTTTCTTGTGGGGCTAAGGGACATATAGCTAGATTCTGCAAGAAGGGCAAATGACAGAATACCGGTAATCACCAGAAGACTAAGAAGAATGTTAATTTAGCTATGTTTAGCAATTCAACTGTAAACCATGATTTGTGGGTAGCTGATAGTGGAGCATCACTGTGTATTATTAGAAATAGAGAGAGGTTTGTAAAGATGTCCATGAGTAAGCAACATGTATCATTGGCAAATGGATGGAAGATGAAAGCATCTGGTGAAGGTACTGCATATTGTTCATGTGTAAATGAGCATTTATCTATGTTATACGTACCTAAACTGAAACTTAATTTGTTATCAGTAAGGGCTTTAGTTAATATTGGTTATGTAGTAACCTTTAGGGAAGATAACTGTATAATAGAGAAAGAGGGTAAAATTGTTACTGCTACTTTAGAGAATGATTTATATGTTATACACGAAGACCAGTTGCAGATGGCTAACTCAGTTTATAACAATGTTAAGCCACATGATGAATGTATACATTTACTGCATAGACATCTAGGGCACATTAATTTCAAAATGCTGAAACAAACTGTTGAATTGTCAGAGGGAATAAAATTAAAATCCTGTAGCAAGTATTTAAACTGTAATGCCTGTAACCAGGAGAAAAGCAAGGCTACTCCAGCAAACAGACTGAATGGGTTTAAGACCAAAGAACCTTTAGAGGTTGTTTTTGCTGACATAATTGGTCCTAAGAAACCCAGTTTGGGAGGTGCCTGCTATGTTTTGAGTATAATGGACCATTACTCATGATACGGTTTCTGCTATTTAATGAAAAACAAAACAGAAACATTCCAACATTTCTTTAACTGGCTTGCAGAAAGAAAAATGAAACATAAAGTAATTACTTTAGTAACTGATAACGGGACTGAGTTTATTAACGATAGATTCCAAACGATGTTAAAATTGGCTGGTATCGAGCATAAGTGTTCTGCACCTTACAGACCACAACATAACTTGTTTATAGAATGAAAAGGGCAAACGTTACAAGCCATGGCTTGCACTATGTTATCCAATTCAGTTTTGCCTGAAACACTGTGGGGTGAAGCCATTATGTGTAGCAACCATGTGTTAAACAATGTGGTTAACACAACTACTGGTGAATTGCCATTCACTCATTGGCATGGCAGAAAACCAAATTTTAAGTTGTTTAGACACATTTGGAGCTCCAGCATGGGTACATATTCCCTCACAAGTAAGACTGAAAGGGCAACATAGAGCTAGGAAATTATTTTTCATAGGTTACGAGGCCAACCATAGATTGTTTAGATTTTGTGATCGAGACACAGCTAATATTTACTGTAGCACTAGTGCTAAATTTCTTGAACATGTTGGGTGGCATAAACTAAAACAGGAACCCAACAATGATGTTATTGACATCCAAGTAGTCCCTAATGGTGAGATAGTTAAACCATCAATAGCCATTAAAGAGGAAGAACAGGCACAGGAAGAGGTAGAAGAACAGGAGCAGGTGGAACAGGAGAGTCCACCAGTAAGCCCTGAGTTGCCTAGACATTCAACCTGTGTAACACGACCACCAGATAGATATCAGGCTAGTATAGTATGCCAAGTAAATATAGTTCCTACTAACTATAATGAGCTGAAACTGTATCCTGCTAAGGATCAGGCTAATTGGCAGGAAGCAATGGATAAGGTTGGAGGTATATGAAAATGTCAGGTTACCACCAGGTGAGCATGCCATAAGGTTTAAGTGGATTTATAAAATTAAGACAGGTGTGGATGGGACTGTTACCCATAAAGCCAGATTAGTAGCACAAGGGTTTGATCAGTCAGCCAACGACTACGGCGAGGTGTTTGCACCTACTCTGAAGGCTACCACATTACAAGTAGCATTAGTGTGGGCAGCTAAAAATAAATACACAATAAACTATTTAGATGTGGAGACGGCATATCTTCATGCACTGTTGCAACGTACTATATATTTAAAGAAGGTTTTGGGTATAAAAACTGATGATAAAACTGATTGCTGGAGATTAAAAAAGAGTCTTTACGGCTTGAAACAATCAGACTATGAAAGGAATCAGTGCATAGTAAAGGAATTAACTAAGATAGGTTTTGTAGCTGGAATGGCTGATCCATGTTTGTTCAAAAAGGAAGGTGATGGTGTAGTTTCATTGTTGCTATTGTTTACTGATGACATAGCATTAAGACTGAGCAAGAAGCTACTAAGATTATTTCACTGTTAGAGAAAAAATTTAAAATAAAACATTTAGGAGAGATTAAACAGTATCTTGGTTTAAAAACAGATAAAACTAGGGGAGGATACAAAATCTCACAGGCAGATAAAATTAACCAGTTACTGAAGAATTTTAAAATGGAACTTTGTAAACTGACTAAAACACTGATGAGTCAGGAGTTTAATCACAGTGATGTGCAAAATCCTGTTTTTGATAAAGATATTTATCAATCTTTAATTGGTAGCTAATCTTATCTTAGTAATTGGTAAAGACCAGATATAACATTTAGTGTTAACCAATTAGCCAGGTTTAATGCTGAGTCTACTGAAAAGCACTGGCAAGCTGCTATGTGTGTGTTGAGATATCTTAAACAAACAATGCATTATGCATTATATTTGGAGCCTAAGGATGAATTAAGTTTAACTGCATATGCCGATGCAAGTTTTGCTACAGACATACCTACACGTAAATCAATGCCAGGTACTGTAGTGTTGTTAGGAAAAGTGTTAATTGGATGGCAGTATATTCAACAAAAACATCTAAGTTTATCAACAATGGAGGCTGAATTCTCATGTTTGTCTCTATTATGTATGGATTTAGTTTGTTATAAACAAGTATTGATAGATATGGAAATTAATGTAAAAGAACCTATTGTTGTGTATGAAGACAACCAAACAGCAATTCAGATGGCTTCCAATCTTGCTGTAAAAACAAGATCAAAACATACTGATCTAAGATATCTAAATGTAATCATTTTGATTACACTGGCATACTGCATGTCAGAATATAACATTGCTGATCATTTTACAAAAGCCTAAGGCACTGTAAAACATAAGGCTTGCTGTGATAAATATGGACTTAAACTGTAAGGCTTTATATATTGTCCTACCCAAAGGGGAGAATGTTAGGAATGATAGTCATCTAACAGTTGGGTTGGCAATATATAAAGCAGATAGTAATTTAATACTGTATCTTTAAGAGAATGCTTTAAGTGTGATTGGCTGAGGTTCCTCCAATGGCCATAAGATGGAGCCAGAAACCTGGTTTGTTCTCTTCTTGCATTTCCTTGTTGCTTTTGCCTGATCGTCATTCTGCTTGTATTACTGTGGGTCTTGCAACTGTTAGCAAACTCCATTTATTGAACTTTGTTTATTATACTTGACTTTGTTTTTGGATTATCCCTGGACTGATAGTAACTGCTTTAACCATGTATGATTTGGATTGTTTGTTGGACTTTGTTTACCCATTTACTGGAAGTAAAACCTACATTTTACTATTCAGTGTATCTGTATGCTGGTTGTGTGTTATTCAACATCACTCTCACTACGTTTTCCTGGGTGCACTCATTCTCTTAAAGGGGAATACCTCAACAGGAGTTGCACGCACATGTGCAATGGACCTGATCTAGGGTGATGCCTCGTGTGCCGGCAGAGATGGTTCCGCTTGCCACTTCTGGCATGCGTGCCATAGGTTTGCCATCATCGGTGTAGGATATTCTGTCGTGATTTCCTGACAGTTATAACCATTAATCAGTGGAATGTGTTCCCACCAGAAGTTGTGGATGCTCCAGCACTGGTGGCTTTTTAAAGAGATTGGACAACTGTCTATACTGAAATGATATAGGTTTTATTGCTTGAGCAGGGGGTTGGGCTAGAAGACTTTCAAGATACCTTCTAATTCTGTTTTATAAAAAACCACCAGTCTTTTGCTTTCTATGATAGCCAGTCCAGGAGTCCAGCACTGGAGTGTGTATGACCATCAGAGTATATACTAGCCAATCAGAAAGGAGACATTTGTGTCAGGGGTGGGATTCAAATTTTTTAACAACTGGTTCTTTGGGCATGGCTTAGTTGGTGGGTGTGGCCAACTCAATATCACTCACATTGAGGCACGCATCTCCTCGCCTGGCCTCTCATGACTGTGGGGATGCTGCAACAGTCATAAGTGTGAAAAATGGTCATAAGTCACTTTTTTCAGTGCCATTGTAACTTTGAATGGTCATTCCACACAAGCAAAGTACCAGCAAAGGAGGGGAACAAAACTCCAGAGATGTTCTTGAGACAGGAAGTATAGTCTGCCAAGAATGTAACAAGAGTTAATGGAGAGGCTGTAATATTTCTGTAAGCAACACTAGAATGTTTCCTGCCTTCCTTACAGGATTAGGCCAGTAATTCCTTCTAACAATCGGTTCTCCAAACTGCTTAGAATGTTAACAACTGGTTCTAGCGAATAGGTGTGAACTGGTAGAATCCCACCCCGATTTGTGTAAAATGAAATGACATATTGCAAATGATAGATCAAACAGCTTGGCTTGTATCAGCCAAAAAGGGAAAACACTACTTTTGCTGCACAGCAAGGAAACTTAGATGAAGTTAGCTTCCAACAGGCTAGGAGTTGGATAAAGACAATGTACTGCAATCTGTTAAATTTAGGAGGAAAAAAACTTTAACTTCATTAAATTGAGTGTAAATTTTAACTTGCGGACATTCATGAATAGCTTAACATATTTTTATTTTATTTTAAGCTAATTATTGTGACTTTAACACTAGATAGAGTAATCTGTTAATATTTGGAAAAAGAAAGTCCTGTAAAAATATTCTGTCTATAATTTCCTTCCAGTTTATAACCTTGTATATTTCTTACATCTGTCTATTCCACAGGTTGCACTAGGAGATGTGGGCAAAACAATAGGAAATTAAAAAAACTTGTCAGAAAGCAGAATTCCACCTACTTAGACTTTAAATGCCAGGATGAATTGGCCTTATGTTGGAAAACAATTTTGGAACCATAACAAGATCCCCATACACACACACACACACACACACACACACACACACACACACACAAAATCCAACAGATTCTGCTCTGATCAGGAGAAATGGCAAAGACAGAACTCCTAGGAATTTTTCCATCACTAGAGTATGGGAATTTCTAGCAAGAAAGGAAATTTTGTTGAACAAACAGTGACAGTAGCAAAGCTTTAATAAAAGTCTTATTCTGTGTTAAAATTGTATTTGCAACCTTTCTTCCCTATCTTATATAGGACCCCAAACGAAGTATTATACAGGCCACCCCTTCATCTAAAGCATCCAACAAGGAAAATCCATTCAAATGGAAAATCTGTCAGATTGGTATCTATATCTGCATTTCATTTTTATTTAGAAGGGAAGATGGGATATAAGGTTTCCATCTCTGGCTTTAAAATAATAAGTTTAAATGAAATCCAGACCAACTGGAAACTAGACAACCTTTCTTCTTTTAATTTCTCAGCAAAATGCAGCACATTTTTTTTTTAAAAGTCCAAGGCTCCTGCTGGCTCAATATTTCATTCAAGTAGTTTTATATCTGAAAGTGTGTTTCTTCTGAATCCCTTCTTCCTTTTTTCCTTCCATTAACTTTGGAAAAGGATTGGGACATGCCGCTTTGTAAACAAACTCAGAGACCTCCGGCCACTGGTCTGGCTATTTCAAGATCAACCTCAGGACCTCTGACCAAATGCACAACCTTGGACAGCAAAGGTAACTATAACAAGCAAATACTGAAGGGCATATTACCAGACACCTCAGTGGAAGGCAACAATAACAAAACTGTGTCTCACTTACTTTGGCCATGTCATGCAGGGGGATTTACTGGAGAAAGCAATTATGTTGGAAAGAGTGAATGGTAAAAGGAAACCAGACCGTCAAATAACATGCTGACTGGATACCATCAAAGCTGACACCAGCCAGAGCATAGAAAAATTCAAAGTAGTGCAAGACCAGAAAATGTGGAGACATCTGGTCCATAGACTCGCCAAAAGTTGGACATCATCATCACCACCATCATCATCGCTTTGTTTTCAATCTTTGTATATTTGCAACAGGTAAACCTCTTTTGGAGGTGCAGTGATTAAAGGTGCTGAGTTTGTCAGCTGGAAAGCTAACAGCCCAGGTTTCAGTCCTGAGTACTGCTCAATGGGATGAGTTCCCATTACTTGTCCCAGCTCCTCTTCACCTAGCAATTCTACTTGCATATGCAAGTAGATAAATAAGTACCATTTTGGTGGGAAGGTAACAGCATTTGTAGTTCCTCAGCATATAGTTATGACCTCGGTAGCATCTTCAGACAACATTGGCTCCCTCAGCTAAGAAATGAAGATAAGCACCACACCAAATGCCTACGTTTGCATAATTTATCTCCCAATTTTGTCTTCTGGAATTCCACCTTCTTGATTTTCTTCTCATTATGTCTCGACTCTATCCAACTAGCCTTTTACTATTAAGACCTTGGTTCTTGCAATTTCTATTACTTCTTGCTCTCTCTAGCAGCTCAAGTAATGTCACCTAAGAGATTCTTTTGAATAACCCCTTCTTGCCAAGTCTCTTTCTGATAACTACACAGCCAATCGCTACCAAAAAGCATATCAGTACTACAAAGCAGTTTAATATATTATATAAATTATGAAAAATTATAAAAATGATATGCCTAATTGAATGTCATTAAAAGTAATATAAACTCAACATCCCTACACCCCTATACAATATCAACTTGTCAAATTGGGCTTTCAAGGTTTGAAATATAATGTTTCCACAGGGAGAAGGGAGAAGGGAGGGGATGTGAATCTTAACATAATTCTGCTCCTTGATGATGATGCGTTTTCAGCTGTATGCAGCATTCTGTTCATGTTCGGGAAAATATAAACTAAACTCCAATTACCACCTTATTACTTAGATAGACCTGCTTCAAGACAGAGTGCCTGCATACATTATGGCATCTACCTTCTTATAATCTATAAATTATTCAGCTAAATAGCATTAAGAGCCAATAATAAACAAAACATAGTGTGAGAAGGAGACCTCAGGTAGACTTTGATTTATGTCCACAACTGGGACCAGAACTTCCATCACTAAGCAATGTTGTCATTACGTGAGACTTGCCCTATTTTATGACCTTTTTTGCTGCAGTTGTTAAGCAAATCACTGAGGCCATTAAGTGAATCACACAGTTGTTAAGCAAATCGCCTTGACTTTGTTCTTCAGAAGCCAGCTGGACAGGTTGCAGGTGGTGATCAGGTGACCCTGGGACTGTGCAACCATGATAAATGCTATATATACTGGTTGCCAAACCCCCCAAATCATGATGGTCATAAGTGTGAGAACCCATCATAAGTCTTTTTTTTTTTACTGCTGTCCTAACTTTGAATAGTCACTAAACAAATGGTCATAAATTAAGGATTTAATTTTAAATATTATAGAACAGGAGAGATGTTAATATTGCTACTCTACACATATTTATCAGGAAAAGACATCCATTCAACAGAATCTCTCACTGAAGAGAACAAAGATTAGAGATGAAACACCGATTCATGTTTTTGTGTGTAGTTTCATTACTTCCTGACTAAAAAAGGAAAATCATAGCTTTCATATATTAACCTGAAATCACACACACACACATACACACACACACATGCTTACATATGCACAGACACATAAACGTATATTTACATATTAATCTGGAATAATGAAATAATTAGAGTAATAGATGGGGTTTGAACTCCTGGGACTCTTAAAGCTTCCCTCCTTAAGGTTTCACTTTTAAGACCTCCACATCCAACAACTATCAGGGCTTCCCTGAATTAATGAAGGACAAGCTGTCCTACGTTCTTTTTTTAAAAAAAGGATAGAAATTAAAAGGGTGCACTGTGTATATCGCGATATCATACTTTTTATGACTTCAAACAAAATAAAAAGTGGTCCAGGCTATAGAGTTTGATTACAGAATCAAACTTTCTAACATAGGAAAAGAAATAACGTCTATATTGCTGAATATTCTGATAGGTAAAGATTTTATCTAGCAGTATTGATTACTTATCCTAAACTGAAGGTGCCATTAATTCTAAATGGATGGGGGTTTTTTCCTTACAGCTGTCCTCCAGGAAATAGTCAAGTAGCACAAAATGTCCAGTGCTTGCTAAATCCCCTTTATCAGTCTTGAGCAAGTGTCGAATTTAATACTTTGAAAGTCACCATGAAAGCTTTTGCAAGGTCACAATGACTTACTATCCTGGGGGTAGGTGTTTCTCATCTTGGTTGTGATATTTCTTACATTTGGACTTCCCAAACAACCACCTCTTGCGTTACTTTTCTGCTATACGGACATGGGCTACAAGTCTCCGTGTTTTAAGTAGAAATGGAAAACCTGGAAACTTTATTTATGGCAGGGCAAGTTTCAGGATCTTAGAGTTTTTCTTTGGTGCCCAAATCTGACCCATGTTGCATCCTTCAGTGCAGAAATATGCAGCCAGATTTCCACACCCGAGCACAGGCCTGTCTTTCTTCAGTTTTGGCAGTACTCAGGAAAGAAGGGAATCTGAAACGCTATCAAGAATCCCTGGGCAATAATAGACCGTATGCTGATTGATAAAACGGAATGTTATATTTCTTTATAAGCTATCAGCTTTCAACTCATCTAGCTCTCCTGGAACTATTCCCAGGTTCT